>NC_135736.1:41175357-41791071 GCF_041903045.1 Epinephelus lanceolatus
TCTTAAAACAAATAGAAAACAGCTGAACGTATTCCATGAAAAGTAAGAGACTGTTATTTTACTAGTCAGTACAATGTTAGTGGTATCAGCATGCCGTCCATCTGGTAAAGACAGTCATTCCATGTTTGGATATCGATCAGAGTTATAAAAGAAGGAGCCTGGGCTGTAGGTCGACAAAATTTGTTTTTCCAATGGTAATTGGTGAATAAGAGCGTCACTTATCAAGTACATATTAACACGCAATTACTGTGCTGGATAATACCTCTATTTACAAAGGGTCCGCCCAGTTATATCATGCATAAGCAAGGTCAGTCTATTCAATAGTACTATAGCAGAATGTTACAATTTACAGTTAAACCTCAGGTAGACAGTTTTGTTTTGGTGTCACTAGGCCAAAAAAAACATAATTAACTTTGAGCTTATTGTAATTCAAGAGGTCTGAGAGAAAACTAGACTTCTGCACCTCCTCTTGGCTCTGTTTTTAGGCTACAGAAAATCTAGGCTATGATGGGAGACTGGGAAGCTAATGGCAGCCAATCACAGGTCATTTCCGAAGGTATCGGGTGTTCCTAAAGGCCGTTCTACGAATGCACATACTTTCTGTAAAAGCCTGTTTCAATGGTAGATTGATTATTTGAAAAATTGTCGAATACTTGCCACAATTTTTGAATAGTGTTTTTGCTTGTGTTGCCCATCCCTAGTTGCTAATAGTTTAGCCTGCTGCGAACCATAGCCAAAGGCTCATGGCTGCAAATTCATGTTCATGTTGTTGTAGCTAATGTTAACTAGAGCCTCGAATCTCAGTGTGTCCTCCGCCTCGCTCCTTGCCTCTATAGAAAAACGTGCTGGGAGAAGAACATGCAGCAGCTCGAGAGATGAACCCCCAGTCAGCAGCTGAAGAAATCAGAATCCAGCAGCTCAAATCCCAGCACCAGGGGACCGGCAGTACAGACCTCCTGCCTGATCAGCAAACTTTCTGTTGCTGCCATTACACAGGTTAGACCCAGCGCTGCTGCTGGCCACCAGCCCGCTGTGACACCTGGTGCCAAGGGGTTTGCACTGGCCCAATTCGAGCCTTTATAGCTGCCGACTAAAGGTCTAAGACTCCGGAGCTGCTGCCTGCTCTCCTCCAGTCCACAACAAGGGTGAGCAAAGCAGACAAACTGTGGGTTCTGATAAACAGAGACGGGCAAGGAGAGGCTGAGGGGAATGCGCTTCAGGCAACTCTACAATGAAATAAGATTTTTTTTTTTTTTTTTTTTGTTTGCCTTTTCCAGATTTATGCCTACTCCAGCTTTAATGTCAGGTAATCGTGTATTAGTAGAAAGTCTATGGAAATTTTTAACTAGGAAACAGATACTGACCAATCAAAAGCCTTAATAAGGAAAAATAATTTAGCGTGATAACATGATCAGTGCATCACTGCATTATCCAGATGTACTGACGAGGGTTGCAGCGATATACAGGCTTCAGGGTTTACTGTGATACAAAAGTTGACGGTTATCAGGCTGTACATTTGCTTATCTATCATACTGAAAAATAAAAAGGGAAATAAACGAAGAATCAACAAGAAAGAAAATGTTGCCACTGGTGAGCGAAACATTTTCATTATCAAGGCCTTAGTAGACCAAGTAGTCAATTCTGACACATCTGAATGTCAAAAAGACAAATGACTTTCTGGACACTCACGTTTGTTGCTATGCAGCTGCGATCTAATCCAATTGCGGGATCATATCTCAGCTGACAGGGCGACGATTTCCTGAGGTAACACTGGAGGTTTTTCAGTGACACGCTGGGGGGCAAGGAAACCACAACACACAGATAGAGGGCCGAGTGTCACGCCTGAGAGAGAGATATAAAGAAAAGATGGTGCCGGATTAAAATCGGCCGAGTTGTTTTCAACTAACCTCAGAATACACTACCAGGTAAACATTTGGCCAGGCTGTGGGTCCCTAACCCCACTATGGGTTGCCAAAGCTTCATGAGGGAGTCAAAAGGCCTTCTTGATTTTAAGAGGTTAAAGAGGACTTTTTAAAAATATATACAGTTGGCCAAATCTCAGCCTTTCATTAATTTCTGTGAAGAAAACTAAATGAAAATGTTATTTTTAAAGTTTAGTTTGTTATTTAACATATAAACTTAAAATAAATCTTTTTCTTTGTCAGAAAGAGAAACCATTAACTATGTATGGTTATTAAATAAAAAAATACACAATACAGAGAGAGAAAGAATCATATAAAAAGTTACTAAAAATATCAGGAAAACATCTTTCTATTTACAGGAAATAATCTGCTCAAAATTCATTCAAATTGCTCCTTTTACACACACACTTCCTGCAGTTATTGCATTTACTATTTGGGTTAACTGTACAGTTTATCAGTCATTCTATATTGTTGCCATTATGCACTGAATATTAAATGAAAAATCCATTATCATATCACTTAGTCAGGGGTTGTCAGCTTATTTAATAATAGAATTAGGTCTTTTACGGGAAAATGTTGGGAAACATTGCTCTAACCAGATCATTTGAGGCTGCACCTCTTTTCCATTCATCCTGTACAATTTTTAAAAGGGATCCACCAACAGTTAATCAGAGTTAATCAAAAAATGTTTGTGAATTTCTCCTGGGAATGACCTCTCTCTAACTGGAACTGTCCAGATGAGCTGAGACTTACACATTTTGTAATACACAGTACACAATTCTTAACCCAAGACAGCATCTTGACCCAGCTTTGATGCTTTAATGGAGGTTTTTGAGATGTCATAACCCTTCACCTTGCACCCTATCTGATGTTTCTACACCCCTGTAGTGTAATTATCCATATGTTGTGCAAGCAAGAGACCCTTATGAACGTGTCTCCTGATTCTGCTGACAATCTATGTCTTCTCGGACTTTGTTACCCAAGTTAAGGTGCACATATCATGGTTGAATATGGAATGTTTTGGTATGTTCTCTTCATTATTCCCCAGGGAATCAGATAGAACAATGAGAAGGTTTGTAAGAAGAACATTATTATCAGTATTTTAGTGGCTCTGTCAGCTTCGTTTTCAAATATGCATGTAAAAAAATTGTTGGCGTATTATAATTTTTGTGCTATAGTATACCTTGTGTGGATATATATTTTAGTTTTATGAAAAGCTAGCTGACGAGGATGTGAGTTCTGTAATTTCCACGGTCTTATGGATGCATACACTGAACCCTGACCTCGAACCGTTACTGATCTGGATGCCGTTTGATACACAGGGCTCAAAGGTCATTTTTTTGGAAGTTCTCTGAGAGACAGTCTGTCCAGGTACAAGCAGAGACAAGAGCTTGTCTTCAGCCTGTCGTGAGCCGACATTTTCCTCCCTTAATAAATGCTAAATTTCCTCCACAAATACCTAAATCTTTATGTTGAAAGAAAATTAAATTTGTTTATGTGTATGCAAATATTGTGACATACATGCCCATCTTCTGCTACAGGTCCATATCACAAGCTGTTAAAGACATTTTAAATGCTGGGAATCTGGCAAAACAAACAGTGTCACACCAGATAAGGAAACTGTTGTCGTCAACAAGCCTCCAGGCATTAATCTACACCACAAGAATCTACAATAAGCTTCTTAGATGGACTGTGCACGGAAACAGACCTCTTAGTACACAATGTCCAATGTTGTGATTTATGCCCATTTTAACCTGAGGTACCCTTCTACCTTACTGTTAACATATATTAATGTAAATGTGAACTGACTTGTAGACTGTGGCTGACGCTTTAGCCTTAAGGCTTTTAAAAAATCCAACCATACCTGGAGAAGCTACACAGTCTCGACACGATGCAAATGCGTTCACATAGTGTAGAAATGTCGCAGTTAATTTAAATAAAACACCAACGGTCGAGACAGTGAAGCGAAGAAACGCGCTTTGACCCATTAATTATTCTACAAAATTTATCAGCCATTTTGCTACTATTTCGTATCACGTAGCAGATTCTTCATTCCACAGGTGACGTTAGCTAGGAAGCTAACGATGCTAAGTGCCATGAATAACGTTACTTATCGACACAAGTGGACACAAAGACACATTTTTTCAGAAACAACTTCGCTCTCTACCTTCGCCTTGCTAACCTTCCATGACAGTACATCGCCATGTCCACTGTGAGCAGCTGACAGCTCCGCACGTAAATGGCCTTTCAGAATACAACTTGGACGGGATTGATATTCTCGAAATGACGTACGTCGCACTCCACATGAGCTCCTGCGCCATCGCGCGTAAACTACGCTGCCAAGAGGACGTAACTTATGTCACGAATACGGCCTACGGGGCTACAAACAAACAGCCTAGCAGCTAACTGGTTAGCATGATACCGACCTGCAGCTAACGTGCACACTGACAGCACGGAGGGTCCCGTGCCACGAAAACGACCTTAACGCAAGTACCGCGAGGAGGAAGACACAACATGGAATATGCACAATAACACCAAATCGCGCTGATTTAAAAGACAAAAAATCATCTATCTCGTGTGCCCGAACCGGTGCAAGGCCTGCGAAGACAGCTCATGCTCCGCTTGCCGAAGCGCACACTGACAGCGCGCGAAATACGCCCCCGATGTCCGTTGTAAACGTTTTACCGGATCCCCGGGGTTGTACGCTTTCGTTTGATATACCAATGTCATCCATGGAAAGGCGTAAAATGCTATTTTTACCTTCTTCAGTCGGTTGTCAGCGCTCGCAGACCTTCCTCGCCCCAAATCCAGAACAAACAGTCCTTTTCGACGTAAATGACGTCAGACGCACGGGGGCGGGCCGAAGGTGTTGTCAGCAGAAATGTCACCCGCAGCCCCGCCTCCTCCCCCGGGGCAACATCATGCAATACCTCGTAATGATTTCAGCGATACTCAGGTAGGTGTCCTCCACACAGATTGTGTCTTTGGTCCCTTTGCTTTAATAAAGATGCCAGAAATAAATAAGAGAATAAAGATATATTCATTATGCATGCTTTTATTGCGGTTCACCACAAACGTGTGTGGGGTGACTGAGTGCATGTGGTGCATCGCCATTTCTATTTTTCACCTCTTGAAGAACTCTTTATTTAATGTAATGACTTACAACCCACAGAACATCACAATACAGAGAAAAATATATAAATATAAATAGTATGGAAATGTAAAAAAAACAGAAAAGCAATATACTCCCTATCAGCATTTACAACCTATTGGTTCAACATTGTATCAACTATTGCGCCTTCATTGAAAACATGATTAATATTTGCTTTTTTTAATGTTGTTGGTGTATTTAAATCTGTTCATACAACTTAGCAAATACAGTTACAAGGTTGATGACGTATGCTTGTATGAACTGATGTATGAAGCAATTTAAGCCATCAAATTGTCAGTAGTAAACTACATGACAAATAGAGGCATAAGTGTATACATTTAGTGGACACCTCCTTTACCTTACATGTAGAGATTTGTCTGGCAGCACTCAATCTGCCATTGAATATTAATGAAAAACAATGTCAGAAGGTGTTGATGTGCCCTTTCTAAAATCAAATCATTTCATGAAACATTACTCCTTGATTTCCAAAATGTGTTTGATACTTGTGTTTGGGGCAGAGGGAATTGTTATGCCACCTTGTGGTCAAGAATGGTGCCAAATTCAAGGATGCTGTCATGACTAGATATTAAATTAACATCCACATTAATGTAAAGCAACACCAGCCCAGGAAGCTTCACCTGTGGATGTAAATGCGCACCATCACTGCCAACTGCAAGCTTAAGTGTATTCAAAGTTATGTGTTTCAGACATTTTTGACATAGCTGATTTAGTGTCTACATTTTTCAGAGAACCTAGCTTTGAACTTTTGACCTGGAAGGCATCCAGTTTGTTGCCAGTCCAGCTAGTTTCTTATGTTGACTTTAATCAAGCACACGATGTGTTACAATCTTAAATACAAAACATCAAAACAGAGATTTATTCAACAAGTTTATTTCTTACTCAGAGTGAAACAAGTTTGTTACATGACTGATATCCATTCTAAATATTTCACACTTATTCTACAGACAGTCCCCATGATCATCTCAATCACCCCAGCTGTAGAATAAAAAGCCCGCCATGTTCTAGATTTTACCAACAGGTTGGAAAAATCATCCATTCACCGTCATCAATACTGGCAATGGACAGAGCGCTATGACACCATGTAAACTCTGATAAGAAGGAAAGGACACAATATCTCATGACTTTACAATACTCAAGATGTCTTGAACAATTCTAAACCAATTAATCCAGAATAAGAATACTTGGAACAAAAAGGCACAAGAAAAAGTATTAAGAGGAATAGTTTGACATTCTGGGAAATACACAGTCGACTAACACCTCTGAAGAGAGTTGGTAAGCGTACATAACAGTTAGTATAATGCTTTATTTCTTCTTGTTTAACTTAAGAATATTAATAAAAGTATTTCCCAAAATGAGGAGCTATTCCTTTAACAAAAATAAAATGATTCTCAGTCATTAGACAGTGAAAACTGGTGGAGCAAGTATGTGTATTTCTTAATATGCCTGGCAATGAGATGGGTTGAACGGGACTGTGGGGGTCACTGAAGAAGTCACACACAGGTTGCAAGTCATTCATCATTCTTGCCTTCCTCCTCCTCCGCCTCTGCAGCCTCCAATCCTTCCTCCTCTGCAGCCTCCAATCCTTCCTCCTCTGCCTCCGCAGCCTCCAATCCTTCCTCCTCTTCCAGCTCACCTTGTACTCCCTCCTCGCCAATCTCATCGTGCACCACATATCCCTCTTCCTCCTCCTCCTCCTCCTCTCCAACTTCAAAACCTTCCTCCTCTTCCGGGTTCTCCTGATCTTCTCCCTCCTGTCCCTCCCCTCCCTCCTGTCCCTCCATTCCTGGCTCCTCCTCCATCTTTTTCTCCTCTGCTGCTGCTGCCTCTGCTGCTTCTTCCCCCTCAGCCACCGCCTCTTGGCTCGTCTCCCCCTCGGCCACCTGCTCATCCTTGACTGCCGCTGCCTCTGTCTGGCTGTCTGCTGTCTCGCCGGTTAACTCCATCTCAGACACGTCCATCACCATAGAGTCCTCTTGATCCTGGTCGTCTTGGTTACCAGTGAATGGATTTTCACCCTGACAAGGAAAGAACATTTATAGGTACAATTGTTTGTCTATGAGCCCCAGCATTCATGATTAGCTGGACTGAAATCAGGGATATTGATGTCTCTACATGCATGCACACACCTCAAGGGCTTCTTGCTCAAAAGCTCATCCTTCACTTGTGACTAGATGATCTATAGACACATTAACATGGACCTGGCTTTATTTGTGCATGCAAGATGTGCTCTGTATGTAAAATGTACTCTGTTATAAATGCTAGCCTACTTCTTCCCACGGCATTGAAAAATATGCTCAGATTATTTGTGTTGCAATATCACATGATTTAGAATCAAAGCTGTTCTGAAATGGCAGGAGCATCAAAGTCAAAGTGTCATATCATGAAACCAGTGTGGGGTGTATACTTGTTTCGCTTGCACTGTGGTTAAAAACATGCATTTTTTCTGCGACCACAAACTCTTATCTTTACATCAAGTTGCAAAACAAGAGCACTGGTAAGTTTAGTGCAACCGTTCACGCCATTTGTTTTGATTGCTAGCTCATCCCCAGGCACGAGACTCTATACATACCTTGAGGTAGCTCTCCAGCTTCTTGCCAATGAGTTTGTGGTTGAGGATGCTACGTGCTACTGACAGACTGGCCCTCTTGGACTGCTCCATCATACCCTTGAAACACAAATAGAGCAGTCCCAAGTCATACACAGAACAAAGTACAAACATCCAACGAGCAAACATCATTACAGAACATCAACCAGCACTGAGCATCATTTGGTGTGTGAAGCATTATGGCTTTAAAGTTAATGATGATAACTCTGCAATTAAATTAATGTAAAAACACAAGTTTAAGTTCTTCTAGCATTAAATTACAATATTTGTGTGCCCTCTTTGTACAGACACAATTATGTCCCTTGAGTCACTGTATAAAGGAGCTGTATGAGACATTCAGAAGATTGATATGGCAGCAAATCACTATTTACTATGTAAAGAAAGTGCAAATTAAGTCATACTCTGTCTGTTGTAATCTGAGCGTCTCGGTTCTTTGTTGTGGCAGCCGGTCTAGCAGTGCATGTGTGTTAAGGCCCTGACACACCAAGCCGACGGTTGGCCAACAGTCAAAGTCGGGCTGTCGGCGTCAGCAGCTTTTTGACCAATTGAGCATGTTGAATCAGCGGCGGAACTTGTCAGTGAGAGAGATCACTCTGATTGGCTGTGCAGGTTTTATTTCCTCGCCCCTGTAGCGAGTGAATCTGCCTGCAGTGAAACCAGGGCTAACTAGTGCTTCCTCCTCAGGCTCCACTTCACTCAGCTGCCTGACAGACCCGCTGCTTCTTCCCACTTTAACCTGAATAGCCGCAACATGACTGGAGGGAAGCACAGCCTCTGTAGTTTCCCAGCTAGCCCTGCCTCTCCATTTGGATCCAACCGGAGCACCGTGCCCCGGTTTGTTATTCAGGTTAAAGGTCAGGGTTTGTCGGGCAGCTGAGTGAAGTGGAGCCTGTGGAGGAAACACTGGGACCGTCTGGATGTAATAGTCCGTGGAGGTGCTGCGGTGCTCGGCTACACAGATAGTAAACCCCTCGGCTGACAGGATGTATCACTCTCTCATTCCGCTACTTTGTTTATCTCATGCATTCCTCTGACTTCCTGTTATTTCTTCACGCAGGTGCAGAACGTATGCGCTACTTGGCCGTCGGATGTAGTCTTTGTAGTAGGGCTGGGCGATAAATCGATTTTATCGATTAATTCGAATTTGTAGTTTAAGCCGATTTGTTTTAATGAAAATGGAGTTTCTATTTACAATACGCCACCACCGCTCCACGCTGGGCTCCCGTAGTTCATAGTGGGCTCACCCCCCCCCCCCTCAGGGCTGAACTCCGCCGTGCTCGACACAGAGAGCAGAGGAGGATTTTAGACGCGCAACGTGTAGGGACAGAAATGACATGCCATTGTGTCAATAAGATAAATAAGTGTTCCCAACGCCAAGCTGGCAGACCCCCGAACCGTAGTAAAGGGACCTCCGAAGACCATTAGCTCCTTTAGCTTGTGTTAGCTCGTTATGGCAACAACAAATAAACAACGGGACTTTATTTTCAATACTGCAGGGATGATGCACGGCCTCTCTCATCAGTGTCTGACTTTTACATAGAGGGTTATAACTCAAAAACAGCATGCAGAACTGCGTAGGCTTCTTCACTGTGGCTGCTCGATGTAAACAACATAGCACATGCCTCACTTTCTTCCTGGGGCGCATCCGTCTGATATCACACACCACACCCGGCGCACTAACATCTCATATCTCCTACATCAACTACACACACACACCAGGCTCAGCCTGTAACATAAGGCTATTCAGTTTGTTTAATAAAAGGACAAGGTATAGACCTGTTCTATAGGAAAGGTAACCTTAAATGACTTCTGTTGTGATCCAACATGATGGTAGGGGAAACACTGCCGTATCATAAGAAAGGGGTCTGGTGGAAAGCGATGACAGATGCAGTCGCAATGTATATTGCAAGAGATGTGGTGCCCATATATAGGCTACTGTGGAAAAGCTGGGGTTTATTCACATGCTGAAAGTTTTGGACCCCAGGTATGTGCTACCAGGCCGCAAATATTTTTTTATAAGTAGGAGGAGAAAAAAATCAATTTAAATCGTGAATCAGATTTTTTGTGAAAAAATCGGAGATTTTTTTTTAGGCCATATTGCCCAGCCCTAATTTGTAGTGTGTTCAAATGCAACTGACAAAGGGTGACGTGAGGCAACGTAGACGACGCAACAGTTGGCTTTTGTCACCGCTAGTTCTTTGATGGCAGTTTGGTGTGTCAGCACCTTCAGTGCATGCAAGTTCCTGTGTGTGTATCCCACTGGTTAGCTAATTACCACGGCCCTGCACTGCGCTCATGCAGCAGTGACCCATGACAGTGCCACCCCGACCCACAGTAGCGGAGTGGCATCACAGTGGAAATGTAGCACCCATCCTCCAGTTCACGACATTTAACTTTTATATAAAATATTTAGCAATTTAAGGGAAATCTGTCATACCTTCCGGTTGTAGTTGTGGTCTGGAGACTTGATGTGCTTCTGTATCAGATGGGGCTGCATGGGAATGAAAAGGTCACAGGCTGCACAGTGGGCAGCTTCCACCTTCCTCATGAAGTGCTCCATACCGAGCTCTACACAGACAGTGAGAAATATCCGCAATGAGCAATCACTTACATTCTCCCCTTCTTTCACACAAACACACAAACATAACACTTGCTGTTGCTGCTTACCCCTGGTGAGGTCCTGCTCCTTGTACACCTGGCAGATAGCAGCACTGTGGTTTTCCAACTGGCTGACCCTCTGCTCTGTCTTCTTAAATTTGTTCTGCAAATACTCCTACAGAAACAAAACCATAAATGTTTTATTAGTGACCCCCAAATTGTCCAAACAAGAAGTTTAATCCCAATGAGTTATACTGGATAACTGACTGATTACTTTTAGTATGGCTTGGGTGTTTACTTCTCTTTAAATAGGAAAATACCATCAACAACTTAAAATATCATAGAATTAAATATAGTAACCTGGCAAAGAAAACTACATCTATGAATATTTTGATATTTCTGTGCAGACTTGGAAGTTAGGATCTGGGTACAGCCCTGTCCCCTGCCTTACATGATTATCTATACCCTCATTTTAGTGCATTTACAATTGGCATACCCCTTGAATTTTAAGCCCTAATGCAAAAATACAGTGTCCAAAACCACATTTCGGTGTCTGAATGTGACGTTTGACAAATGTCACTCACCTGTAGGAAGTCTGTAGTGGGCTTTGACAGTTGGCCAGAGAGGAACTTAAAGTGGTCCTTGTGGAAGCGACTCTCAAGGTGAGTTTCCATTTCCTCCTTATAGAAGGAACGGAACTTGCAAACAGAGCAGGCAAACATCACCCTGAAAAAAATAAAAAAAAGATCAGACCGAAGATCAGAAAGAGGCACAGTATGAAAAGAGGACGAGTCAGATAACCAAATAATCCAAATTATTACATAATCATAGCTCAGTGATTGCAAAAAAGCCCAGGGGTCAGGGATCTGTAGTAGGTTCTCTCACCTTTCCAGGAAGCCCCTCCTCTTCCTCATTTTTGGGTGCTTCTCCTGACCAGGGGTTGGGGTCTGTTTGCCCTGTGGACTTTTCTTTTCCTCCTGTTTGGGTGAAGCTATGCACAAGTACAAAAGCAAATGTTACTAAGTTCAGGACAAGTAGCTGATGTACACTCACAACGTATATGTCATGAAAGGAGGGGGAAAAAAAAAAAATCAACGAGGAGTAACTGTAGCCTACCTTTATCTCCATCTGCAGGTGTTGTCTCCTATGAGGAAAAGTTTCCCATTACTCATCTTTTTTAGAAAGATTCATTAACAACTTGTAACATGCTACATCTTTTATTCAAAATTAAAAACCAGTCAGAGTTCCTGTCACACAGGCTCAATCTACTCACCGCAGCTGCAGTCTTTGGTTCACTGTCATCGCCATTTTTCTCTGCTTGCTCTATGGAAACAGAGCACATCAACATTAGGCCAAAATCGTCTGCCGAGTAATTTTTTTTTTGTAGTACATTAAGACCTAATTAAAGCACCTTGGGTAGCCTCTGACCCTGTACTCTCTGTCTTGTTCATCTTTGACTCTGGCTCATCAGCTGCAGTAAGCGTCTGCTTTCTCTTCTTCTGGACATCCCGCTGTGGCTTCACCTGCTACAGTAAACAAAATCAAGTTGCACTCACAAATACATTTTCTGATTGAAAATAACATGTGGGCAATACAATCACAACTCATCAATACATCAATTAATTCTACACTTAATGCTTGTCAAAGTTAATTAGCAGACTTGATGTCTTCCTTTTCTGGGCATTCCCTCATTAATAGTG
This sequence comes from Epinephelus lanceolatus, assembly GCF_041903045.1. Lineage (NCBI taxonomy): Eukaryota > Metazoa > Chordata > Actinopteri > Perciformes > Serranidae > Epinephelus > Epinephelus lanceolatus. Next base: position 41,187,355 of record NC_135736.1, read on the forward strand.
TTAGCCTTATCTTAAGACTACCCAAGAGTGGGGCAAAAGGAAAGAAGGGAAAAAAAATCAAAACAAAATCCACAAAGTGAAATCATTCAACACCCCACAGGTAAACGGGACAAAGAATTGGGCAGGGAGTGTGATCACTTGCCTTTACTGTACAAAAGGGGCAGTTCCATGCGGTATTTCTGACCACAATAAATAAGGGCTGGGCAGAGTTAGAGGGGCAAGTGATATATATCGAATGTGTGTCGGGGATTATTTGTGACAAATTGCTTTGCATAACACATAGCAGGTACTTGCACTTTAGGCTGACTTGCCGGTTGGTTGAGGATATGAAAAGGAGGGAATCAGAAAGGGCTTAACTTTTGCCCAGTGTCTGAGGAGGTCTTATTTGGCTGGAGGTACTTACTTTGTTGAGGGGTCTCTTGCGGCCTCGCTGGCGGCCAGCCCGTGGGCCCCCTCCAAAATGCCTCCCAGGAAAGTCGTGAGGCCCTTGAGTGGAACCCTGGTGGAAGCCCCCACTCTCAGGGTACATGCGGTTGGACAGGAGGGATGGGAGCTTGCCTCTACCACCTCCTGGAGAGTGGCCGCGGTGGGACTGGCCACCACTACCACTTCCCCGCCCGCCTCCGCCTAATGGAGTGGGGTCAGACCTGCGGTTTCCAAACCCTCCTCCAGCTCCTCGACCCCCGGCACTTCCACCCCTTCTGGGGGAACGTCGGCCTGCTCCAGCCCATCCTCCACCTCCAGAACCTCCTCCCTGGCCACTGCTGAAGGACTCCCTCATATTCTGTCGCATTTTAGCGACTCCATAGGAAGAGGAGGGGCTGTCAAAGCCTCCTCCTCCCCCTAGCCCAATTCCCCCTCCGAAGCCCGAGCCTCCTCGCTGACTCAACAGCATGTTGTCCTCACGGCCATTGCCATAACCATAGCTACTGCCGCCAGATCTGTAGAGATCTCGGGAGGAGGAGAGAGCAGAGGTGCGCGAGTCGAATGACTCGTAGTGGTCATACCTGTGGGAGGGAGGGAGAGGGTTGATAGAGAAGAGCAGAGAGCAAGGGAGGCAGGGAGGGCAGTCAGGTTCGGATTTCTCCACCTGCTTTTCCTTCTCCTCCATGGTCTCGCTTTCTCCATTTGTTTTCTTGTCACTCCCAGCTTTATTTCAGAAACCACATTAGATCACAAATGGATGATCCAAAACAAGTGAACACTCTGCTTGTGGTCTTTTATGAAATAGTAATGATTTTTCTCTTATCATTAAGTTTAAAGAAACTCATCCAACCACATTCTTTGTTGGAGGTAACAGTATCCTGCAGATTAGGGGAAATGCAGTTTCTTAGGCTGTGAAACCTTAGACATGACCATGGTCCATCAGAACCAGCAATGTCTTAAGACACGTGCAAGAGGTGAAATATCCCGGAGAGTGACTGGATCATGGCAAATACTCAAGAAAAGGGGATGAAACATAAACTGGGGCTTTTTTTTCAGTGGGCAAGAGTGTTTTAAAGATACAGCAGGCAGCTTTGAATTAACAATTGAGCTTGACAAAATAACAACCAAGCTAACACCTTCACACTCATCTCTCTTGCGTAACCTAAAGCCAGAACACAGGGTTAGGTCACATGGAGGATGAGAGAAACAACGTGTGGGAACAAATAAAAACAAAGGCAAGACAGAGGCAATGTACACAGAGTGCTAGGTAAAGATGGACTGGCTTCATGTGCAAGGGTGTCAATCTGTTACAAATGGAAAAGCTGGTCTTTAATTACACCTCCAACAAGGGGTCATGCATTTTCATGACATCTAAGAATCCAAGCAATTTTCTTCCCAGCAATCAGAGAAACCACAACAAGGCAAATGGGCAGCAATCAAAGCTTCTGCATACGCTGAGGCATTCAAATGCAGCCTGAGAGCCACTCATACTCCTCTCATCCCAAACAGGAAGTGATGCATATATTTTTTTTTAACCAAGACTGGGTGTAAAGACCAAGTAAATGCCTTAGCAGGCTCAAACAGCCCAATTTACGTTAGAAACCAAAATGTTCTGAAACAATAACAACCAACTTTCCAATTACACTGGCATGGACGTCATTTTTTACTTTTTACATTTATTTTACAGAACTATGTTCTACTACAGGGATATTTCGAAATCCCAAACTAGGACAAAACCTGTTTGACCTTTTAATTACCAATGGCATTAGAAGGCCTGAGCATATTTTTATATCATAGCAAAATGTGAATAAAGAAATCTACTGTGATTCTCCTTCATGTGAATCAAAAACAAGCAATATTTAACTGGTTGAATATTGTCCGGGCATGCGGCAACATTCGAACACAATGTCCTCAAGCAAGCCGCATTACGACATATGCTTTGCTATGTTTTTTATCCGTTTAACACTAAAGACACTGCTAGAAAATGTTATACTCTAACTGATACAGATGTGTGTCAATTGTATCTGGCTGTTGACGATAATATGGAGAAAAAAAGGGGGAAAAAAAATAATATATATATATATTACCTGTCACCTCGAGACCCTTTCAACCCCCCCTCCAACTGAGTGAGCATGTCGAGGCGCTGGTTAATCTTGGCAATGACTGCATCCGCATGTGTGCCTGTGGACGAGAGCAGGGACGATCCCGAGAGACCTCTCTTCATGTGGCCTCCTCCTCCTCCTCCATAGCCCCCAAGCCCGGACATTGAGTCCTTATAACCTCCTCCATACAGGTCAAAGCCACCAGAACCTAACAGAGTGAGTAAAGTGTTAAAATGAACACTACATTGAAAATAAAAAGCCTTAAAATCAACTCTACATTCTAAAGATAAAGTTTGGGTATCCTTGTGTCATTATGCAGAGCTAAACTATCTTCACTCATTTCCTCACCTCTGCTACCTGATCCACCACCACCCCAACTGGAGTAACCTGCAAATGAAGAAAATGCAGTAATATAAACAAACTGAAAGGTGACTGGGGCAAATATTCAAACTTTAACAGCCCTGGCATCTCATTACCTATAAGACCACATATTGTGTAGTCACTCATGCAAATACCAAGTTGCCAATAAGTAAGAACAGAATGTACGAGAATTGTAGGTGAACAAAAGAACTGAATAAACGCCTCATGGTTGTTCAACTCCTCTACAGCAAGCCGGCTGGACTCTCATTAGATTCTTATCAGACAATGAATCTGTTAGATTTCTGTTTCTATGGCGTAACTTCGTGCAAATGAGGAAATCAGACCTGTTTCAGAGAACAAAACCGTATTAACGACGATCTTGTAAACGCCATTGCAATATATAAGTTTTGGAAGCACTTTTGCTGAGGCGGCCATTTTAATAACAAGCCTTTAAAAGTCGGTTATTCCCACACTGACTCCATTTTAACGGAATTAGCCAGCTAACTTTAGCATAGTATTTAACACACCCTACAACAACCCAACAATGGGCCACACAGCCCTCGATGTTAGCATATTAGCAATTAAACAGCCTGATGACGGAGAGACTAACGTGGCTATTTTTCGTTCATGTTAGCTAGCGGGCCTGCTTTGCCGTTAACATTTTGTTCGTTTATTCTGAAATGAATACATGAAATTGAGTACCACAACAACAGTTATGGGACTATAAGCTACTTAACAGTAAGCTAATGCTTCTTTGTTCCAAGCTACAGCCGGCTTCGTTGTTGGTGCTAGCAAGCTAACTAGCTAACAGCTAACATGCTGGGGCTACGTTTCACGGTAACAAAGCAAATGGGTAACCAGAAAACTAACGTAATTAATAAACGTAGCCATGCTGAATGTATCTGTAGCACTGGTTGTGATATTTAACACCAATGCAATGCCAGTGAATAGTTAACGTTACCTGAACCGTATCCTCTGCTGTCCATGGTATTTTAGTACGTTGTTCAGTACAGTCCGATTTCAATGAGCAACAGCAGCCTCAGCGGCAGTTACGCCTGAGGAATACTTGTCGTGCAGAGCAAAGAGACGAGATGTACCCGCCCTACTCTGTCTTCCTCTGTCTCTGATTGGCTATCTCATTACTCATTCTTAGATCTAACCAATCCAACAAACGAGGATATTGAGTACCAGCCAATCAGAGTGAGAATACGACGGGTAAGGTAACGCCTCGCCATCCTCGGGGAAAAAAAGAAAAATGTTTTACAGGCCTTACCGTAATTTAAAATAAAATAAAATAAAATAAAATAAAATAAAATAAAATAAAATAAAATAAAAATAAACAACACGCGATCACCATTGACCCTTGCAAAATGTCACTTTAGTTAAGAAAAAAAAAACACTTTTTAGAAGTTGTTGGATTTGGGGTTTTTGTTTTGTTGTTGTTTTTCAGAAAAAATGCTCTTGTCAGTGTTATCTACATATGCATTAATATAAAAGCAGGATTTTTGTTGCAGTTATGAAACGGAGAAGTCTTTTTAATTTATAAACTGGTAGATTAACCCACAGCAGTGCATTATAAATTCATCATATACGTTATCTTAGGCTGTATAATAACATAATCTGCAAAGCAACAACTGCTGTTAAATAAATGTGGTCAAGCTGAGTAAAAAGGAAAACATTTAGCTGTGGTGGAGTAGAAGTATGTAAAAAAAAAAAGTGGAAATACTCACCTGAAGTAGGTACGAGTAGGCCTGTGTCATAAGTGTACTCAGTACTTGAATAGCCTTTTAAAGTTACTATAATTTCTAATGGCAATTTGTCTTAATTATGATCAACATGGAATAACAGAAACAGTATTTGAATGAATGAATGAATAGTTTATTTCGGTTACAATATACAATACTTAAATTGTGTGCAATCAACTGACAAAACATTTACATACATATTTGCACTACACATTTTCTCACAACAAAATTTAACAAGCTTTTTCAAATTAAAAGTATTCTAAATTACAGTAAATTCCAATGAGTAGCTTTCCATAGCACTGAATTACTTTTGATAGTCACACATTTGATACAGGCATATGGTGATATCTGCAGATCATGACTTAGTATTGCACATTGTGAAAACACACAATGAAACACTTTTCTGTTTTGTAAAAACTTGGTGTGTCTGTGTATATGAATGCATGCATGTTCCGAAATATAGGGTACAAATAGTGACTGTGACTTTCAGACAAAGTTAGCACAGTGTCAGTCAGTCTATAAACAACCAATACATCCAATCAATGATTAAAGGATTGGCCTACATAAAGTGATTGAAATCTTGACAAATGAGCTGAATGGAAATCTAACTGAGACAATCAGAAGGTTGAAAGCTCCCCCGTAAATTAGTTCAGCTGATGTGTGATCTTACTTTAATCAACTATTTTACCATATGTCCATCATTTTGGTGTTTTTAATTTTGTTTGTTTGTTTTTAACTCACCACATGATAAGCAATTACAGCCATCCTAATCATTGTCCAATGAGTCTCTGTATCATAGTTCCACCAAATTCCCATATTCAGAGGCAGAAAGTTGAGCAGCTGGACAACTGATTAGTTATTTATTCATTTATTTATTTGGCAATGTTTTGAGAAAAGTTTACAGTACAGTAGCTTTAATCTCTGCAGAATTAAAACATCACAGTAAAATACATGATACAATAATAAGAATAAACTGATATTTGAAGGGGAGGGAGGAAGCAAAGAGGCCTGTACAAAGCCATCTACTGTAGGCCTATATAAAAACAAAAAAATATGCCATTCAATAATGTATTTACACACATTATTATCAGACAAACAAGACACAACAAACAAGAATAAGTAAAAACATGTAAAATATAACAACAAAATGATTTAATTGCAACATGAAAATTGTTAGGCTATAATACAAACTGAGTGGATTTGTTGCTTAATGATGGCAGCAGTATGCAACAACTCACTCCTTGGTTCACAGGAGGTTAACAAGAGTGTGTGACATACAGCTTTATAAACACACAGTCTGCCTTTATGAACGGATGTGTGAATCAGATTAGAATCTTGCATCCAACCCCAAGTGGTTGCTAAGGCAGGCAGCAGTAGATATAATAAAGGACAAGGATAACATTTTTGTGACCTCCGGGTTCGGCTGCACAACATACTGAACTTACAGGTGCCTTTGCAGACAGACGTTTTATCTGCACTCCTGCGAAGTAACCCTTACGGATTTCTGAAATCCAAGCTGATATTACACAGTGTGCTCCTGGTGCTCTGCTGGCTCTTTCGGTGCTGCAGGATTCATGGTCTTGAATGTGATTCTCTCATACAGTGAGTCCGCCTGAAGTGAGAGAAAACATATGACAGTGCAGGGGGAACACACATGGACACACGAACAGTTATTTCTAGGTCTCAGGTTTTGGACTCACCCGTCCAGTTCGTGCTTTGTCACTTTGCTCAGTGGCGGAGCTCAGAGTTTTCCTCCTCCTGGATTTTATTAGACATATTGAGCACATTATTAAGGCTAAAAAGGGACATATTAAGGCCAACAAGAAGATTTTGAATTCAGGGAATTAAGGTGCAAAAATGGAAATTTTTAAGTCTTTTACCTCATCACCATGTGGAAGAGCAATACAGCCGGCAGGATCAATGATACAATAGTCAGCTTTAGTGCGTTCAATACCACTATTGATGTCAGAGCTGGAGAAAGATTGATGCAAGATGTGAGTTACCAGTGCAACATATTTCAAAAAAGTAAGAGACAGAATTGTATTTTGTAGCTTTTGGCCATAAATGATAATCTGTGTCCACCTGCTTTTACTCGGTCTCCCTCTACCAAATGTAAAAGAAGTGTCCTTGGAGGGTGGGTAAAGTTACAGCACCTTACTCTTCTGATATTGACCTTTGAGTACAGGGGAGCACAGTTATGTTGATATACATTTCATCAAAGTCAGATTGAGCGGGTGATTGATGTATCCTGCTGCAGAGTACAATTCAAATAAACACAAGAAGTTTGTGCTCTAGAGAAAGGATCAGCACTCAGTGAATAACCTCCTAAGCCCTATGATAAGCTATTATGGCAAGGCTTAACTATACAGACCAGTGAGCAGTGATAACTAGCATGTCTTTGGGGTCATCAGGTGGGAACCTCCTTTCACCAGTGTTTCGTCTAGTTGGTCCCACGACACCTCCAGGAGGCTAGACAGTGATCTCTGGCGTCCCAGAGACACTCCCCTAATGCCAGGTCTCACTGCTCCCCGCACCAACCCAACAACCTCCTTTACCTTACTTACACATGGCTTTCTCAGCCCAAACAGCACTGCCACCTTCAACAAACCCAGGCTCTGTAGCTCCAGGTAGAGACAGTGCTGATACTACCTTTCCTATCACATTCACCATACTCTATTTCACACGCTACATAGCATAACTCCAATATAAGCTAAAGTTAAAGGAGATAGATAAACTCACAGGATCAGCAAACACACTCACCTTGCAACATGGTCTCAAACAAAATTCAAATAGGCCACTCCCACACTTAAATAACCTTCCTCTTCCTGGAAAAATCAAGGCATTTTGCTTCAACTGTAAAAGTGCCTCAAAGCCAATTTAAGATTTAAAGCCATACTCACGATCGACAATGAGAATCTCCACAGGTGAGCTGATGTTTTGGGGGCTTTCGATGGCACATGAGTAGTTTCCTTCATGCTGACTGTTGACTGAGTTCAGAACCAGGTGTTTGTTTTGGTTCTCTGTCAGGGTCAGAAGTTGACTGTTAAAGAACCACATGTAGGTTGTGTTGTCAGGCAGAGGACAGCTGGTGCTGCAGGTCAGTGTGACTCTCTGGCCCTCTGTCACCACTGCAGAAGGAGTCATTGTCACTTTCAGACCTGAAAAAAGGTTTGATAGATCAATTAACCAAAAAGACATTTTTAAGCTTTTGCATGCCTATTGGATAAACTGGCTTGCAACCATCAAAATACCTGATACCAATTATTTCAGAGGACCTGTGAACCAGACCTACATTGTCTTATCTCAACATTAATCTGCTGACAGCTGCTATCAGATTCCCCATTGATAAAGAATAAATAAGATAGGTATTAAAGCTTCAGTATTACCGGTAACAACTAAAGTGACTCCAGGTAAATCAGAGTGTGCCCATTCATGGTTGAGAGTAAAAGTGTATTCTGCTGAGTCATTCTTCTTCACGTTGTTGATTCTCAGCGTGTGGTAGTTGTTCAAACCGGCAAGAAACTCCACACGGTCTGCATCCTCAGTCAGAGTTTCAGCATCCTCCTCATCACGTCTTTTCACTTTATGCCAGTGACCTTTATTACGGCGTTGCAAGCTGGGCCGCCAGTATTTACTTATAAGGTTCACTGAAGAATCTTCCAGAGCACAGAGTCTCCTGCTGGCATAATTCACAATCCAGTAATCTTTCATAAGACCTGAAATAAAGAGGAAAGACTTTTCGTAACAGCTTAAATTTACCCTGAAAAATATTCAGCGTCTAGGGTTTTAACCAGCCTTAAATTTTCTTTATACAAATCCTGTGCTACAGTATTTATATTTAGATTTTTTTCAGGATAGGCTTTTGTTTGGCACAAAACAGACTGGGAGTAATACACATTTGAGGCTGAAAAACCAGAACTTCTTGCAGGAATATCCGTAAATGACAAAGAACGTAACAGCCCTGACTTTCAAACAGTGAGTGGGATTTCAAGGTGACATAAGGAAAGGTGCTAAGAGGGCAGAGAATCTCTGCTTGAATTGTGCTGAAAACTAAGCGAGAGGAAAGCAAGAGACTGAAAGATAATTTAAAGTAAAAGATAATGGGATATTTGATCAATAATACTCGAAAGCATTTATGTGTCTTATTGCCTGACTGTAAACTGGTTCATACTCACATAATCGATCAGAGTGCAGACCTTCATGGCCTTTCACAGCACAGGAGAAGGCTCCAGAAGAAAGGTGCACAAATGTAATGTGTTGACTCTCACAGTGCCTGTACAAGTCTTTTTTCCAGTACCACCTAAAGGCGGTTTGAGGGTCGGCCATCGGACAGCTGGTGTTACAGGTCAGTGAGACAGAGTTCTTCCCAAGAGTCTTTTGAATATGCATCTCTGTTGGGAGATGATAAAGACATGTTTCATCACTTACTGTGGGGAGAGAGATGTGTTTCTATGTTTGTAAATGTTTGTGGAAACTTAACCTCTGGGAAATGTGATGGAGCAGGGCTGGTCCACTGATGTCTGCTTATAAGAACACATTTTCCCCTTAGCGTAGGTCACACTAAAGCAGGTCGATGTGACAGAATCTGGAGAAAAAAATGGCATTCAGTGTTGTGATTGGTGATCTTAATGATATTAAATTTATCCACCTCCAGCTGAATGTTTCAGTTTTTCTTGTCACATTAGGGCCCAGACACACCTCAAAGAACTAGTGGCAACGAAGGCCGACTGTTGCATCGACTCATGTCACCTGAGTCTCGGTGAAAAAGTTGCCCTGAACACACCACAAAGATTACAGCCAATGGCCAACGAGCACATAGATTTTGTAACTGCATGGGAGGAAATAACTCTCCAGACCAGCAGGCGGCGGTAGTCTGTAAAAAAGGGTAACTGGAACATCGACAGAACGCTACTTAGTCAGTTAGCCCCATAGATTTATAATAATAACTAGATACCGGACCCCAAGATGGCGCCTATTCAATCCTGCCTCCAGTTTCTGCTTGGCTCACTGACTTTACATTGTGATGATGTCACAGATGTTTAAATTGCTTTTCTTGGCTCAAAGAAAGTTTTACAAATATCAAACCTCCATGGAGTCATGACTGACTTTTTTTTTTTTTTTTTTGCAGTCCGAGGTGTCCTGTCAACAGTTTTACGTACACTTATTTTACAACGGTGGTCTACAGAGAAAATGCTTTTTGGACCATAGAGGATGCCACAGGGAAAAATTGAAAACAAGGCTGAGCAGCATTCCTGGGGGCCTGGTTAGCACATTAACAACACAACCGGATGTTGAAAGAACAAACGAGTTTTACCATGCACTAGCAACCAATTACAAAAACAATTACGAAACATTTCTGTGAAGGAGCTCAATAGCTAAAGACATAATCTTACAAAATATAACCAGTTTGTTTTAATCTCATGCCCGCTTGACTATAGCTGTTTGTTTACTTTCCTCACTTCTGTTTCTCTTTTCGTGCTCTGAGCTGCTCTGACACACCAGATTGTTGGGCCATTCTAGTTTTGGTGTTGTATCCCACATCACTGGTTCTTGGCAGCCCTTGTCAGCCTTTTTTTCAGCTGATTCAGCAAGTTAAATCAGCATCGGGCACGGCAGAGCCTGTCGGTGAATGAATTCCCTCTGAGTGGTAGTTCAGCGTAGTGCACGAGAAGAGAAACACAAGTGAGGAAAGTAAACAAACAGCTAAAGCCAAGAGGGCATGAGATCAAAACAAACTGGTTATATTAGGTAAGATAGGGTTTTTTTTGCCATTGAGCTTTTTAGCAAAAATGGATCATAATTATTTGTGTTATTGTTTGCTAACGCACAGTGAATATGCTTTGTTCTTTCAACATCCAGTTGCATTTTAATGTGGTAAGTGACTATTTGGCTAACTAGTGTCCTGAATCCCACCTGTCAGTCTTTCGGTTTCCCCAGTACAAACTACCGCCGCCAGCTGATACTGCAAGTTGGTGTGTCTGGGCCTTTAAGCCAGAGGTTTTGGACTCACCCACTGAGACTTCAGGAGCTCTGAGATGCTCGTAGCCTTTGATAGCACAGGAGTATGTGACTGCTTCCTCACTGCTGACCAGCTCTTGGTACCAGGGAGACCAGTCCTCATAGAGAAGCTCTCCGTTCTTGTACCAGATGTAGACTGTAAGGTTTTCAGTCAGAGGACAGCTGGTGTTGCATATCAGTGTTACTGTCGGTCCCTCTGGAGCAGGAATCACCTGTACCTGCAGGTCTGAGATGATGGTAAATAAGATAAGAATCCATAAACTGATGTCTGTCTTTAAGTGATTAAAAAAATGGCAGCCACTGTACCTGCAACACGGAGCTCAGTTTTGTTTCCCCAGCAGAGTTCTGGGTCGTCTCTGCAGCAGTAAAGATTTTCATCGCTCTCTTTTAGATCTTTGATTGTTAGAGTGAAATTGCTCTCTTCAGACGTGTTGTACATTACACGGTTTCCATCTGCAGGGACCTCATTCAGGACATTCTTGGAGGCATTTTTGTACACAGTGTACCACTGCATGCTCACAGTGGGACGTTCAGCTGAGCAGGGCAGATCCACTGATGAACCCTTTAATGCACAGATTCTGTTTGCCCGTCCAGAAACCCCTTTAACAGAAGATTTTATCAACAAACATCTGGATCGATTTTTGCATGTTTACTAATTGTGACAATATGATATGCTGTAATTCAAGGGAATTTTCAGAGCTCATTCCAGTTGTTTTTATGGGGTGTGTGCATTTTAGGCATATTTGAAAATATATATTATAATTAGAGTAGTTCTCTCAGTCATCTGACCATTATATTTTAAAGCTTTTGTGGCAAGTGATTCTAGACTTTTGAGCAATTATGTACAGGGCCGGGGCAAAGTGCCAAATTCTGGGCCCTATACATGAGCAGTCTCCATGGGTCCGCCGCACTTCTTCTCTTGATCCATGTCTCTCTCACGCACCTTGTGGATTATCATTATTATTATTATTAAATTATTTGTTCATTTTCTTTATTTTTTTATTTTATTTTTTGGGATCCTGATTTTCCTTTCTTGGGGAAAGACATGACAGTGTAATTTGGCGCTCCAGCAGCACGAGCAGTCACTCACTCGGCTTTAGTTGTGTTTAGAGTCAAATCCATGTGCAGAGGTGGACAAAACCATTTTGTGCTTTAAAGGGGTCTCAAAGAGCTTCCACAATTTTGTACACAAAGTTCAGTCTTTTAACCAATTTAGTAAGCCAATTTTAATTTAGTTATGGCACTAATTACTATAAAATAGAAAACTGCAGACAAAACCAGACTTTTTATTCCAGGCTTTTTGAGGGCCCCCCTCCTCTTGGGTCCATGGGTAATCAGTCCCACTTCCCCCCTACTACTATACAGTACACCACTGGTTATGTAAATTTCCATAAAATGTGTTCAATTCTTTTACATTTTTGTCTTTCAAAAAATATGGTTAATTTCTATGTGTTTTTTTTTTCACAGATTACAGAGAACAATCACACATGAAATTGTACATATCATGTTCATAGTGTAGCATCATGTCAGAGGGGATAAACAGTCAGTCATACCTGAGATGCACAGGATGAAACCCAGAAACACACATCCAACTTCTGCCAGCAACATGGCTGCTGCAGTCCTTCAGTTTCTGATCATAGAATTGATTGAATAACAGTATTTGTATCTGCTCTTATACAACAGCCAAATTATGACCACAGTTAAAACATTAAAAATTTAACTCACCCGTCCAAACTGAAAGCAGTCTTTCGACAAAAGTGAAGGCTGAGGACGACAGAGCGTGGAGCACAAACTGCACGCAGCTCTGACATGAAAATATCTCTTCCTTTCTCTGTGATTAACTTATTCTGAAGTGTCAGTGTTTTTAGATAAAAAATGTTGATTCTATCAAATGTCATTGCTTTATCTCTTCACACATCACAGAGTCAAACATTTTCCAGCCATGTGAAGCTGAGTTTTATCTGTGGTTTGTTTGAGGGTCAGAGAAAAAAAGAGGACAAAGCTGTGAATGTAACCTTACTGATCGTTCAATGCACGTATGTTCATTAAGCCGCTGTTTGCTCATATTAATGTATCGCAGCATTATCCCAGTGATTTATTAAATGGAGCAATCAACGATGAAATAACAGGAATATTTGTGAAAATTTTAAATTTTTTTAATCCAAATTAGAAATTCTTTATAGTCAGACATTTCCAACAGAAAACAATCTAATTCTTCAGGAAGCAAAACGACGTTAATCACACAAAAAGACTAATTAAATAAGCAGTCACAAGAAATAACCATGGTCAAGAACATACATTCAAAATAAATACAAGTTTAGAAAAACATGAGACATACAATGACAATAAAAGTTCAAAATGTGAAATTTAAACAAACTATAAGGAAAGACAACCATTTAACTCTTTAATAGAAATTGTTTAGACGCATTTTAAACAAGACAGGTTAGCTGATTATTTATCAATGAGAAAGTGCCAGAGAAGCAAGTCAAGCACAAACAGAAATGGAAAAGATGATAATGCCATTTTTTAAAACTGTTCCAGACCCCTCTATATATTTGGACTATATCATCTGAATGCATTTTACAGGAAAGTACCTCTTAATTAATCTCTAGTACATCTCCACAGGCCCAACTGCCAAATACAGACAAATTTAACTTCCTTGCAACTGTTTGCAGTTGCTCCATATTCACTTACATATCACATATCAGCAACATAAGCTAAATACACCAGCCTTATCACCCTCACTGTGGTTAGAATCCATGGTGCTTTACAGAGACACAAATAAACATGATGATGTGGGACAAAGTTATGCTGCTGTTTTTTCTTCACGTTGTCACCCATCTACCTGTCATGTGCTGTCACATAACAAAAGAAAAAGTCAAAACATCTGTATCCAGTTTTATGCTTTTCCCCTGAACGTTACAATGTAAAACACGTGTTCATTTGAGCTCGACTTGAGCAGAGCTCAAACACACACGTGTGCCCAGGGATGCTACTCTGCAGCGCATGAGACAGTTTGTACTGACATATTTTAAACTGTAATGTTTTACCAAAAATGCATTGAAAGTACTCCGCCTACGACTGGATAAATGAGACTTGGATTATACTGCACAAGTTGTGTAATAGTGCTGTAGTTTTGCTGTTGTTAAATTCAATCCCCGTTCACAACAATTCATGGAGAATGTTCTCTGTTTTGGGATTTTTCGTTCACCGTGGGGGCAAACGAGAAAATCCAAGTTTTCTTCACAACTTCATTGTAACACTGTGAAAAACTGATATACAAATGCTCATTTTACAGGTGAAGTATTCCTTTAAAATAAACAAATCTGGTCATCTCTAAGGGTTAACCCTCAAAGATGATTTTCACATTTAAAGCTTATTTCAACAGAGTGGACTCCTCTCCTAAGTCCCCATTATAACCACTAGAGGGAGCCAGTGATCACAGACTGAATGGGGCTCAATCCTACTAGAACTACACAGTTTCATACCAGAATAAGAGAAAAATATAATACAGTGCAATACAGTTAACTGATCTAGATCCACTTCTGTTTTTTGGCTCTCACATAGCTATATTGTGACTTTTACTTCAACGATTGCAAGATCACATTCAGATTTATCAAGGACAGAGTCGGTGTATGCTCACATTGTGTGTTTGAATTTAGGTCTGTTGGTAACTTTCAGCTCAGTTACAGTAATTTGTAATTGAAGGTCTTCATGTACTGGCTTTAGAAAAATTGTTTTTGGTCACACTGGTGACATGGCTCTAGGGATGACAGTGTCCGGTCCATGGTGAAATATCTTAAAAACCTCTGGATGGATTACCATAAAATTTATAGTGCAAACATTCATAGTTCTCAAAAACTGTATCCAGTGATTATTATGATCTATTACCAATACAGGAAAATGTTTTTGCAACTATCAAAAGGAAAATGATAAATACATACAGTCCCTCCTCACAAGATGAACTGTAAAAACTAAAGTGATTTATCGGAAAACTTGGCTAAAATCAGCTTTTTGTGATCTCGATATTTCGCTGTACCACATAGGTATATACTGCATCAGCTCTGAGCTTAAAATGTGACTCTGGAACAAAAGCATGCAAAGACACCTTGAACCACCCAGGCAGATGCTACACAGTCACTTCCTGCTGCTCAGTTGGTCTCTTCTTGCTGCAGTCCCAGGATTTATGGCCATGAGTGAGATGTTGATACACTGCAAGTCCATCTGCAGGACAAAGAGGACAGCAGAAGATGACAGAAGAACACACACACACACACACACACACACACACACACACACACAGAACCGTGCACTGCTATACTTTTGAGGACAGTCGTAAAAATGTATTCCCCAGCTCCTCACCACAAACTTAAAGCAAAACTTTGCCGATTTCCAAGAGACACAGAGCTGGTTGAAAATTGGCTCAGTTTCCCTCACCTTAAAGCTTAACTCCAACCCTTAGCCTTACCCTAAACAGTGAGTCCCGGTGCAATATAAATATTCTTTTGGCGAGATATCTCTCTCCTACGAAACTCAATTCTAACCTGATCCTTAAAACCAAGTCTGAACTATAGACTGTATGTAAGAAGTGGATGTAGCCACTGTGACATGATGGCACCCATGTGTACTACCATTTTTAAGGCTTGAGTTTGGCACTTTAGTTGTTGCCATCTTGACGTTGCGGAGCTGGAAGGGTGGAGCTGTGGAGCAGTGAAAGGTCTGCCGGAGCAGCGACTTGTCAATTACAAGATAGCCATGCCCTGAAGCCTCCAATGCTTTATTATCTATTTTACTCTAACTGGGACCATCATTTACCAAATGAGCATCATGCTGTATTGAAGGAGGCTTTATTTGGCTCACAGGATGTAGACTGTGGGTATCAAGCCAGTCATTTTGTTGTCTATCTCAGGCAGTAAGCATTTTCAAAATCCCTGTCGCTAGTGAAACTAGACTGCCATAGACAGACCCATCTCTACATTTTGCTTTACTGCTGTTCGTAAAACAACAACAGCGCTCGCAAGCTACATGTTAAAATGTCTTTTAATGTTTTATGTGTCACATTCTTTTGTGAAGAGTTATTCATTTTAATGCCGGCCCTCGCCACTCCACCAAAACAAGCTCCGCCCAACACTATTTTGCAAGGGCACTGTTGCTGCATTCTGGGCTTTGCCCCGCCCATGACGATTGTGACTGGTTTAAAGAAATACAAACAACTGAGAGAGTTTTTTTTTTTTTTTTTTATCCTTCGTGGTTCAGCCAGACCTTTCTCCAGTACTGGCACAGGTAGGCCTAGCTACTATTTTCACATATACTTTGGGTCCATCCCAATACTCACACTTCCCCTCAAAATTGACCCTAGCCCTTGTTTTTGCGCGTTCCCATGAAGGGCTAGGGTGTCCCAAACTTTAGGGAAGTGCTTTTCAGCCCTTAAAATCCCCACTTAATTTGAAGGGCCGTGCGATGCACACTTACGAACCCATCTCAACTGAGGGGAAGATTGAATTTCCCAGGATGCATTGCGAAACTATCCAGCCAGGGGAGTTTTCCAGGAAGATGGCAGCCTCCATGAGAAAGCCATCGCACAATTTAAGTACTATTTTTGCAAATAAGCATGCAAAAATTCCGAAATATGTCAAAATGTGTTATGTTATGTAAGCCTACGTTGACGATACACGCGACGTAGGTGAACACGTCTGTTACGCTAATTTGCATGAAGTGGCGTCTCAATTCGTAGGTGAAATTCCCTACCCCTCAACACTACCCCTTTGTCGCTGAGGGGAATCTATTTGGCGAGTGCACTTCAAACCGGGGTCATCCCTATGTTTCCCGGGTTCTGTGTTCTCCGCTTACCACCCAAAAAGGTTCTATGTTTCCCGCTTACTAAAAAAAAAGGTTCTATGCTCCCCGCTTATCCAAAAAACCCGGGGAACATAGAACCTTTTTTGCAGGGTTAAGTGTGGAACATAGAACCCGGGAAACATAGATACACTCCCCTTTAAACCAAGGGGTAAGGTTAAGGGAAGAGAATTGGGATTGGCCCTTAATTGTACATCTCTTTGCACCCAGTGGAGTCGCCTCCTGTTGGTCATTAGAAAGAATGTAGGTTTAGGCACTCCAGCGTTAGCCTCACTTTTCAGATTGGAGGACACGTCTACTTCTTTAATACAGTCTATGGTCTGAACAATTACACGTGCCTTTGGAGATCTAATTGAAGGCAAGAACCAGCCAAAACGTCCTCACTGTCCAAAAATGTGCTCACTCTTGAGGTCTAAAACTCAAATTTGGATATTACAAAGATAGCTGTTAAAGCATTCACACACATACGCACGACTCACCTGTCCAGTCTGTAATGTGTCAGGTTCAGCAAAGGAGGCCAGAATTTTCTTCTTCCTGGATGTTATTGATCAGATTATGCAAATGACTAATGTTAGAAACAAAGCCACAATGACTCAGTGAGAAAGCACCAAATACAGGAAGTAAAAGTACAGAAATTAAAATAGCTAATTCTAGTTGATGTCATTTACCTCATCCACAGGTAGAAGAGAAATGCCAGTAACACAACATTCAGTCTTACTATGTTAATTATTGCCACTGATTTAAAAAGAAGACACAGGACGGCCCCTATCATTCATGTCCCTATAGTGTAAGTCCCCAAACAGAGGGAAACACAAACTTTTACCTCTCAGATTTTGTCTCACCTGTCACCATGTTATTGGTCAGACAATTCAAATAACTACTGTTAAAAACAAAGTCACCAAGAAGATGTTGTTTATTAAAGGTAAAGCTAAAAACAGTCTTTTACCTCACCCACAGGTGGAGGAGAAGCAGAGGAATTGGGATCAGTAACGCAACTGTCAGTCTTACTGTATTAATTATTGCCATTGACTTCCCTCGAGCTGCAGAGAGACAGAGATAGAGACAGAGATGAGACAGTTCTCACAGGTTGGAGTAAAAACAAAGCTCCTAATGTCTACAAACTTTTCACTTACAATGTAAAGGCATGCCCACCTTGAACAGTGAGAGTCTCTTCAGGGGATGTGATGTCTCTCTGGGTTTTGATACCACAGGAGTAGTTTCCTGCATGCTGACTGCTGGCAGGGTCTAGCACCAGGAGTTTGGTTTGGGTCTCTGTCAGGGTCAGAGGTCGACTGTTGAGGAACCAAATGTAGTTTGTGTTGTCAGTGAGAGGACAGCTGGTACTGCAGGTCAGTGTGACTCTCTGGTCCTCTGTCACCACTGCAGAAGGAGTAAACTTCACTTTCAGGTCTGAAAGATGAAGAAGACACATGTTGGAAACTTTTGTGTGCATATCGGATAAATTCATAAAAAGGGGGACATACTGGCAAAACTGGAACATAATTTATGAAGTATATTGTCTTAAGAATTGGTGTGTTTTCGTAGTCGTCCACATAGTCCACATAGAGAGCAAGTCTTCGTTCATGAAGTCCGCAATGTTGCGCCGCCATGTTTCTACAGTAGCCCAGGTTGGACAAACGAAAAACTGGCTTCATATAAGGCCAATCACGATTTTTACAAGCCCATTTGCAACAAGCAGCCCCTCTGTGACGACATTTTTTAACAGGAAACTGCTTTAAATCATTGGGTCTGTTTGTTTTAGAGAGGACGAGACCTCTGTGGATAATTTGGCTCCCGCTGAAAACCTTCTGAATCTCTGGATTTTAAGATATCACAGGAAAAAGGTGAGCACACAATAGCATGTGGTGGACAAGCCGCCCATCTCTGACATGCTAAACAGTGTCGGAGAAACACTGATTTGTTACATGAAACTGCTTTATTCAGTGTTCTTACCAGGTCTGTTTGTCTTGAAAAAGAAGAGACCTCTGGTGGTAATTTGGTTCCTGGTAAAAACCTCCTGAACAATGAACACTGAAGGAACTCTAAGCAGGAGTAGTTTTAGCTGGTTGCAATCTGCAATAGATGACACACATTACACACTTAACCATTAAAGGAACAAAAAAACGGCCTTGCATTGTTTAGGAGGTTTTTGTCGGGAGCTGAATTATCAGAAGAGGTCTCCTGCTGGACACCTGGGGTTGCTAAAACAATTTGTAGGATCCATACAAAAACTGCATGTACAGAGAAAAACAAAAAATGGCGTGCACCAAAAAAATATTCAAGAATTTCTAATATCAGGCCTCCACCTCACCATCTGCATCACCAATTTCCCATCTCCAAAATGCTGGTAAGCATGGATCAAAGTTTCTCCCATCAGGCCTGTTTTTATAGATCACAACGTTTGCATGGGAAGTAGCGTACGCCTCTTTCGGGCCTCGTTTTGTGTGTACGCAATGTTTATAAATGAGACCCCTGGTGATATAATCTGCTAAAAATACTAAATAAAGCAGTTAACGTTTAAAAAACAGTGGTCTGACAGAGGGGCTGCTAACTATGGTGGCTGACACAAAAACCATTATGGCCCGTTCTAGAGCCAGTGCTTGGTTTGTCCATTTTGGGCTACTGTAGAAACATGGTGGTGCAACCAGGCAACTCAATTCTTATTCTCAGGTTATTATACACTAAAGAAAACATACTTATCTTGCTATATAATGACAAAAACTCTGTGTGTGTGTGTGTGTGTGTGTGTGTGTGTTCCACGTTTTTCTCCTCACTGACTTGGTCAATCCATGTGAAATTTGGCACAGTGGTAGAGGGTCATGGGAGGATGCGAATGAAGCAATATTAAATCAATTGGCCAAAGGGGGGCGCTATAGCAACCGATTGAAATTGCAAACTTTTTATGGGCATATCTCATGCCCTGTATGTCATAGAGACATGAAACTTTGCACAGAGATGCCTCTCCTCATGAGGAACACATTTGCCTCAAGAACCCATAACTTCCGGTTCTGTAGATTTTCCGCAATTTTGAATGTTTTGAAAAACACTTAAAACGATCTCTTCCTAGGAAGTTTGAGCGATCTGCATGAAACTGGGTGAACATAATCTAGGGACCAATATCTAAAGTTCCCTCTTGGCAAAAGTTGGAAAACTTATTAAAACTGAGCTTCTATAAGGCAATGAATATTGCGGAGGGCGTGGCTCATCACATAAAGGTGTATAACATCTCAAGGGTTTCACCCATCACCACGCAACTTTGTAGGCATATAACCACACATAATCTGAGGTGACCCCTCCATTATTGACCCCATCAAACAAAATGGGGGCACTAGAGAGCTAATTTCTTATCTAGACCTAACCACCATATCGATTTTTACTAAACTTGGTAGATATGTAGAACAGGACGCCTCAAGGTGACTGGAGAAATTTGACACACACACACCATGTGAAACTGTACGTGGGCAACTGTGCACTCAGTGGGTATGGACCAGTTATATTATTTTCCATGTCTGCCAATATATCCCCTTAAATCCCACATCGGACCTTTAAGTATGAATGCAGTATTGTATGCATTAAGTTACCTGTGACAATCAGTGTAACTACAGAGAGACCTGTCTGTTTCCATCCTCCTTCATTTGTTATGAGTCTGAATATGTATTCTGCTGAGTCATTTCTCTTCAGGTTTTTAATTCTCAGGATGTGGTGGTTCTTTTTGTTCTCATGATACTCCACACGACCTGCAGCCTCAGTCAGCCTCTCTGCAGCTTTCTTGCCCATTCTCTTTATTTTATACCACAATTTAGCCTTGGGCTGCTGGTTGTCAGGATACGAGTATTCACTTGTAATGTTCACTGAAGAACCTTCCAGAGCACAAATCCTCCTGCTGTCATAATTCACACTCCAGCAGTTCTTATCCTTAACACCTGAAAAAAAGTACAATTTTACTGTAGCTGAAGATATTGACTTTATTATGCATGAATGTTTCAGATGTACCAGCTTCAAACTGTAAATTCAAGTTGAGTCTTCTGTCAGTGTGAGCCAAGCAATCCTCAAATTCATGACTTGAGCCTGACACAAGTAAAGCCATGTGACATGCGCACCAAACCTCTGCAGACTTGGATGCATATGCTTTCTTTATATATAGTGTTTGAGAGTGATACCCACTGTTACAGTAGCAGTGAAAACTGTAGGTCACACACAGACAGACAGCGAGGCCCAATGTGAGGACTGGTTACAGACCATGAGTTGGTTCGTACTCACAGACTTCAGCAGAGCGCAGGTCCTCGTGGCCCTTTACAGCACAGGAGAAGCTTTCAACAGCATGTCTGTTCTTGTACCATTTATAGGCAGTATGACGGGCAGTCACAGGGCAGCTGGTGTGACAGGTCAGTGTGACATGGCTCCCTGCAGGTGTCCTCTGAACATGGACTTCTGTTTGAAAATGATATATGCACTGACTTGTGTAGAACTTGTGCTAGATGATAACTCAACATTTATCGACTTAAAGTAGGATTGTACCATGATGAAATGATCACATCAAGTTTTTATCCAACAAATTCCTGTTTTCCAAAAGAATAACTTTAAGCAACCTGTAGTTTAAATACAAGCTAAACTGGTGACTGAACATTTGATCTGACACATATAGATAACGGTAGATCATTGCTTTAAAAATCAGTGTGAAATGTGTAATAGAACCTAAAAAATAGCTAAAAATAAAATGATTAACAGATATAAAACCATGTTGTGAACACCAGTGTGTAAATATTCATTTTTGTTTGAAACAAAAATGAAAGGAACAAGCAAAACAAAATATATGTATACTGTATAAAATATACATATATTTTGTTTTGCGTGTTCCTGTCATTTTCATTGTATACATCTAAAGGGAACCGTACAAAACAAGTCATGTAAAAAGGGCGGTGTAATAAGCTCAGGCTTCAGCCCACACCTTTTCAGTCAGCATGAACTTGCTTTGATATGTCACTGCTTCAAAAGTAATGGCTCACTATTACTATACTTAATTTGTTATTTTTTCTTATCTATATTTGAGTTGTATAACTTGGAAAATGACCAAAATAAACTAGAAATTAAACTAAAAATGTATGTGACTTTGTTCACATTTGCCATATTAAAAAATATTTATATCCATATTGTGATTGATTTTAATCACATCACTCTATTCAGAATGATATACTTTTTAAAAACGAGCCCATCACAGTTACTCTCCAGTACATTATGCTTCATTCAATAAATATTTTCTGTTGCGGGGAAACTTCACCTCTGGGATATGTGATGGAGCAGGGCTCATCCGCTGGTGAGTGTTTGTAAGAACACATTCTTCCTTTAGCATAAGTCACATTAAAGCAGGTTGATGTGACAGAATCTGTGGAGAAAAACAGCATTCGGTATTTTCAGTGGTGAAACTGGTCACAGTATTTCTAAAACGTTGTAAGGCTTCAGTGAGAGTAACTTCACATGCTTAAAATCTTTTGTTTGCTGACCCCTGGTGGTATAACCTGCTGTAGAGATGAAGGCAAAATGTGTAGGGTTATAGTTAGATTACTGAATGGGCCTACTAGGCACAGGCCCAGGGGCCCAAAGTGTCAGAGGGGCCCCTAACACTCACTTGAAAATGTCATTCACCTTAACACATCCTGACCAGGAAGAGACACAAAAGAAGAGACACAAAAAACCCCACAAAGGAACTGACTCAAAATGATTAAAAAAAAGACATAAAATTTCCCCCGAATAACACAAATCAACCACAAGGAGACCAGAATGACCCCAAAGAAACACAAAACCACAAAAATGGGCAAAACTACTACAAAGAGAGACAACATCACAACGAAATGTAAAGGAACTGCAAAGATACATGAAAAGACCAAAAATACCACAAAGACACACAAAGCAACCATAAGGGGACACAAAATCATTGCAAAGTGACTCAAAATGACAAAAAAAGACATAAAATTTCCCCCAAATACCACAAATCAACCAAGAGGAGACAAAGAGACACAAAACCACCACAAAGAGATGTAAAGGAACTGCAAAGAGACGTAAAATATCTACAAAAATGGTTACAGCTACCACAGTGACACAAAAACACCACAAAGAGATATGAAAGAACTGCAAAGAGACATAAAATATTAACAGAAAATGACTGAAACTATCACAAAGACGAACAACACCACAAAGAGATGCAAAGGAACTGCAAAGAGACATAAAATATCTAAAAAAAAATGGGCAAAACTACCACAAAGCCATTGCAAGGTGACTCAAAATGATTAAAAAAGACATAAAATTTCCCCCAAATAACACAAATCAGCCACAAGGAGACCAGAATGACCCAAAAGAAACACAAAACCACAAAAATGGGCAAAACTACTACAAAGAGAGACAACATCACCACCTCAAAGAGATGTAAAGGAGCTGCAAAGATACATGAAATATCTACAAGAATGGGCAAAACTAGCACAAAGAGACACAAAACAACTGTAAGGAGACACAAAATCATTGCAAAGTGACTCAAAATGACCAAAAAAAGACATAAAATTTCCTCAAAAAGACACAAATCAACCACGAGGAGACAAGAACGACCACAAAGAAACACAAAACCACAGATTCATAACGACCATAAAGAGATGCAAAGGAACTGCAAAGAGACACAAAATATCTACAAAATGGGCAAAGCTACTGCAAAGAGACACAAAACCACCACAAAGAGAAACAAAAATACCACAAAGAGATGTAAAGGAACTGCAAAGAAACATAAGATAT
This sequence comes from Epinephelus lanceolatus, assembly GCF_041903045.1. Lineage (NCBI taxonomy): Eukaryota > Metazoa > Chordata > Actinopteri > Perciformes > Serranidae > Epinephelus > Epinephelus lanceolatus. The sequence continues at coordinate 41,210,639 of NC_135736.1, forward strand.
GTCCAAAAATGGACACTTGATGGCCAGTATGAACAGGAGGAATGATGACAGAGACCGATAACTTGTGCTGCCTACACATGGCATGTGAGCGTCGTATTAACATAAACTTGAAAGAAAAATAACACTGTGTCCTTTAAGATTTATCTGAAAGTTGTAACTTAAATAAGGTGACAGTTTTTCATAAGCTTCTATAATCAGACAGCAGATTTTGTAACATGATAAGCTAAATGCTAATCATTGTCACTCACCCACTGAGACTTCAGGAGCTCTGAGACGCTCGTAGCCTTTGATAGCACAGGAGTATGTGACTGCTTCCTCACTGCTGACCAGCTGGTGGTACCAGGGAGACCAGTCCTGATAGAGGAACTCTCTGTTCTTGTACCAGATGTAGACTGCAGGGTTTTCAGTCAGAGGACAGCTGGTGCTACATATCAGTGTTACTGTCTGTCCCTCTGTGGTGGGAATCACCTTCACCTGCAGGTCTGATATGATGATGTATAAAATAAGAACTCATGCACTGATTATTGTTAAAGTAGTAAATGAATACACTATTGCCAACCACTGTACCTGCAACACGGAGCTGAACAGGACTTTGCTTGCAGTTTTCTGGTTTGCTGGTAGTTTCTTTGCAGCAGTAAACCTTTGCATCACTCTTTGTCAGATTTTTGATTTTTAGAGTAAAGTTACTCCCTGCAGACATGTTGTACGTTACACCATCTGCAGAGAGCTCATTCTGAACATACTTGGAGCCATCCCAGTGTACAGTGGACCATGTCATGTTTGAAGTGGGGTGTTCACCTGAGCAGGGCAGATCCACTGATGAACCTTTTAAGGCACAGATGCTGTTTGCCTGTCCATGAATACCTTTAACACAAGATTTCATCAGCAAACATCTGGACAGATTGATACTTCTGAAATCATACATGTTGATACCAATCGTTTTTTGTAGTAATAATATATAGCAAACAATTTGTGTGACTACTCTGAGAGCTGATATATGAGTTTTCTGTGCTGCTTTTTTATAAATCTTATAGATCATTAATATTTTATTTGACACACATTATTACTACACAGTTTTAAAAAAGATCAGATCTCAGATCAGAGATGTCCTGACTTTAGTTTCTAGATTTGGCCGAGCACAAAAAGGCTGGATCCTACATATCATTGATTGTTATCACTTTAAAGGGAAAGTTTGATATTTTTCAACCTGGATCCTATTTCTCATGTTTTTGTGTCCAAGAAAATAATTTTTGAAACTGGTCCAGTATTGATTGAGACAGTTGCAGCCAGCAGCCACAGAACAGGCTGCAATGTAATCACTTAGGGCACGTTTGCACCGTCAATTTACGTCCACTAGAAGTTGCTTGTTTTTGCCACGGACAGGCTCATTGTTATTCTAAGTGTCTGAATAGTTATGGAAAGGATTCCTGCAGAGATAGATGTTTTTGTTAACGTGTCAGGTTGTTTTTGTTTACCTCAAAATTGCTATCACCAATCTCACCAGACTCCACTGACATAAAGAGTAATTTAAGTGTGTATAGAGCCAGCATATTCTCACGTCTAACTGGGTGAATTCAGGGTTTATTTCAACCAAACCAGAGTTGGTGACTGTTGGAACAGTGAAAAGATAAACTCTGCTTTTTGTTAGTTTTATTTTGTTTCTGTCAACTTTGACTGAGGCGTGTTTCACGATAATAAAATTACTGGTAATTTAGATGCAGTCTGGTGGGTTTGGTGATGGTGATTTTGGTTAAACAAAAAGGATCTTACTCTTTAAAGGAAATGACCACTTTAGAATGAAAATACAGACAGTACTTACTCACCCTCATGCCGACAAGAAGTCCAGTGTAGTTTTTTAATCCACAAAACTCGTTTGGGGTAACGGAGGATAACAGCTAGCCGGATTTTTCCATACACTTGAAGTGCATGGAACCCACGTCCAAAATCATTTTGAAAATGTAATAAAACTCCACTAATGCATTTCAAAAACGTTAGAACGGCTCGTCCGTCGTAATCCAAGTGCCCTGAAGCCGCGGCATGCAACATTGACTTGAAAAGACATCATTTACTCCACTTTTATAGCATAATTTCTCACCGTGGTCAGTTAGCCTGCAGGCGTGCTGTGTTTACATAGAAACTCGTGCGAGACTCAAGAACGTTCAGAGACGTTCTTGAGTCTCGAGTCTCGCAAGTTGCAGGCTAACTGACCACAGTGAGAAATTATGCCATAAAAGTGGAGTAAATTATGTCATTTCAAGTCAATGGTGCATGCCGCGGCTTCAGCGCACTTGGATTATGACGGACGAGCCATTCTGATGTTTTTGAAATGCATTAGTGGAGTTTTATTACATTTTCAAAATGTGGGTTCCATGCACTTCAAGTGTAGCTGTTATTCCAGCTAGCTGTTATCCTCCGATACCCCGAACGAATGTTGTGGATTAAAAAACTACACTGGACTTCTTGTCGGCATGAGGGTGAGTAAGTACTGTCTGTATTTTCATTCTAAAGTGGTCATTTCCATAAACAAAAAGGACCGTCTCTGTAGGGATCTTTTCCATAACTTTTAAGACACCTAAAATAATAATATGAACCTTTCAGTGGCAGAAACAAACACTTTCAGTGGATGTAAATTGATAATGTGACCATTCCCGCGGGTGATTCTAAGGGCTATATTATAGGCAGCTGGACTTGCTTGAGTTTCTGCCCCATGTGGGTAAGGTTTTAAGCCTGCAACTCCCCACCAGTCAGGTAGAACTGAAGAAGCTTCTTGAATGAGAGGTGAAACATCTTCAGCACTACCATGCCCCGCGTGGTTACAATGCAGTCTGTTTTGCTGCTGCCAGCTATAGTGGTCTCACTCAATACAAAACCAATTTTAAAAACTGTTGTTTCTTTTGGTCCAAGGGTTGGCAACCTTTCGTATCAAAAGAGCCATTTTTGGCCAAAAAACAAAAACAAAAAATCTGTCTCCATCCCCTCTAAATGAGCATTTGTTAATATGTTTTATAGCTCTACATTCTATCATGATTTGGTACTTTGAATATGCACAAGGTCGATAAAAGCACGCACAAGTAAGCTCTCTATTTTTCTCCGAGACTTTTCATTTTTTGGATTTGGTATCCATAGCAAGCCTATCTGGGTTGTGATGTCCACATGAAGCTTCATGAACCACCAGCTGCATTTGCTGAACCCACTAGATGGCGCTCTTGGTGTAACAAAGAAGGCTCAAGGGATGGCAGTGCAATTTGGTTTCAACCCTTTGTTAAACATAGAGTGCCAGAGTGGACCCAAACAATAAAGAAAATGGTTCATGAAGTGTTATTTGGCCATTTCTAGTTGAAACCAAACTGCATTGCCATCCCTTGAGCCTTTTTCATTATACCAAGCGCGCCACCTAGTGGGTTCAGCAAATACAACTGGTGGTTCATGAAGCTTCATTTGGACATCACTATATCTGGGGAAACTTGAGACTAGACAACACGATTGAGATTCATCAAAATTCAAAGGAAGGAGGCGCCAGGTCGTAGACATGTGATGCACATTGTAGTTAACAAAATATTAAATTCATTTTTGTGTTCAGTATATAGGCTACAATTGTTTTTACAAATGGAGAATGTGAGAGTCACTTTAGGGCTACAACAATAATAAAAATCTTAAAATAACCTTTAATCATTTCCATTTAATTTTTTTCAGAGCCACAGTGAACCACTGGGGAGGGGCTAAAGAGCCGCATGTGGCTCCAGAGCTGCTGATTACTTCCTCTGCATTGGTCACTTGACACAAAATCATGAGACAAATGGGTGCAGGTTAAGAAACACTGAACATACCCTTAAATCATCACTTAATTTTTCAGCTAGTGCAATCATTTGATCAAAATTTCCACTAGTCCTGTACTCTGATTATGACTACTTGCTAAACAAATGCAATTGTTGGTGAACATTACACCCTTTTAGCATTAGCATAACATTGTCATAGTGAGCATGTTGGTATGCTGATGTTTGTGCATAAATAGGACCTTACAGAATCACAGGGAACATTATACAAACGTTTTCACAGGCTGAGCAGTACTCCTTGTGATGAGTCAACCTCATGGATAAAATTGGTGGAGTGCCCTTTAAGAATCATATGTTAAACCCACTGCACATAGAGCATCATGCTAGAAGTTTAGCATGGCATAAAGATGAATAAACACACATTCATACTTGAGATAGACAGGATGAAACATGTCAGCACACACCCAGCTTCGGCCCAAAGCATGGCTGCTGTCGTCTCTGTAAACTCGGAATCAGAAAAAAAAATTAATAACAGTATTTATAGATGTCTTTGCAACGATGCATTGATGCAAATCAAATTCATATATAAATATTACTCACCAGTCTTTTGCTGCGTAAAGGCTGAAGAGGACAGAATGTACGGTTGGTCAGTGTGCAGAAGGTGATCACACACAGCATGTAGCTCCGACATCCTATCTTCACTTCCTTCCTCTGTAAGTGGTTAAACTCTTGATTCTATCTGCAGGCAGCTCATATATTTATCACTTCACACGTTATCATTAATGATGATTTCTGATGTTCCGACTTTCTATGTAACGCAGCACTATTAAATAACAACACTGAAGAGAGCGTTAACTGTGGTCAGTTTGAACAAACATAAACTTACTGACTTTATAAACTATATTATGACTTTTTGAAACAGAAAATTTCCATCCGGAGCCATCTGTTTGTTCTCCTGTTAGTGCTTGATGTGAATTCAACACAACTGAGTCTTGTTATTATATGTGTTGGAGAAAATAACCACAAAGAGCAACATTTTTTGGATACATTTTCAATTTTGTAAGCATTATAAGCAAGTCAAAGCAAAATCAGTCACAACAAATAATGATGTTTATTAGTGTCCCCATTAGCTAATGCCCTAGCATCAACTCATCTCCCTGGGATCCAACACATAAATTATACCATTTAATAAACAATTATGTACATTACCGTAAAATTCAATTAATAGCCCGGGCTATTATTTGCTTAAATCACTGAAATCAACAGGCCTATATTTGGGACAGGCCTTTAATTCCTTTTACACAAAACTGTTGCTCAGCAAAGATGGGAAATGCAATCAAATTGTTTATTCAAACTAGTATGAATATCACTTGTATAAAAATTAGGCTGCAGATAATATATCAGTTATGAATCGTTCATTTGATCTAGCTCTGACAGACAGTGCATTAAAGGGGAACTAATGTTTTTTTCAACCTGGGCCCTATTTTCCGATCTACTTTTGTCTAAATGAGTGATAGGATGTTCAATATTTGACATTTCTCCAGTATGAAGCTAGCTAGTACGAAGCTAGCAGCCCACAACCCGTGAGTGCGCGCTATTTTAAATAATAGGGCACTCAGACAGCGTCAAACAACGTCAAAATACGTCCACTAAAAGTGCATTTTTTTCACACAGATAGGCTTGGATTGTTAGTATAATTATCCGACAACATAACGGAAAGGAGAAATGAACGTCTGTGTTTACCTTGAGCTGGCAAATGGCTCCTCCAGATCCAGTTGGTCAAAATAGGGTAAAAATTCTGACATGTTTGTTGTGGCAAGTCAAAACACTCACTCAGAGAGTGAAAGTCTGGCTCTGAAATTTGAGTTGCTGCAGGAAGTTACTGCTGGAGTGACCTTACAAACGTGAGGAGTTACTCTGTTTGGAGTAGTCATGGCTGAATTTTTACCCGATTTTGACCAACTGGATCTGGATGAGCCATTTGAATTTGATGACCGGACACGGATGCAGAGCTCATGAAACTGAAGAGCTGACGAGGTGAGAGAGGGAGTAGCAACAGGCAGAGGAACATGTCCGAATCCAGCTCAAGGTAAACACAGATGTTCATTTCTCCTTTCCGTTATGTTGTCGGATAATTACACTAACAATCCGAGCCTATCTGTGTGGGAAAAAAAAGCACTTTTAGTGGACGTATTTTGACATTGTTTGACGCTGTCTGAGTGCCCTATTATTTAATATAGCGTGTGCTCACAGGCTGCAGGCAGGTCAGCCCTAGCTTCGTACTGGAGAAATGTCAAATATTGAACATCCTATCACTCATTTAGACAAAAGAGGAAGATAGAGAGAGAAAATAGGGCCCAGGTTGAAAAAAAACATTAGTTCCCCTTTAAAGAGAGAGAGAAAGTTACAACACTTGACGATTACAGCACCCAGCTTGTCGACACAACACCACTTTATCCTGTTAAAACGTTACTCACAACTTGAATTAATTTTTATGAAAAACCCTTTTGATTCTTATGATCTGAGGACCCTTATGGACTAAAGGAATATATATAACTTACATGGTAACTGAGGAATGGACACATAATTTGAGGTAGCCAACAACCCGCCATTATACATCCGAAGAACTTCTATTAAACTGAAAGTTGTCAGAGCAGCTCTGAGCAAGGAAGGGACAGAAACGATTACCTTAGTGTGGAGGTGTGGTCGACCCCACTGATAGGTGTATGATGCATTGTTTTGACAGATGTGATACATATGTCACATACACGCCCCTTTGTGAGCCTGCCTTTTGTGATCACTCTGCTGATGGAAGGTTGAGACAGACTCAAGTCATCACTGCTGCACTGCTGCATTTTTCCAGTTCTCCAAATATCTTAGTGTTGTGATTATTTTATTTCTGGCATTTTATCGTTAGGTGGGAGATTTGTGTGTATCCCCAATGAGATCAACCACACATATTATTCCCACATGATATAATCTGTTGCATTTACTCAATATCATCCAGCGTTTAAAGAATACTCCTCCTACCTCTCTGTGTTTCCACCATTTTCTCCTCTCCTTAAGAAACTCTTAAAGCTACTCTTACCTTTCTTGCATTTCACACAACACTTCCACAACTCCACCTCCCTCCAAAGTCCCATCCCTCTCCTCCTGCAACTCCACCTCCCTCCAAAGTCCGATCCCTCTCTGCCTGCAACTCCACCTCCCTCCAAAGGCCTACTCCCTCCTTCTCCATTACGTCCTCATTACGTCTATGATAGACATAGGTTTTGGCAAGGTCACGTTAGATACACGGAAGAGGAGAGCGAGTGTAATGTTACAACCAAGACAGTCAAACGCAACCCCGGAGTTTTAAAACTCAACCGGAGTCAGTGATGACTGAAGAGTTTTAGAATAAGGTTACAGTGCTAACGTTAGATAGTAGCGTTAACGTTACTAGTAAGTGGAAACGCACAAGGAAGATAACGTTAATGTTTCAGAGGCTACGCTACAGTAGGCTAACATTAGCCATTAGCAACTGGATGCTGATGTTATGCGAGTGGTTATGTCAGTCGGAGGCCTCCACGTGGGGAAGACCAACAGCGTAAAATTTCCAGAAAGGTAAGTGTTGCTTTAAGCCTCTGCTCCTAACAGCTTTTCATCTTAGAAGCTCTTTAAAGGTCTAAGACACTTTGTGAATAACTTTTATCTTTACAAGGATCTAGTCTTAACTTTAAGGTGCAGACACACCAAACCGACATCAAAGAACTAGCTGCGATGAAAGCCAACTGTTGCGTCGTTGCCTCACGTTGCCCTGTGTCAGTTGCATTTGAACACACTACACGGACTACATTCCATGGCCAAGTGGCACGTACAGAACATACGTGCGCCTGCGTGAGAGAGAGCGGAGTGAGAGCGTGGTAGTACATCCTGTCAGCTGAGGGGTTTCCTATCTGTGCAGCCGAGCACCGCAGCACTTCCACGGACTATTACATCCAGAAGGTCCTGGTGTTTCCTCCGCAGGCTCCACTTCACTCAGCTGCCCGATAAACCCACTGCTTCTTCCCACTTTAACCTGAATAACAAACCAGGGCTCGGTGCTCCGGTTGGATCCAAACGGAGAGCCAGGGCTAGCTGGGAGGCTAGCGGAGGCTAACTGGCTGTGCTTCCCTCTGGTCATATTGCAGCTAACGCTCCGCTAGCCGCTCCCAGGTAGCTCCAGTTTGTTATTCAGGTTAAAGTGGGAAGAAGTGGTGGATCTCTCGGGCAGCTGAGTGAAGTGGAGCCTGAGGAGGAAGCACTGGTTAGCCCCAGTTTCACTACAGGCAGATTCACTCGCTACAGGGGCGAGGAAATAAAACCTGAACAGCCAATCAGAGTGATCTCTCTCACCGCCGAGCTCCGCCGGCAATTCAACATGCTCAATCGGCCGAAAAGTCACCGACGCCGAAGTGCTGACGGTGTGGGACACATCGCAAAAACTTGGGTGACAGATGCTCACCGATGGCCTGACTTTGGTCGACGGCTGACAGTCGGCTTGGTGTGTCAGGGCCTTAAGGGAAAATTCTAAGAAAATGTCACAATTCTAAGAATTTTTTTTAGAATTTCATCACCAGAAGCAGCTTTGCGAATATGGCCCCTGGCATCTAATTGGTCTCATGCATTTATTTGTCAAAATGTGTAGCCACACCAGGATAGTAAAAGGGACTGGATGTTTTATTGGAACAAGGCTTTTAATGAAAGTGTTACAGTATATACATTAAAATATCACATGACATACAAAAAGAGGAAAAAAATGATTACATATTAGATGTTTGACAAGAATATGAATTAAAATCTGGTGTACATTCGGAAAAACATAAGAGATTATACAACTTAAGAGAAGCTATTAAATGGATTTCATAATGAACTGATACAGCAAATATAAACAGACAGTAGAAAAAGTTACTGAATCATCATATGCCAGAGTTCTATATTCACCTATTTTTTAACACCCAATTATGTAATTTCCTGCTACATCTGTGGAGCCTAACAAAGGACTGATAAATACCTATCTTCCCCAACTGTATGTGGCCATCTGTTGCAGCTGCAAAATACATCTTCACTACATAAACATCCCAGCTAATATTAAAGCAGCTGTTAAAATGACAATGACACAACAAACCTTAAATCAAGCTGCATTCATTTGTTTTGCCACTCTGGGAAAGAACAACTGCACAACAAGCTGACAAAGCCAAAGCCCTGACTTACATTCACATCCATCAGACACACATTAACATTATAATTCATGTAAAGCCATCATTCACTCCCAATCTGATTTAAGAGGTGTCTTTGCACTGTTCAGATCATCTCAGCCCAGCTTGTACCTAAATGATAAAGACAGGCAGCTGCTGCACACTGTGTGGAGCATCCTGTGTGGATGCTTAGCCACACAGTACACAGTGTCTTCTTGGAGTGTGCTGGGTCCCTCTGTGCTGCAGGACTCATGACCATGACTGAGATATTCTCACACTGCGAGCGCGTCTGCAAGGCCATTAAAACGGGGAGGATGACGCGGAGGGAAACAGACTCTTTTAGCCTCACCATGTTATTGATCAGACAATTCAAATTACTGTACTGTACTGTAAAAACAAAGTCACTAAGGAGATGTCTCTTACCTCATCCACAGGTGGAAGAGAAGAAGAGGAATCGGGATCAGCAACGCAACCGTCAGTCTGACTGCATTAATTATTGCCATTGGAACATCCATCTTTGGGCCTAGAAAGATGGATGATACATTTCTTCCTGATTGGAATACTAACAAAGCTCCTAATAACTTTTCAGTTAAAATGTAAAGGCATACCTACCTTGAACAGTGAGAGTCTCTGCAGGGGATGTGATGTCTCTCTGGGTTTTGACAGCACAGGAGTAGTTTCCTGCATGCTGACTGCTGACTGGGTCTAGCACCAGGTGTTTGGTTTGGGTCTCTGTCAGGGTCAGAGGTCGACAGTTGAGGAACCAAATGTAGTTTGTGTTGTCAGTGAGAGGACAGCTGGTACTGCAGGTCAGTGTGACTCTCTGGCCTTCTGTCACCACTGCAGAAGGAGTAAACGTCACTTTCAGACCTGGAAGATGGTTAGAGATGGTTAGTTATCTTTTAAACTTGACTGTGCCTATTGGGTAACCTAATACAGCCATGTATGTACAATGTGGTGTATTAATTTCTACATCATGTCTGAACCAGCTTTCTGTCCTGTTGCTCTCTTGAATTACCTGTGACAACCAATGTGACTCCAGAGAAATCAGACAGTTTCCATTCTTCACCTTTACGCTGGAGTGAGAATATGTATTCTGCCGAGTCATTCTTCCTCAGATTTGTAATTCTCAGGATGTGGCTTTTGTTCATTTTGTCATGATACCTCAGACGATCTGAACTGGTTGTGAGATGTTCAACATTCTCTCCACCACTTCTCTTTACTTTATACCATAATTTAAACTCTGGTAGCCAGTTGTCTTGATGCGAGTATTCAGTTGCAATGTTCACTGAAGAACCTTCCAGAGCGCAGATTCTCCTGCTGACATAATTCACATCCCAGCAGGACTTTTCCTCAGCACCTGAAATATAGATGAAAGATCAAATTCATCACATTAAATAAGTGTTTAAACCTGCAATCACTCATTTCTTCCATTGAAAAACACAATAGTTAAAGCTTAAAAACCCAAAGGCTGCCTGATTAGAAAGTGGTATTGATGTTTTTGTGGTTGCCCTGGTGATGTTCAGTGGCACCACCAAGGGGTGGCCATGCCCAGTGGTTAGCAGTGTTGCCTCATTGCAAGAGGGTTCCTGGTTCGAACCCAGGGTGGGGGGCTCAAACCCCAGGTTGGGGGAGCCCTTCTGTGTGGAGTTTGCATGTTCTCCTCGTGTCAGCGTGGGTTTTCTCCAGGTACTCCAGCTTCCTCCCACAGTCCAAAGACATGCAGGGTAATTGGTGACTCTAAATTGTCCCTGTGAATGTGAGTGTGAATGGTTGTCTGTCTCTATGTGTCAGCCCTGTGATAGTCTGGCAATCTGTCCAGGGTGTACCCCCACCTCTTGCCCAATGTCAACTGGGATAGGCTTCATGATAGAATTCTTGAAATTCAGTTATGGCTTTTGGTTTTGGTGTGCCACCCTAAGATTTTCAGTGGCCACCATCTGGCCACCCATCTGAAAAATGTCTGGGGTCACCACTGGTGATGTTCAAACATTATTTAAATGATGCTTATTATTGTTGCCTTTCAAGCACTGACACAAATGTTGTAACAGACCAAAAACTGCTTCATACTCACAGACTTGAGCACTGTGCAAATCCTCGTGGCCTTTTACAGCACAGGAGAAACTGTCACCTCCTCTGGGAACTGTAAAGTGTTGACCCTCAAAGTTCCTGTAGAGAAGTTTAGTCCTCTGTCTTCTAAAACTAGATCGTTGCCAGTACCACCTATATGCGGTCTGAGGGTCAGTCAGAGGACAGCTGGGGGTACAGGTCAGTCTGACAAAGTCCTCATCTAAAGGAGTCCTTTGAACATGTACTTCTGTGAAGAGATGACAAATACACTGTAGTTACTGTCCAATGTTACATTAGGAAAATTAATTAATCAAATACACAACTTATTTGATCGTTGCAACTTTAAGAAATAATGACTTATTTTTTCAAAGCCCACTTCAGACCAAAAATTCGCAACGAGATGAAACTGTTTCAGAACGTTTCAGAGAAAAGTTGCAGCAGTGTGAACTGGCCTGTATGAGCTTGACTCAAGCTGGCTGATAGCATCAGCTGCAACTCTGGTCAAATTGCCAGCGGCTGGTTTTTAAAACATGTCACCTGTTTCTACAGTCAGTCGGCTTGAAGTGAAATCTGCTGGTCAAATCAAAATGACTACAGATGATGTGTTCACTTGCTGCAGCAGGTGCTCCGTGTTGGGTTGTGTGTTCTCACATGTTCTTATTCTGTACTTTTATTGTGAAGCCGTGCACTCGGTGGAGGTCACATGAGCCTCTTGCGCCAATGAAAGTGATTAGTGCGTTTTTGTTGTTGTTGTGTGTGGTGTCATATTGCCATGTGTGAGTTCCAGCAGTGGCCATGTGAAAAAGGATGTGAATAAAGAAACGAAAGAAGAAATGATGTTGGTTTTTCCCGTCCTAAAATGGACGGAACAGCAGAAAGCTTATGGGCCCAGGTGCAGTACAGGAGGATGGCAGCAGAGACTAGTTTTCGACGGAGACGAAGACAAATACGAACTTTGGGAGGTAAAGTTCCTCGGCCACATGAGAATATTAGGCCTGAAAGACACGATCCTCGCCACTGATAACGTCGGCGCAGAGATTAAAGGCATACTGTACCCAAAAATGAAAATTCAGCCATTATCTACTCACCCTCATGCCGAGGGAGGCTCAGGTGAAGTTTTAGAGTCCTCACATCCCTTGCAGAGATCCAAGGGGGGAGTGGGTAGCAACACAACTCCACCTAATGGCTGACGGCTTCCCTGATTTAAACGTCCTAAAACACATAATTGAAACCACAAAATATCTCCATACTGCTCATCCGTAGTGATCCAAGTGTCCTGAAGCCCCAACGTAAAAAGTTGTTTGGAAAAACGTCATTTGAACTCTGTTTTTAGCCTCATTGTAGCCTGTAGCTCTAACCTGCCTCTCTGTGCACCGCGCTCAACTTTTTACGTTGGGGCTTCAGGACACTTGGATCACTACGGATGAGCAGTATGGAGATATTTTGTGGTTTCAATTATGTGTTTTTGGATGTTTTAATCTGGGGCGTTGTCAGCCTGCATTAGGTGGAGTTGCACTGCTACCCCCTCTGTGAGGACTCTAAAACCTCACCTGAGCCTCCCTCGGCATGAGGGTGAGTAGATAATGGCTGAATTTTAATTTTTGGGTGCACTATCCCTTTAATGCAGAATGCTACGCAGAGCTAATACAGTTCCTCGACGACCGAAGCCTGTCGTTGGTGATGAGAGACGCCTCAGACAAGGGCAGAAAAGCACTACAAATATTACCGAACCACTACGCCAGTCAGGGTAAGCCCAGGATTATTACCCTGAACACAGAACTGACTTCGCTAAGAAAGGAGCCAGAAGAAACTGTGACAGACTACATCATCCGGACTGAAAAGGTAGTAACATCACTGCGAAATGCAAAAGAAAGAATTAGTGACCGACTTATAATCGCAATGATTTTGAAAGGACTTTCAGAGCCATATAAGCCATTCGTTGCACACACAGCACAAAGCAGTCAAGAGTTGACTTTCACTGAGTTCAAAGGTAAACTGTGAAGCTATGAAGAAACAGAAAAGTTTGACACAAAGATAAAGTCAGACAATGTAATGAAATTGGACGTGTTGTCTGTGACATGTTATGGATGTGGATACTGCGGTCATTTTGCACGAGACAGCCGTCAAAAAGAAGCCGCGAAATGGTGCAGCTACCACAAAAGCTCAACACACAGCGATGAGACATGCAGGAGGAAAACGCTGCACAAAGATGACGCAAAACAATCTGCAGAGAAACAAGAAGGTCGTGACGAAGAACAAACCTTCGTATTCAAGATTAGTCAAGAGTTTCTCCCAGACATTAAGGGAAATGGACTGATGGTGGACTGTGGAGCAACATCTCACATGATAACAGAGGAAAGTAAGTTTACAAGATTTAACAAGACTTTCAATCCACAACAACACTTTATGGAGCTTGCGGATGGCACCAGGGAGAACAACGTGGCTCTCAAGCGAGGAGACGCAGAGATGATGCTATGGGACCAAAAGGGGAGAAACGTCATGGTAACACTGAAGAGGGCCCTGTTTATACCATCGTATCCTCAGAGCATCCTCTCAGTAGAGGCAGTAACAGCTGATGGAGCCAAAGTGATTATCCGGAAAGGGAAGAATGAACTGACAACCAAAGATGGGACTGTTTTCCACATCAAGGAGTTGGAAAGACTATACTACATTGAAACCGTAAATAACAATGAAAAATGGGTTGATTACTCAGTCAATGACATAATGTCCAAGGACAAAGTGAATTTAACATGTGATGTCAAAACATGGCATGTAATACTGGGACATTGTAACACTGATGATGTGTTGAAACTACCTGATAGTAGTAGGCATGAAAATCACAGGTGAAACTAAGGTAGACTGTAATGTTTGCACAGAGGGAAAATTCACCAACAGTAGAAGTAGGAAAAGGTATCCCTAAGAGCTAGGATGCACAGGGCCTCTGCTGTCCCAGGACTTACAGCCATGATAAAGGTAATATCAAGCTGGGGCCCTGTGAGACAATATTCTCCCCTAGTGCTATATCTACAGCCACACCACATAGACCAGATTACAGAAGGACAGTTAGACTGTCCAATCAGAGAAATTTAATCCATATCCCTTGTAAGAAGATAATGTCCAGTCCTACTGAAACTAATCTGAAACTTGCTGTGCTTAATGTCAGATCCTTGTCTAACAAGTCATTTTTAATTAATAATTTGATCTCTTTGTATAATCTTGATTTTATGTTTTTAACTGAAACATGGCTTGACAAAAACACAGGTAATGCTGTTCTAACGGAATCAGCTCCACCCAACTACAAATTTGAATCTGAAACACGAGAAAACAAAAAGGGTGGAGGTGTCTGTGCAATATTTAAAGACCATATGGTTATGCACAGGTTGTCATTTGGGGTGTTTTCATCATTTGAGTATGTATTCTTTAAAATGGAGCTAAAACAGTCTCCGTCGATACTCTATGTAGTTATATACAAGCCTCCCCAGCACCGTCAAAGTTTTATTGATGATTTTACCAGGATGCTTTCAATTGTATGCACAGACTTTGATGGTTTGGTCATTACAGGTGATTTTAATGTACATGTGGATAATGTCTGTGACAGAAATGCTAAAGAGCTCAGTGCTGTCCTTGAAACCTTTGGCCTGACTCAGCATGTGTGTGAGCCCACCCACAGCAGAGCGCAGCACACTCTGGACCTGCTCATTACGAAGGGGGTTAATATTTTAAACGTCAATGTGGTTGATGTTGCTCTGTCTGATCATTTCTGTGTCTTCTTTGACCTGTCTGTTTCTCCCAAACCACCGGCTGGTCCTGCAGTTGTTCGGAGGAGACACATAAATAACAGCACAGGTGCTCTGTTCATGGAAATGATAAACTTTGAAAATGCCTCATGTTCTAATGTTGATGATTTGTTGAACTCTGTTACTTCGAGTGTTTTGAATGTTCTGGACATCATTGCCCCTGTGAAGGTTAAAATGGTTAAAAATAAGCAGAAGGCGCCATGGAGGAATGACGACTCGGTCAGGGCACAGAAAAGGGAGTGCCGGAGGGTCGAGCGGAAATGGCGCAAGTCAAAGCTTCATGTTCATTATGAAATTTATAAAGAAAAGTTGTACGTGTTCAACCGGATCTTACGTAGAACAAGGGAGAGGTACTTTTCTGAAATTACTGGACACTGCAGTAACAACTCGCGTGTCTTATTTGCAACAGTGAACAGATTAACAAACCCTCCAGCTCAACTGCCGTTGGAACTGATCTCCACATCTAAGTGTAATGAGTTTGCAGTATTCTTTTGCGACAAGGTTCAGACCATTAAAAATGCCATCAATTCCACAACACCAATAACAACCCTGCAGCCACCTAGACACTTAGAGCTGACTCATTTTGCACCTGTAACTGACAAAACTGTCCAAGAGATCATCACCAGTCTGAGTTCATCTACATGCTGCCTCGATGTGTTACCCACTAGATTTCTAAAGTCTGTGCTGAGCAGTTTGTTACCACCACTCACTCACATAGTTAACATGTCACTACAATCTGTAACATTCCCAAAGGCCTTGAAAATTGCGGTCATAAAGCCTCTCCTAAAGAAGAGCAGTCTTGATGCCACAGTATTGAACAACTACCGGCCCATTTCAAATCTGCCGTTTTTAGGCAAAGTCCTTGAGAAAGCTCTACAAATAAACTTGCCTTGCCTAGGAAGGCTGATGTATCACATTGGAAAATTATGATGGAAGTGCCAAAATTCGAATTAAAATCCCCTGATTCACTCAAACTAAAATACGCTCGCTTTAGCCGGGTTTTGGTTGATTCGAAAAAATGTTGATTCGCAAAACGGGGGATGGAAACAGTTATGTTCAAATTAAGTTTGATGTAGCGCACCTCTCTCCATGGTGATATCCACACTCCGGGGTGGGAAGGCGGTAATGCATTTACAAGCTGGTTGCCAACCACCAGAAAACCTAGAAGAAGAAGAATGCGAGACGTGTTTTGTTTCCGGTTCTGCGGAAAATTCGCGCAAGTTTGTAGTTTTCACCAAAGTCTGTACATTTAATGGAAACACACAGGATTCGTATTTCTTTTAATGCGCATTTCCCAATGATTCGAATCACTTTTGGATGGAAACATAGCTACTGACTCAGCAGGTCCAATAAAGCCAACTGGTCAAGATGGGCACAAATATGCCATCTCATTCACAGATGATTTTTCAGGGTCAGTGGCTGTTTACTTCCTTAAAAATAAGAGTGATGCAACATTGGCCACAAAGAAGTTCCTTGTAAGAGTGATGCAACATTGGCCACAAAGAAGTTCCTTGCGGACAGTGCACCTTGTGGTAGTGTCAAGTGTATCAGATCAGATAACGGTACAGAGTACACAAGCAAGGCTTTTCAGGCACTGTTAAGAGATAAAGGTATAAGGCACGAGACATCATCCCCTTACTCTCCTCATCAAAACGGTACAGCTGAAAGACAGTGGAGTGAAATGGGGAGGTGCATGTTAATAGAAAAGGGGTTACCAAAAGCATTGGGGCCTTATGCTGTTCAAAGTGCAGCCCATATCCCTAACAGGTGTTACAATGAGAGAACTAAAAACACCCCATACTTTATGCTAACAGGAAGAAAGACAAACCTATCAGAAATGTGGGTTTTTGGATCAGATACAATCATGATCACAAGAAACTTGATCCCAGATGTAAAAAGGGAATATTTGTGGGGTACAGTAAGAACAGTCCAGCCTATCTGGTTTACAACCCTCATACAAGAAAGGTGTCAAAACACAGACTGGTAAAATTCATCAAAATGAACAGTGTTGATCAACAAACCCAAACTGATGAATATGAACCAGAAACCCATAGTTTCAGAGACCAAAAGTCAGGTCCAATAAAGCCAACTGGTCAAGATGGGCACAAATATGCCATCTCATTCATAGATGATTTTTCAGGGGCAGTGGCTGTTTACTTCCTTAAAAATAAGAGTGAAGCAACATTGGCCACAAAGAAGTTCCTTGCAGACAGTGCACTTTACGGTAGTCAAAACACAGACTGGTAAAATTCATCAAAATGAACAGTGTTGATCAACAAACCCAAACTGATGAATATGAACCAGAAACCCATAGCTTCAGAGACCGTAAGTCAGAAAATGAAAAGAGTGGCTCTGAATTGCTACAGAAAGAAGATAGCATAGAGAATCAGATCTTAAACAGAAATGATGATGACACAGACAAGAATGAAAATGGACAAAATGATGAAACTACAAACGAGGAAGTAGTTCAGGATGAAAACAAAAACAGCTTAGGTTCAGAACCTAGTCATGACCAAAACCCACGCTACCTAAGAAGAGAAAGAAAAGCCCTGAAACACCTAGAGGATTACATACCAGACTTAAAAGATAAAGATGTAACCCATGCTAGTGTTGATTATTGTTACAGGGCAGTGTGCGGAGTCCCCCAAACCTGTAGGGAAGCCCAGATGTCGCCAGAAGCACCAGCATGGCAACAAGCCATGAAGGAAGAGATGGACTCACTTAAAGAAAAAGAAACATTTGAACTGACTACATTACCTGAGGGTAGGAATGCAGTGGGGGGAAATGGGTCTATGCCATAAAGTAAAACACTGAAAAAGGAAATGTTTTCAAAGCTAGGTATGTTGCTAAGAGTTACAACCAGACAGAGGCCATAGACTATAATTTGCCCCAACAGCAAACATCTGTTCAGTGCGAGCCCTTATGCAAATTGCTGTTCAGAAGAAGAGATGGTGTTGGTTTTTCCCTCCTAAAATGGACGAAACAGCAGAAAGCTCAAAATCTGAGGTTACTGTTTTGAAGGTTGTGAGGGTGGGAGATATGTTTGTGTGGGTAAACCTAACCTGTTGGATACGTGATGGAGCATGGCTCATCTGCTGACGTCTGATTGGGAGGACACGTTCTCCCTTTAGCGTAGGTCACATTAAAGCAGGTTGGCGTGACAGAATCTGAACAAAAATAATTAAAGACAAACTTAACACCCTCTGAAAAACTTGTTTCACCTTACAGATGTACAGGTGTGCTCCAGGACACTGCGGCATCACTGTTTGGTGTTGTTAGAGGTGCAGCAAAGCACACTTGATGGCCAGTATGGACAGGATAGATGATTACAAAGGCCAATAACTTGTGCTGTAAGTAAGTGCTGTAAGTAAAACTTACAAAAAACCCATAATGTGTCCCTTATGATTCATCTGACAGCTATAACTTACAAAGAACATATTTATCCAGATGTTTCATCATATAAGGAGTTAATTATTGTCACTCACCCACTGAGACTTCAGGAGCTCTGAGATGCTCATAGCCTTTGATAGCACAGGAGTATGTGACTGCTTCCTCACTGCTGACCAGCTCTTGGTACCAGGGAGACCAGTCCTCATAGAGGTACTTGTTGTTCTTGTACCACATGTAGACTGCAGGGTTTTCAGTCAAGGGGCAGCTGGTGCTACATATCATTGATACTGTCTGTCCCTCTGTGGTGGGAATCACCTGTACCTGCAGGTCTGAGATGATGATGTATTAAATAAGAATTCATATACTGATGTAGATCTTAAGGCGATAAATTACTGACTCACTGTACCTGCCACACGGAGCTCTGTTCTATAGATCCAGCAGCGTCCTGGGTTGTCAGTTATGTTTCCACAGCAGTAAAACTTTTTATCACTCTCTCTCAGATCACTGATTGTTAGAGTGAAGTTACTCTCCGCAGACATGTTGTACCTTGTATGATTTCCATCTAAGAGGTCATTCTGAACGAAGGGAGGCCTAAACAAAGATACATTCCAGTGTACAGTGTGCCATGTCATGCTTGAAGTGGGATGTTCAGCTGAGCAGGGCAGATCCACCGATGAACCTTTTAAAGCGCAGATCCTGTTTGCTCGCCCTTGAACCCCTTCAACAGAAGATTTCATTAGCAAACATCTGGATGGATTTATACTTTTCAAATCATTTATGTCAATACTAATTACTTTTTTACTCCTTGCATCCTCATAAGAAGACCTTACATTTTGGGTTTGCTGCAACTTATACTTCATTTTGCTTAACTTAGACCTGTTGTCTAACCTGGAAATCCAGATGCCCCGCCCCTAGCAAATTCCAGTTTGCACTGCACGGGGATCTGGCCCTGACGAGCAGAGCCCGGTGAATCGCCATCGGACCAATCAGATCAGTCTATCTGACAGAGGCGGGCTCTGGGCGGCATAACATGATGTCAACAGCACCGTGCCGTTGGAGTTGAAAAGTAAACAGCCAAGATGGCAGCTGCCGAAGGACCGCGTCCATTCAGTTTAGCTTTGGAAGAAACGCTAAGTCAACTACACTTATCTTTTTCCTTGAGAGAGGAACAGAAGACTGCCCTAGAAGCCTTTGTTTCCAGGAAGGACGTTTTTGCTGTTTTGCTGACGGGATACGGCAAAAGCATAATATATCAGTTAGCCCCACTGGTCGGCAAACCAATGGGGCTTACTGCAATGAATACGTCACCTTATTTTTTGCTCTGATTGGCTATCGTGCTATCCAATTGCATGCAGCGGCATTTAATATGCCTCAGTTAGTGCTGCCCCTTGGGTACGAAGGGTGTATCGGTGAGGGCCAGACTCAAAATCTTTCTAGATTTGAGTCTGGATTTCCAGGATACCTGTTGTCCTTACTTGTGGAGATTTTTTTGTGGCATCTAGTGGTAGCAAACTCACAAAACACTAATCCATGTGTAAACAAGATGGCAGCCATCTCTGCCAAGTCAGGCTATAGCCGACCCTGACACAAAAGTGGTCAAAACCTGATGAAATTTTATGGTCAAAACTTCTTAAACTGATTAATGCTTAATGACATTTGCATGAGCTAAGATGCTGTTTATTAGGTGGTACTTTCTTGAGGACATTGGGACTTTATTATTGTATTATTCACACAGGCCAGTTAGTTGTGACAGACTGTTTACGAGCGCTGTCTCATTCCAAAGTTGTTGAAATACGGTGCTTGGGCAGTGACTTGTGGCGTCAGAAACCAACAAAAAAAAAGGCATCCTTTAACATCCGCATGATACGCAGCCGGTTGCCTTTATAATTTAACGGCACCCGGCACCATCAGGAAAAAACGCTGCAGGACAAGGGCGAAAGTTAAGGCAGTGAAAGTCTGAGTGGGGAGGGTGGGAGGGGTGATGGATGGGTCCAACAAACATCGACTTTAACCAGAGAGAGAGCGGTTTTTGCATCCCGGATGATTTTAAAGCCAAACCCTGTTCTTTTTTCCTAAACCTAACCACGTGCTTTTGTTGCCTAAACCCAACCATGTGTATTTGTTGTTGAAGGAAAAAAAAAGGCAATTCGCAGTGGTGTACCGACATAGTGCATTTATTTCCTGTGAAAACGTAAGTGTATTTTGAAAGAAGACAATGTATGTAACAGGCAGAACTTGACATGGTGTCCGAGGACGTCAACAACCAACACACCCAGGGTACCTTTAACGTCGTATCTGGACGTGGAAAGTCCATGACCAAACGTCAATATGTGACGAGGTCGGAGTGAGAATGTGTTGTTCCCACAGACAAAAAGTACTTTCCTAGCTTAGTATGGAGCAATGAAAATTCATACAGACCTAGAAAATAAACACATCACAAGGCTTTTACATACGTTGCATTGTTTGCCATGTTCAGGCATTGAAAGGAACAGTTTTGAACAGTTTTAGACTTGAACAGTGACCCCTAAGCCATAGAATTACAAAACCTTAACAACTGTTGCATTGTTTGCAATTTTGTTTTTGCACAACAATGTTCAGACATCAAAATAACCAGTTTTATATTGATTACACATTTAGTGGTAAAATGGACTGAACTTGTATAGCGCTTTTCTAGACCTCTGACCACTCAAATCGCTTTTACACTACATATCAAATTCACCCATTCACACACACTGATGGCTGAGGCTACCATACATGGTGCCACTTGCTTCTCAGTAGTCATTCACACACACTCACTCACCGATGGAACAGCCATCAGGGGCAATTAAGGGTTCAGTATCTTGCCCATGCTTCGACGTGTGGACTGGAGAAGTCTTACGATTGGTGGACAACCCACTCTCCCTCTGAGCCACAGCTGTCCACATTTGTGACTATTAAAAATAATCCCTGTTTTATGAGGACATGTTTCCCCAAAACTATTTATTGTTCAAGGACAGTACTTCCTCTTTTTTATACTTATCAGGTCCTACTTATCCCAGATAGCTACCAGAAGTTAAAAGTGCCAACCAAACAAAAGCTCAGGGCTCAGGAGGATAATAACAATATAGTGCAAAGCATTTGTGTGACTACCTTGAGAGCTGACACGCAGTTTTTCTGTACTGCTTTTCAGTTACCCCTTACAGTTAAAGGGGTACTACTGCAATGTAGTTGCACTTCTGTGCCACTGGGAGTCTCTGAGACTCTAGAATCAGCCAAGCCCCAAAGATGCAGGGTCCTACGTTTCATGAATTTACACTTTAACTATCACTTAACTTTTCATCTAGCATCATCATGTAGTCAAAATGTACTGATCCAATGTAATATTAGTCCAGTAGTACTTGTCTTGATGAGTCAACCTCTTGTGTGAAGAATCATGTCACACTTATTGTACATAGAGTATGATGTTAATAATTTAAAATGGTATAAAGAGGAATAAGCAGTCATTCATACCTGAGATGTACACGATGAAATATGCAAATAAACATCCAGCTCCTAGCAATATCATGGCTGTTGCAGTCTCTAAACTTAGAATCTAGAAAGAAATTGAATAACAGCTTTTGTATTGATGTTTTCACAATGCAAATCCCCCAAAAATATGAAAAAATGTATAAAAGTGTAACTCACCAGTCTCTTTACAATGTTAAGGCTGAAGGAGACAGAATGGAGTGCTAGTCAGTGTACAGGAGGTGGACTAACAACACGCAGTGTCACAACCAAATTTCACTCTCTTCCTCTTTAAATTGCTGATTGATGAAAATAGATTTATTTTTACACGGAACCCTCTTGATTTTATCTACAGACAGCTCATATAGTTATCTCTTTACTCTTAATCTTATTTAATGCTTTGCCACATTTTCACGTTGTGTAACTGCTTTCCATGAAACACGCAGCCCTATTAAACTAAAACACTGAAGAAAGTGTTAAATGTGGTTGGTTTGAATTCGAGGGAACGGTGGACATTACATCAGTGACCACCACCTGACAATCATGTCCATCAGGAGCAATCTGTGTGTTGTCCTGTTGGTCCTACATTTTTAATGTTATCACTGCAATGTCTTAATGTTATAATTGATGGATAATATAACAACATTTCATTTTCTTTCAATCCATGGATGACTTCATCATAGTCACATCATTTCATTAGAAAGCAGATTCTCCAGGAACTAAAGAATTAAACAATATAAACAAGTCCAACCAAATAAGCACTAAAAAATAATGATGCTCAAGAGCATGATTTCAAAATCTGGTATAAATTAAAAAACTATTGAATGCACTTTATAATAAAATTCGAGCAAACAATTGAAAAGGTTACTGACTTACTGTAAATCATTAACGTGACTCCACAATTATCTCTTCCAACACACAATCATTCTTAGAAAACATCCCGTTACTTAATTTCCTAGTACTTTGCTTGACTCTTAAGTCTATTTGATTTCCTGACAACTGTTGGAGCTGTTTATATAAATATACATATCAGCAAAATACATCTTTAGGTTTCTAAAGCTGCATGCAGATGTTGTCAACATGTCACGTATTCAACACAAGACTTACTGGCTCTAAGGACTATGAATGATAATATCTGAATGTGGAATTTGAACATGACACAATTACCGAACATGAACATTTAATTACTGCCACACACAAACAAGCCTGATAATTTAAAATAACTTAACTATGACAAGCTCTGAAATTTTCTCCTGTAATACCCCAGAAACCATGAACAGAGAAGATATTTAATCCCTCAAGCATGTTCTGGGTCTCCCTCAGGGACTCCTACCAGTTGGACTTGCCTGTGAAACCTCTCTCAAAAGGTGCCCGGGAGGCATCCTGATCAGATGCCTGGACCACCTCAACTGTCCTCTTTCGATGTGAAGGAGCAGCGGCTGTAGTCCGAGCTCCCTCTGGATGCCTGAGCTCCACGCCCTATCTCCAAGGCTGAGCCCAGCCACTGTTTGTAGGAGCTCAGTTTGGTTGTTAGTACCTGCAAGTTCATTCTTTCAGTCACAACCCAAAGCTCATGACCGTAGGAAAGGGATGGGTTGTGGATGGACCAGTAAATTGAGAGCTTTGCCTTCTGGCTCAGGTCCCTTTTCAACACAATGGTCCACCGCAACGCCTGCAACACTGCTGATGCCATGCCAAATTGCATGTCCATCTCACGCTCTATTTTACCCTCACTCATGAACAAGACTCCGATATACTTGAACTCCTTCACTTGGGGCAGTATCTCTTCCAACCCAGAGGGGGCAAGCCACCGTTTTCTGGCTGAGAACCATGGCCTCAGACTTGGAGGTACTAAGGGTGTTTAACATATGGTTCTCTTTAAACAAACCAAACTCAGTCCTCTTAAAGTGGACCAAAATGTGGACCAACAAAAAAGAGACTCAGTTCTTCTTGTGTCCACATCATCAGTAGCCTGAGCATAGACATATATACATAGACGCTGCATCGACTGCCTGAGCGCGTCCTCGCCGGCCGCCATCTTGGATGGGTCTCGCTTCGCCTCCACAGTGCATTCACTTCTATTGAGGAAGGAGCTGTATGCACAAGTAAAATAGAATAACTCACTGAATCAGTTGAAAATTCAGTGAGTTCCAGTTCTCTTTCTGGTCAGCTTCAGCTCTGATGGGGCCTCAGTCCTCTTTCTGTTCACACTGTAGCCTATATATAATATATGTTGACATAGTTTTGTTTTTACTTTGACGTGGCACTGCAGTGCGGTTATGAATCCCGTTGCATTCAGATGAACTTAAAATTGGAGGAAAACCTTAGCGTTTCTGTGCTGTAGACTGTTGCCATTTGATGTATTCTACATTCCCCATCTGGAGACGTGCAGTATCATCTGTGGACCTAACTGCTCTGCGTCCTGCATCCTTGCAAGCATTACAGGCCGATGGGGGTTTCATCTGTTTTTTAGCAGGCTGAATACAATGGCAAAGACCAAAGCGAACCCAGAGTGCTTTGTGTTCACAATGCACAGGTTCAGTGAACTGCACAGATGACTTGAAGCATCAGAGGGGTCTGAGTTCTCTTGGTGTGTTCACATGTGCGCAAAAATGCTGAGTCACCGCTCTATAGGTTCGTTTGGAGGGCTAAAAACAGTTGTATTTATCTATGAAGCCAGCAGAACTGTCAGCTTTGTTCTCCTGTGCTTTCAGTTGTTCTTATGCCAGTTAACTTTGTCTCCACGATCGTAGTTATCTGGTATCAGATGCTCCAGTTTGAGTACCATTATACAGACAAAGGTTTGTTGCTTTTCAGAGTATTAACCCTTACATACTGTTGAAACATTTCAACAACAACTAATGTTTTCTTACATAATCTTGTGCACTTCCTTTTCACACTGTTCGTGCATAAGGTTAGGAGATAGTGAACAAATGTTAGGAGACATGATCTGGAATGTAGAAGATAATATGTCCTAAGTCAGGATAATGTCTTGTGTGTAGGAGATCATATCTTTTAGTGAGGAGATGAACTTTTGGCCAACACCAGCCTCAAAATAAATAAAACAATCCTCAGCTTGCCTCTCAGTCAGAACACCTAACATCTGGCTTTAATCTGTCTGAACTGACAGATGGGCTGTAAGAGACATTTGGGCAGCTGTGTATTAATATGTCTCATTGACTATATGAAGATTCTGCTGCTGTCCATTCATATTGGAGCTGCTGTATATTTGGGCCGATGGCGCCACCTGCAGTGTGTAGGCGGCACTGGGTGGATGTGAAGAATGAGACTTACGTGAGAGCACCTGTCCGTCACCGCCCCTTCCTACCTGTTGGCACTTTAGTTTCACTTTGTGTGCTCGTCGTCGTGTCGCAGCTTCTTGTCTCCATCTAAAGGTTTGTAAGCTTTGACACTTTTCACTGTTTGACTCTTGAATGACTCTTTGTTAGTTCAGTTCCTGTAGAAACTTGTTAAAGTGGAGTTCAGTTTCCACCATGAGAGGAGGATCAGTGAGGACCGGACGGACACGTCCCTCCAAACCCTCTGAAGAACAGAAACTCTTCAGTCCGGACTTTAACACTCTCCACTTCTTACTCTCACAGTTTGTCACCAACTATTTAGACTCTAAAAGAAAAGTTAGAGGTCCACGCATGCGCACAGTAACGTGTTTTTTTTAGTAGAGAGAGGCTGCTTAGTTATGTGCACGCGGGTGTCAGTGTTTTTAAATAAACAGATAAGGGCGCGCGCAGGTCGCAGTCAGTTGGGCCTAATTCCAATCTGATCCCTTACAGACTCACTGACTTAGAGGCGCGTTCATGTGAAGTGCGTGAGTGTGTGAGGGCTGTCCCATTGTCAAATCGTCAAGTCAGTGAGTCAGTGAGTGAGCCCTTTATGCCCCCTTACCGTAGGTCAGCATCGATGCGGACTTACGGTAAGGAAATTACCCACAGTTCATAGCGTTGTGACCTCAAATACAGGGGTTGCCCTCGGAACACCGGAAGTAACACGGTCGGCAGATATGCAAACCTTAACGTTATGGAAGGAGAGCGAAAAAAACAGATAGATAAACAATGAAACATTACATTAACAAGGATTTAAGATGGTACATGAACACACATGAAGTCAGAGGAATACCAGTGGTTATATTCCACACACAAAGAATATATATCTATAAGCCTATATAGATATAGATAGATAGATCTATCTAGGCCTATCTATCTATAGATATATATAGATATATATTCTTTGTGTGTGGAATATATGATGACAATAACCGATAAATGATCACGCCCAGAGCCACCAATGTTAACAACATTTTGTAGAGAGGGGGATAAGTGCTGTCCCATTCCTATTTGTAGCATCCGGAGCCCTTTCAGACTTTCACACTCAATCACTTACAGCTGACGTCAGTTAAGTCAGTGAGGGTTCAGGGCTTGAGTCTTTAGGGGCCAGATTGGAATTGCGCCTTACTTTCGGTTCAGTGCGTCGGGGTCGGGAGCGCACCTGTGGCGCACTTGGGCGCGTGCTGGGATCAGAGCTCTCCGCGTCATGACGCACGGACACTTGGGATCCTTTTTGTTCAGAGGAAACTTTGGGTGCGTTCCGAATCACATCCTTTTTACTTTTAGTAGGTCCTGCAGCTGCCCTTACAAAGTACCTCCTGTTCCACGCAGTCTGCACACAATCAGGACAGACTACTGTCTCATAACAGGACGCCCTGATTGATTCATACACACACATTAAAGAGGGTGCACAAATTCATGGTGTGAATAGCCTAATAATTTTCTGAGGAGAAGATGTTTTTGATGTGTTGTTTGGTTTCATTTTCAAATCTACCAAATGAGCGTCTCCTGTTGTTGTACTTAGACTTGTGTATATTTTTAATTTTTAATTTAATTTTAATTTTATATACTTTATTAATCCCCGAGGGGAAATTCAATCTTTTTCACTCTGTTGTCAATCAATTACACACAGGTCCAAACACACACATGCACAAACAGGACCTATACATGCATTAAGTGGAGAGATGTCAGAGTGGGGCTGCCCATGACAGGTGATAATAATGATAATGAGGAAACAAACAGGGAGTGCTGCACTGGGTTAAGGCTCTATGTAGTTAGCTGTAAAACATCAGGTGCTCTTGGAGGACCGGGCAAATAGTCACATACAGATAAAAAACAAGGACTGTCCAGCTCACTCAGTGTAAAAGTCCATGGTACAGGCAGGCAGTCCAAAAATGCATATTTTTCATTTTCTGTTTGTCACAATATAGAACAATTCTTACTTCATCTCACTGTTGTTTCTTTTTATTTGGCATTGAACCTGTTGTTTTGTTACTAGATATGTAAATTACTCACAGTATACACTACATTTACTTCATTTTCATTTGCACTTTCTTTCTATGATTTTTAACTACAGTTAGAAAGCCTGGGATACATCTTTGGACTGCCTTTCAACTTGACAAGATAATGATCAGCTGGGTAATATCTGTGTGTCATTTTAAAGGACACTTCCCTTACAGCTGCAAAGCTGTCATCTGTCTGCGGCTCAGTCGATGTGACGTATCGTCCGGTGTGCAGAGGATTGTGGGTCAGAATAAACTTTTACTGGTCGATGACATTTAGAGAGAAACTGGTTTTATGTTTGTAAGTGACCGTCTGCATAAAGAAGGTGTTCAAAGCACATCAGCCATATTCAATCAGCACAGAAATAATGATGGCTGTTATTATTTTGGGTGAACTGAGTGTGTCAGCTCAAAGTGACATGGTGCAGTTTTCCTTCGTGCCACCAGAGGGCCACAGATCCACTAACAGCCTGACTGAGAGGAGACATTAGTGGTGGATGTCACGTGACTCAGAGTCCATCAGTGATAATCAGGAGGTTGAGTCCAGGAGAAATGATGTAAAGGATGAATGAGTGATGACGTGCTGATCAGTGATTGGACTGATGCTCTCAGTGTTTCCTCTACAGATGAAGGTAGAAAGTCTCTGGGAGCTGATGGGATTGATTTTGGATGATGTGACAAGCACATTGGAACATTTAAAATGTTGAAGAGCTTTTCAGAGTCGCTCAAACAGAAGTGAAAAGTGAGGTCATCCCCAAAGACAGACAAAGACAAAGCAACATGAAGTGTGTCCCTCTGGTGTAGAAGAGGACACATTATGAACTCTAACAGAGGCTGAGAAAACCTTCTTCTTCCTTCACATCATTTCACTCACTGTTGTTCTCTCTCTCATCGAGTCTCTGTCCATAAATGTGCTGCCATGTGTGAATGAAGCTGTAAGAAACATCAGCGTAAATGTCTCCTCTGTCTCAATGAGCAAATATCACTTTAACAAATCCATGACGGCAGCAGTGTCACATATTTACTGTCTGAAGAGGGCTTAAAAGACCCAGTCTGCCTCCAGTCTGAGTCCTGATGGAGCACATGGTCCCACTCAGATCAACAGAAAACTCTTTGTGTCCACAGACCTGGTCCAGACAGCAGAGAGCTGCAGAGTGATGAAGTCCATGAGAAGAAACTGAGTAAGTGGACCTTTGATTGATTCCAGTCTCTAATGCGTCTCTGTTGGTTCCTGTGTTCACCTCCTGTCTTTGATCCAGACTCCACAGCACAAAGTTTATCTGACAACAAACACTTTAAAGTCTAATGATGAACCTGTCTGTCTGTCTGTCTGTCTGTCTGTCTTCATCAGGAGGCTGCAGGTTATCACCAACATGAAAAGGTATCACACTCAACACTTGACATCACATTTGATCCTGTTTCACCTTCAACATGTTCATCAACTCTCTGTTTCCTGTTTCTCTGCTCTCTCACCTCAACACTGACTCATAATAAACCTGTAAATGTACTCAAAGAGCCACAATGTGTGAATATAACTTCATTTAAATATCATACAAAAGTCATTTCCACACATTGTATAAAACACATACAGTTGATACTGGACTTCAGTCTGGACTCTGATACTTGAATTATTTTATCAAGGCTCATATTTCATGTTTATTGAGGCATCTGTTGGTCAAAGTGCTCTCATAGATCAGAGGATCATTTCTACTCTGTTAATTAATAACTGAATCAACTCAATAACAATGTTTTATTATGATGAAATAACCAGTCTATGAAGGAAGGACCACTGTAGTTATTTTACATGATCTGAGCTTTGAACTCTGATAATCTGGATTTGTGTGTTATCTGCAGTCACAGAGACAAAGGTTTTCAAAGTGAATCCAACAGAAACAAATGAGAGCATCTGTGAGTGTGAGGACGATCAGCCGACGGTTTCATGTCAGAATAATATGAGCCGTGTTCACACTTTATTCTTTGTATGTATGTATTTGTGTTGTATATATAGTGAACGTTACATGATGTGTCTCTGTTAAAGTGTCTGAAGCAGCAGACTGAACACATGTTGCAGAAACTGTTGATACAACAACTGTTGGAGACAAACTCTGAGATTAATCACAGGTTCAGTTGTTTGTCATATGTCATGCTGTATCCATGGCAACGACTGTAGTCCTCATGTTAACCCTGTGGACTCAGCAGTGTCACAGTGTTAACAGTGAGAATTTAAATACATGACAGAGTGAGTGAAATGTGGGAGGGCTCAGTGTGCAGGTCCACAGGGTGGAGGTTTAGATTGTGAGCTCCCCCTGGTGGTCAGTGAGGTTTACAGCTGCTCTCAGTGTTCCTGTCAGTCTGCAGTCATCCTGTAGGATTCTACTAGAGTCCACAGGATGGGACTGCTGCAGAGGTCTGGTGAGCAGCTCCAGAGTTTTGGGACTAGTGTCAGAGGTTTGTGAGGAAGCTTCAGAGCTCTGCGAACAAGTTGTAAAGGTTTGGGGACTCATGGTAGATGTTTGTAGCTTAGCTGCAGAGGTCTGGTGACAGACCTCAGTTTGATGAAGAGTCAGTAGTGTCAGAGAGTTGCCTGTTAAAGCGTTGCCCTTGTATATCCTAACATTTTGTTGGTCACTTGGCTTTTTCAAATTTAAATGGATTATTTTTGGGGTTTGGACAATTTGAAGACATCATCTTCGGCTCTAATTGACAGTACTCGGTAATAATTTACTCTTCTTTCATTTGTACATTAAACTGTTTTTCGAGAATATCATCTGCAGATTCATTGACAATGAATTAATCATTTGTTACAGCATAAAGACAAGTATACATGTATCTCTGTGTCAGACATTAGCTTCTTTGGTGCAGTGTGCACCTCACTGATTAAACATTATCAGTTCAAATCCCAGCTGTGACAGAAAATATAGTGTTGAGTTCCCCTTATGTGACACATAACTCCATCTTGTTAAACCATAGTCCTCAGCTGTCAGCACTCACACACATTTTCTTCAGTAAATTCCGTTCTAGTTAAACGTTGCTGTGTTGATCCTTTTCCCGCTGATAGCTGATAGTTTCTCCAGCAGCTGCTGAGGCTGAAGACTAAAAACTGAATTTCCCTCCCTGCTGGTCTTCCTCTCTGTGTGCTAGGATCCATCAGAGACCAGACTCACCTGGACCAGAACCTGAACCTGACCCTGACCCCAGCTGTGCGTCCCCCAAGTCTGACCTGTCACATGAACATGGCATCGATGTTAAAAGACGAAAAGACTCTGCTGCATGGTAAGCTGACATTAAATGTCAAGTGAAGCTGACAGCTTCCCAGTATAACTGGTCTCCTACTGCTGATATTTAAGTTTAAGAAAAGTGGGCAGTGGAGGCTGCTGATATTTTGTCCTGTTGGGTGAAAAGGACCATAGAGTAAAAGTAAAACTACATGTCAGGTCATCAGTCACTTTCTGGATAAAACATGAAGCGAATCTATGATCTGATATGTGTCCAAACTACAGTCATCACAGTCTGTATGAATATAGGCAATCAGTGAGGGACAGAGGACATTACAGTCCACAGTGACTGACAACAGGTTCAATCAAACTAAACAGCATCAGGTCGATGTCATCAGAAAATAAAAGTGCATCCCTCTCAAATAAACAACTGAACATGTGTCAGAGAGCTACAGTTCAAGTGATGAAGGTTTTTATTTTAACAGAATTGAGATGTTTGTAAGAACTTGTCAGGTGTGTGAAGATGTAGAGTGAAAGATGGTTTTCAGATTGAGGTGGAAGATGTTCAGTGACTCTGCTGTCCTGACTTCAGCAGGAAGTTCATTCCACCACTGTGGGACCAGAACAGAGAGGAGTCTTGACTGAAATGAGAGACCACAGGGTCCTCTGAGGGACAGGGTGGACAAAGGTCCAGAGGTAGAGGAGGAATGTAGGGTCTGACCATGGCTTCTTAATATTAAGGACCAGGTCCCTTCACTTCCATCACGAAATACTGTCTGTCTCCACCCAAGCAATGCTCAAACATCGATCCAAATTGATCTACACTGAGTTTGAAAGAGAGACTGAACGTTTTCAAAGGTCTCCATGCTCCTCTCTGATGTTTACATGTTCTTTTAGGGCAAACTAAACTTTAGTTTGAAGTGCTGTGGCAGGTCAACAGTGTCAAGCCTTAGCACATTTGGACGTGAATCTGTTATTCAAGAATAAAATTGGCAGATTCATAGACATTTGACAATGACAAACAAGACTTAACGCAAAGACATGATTAAATGGCAAATAAAATAAATTTTACTGTCCAATAAAACCTTTGAAATCAGAGACAGAATTCTTGTATGTTTAGTAAATGTCAGTGTTTCTATCAGTTTCCAGCAGCAGAGAGAAAAGTCCCCTGGACCCAGCTGTGTGTCCATGAAGAGTGATGTGTCTATGGGTCGTCTGTTTGACTTCAAAGATGGACGTCCTTCTTCTGACCTGCTGTAAGTGAATGAAACTGTTGATTGAAACAGATGAACTAACTGTTCTGATCCTCAGTCATGAGACACAGAATCAGGTGTCCATCATTTACAGTGTTGTTTACATCTGGTTTTCATTCTGATTAATCATGACAGAACACGTCTTTAACTAACTGGTCTGTGTGTGTTTTTGTAAATGATATAAGTTCTACAGTCTCCTGGTGCAAACATCATGTGAGCTCACTGTTGATGGTTCCTCCACAGAGTGGACCAGGAGAGCTCAGAGGTTCCCAGTGGTCAGTCTGCCCAGCAGCATCAAACACACCTGGACTCCATATTTATGGTCTGTACATGTACAACAACTATTTTGACATCTATTCTGTTCACAATCATCTCCATGCTGCACTTTTTACACCAGTGGATTGTCAGTCTGTCCAACATGGATCTGATGTTTGAGTGTGTCATTCATATAATATTCTGTTCCAGCCGCTGGAGGAGAACATCGTCACTTTTGTGAAGAACGAGCTGAAGAAGATCCAGAAGGTTCTGAGTTCAGATTACCCAGAATGCTTAGAGAGTCAGAGAGAGGATGAGGAGGTGTTGGAGGGTGAGGAGGAAGAGCAGAGGAGGAGCAGCAGAGAGGCATTTCTGAAGATCACACTGAACTTCCTGAGGAAAATGAAGCAGGAGGAGCTGGCTGACTGTCTGCAGAGCAGTAAGAGGATTTCTATAAAGATTTAACATAATGGATAAACGGGACGTTTACTAATGTATCAAGAGACAGACCAAAATATATTCATATACTCATTCTTTGAGGAAATGACATGTTGAAATATTTTCTTTGTCTTATTGATCTTCCTTGTTGTGTTCATTCAGGAAGTTATTCTGCAGTCTGTCAGCGTAAACTGAAATCTAACCTGCAGAAGAAGTTCCAGTGTGTGTTTGAGGGGATCGCTAAAGCAGGAAACCCAACCCTTCTGAATCAGATCTACACAGAGCTCTACATCACAGAGGGAGGGACTGCAGAGGTCAATGATGAACATGAGGTCAGACAGATTGAAACAGCATCCAGGAAACCACACAGACCAGAAACAACCATCAGACAAGAAGACATCTTTAAAGCCTCACCTGGAAGAGATGAACCAATCAGAACAGTGATGACAAAGGGAGTGACTGGCATTGGGAAAACAGTCTTAACACAGAAGTTCACTTTGGACTGGGCTGAAGACAAAGCCAACCAGGACATACAGTTCACATTTCCATTCACTTTCAGAGAGCTGAATGTGCTGAAAGAGAAAAAGTACAGCTTGGTGGAACTTGTTCATCACTTCTTTACTGAAACCAAGGAAGCAGGAATCTGCAGGTTTGAAGAGTTCCAGGTTGTGTTCATCTTTGACGGTCTGGATGAGTGTCGACTTCCTCTGGACTTCCACAACAATGAGATCCTGACTGATGTTACAGAGTCCACCTCAGTGGATGTGCTGCTGACAAACCTCATCAGGGGGAAACTGCTTCCCTCTGCTCGCCTCTGGATAACCACACGACCTGCAGCAGCCAATCAGATCCCTCCTGACTGTGTTGACATGGTGACAGAGGTCAGAGGGTTCACCAACCCACAGAAGGAGGAGTACTTCAGGAAGAGATTCAGAGATGAGGAGCAGGCCAGCAGAATCACACACATCAAGACATCACGAAGCCTCCACATCATGTGCCACATCCCAGTCTTCTGCTGGATCACTGCTACAGTTCTGGAGGATGTGATGAAGACCAGAGAGGAAGGAGAGCTGCCCGAGACCCTGACTGAGATGTACATCCACTTCCTGGTGGTTCAGACCAAAGTGAAGAGCATCAAGTATGATGGAGGAGCTGAGACAGATCATCACTGGAGTCCAGAGAGCAGGAAGATGATTGAGTCTCTGGGAAAACTGGCTTTTGATCAGCTGCAGAAAGGCAACCTGATCTTCTATGAATCAGACCTGACAGAGTGTGGCATCGATATCAGAGCAGCCTCAGTGTACTCAGGAGTGTTCACACAGATCTTTAAAGAGGAGAGAGGACTGTACCAGGACAAGGTGTTCTGCTTCGTCCATCTGAGTGTTCAGGAGTTTCTGGCTGCTCTTCATGTCCATCTGACCTTCATCAACTCTGGAGTCAATCTGGTGTCAGAAGAACAAACAACATCCCAAAGTTCAACAGACAAACAGAATCTTAAGTATCTCCACCAGAGTGCTGTGGACAAGGCCTTACAGAGTCCAAATGGACACCTGGACTTGTTCCTCCGCTTCCTCCTGGGTCTTTCACTGCACACTAATCAGAAACACCTACGAGGTCTGCTGACACAGACAGGAAGTAGCTCACAGACCAATCAGGAAACAGTCCAGTACATCAAGAAGAAGATCAACCAGGATCTGTCTGCAGAGAGAAGCATCAATCTGTTCCACTGTCTGAATGAACTGAATGATCGTTCTCTAGTGCAGGAGATCCAACGGTACCTGAGTTCAGGACGTCTCTCCACAGATAATCTGTCTCCTGCTCAGTGGTCAGCGCTGGTCTTCATCTTACTGTCATCAGAAAAAGATCTGAATATGTTTGACCTGAAGAAATACTCTGCTTCAGAGGAGGCTCTTCTGAGGCTGCTGCCAGTGGTCAAAGCCTCCAACAAAGCTCTGTAAGTACAGAGACAGTTGGATTCGTATATCATAACTT
The DNA here is from genome assembly GCF_041903045.1 of Epinephelus lanceolatus. Classification (NCBI taxonomy): domain Eukaryota; kingdom Metazoa; phylum Chordata; class Actinopteri; order Perciformes; family Serranidae; genus Epinephelus; species Epinephelus lanceolatus. Next base: position 41,244,865 of record NC_135736.1, read on the forward strand.
AAATGCTCTGTTGTCTTTGAACTTACTGTCTTTTTCTTTCTTTATTATATCGTCTCACAGACTGGGTGGCTGTAACCTCTCAGAGAGAAGCTGTGAAGCTCTGTCCTCAGTTCTCAGCTCCCAGTCCTCCAGTCTGAGACACCTGGACCTGAGTAACAACCACCTGAAGGATTCAGGAGTGAAGCTTCTGTCTGATGGACTGAAGAGTTCACACTGTACACTGGAAACTCTCAGGTCAGATCAAGCTGCAGACCATCTGAAATGATTTCACATATTTCTCTAAACTCCATACAGTTTAAACATTCTCTCTCATGTCAGAATTTCTGAATCTGACAAATGTTCAATCAGGATTTGAAACTTCACAGTTCAGAAACTCTTTTCTGGTTCAATCCCACCTACTGAACTAAATACAGATATGAACTCTGGCTGATATAGAAAAGACCATTATGCTTTCATATCATGTTATTTGGATTGACTCCTTATTTATGAGTTAATCATAATTAACTGCAAGGATTTTAATCTGTGCTCAGAAGAGATTATACTGTAGATCACCAAATTTGGTGGGTCCTCACTTGTTACCATCTGGATGAAGTTGATATTTCAGTTTTACTGAACAAATTTAAAGTGTTCTTCTTGACTCAGTGTTATAATGCAGGTCTGTTTGATTTGACTTTAGTCCAGACTCATTAATCAAAGAGGATTACATTTGAACACAAATATTTTTCTTCTTGTTGATTGTTGTCTCTGTAGGCTGAGTGACTGTAACCTCTCAGAGAGAAGCTGTGAAGCTCTGTCCTCAGTTCTCAGCTCCCAGTCCTCCAGTCTGAGACACCTGGACCTGAGTGACAACCACCTGAAGGATTCAGGAGTGAAGCTTCTGTCTGATGGACTGAAAAGTTCACACTGTACACTGGAAACTCTCAGGTCAGGATTCATCAACATGTTCAACTGATGGCCACTTAGATCATGATTTACATTAGTTGATAAACTCATAACCATCACAGGATCGTCTCTGCTGATATGATTTCAAACCAGTTGTGTTTTGTGTTTCAGTCTCTTTCCATCAACATGTTTTATGTTGTTTTTTTCTCCGTTGTTGGAACTTGAAATGTCAGAGAGGAATCAGTGATGTTGTCAGATAGTTGGTGGACATTAGTGGGTGTTTGGTTGTGACTAGAAAAAAGTCAGTAATAATGTTGATGTAACCCCACAGTAGGCGACAGTATGGCAGTACGGTGGTACTCACCCTCACATTATGTGACGTGTATTGTTTTGTGTGTTTGCAGTCTGTCAGGCTGTCTGATCACAGAGGAAGGCTGTGTTTCTCTGGCCTCAGCTCTGAGCTCCAACCCCTCCCATCTGAGAGAGCTGGACCTGAGCTACAATCATCCAGGAGACTCAGGGGTGAAGCTGCTGTCGGCTGGAGTGAAGAATCCACACTGGAGACTGGACACTCTCAGGTATGAAGAGGCCTGCTGCAGCCACACACACTCAGTCTGATAGAGGAGGTAGAGCTGGAAACTTTGTCTCTGTCACACTGTCAGCCTGGCTCATATGACCCTGACACACCAAGCTGACCTCAAACAACCACAGCTGATAAACACTGACTCATCAAACTGTTTGTGTCCCACATCAGACCATCAATACAGACACAAGTAGTCAGGGAGCAGTAGCCAGGATGTGCCAAAACAGGGAGGGAAGGTGATGAAATGTTTCTGGAGCGTTGTCTTGTTTCAGCATTGGATAATAGGACAGTGGTGTATCCTGACACGTTGTAGGTTCATGGTGGGTTGACGTGTGTCAATGTCGTCATGCTGCAGGTTTGTGGGCTCATATGAAACAATAGTGGGGAATGTTTTGGTCTTCATCATCTGCCACCAGTGGGTGTCATCATAATGGGAATGTTTCCTGACTTAAAAGGAGTTTAGCTTCACCTGGATTTGGTTTGTTTTGCACTGACAGAGAGTTCTCTGGCTGATAAGAGTCGACTGGTAGTGGGACTCACCACAGAAACTAAAGGTGACAGTCAGCCACAGACGCTCAATGAAGAACTAACAGCTGATTGTGGACGTGGTGTGTCAGAGACCAAAGAGGTTTATTTAGAACTGGACCAACATTATGGGGAAACAGGCAGTGCACTGTGGCTGCAGATGGACTTTGACTGTAATATTTTATATCCAGATTACAGATGATAAAAACCAGTGCTGACTGTTGCTAGGAGACAGGATGTGAACAGCAACCCTAACCCATCCAACCATCCACCCCGACCTCCTCCATCAGAGGTTGTGTCTCCTTTACTTGTGACAGACAACAGTCATTATGACACAAACAAAGGAGGTCACTCATCAGGAGTAAAACAGGTGGTTTCAAAGCTCCAATAATCAATACTTGTATATTGACAATGGATCAGCTGACTGTAATGGTGAAGTGTTGTGTGGTCGTGATGAACCCACAGTAAACTGTTGAAACACCACCTGCTCAGGTACACTGAACTAAAACAATATCAGCTGATTAATAATAAGTGATGAACATGTCAGTCCATGTGTAGACAATAACAAAGCTGTGTGTATGAGAGTGATGTAATGTCTATGTTTCCATGGTGAAAGAGGAAGTGCTGCTCTGACCCCCCTCCTCCTTTCAGGGTGGAGCCTGCTGGAGTCCGATGGTTGAGACCAGGTCTGAGGAAGTGTAAGTGTGTTTTTCATTTGATCTTCAAACTGTGACATCACTCATTCAAATCTCTGATGTCATCATCAGAGTGATGATAGATGAATAACTGCAGCTGTATTGTGTCTTCTTCTCTCCATCAGATTCCTGTGAACTCACAATTGACGCAAACACAGTGAACAGAAAGATCAAACTGTCTGACAACAACAGGAAGGTGACACATGTGAAGGAGGATCAGTCATATCCTGATCATCCAGACAGATTTGACCCCTGTCCTCAGCTGCTGTGTAGAACTGGTCTGACTGGTTGCTGTTACTGGGAGGTCGAGTGGAGAGGAGGGGTTTCTATATCAGTGAGTTACAGAGGAATCAGGAGGAGAGGAGACAGAGCTCACTGTGGGTTTGGAGAGAATGATCAGTCCTGGAGTCTGACCTGCTCTGATGGTGGTTACATTGTCTGGTACAATAACACAGCAACATTCATCTCCTCCTCCTCCTCCTCCTCCTCCGGTAGAGTAGCAGTGTATCTGGACTATCCTGCTGGCACTCTGTCCTTCTTCACAGTCTCCTCTGACACACTGATCCACCTCCACACCTTCAACACCACATTCACTGAACCTCTTTATCCTGGGTTTTGGCTCTGGTCACCTGATTCCTCAGTGTCTCTGTGTTCTCTGTAGGAGGGAGAGTCTCCTCCTGTTAGAGAAACTTTCTCACTGCTGAACTGATAGTTCAGTCTGTACAGGATCACACACAGATGATGGTAGTTCAGAGAATGTGTGTAGGATGTGAGTTTGTCCTGAGGGTGGCGCTAAAGAAAACACTCTGGACTCCACAGATGATTCGTTTTCTGCTCGACTGTTTTTATTGATGATTTTTGTGTAAACTTTTAATTTCTTTTCATTCTCCCTCCAAAGTTTTCCTCCAGTGGTCAGAGCGAGTAACTGCAGCTCTCTCCATACAACACTGTTCATATTCATATACACAACTGCATACTAGCATTTCCTATGAATCCTTTCAGAATAAAGTGTTTGAATTCCTGTCTGTGTTCCAGTGAGTCATTTACTCTGCTACATTTACTGTAAATGTCTTGCTTTGGCTAACTCACTGCATGAAGGCATGGTGGCTTTATTTAAATAGCGTGCACATCCCAAACAAGTCCTTTACAACAGTCCTTTAAAAAGGCAACAAAACATCAGAATAACACATAAAACAATAAGTAATAAAAAAAGAGAACAAAATCATTTGAGATAATATCCAATTTAAATTAGATGAAATTAATTACAATTTGGATGGATTTACCAGAAACACAGTTACAGTGCTGTAATAAGTTGCCTCAAATTCAACAAAGGAAATATAGGTGCAGCAGAGACACAGATCAATTGAAGGCACAGGAGAACAGCTGAAATTTTAGACTTCAGATGTGAAAGTGGTTATGAATGTAGCCCAGTGGAAAACACAATGTCCCTTTGGGTGTCCCTAAAATGACAGAAGATCTGGAGGAAATACTGCAAAAGGAAAACAGGAAGTGAAGAACTTTCCTTTTCGTGACCCACCTGTTGTCCTCTGGGGCATTTTGCTATTCCTCCAGTAGGTAAATATGTTTGAAATGTTATCTCTGTGCAAAACAATCGAAAGATGTGCATCAATATGATTGAACAGAAGTACCAAATGTATTATGTGCTGCAGATGATGATTTAGGCCGTCCAGTGTTTACAGATTGTTTCCATATGCACCAGAGTAATTCATGAGAGGACTGCAGTGTTCCTACTTCCTCAGAGTATTGAAAGTTCATTTCACAGACATATATTTTGTTATCGTTCATGCTTGAGAATGTTCATTGTGTGTACAGTACCCGAAAATGATGTTTATTTTCATCATGTAGTGCTGTATGAGGTTGATGACTGCTGCCACTGCCATTACCACATGTGTACCTGAGTTAGTGCAGAAAGACAGAATGGAGTGAGTATATTGAGATATACTGCGTCACTTCACTTGATGTTAATTCACAGAGTGTTTCTTATTTTATTGAAGTTGACTGTGTGTCTTTTCATTTATTTTATTTTATTTTGAACAAACAGAAGAGCTGCTGCCACAATTGTTTATGAACTGAACTGAACTGGACAGATTTATTGAAGTAGTTACAGTTGAGGTACTTTAAGATAAGATCTAAGGGTTCCACTGGGTTTATATTCTTCCACAAAAAGGATGGAAATACTTTTAACTTTTAGTTTCACACAGGACACCAGCAGTGGTCTCCTGAGTGAAAGTCCTGTGTTTGTGTAACATTTTGTAAATGAGGGAGAAAACTTCCCAACATGGACACTGGTGTGTGAGCTGCTTTCATTTCTCCACACTGTCACACTCTGAAACATGTACACATGTATTATCTGTATCTATCTTCAGGATCATAAATGATCATACTGACACTGTTGGTGTTAAACACAAGAAGTCCTGAGGGGCATTCAACAAGTATTAAGAAGTAGAAGTCCTCATTTGTTGATGAAACCCTCGTCGTGTGATGTCAGTGTGAAGAAACATGAAGCTCTGCTGACATCTTGTGGCAGCTATTATCCATGTGTTTTGATTCCCGTCAGCTTTGTTCTCCTATGCTTTCAGTTGTTCTTATGCCAGGTAACTTTGTCTCCACGATGGTAGTTATCTGGTATCAGATGCTCCAGTTTGAGTACCATTATACAGACAAAGGTTTGTTGCTTTTCAGAGTATTAAGCCTGACATTTGATGACTTCTCCTGAGGTGACCCAAAATGTACAAAATAAAAATATTTAAAAATCTTATTTACATACATACTCTTGTGCAGGTGCTACAGTTTTTTGTATATTGAGGTTGTTCTGGGTCGAATTTAACTTTCATCTTTTGAAATGAATTACACATGACATGTCTGTATATATATTTTATTAGACAGTAGCAACAGAGTTCAAGGGGAACCTTTATAACGTTGCCCAGTATCAAGGTTAATTTCCGAGGTTCTCACAGAGACAGGTACCTGTTGGTCACCAAAGTGTCGTGGGAAAATCTCAAAACAGTGAAAGAGTAAAACTGGTCATCAGGTGTCTTGACATGATACACACCAGGTGGCGACAGTTGTTGATACAGTGGGCAACAACCCAACTCATCAAATACCGCCACTTTGTAAATGACGCCGCCGCACAGAGGCACCCTTCGCAGCGGTATGAAACACACCAGCCAGCAGCAGTTTGTAACACCACTGTTAATTACTGTCATATAAAGAATGTGAAAGTCCATATAGTGTGGGAGGGAAGGGTAATGGATGGGTCAAACAACCTCCAGACTTTCACCCGGGAACACACTGTTTCCGTGTGAAACCAAAAGTCAGTGAAGTTATTTAAATAACAACATACTGTGCTAGAAATGAACACACCTTGTTCTTTTTGCTCCCCTCCAGAACCCTCTCATCAAGACACCCTTCAGCAAAATGTACCAGCATGTGTGCACGTACAGGGACATATACTACAAGACATCTGACCTTCCTGTCTGTCTTCCCACTGTGGACCATGTGATATTCTGTCAAGTTTATGTTCATGTGTTTGTGTCCACTTCCTGTTTTATTTTGAAATGTGTTCTCATTGTGTTTAGTGTTTCTTTTACTTCCTGAGTTTTCCCACCTTTGTTTATGACCCCATGCGTTTCACCTGTGTCTTGTTCCACTCACCTGTGTGTAGTTAGGGATCAGCCCTTGTGTATTGAAAGCCCAGTGTTTCCCCCAGTCAGATGCCAGCTTGTCACTGTCGCCCTGGTGTGTTTATGCTTCCCAGACCTTTCCTCTTGTTTGAGTTCTTGGATTTTGACTCTGCTCAGATTTATGGACTTTGCTTTTTGTGTATTAGTTTGTGTGAATGGACTTTTCTGCCTTCACTGACTGCGTTCAGGTGTTTGACCCCTGACTTCCTAAGTAAAGATTTGGATTTGATAAATTGTTCTTGTGTCTCGTGTTTTGTGTTTCCCTGAATCCCAGTTTTGTACCAGGTGGTTACAGATCAGACTGTCAACTACCCTGTGGCTCTGAGCGCCGCTGCAGCTGCTGTCTCATGGACACATCTGACTGCACCTCTGAGAGCCTGCAGCCCAACTTGTGCATGAATGACACCCTTCTACTACTAGTCTCAAGTAATAGCAACGTAAAGCACATTGAAACACACTATACACATAGAAACTGTCCTGACATAAAAACCGTTACATTTACCAGTAGAAAAAGGTGAATGAAAATTGTTTTGTCCTGTGCAATTACAGGGGAAATACAACCACAATGGAAACTTCCAATTCAATTCAATACAACTTAATTTACCCCAAAGGAAATTCTTGTGCTAAAGAATGCTTCAGATTACAGCAACACAAATTGCAGTAACAACACTAACAATCACAAACCAGTAACAACCAGTGGGTCAGGGTCACATTCTGGGCCTAGTTTTTTAAACAATAGCCTATTTAATATGAATATTCAAAATATACAAGATATTAAGTGTTTAAGGAGAAACAAAAGTTAAGTTATGTACAAGAGTAAACTAAAACTGAACTGAAATGGAGGGATCAACGTTATATTGTATATAACAATGAGAAATAGAATTGCACATGATATTGACAAGTGATTATGATACTGAAAAGTAATATTTCACATGATGTTGAGAAAATATTGCACACAATATTGAAGAGTAGTGTAGTTCATCATGTCAAAGTAATAATGCACCTTGTTGTCAGTGTCCCTTGTTTCAGCTCTCCTCTGTCCATAAAGATAAAGACTGTTAATCACTGTATTTATCAACATACATTTTCTTGTCACATCCAGTGAGCACCAAGCATCACTTTAAAGTGTGTTACATGACGCAGTACACATCAGATCTCACCTGTCTTTGAGGACATGGTTTGTGTGTTTTATTCACACAGTAGATTAAGTTTGATATTGAGGTTATAAAACAGGAACATTGACCGAGGTTTTCATTAATAAATTAGGTTTTATTTTAAAGAAGCAGGATTGAAAATTAAGCCGGGTGTTTTGGTGATTTGCACATGAAAAGATGTGTAGATGTCTCTCAGGATAGATTAAATACTTGTTTTAAAGACGTCTATTTTACATGCCAACCATTGTTCAAACAGCATATCAGTGATACTGTTCAGATTAGCTAGTGTCTGAATACAAATGCTGCACCTGCTAGAAACATCCAGTAGTTAAAATGTGTATGCATGTTATATTTACATCAAAGAAAGATTAAAAAAGAAGGTTTCTCGGTATGGCCAGTTAAAAGAACATTAAGCATTAACAAAAACATCAGACTCATTTCTAACTAGTGTCTTACACATCTATGTATCTTGACTACTGGTCTCAGCTGCTGTGTAGAACTGGTCTGACTGGTCGCTGTTACTGGGAGGTCAAGTGGAGAGGAGGAGTTTATATATTATTGTGTGATTTTCTCCATGATAATAATTTATTTGAGGAATTTCAGTCAGGATTTAGAGTGCATCATAGCACTGACACAGCACTAGTTAAAATTACAAATGACCTGATTGCTTCAGACAAAGGACTCGTCTCTGTACTTGTTTTATTAGATCTTAGTGCGGCGTTTGACACTACTGACCATCAAATTCTACTGCAGAGACTGGATCACTTAATTGACCTAAAAGGTTCTGCACTAAGCTGTTTAAATCTTATTTATCTGATCGTTTTCAGTTTGTTGACGTTCATAATGAATCATCCTTACGTACTAAAGTTTGTTTTGGAGTTCCACAAGGTTCTGTGCTCGGACCAATCCTATTTACTCTATATATGCTTCCTTTAGGTAACATCATTAGAAATCACTCTATAAATTTCCATTGTTATGCAGATGATGCACAGTTGTATTTGTCGATGAAGCCAGAGGAAAGTAATCAATTAACTAAACTCCATAACTGCCTTAAAGACATAAAAACCTGGATGAGCACTAATTTCCTGATGTTAAATTCAGACAAAACTGAAGTTATTGTTCTTGGCCCCAAACAACTCAGAGACTCTTTATCTGATGACATAGTTTCTCTAGATGGCATTGCTCTGGCCTCTAGCACTACCGTAAGAAACCTTGGAGTAACATTTGATCAAGATTTGTCTTTTAATTCTCATTTAAAACAAACCTCATGGACTGCATTCTTTCATCTGCGTAATATTGCGAAAATTAGGCCTATCCTGACCCGAAAAGATGCAGAAAAATTGGTCCACGGATTACTGTAGCTCTCTATTATCAGGTAGCTCTAGTAAGTCCTTAAAAACTCTCCAGCTAATTCAGAATGCAGCAGCACGTGTACTAACAGGAACTAAGAAACGAGATCATATTTCTCCTGTTTTAGCTTCTCTGCACTGGCTCCCTGTAAAATCCAGAAGTGAATTTAAAATCCTACTGTTAACTTATAAAGCTCTAAATGGTCAAGCTCCGTCATATCTTAGAGAGCTCATAGTGCCATATTATCCCACCAGAACACTGCACTCTGAGAATGCAGGGTTACTCGTGGTCCCTAAAGTCTCCAAAAGTAGATCAGGAGCCAGAGCCTTCAGCTATCAGGCTCCTCTCCTGTGGAATCATCTTCCTGTTACGGTCCGGGAGGCAGACACCGTCTCCACATTTAAGACTAGACTTAAGACTTTCCTCTTTGATAAAGCTTATAGTTAGGGCTGGCTCAGGCTTGCCCTGTACCAGCCCCTAGTTAGGCTGACTTAGGCCTAGTCTGCCGGAGGACCCCCTATAATACACTGGGCACCTTCTCACCTTCTCTCTCTCTCTCTCTCTCTCTCTCTCTCCCTCTCTCTCTTCCTCTCTCTCTCGCTCTCGTGTCCTATTACTGCATCTTGCTAACTCGGCCATTCTGGATGTCACTAACTCTGCTTCTTCTCCGGAGCCTTTGTGCTCCACTGTCTCTCAGGTTAACTCGTAATGCAGCGGTGCCTGGACAGCGTGACATGTGTGGTTGTACTGCTGCCGTGGTCCTGCCAGGTGCCTCCTGCTGCTGCTGCTGCTGCTGTCATTATTAGTCATTAGTCATACTTCTACTGTTATTATACACATATGATTATTGTCACATATGTATACTATCAGATATTAATATATACTTTCAACATATTGTACCACAATAGCCAGCACTATAACTATAATATTATTACTTTCATTAATGTTTTTGTAAACTACTGTTATTATCGTCTGTCCTGCATCTCTCTCTGTCTCTCTCAGTCTCTCTCTGTCTCTCTTTCTAACTCATTGTGTCATACGGATTACTGTTAATTTATTATGTTGATCTGCTCTGTACGACATCTATTGCACGTCTGTCCATCCTGGAAGAGGGATCCCTCCTCAGTTGCTCTTCCTGAGGTTCTACTGTTTTTTTCCCCGTTAAAGGGTTTTTTTGGGGGAGTTTTTCCTTATCCGCTGTGAGGGTCATAAGGACAGAGGGATGTTGTATGCTGTAAAGCCCTGTGAGGCAAATTGTGATTTGTGATATTGGGCTTTATAAATAAAATTGATTGATTAATTGATCGATAAAAAGGACTATATGTGAAAACACCATTGGAGGTATTTCAGGTGTTTTCACATGTAGTTCTCTTTAAACAAATGGAACTCAGTCCTCTTAAAGTATAAATACAATAGCAAGGAGCAAAGTAAACCTGGAGCGCTTTGTGTTCACAAGACACAGGTTAAGTGAACCTCACCATGGACTTGAAGCAAACTGAACTCAGATTACCTCCCAAGGTGGTCTGAGTTCTCTTGCAGTGTTCACATATGAGCAAAAAATGCTGAGTCACCCCTCTGAGTCCACTTAGAGGGCTGAAAAAGACAGTGTGAAAACACTCTGACCCTCATCCTGACCGCCTCACACTCTACAACAAACCTCCCCAGTGCTGAAGGTCATGGTATGATGAGGCCAACAGAACCACATCATCTGCAAAGAGCAGAGATGCAATTCTGAAGTCCTCAGACCAGACACTTTCCTACCCCCCAGGCTCAGACAAGCTCAGACCATTTGGACTTAATATCACAAAAATATATTCCTTCCACATTCATGGGTTATGTGAGTTGAGGAAACATTGGCCAATAACAACATTTTCTATTTCGCTTTCTATTAAAGGTTACTTTTTAAATTGATTATAAATTGTAAGTAATGTGTTTATATATGTTAATTATCATAGACCAAGAATAATACACTTCAAAGGACATTTCCTTCATATGGTAGAGCATGGCGTCAACATTAGCATGATGTGATTATTAGGAAGATAATGAGTCATTTAAAAAGGTCAAGGGGGATATCCACAGACCAAAGGAATTTTTCACTACCTAGCAACAAAAAAACGTTTACTGCTATAAACAGATTATGAATGATATCTAATGCATTCATAACATATTTATTCAAATGATTACATATTTCAGTTTCAAACCCATTATGAATTATGCCAGATTAGAAAGTGGTTCAAATTTTAGGTGGGGGTAAAGCCAAGTAGAGTTTGATTTGGTCTGTTATTATTATGTTTAGGTCAATCTTATTTATTTTTATTTTTTTCCACTTTTGACTGTGTTTGCGCAACCTTTCCAGGCTGCAAAGACATTTCTCTCACCAACAGTTTGTACAATATCCTCTATCAAATACCATAAAACGTCAATAAGTAGCCCAGGCTATTACATGCATACATCACTGAACTCTGCAGGCTCATATTTGGGACAGGCGGCTATATGAGACAGGCCTTTAATTCCTTTTACACAAAATTGTTGCTCAGCAAAGATGTGAAACATGACCCAATGGTAATGGCACCTGGCATACAACACCACTTTATTCTGTTAAAACAATACTCACAACTTGGATTCATTTTTATGAAAAACCCTTTGATTGTCATGATTGGTTGGTCCTTACAGACTAAAGGAATATAGATAACTTACTGGGTAATCGAGGATTGGACACATATTCTGACTTAATGGCCGCTTCAGAAGAAGGGAGTCACTGCTTTTTTTTTTGTTGTGCTGGTAAATCTGAATAAATTACAGTCTTCTCTGGTGCTCATGGTTTCAGTAAGCTAACGATGTGTAGCATCTCCATATTGACAGAAGTTTAAACATTTATATTTGCATGTGCTATCTAAACAGCTAACCAATGTCAGTTCAAGTGGTCAACAATCTGGTTTTATACATCCAAAGAATTCTTGCTTGGCAATAAGACCAGGCATCTAATTAAGACAGGCCTTTAATCGTCAAAATGTGTAGGTACACCAGGCTAGTAAAAAGGACTGGGCATTTAATCGGGATAAGGCTTTTATATGAAGTTTTATGGTATGTCAGTGGTGTCTACATGAGGCATTTAATCACTCCATTCCTATTCAATCAGCCCGGTCTCACTCTAAAGTTGATGAAATCCAGCGCTTGGGCAGTGCCGTCCTTTAACATTGGTATGATACGCGGCCGATCATCATTATAGTTTAATGGCATCAACATGCCTCAAGGAGAGACATGGCGGGACAAGAACGAAAGTTTAGGCAGCAAAAATCCAAGTAGGGTGGAAGGGTCCAACAAACGCCAATTTTCACCCAGGAGAGCAGTGTTCACGTCCCATTAAATTATAAAGCCAACCGCTGTTTTTTTCCCCTAAACCTAACCACATGTTTTTATGGCCTAAACCCAATCATGTGCGTTAGTTGTTGGAGGGAAAAAAAAACATAAATTTGCCTTGTTATACTGATGTAGGGCGTTTGTTTTATGCATGTCAACGTTAAATTTCCTGTGAAAACAGAAGTGCAGTTTGAAAGAAGACAATGCATGTAACAGGCAGAACTTGACACGGCTTCCCAGAACGTCAACAACCAACCAGGGTACCTCTCACATTATATATGGATGTGTAAAGTCCATGACCAAACATTGATATGTGACGAGGTCGGAGTGAGAACGTGTTGATTCAATACCAAGCACTGGTCAGCAGATGTCACTTTGAAAAAACACTCCCAAATCAATAAACCCATTTGCAGGAATAATTAAATTAATAACAACTAATACTTGAACAAATAATAATTGGAAAAATTATTGAATTGTTTTCCTTGTTATTGTGCTTTTAACACATTTCTTTGTCTTATTTTAATTACTTTAAATTACCCCTGTGTTTGACAGATGCTATACTGACAAACTTGTATTGCCTTTGCTGTTTTCCTAAAACATAACTCTTGATTCAAAGACCTTCATGATCATAAAGAACATGAGAAAGGAAGAAAAAGAAAGAAAGAAAGAAAGAAAGAAAGAAAGAAAGAAAGAGCATTAAAGCTACATAATTTTTTATCCATTTAGGGGCAGAAAAGCTTAACAACAAAATTACAAACCCTAAGCCCTGACATATTATCGACTTGTTATTTAAAAATTCAGATGACACAGAAAAGCATTAGCGTTCATTGAGAATTGTGTCTCTGGCCACCTGTCTAGTCAAGTCTAAAATCCACTCTCAAAATAAAGATAAACTTCTGCAAGCCTGCGAAAAATATAATAAGCCTCTGAGATGAGTGCTGTATCTGTGTACATGGTTTTATTTTCTATCACACATTTTCTCTCCCTTTTAGAAAGATGCTGTCACATAATCTAGTAAATCTCATGACCTTCACCAGTATTTTTAAATGTGGACATATTAGTTTAAACTTCCTTGCAACTGTTAGCTCTTGATTCACGTGCACTTACATACGGTATCATGCAAAAAGCATCTTTAGTTTGTTAAGACTTCAGACATCGAAGTTACATTGCAGCCGCATACGGATGTGGTGACACTGAAGCTATCAGCAGTCTCCATCTGTCCCCATCCAGGATGTCTGTTTCGATTATGACATGACAACTGTGGACCACAACATCTAACCATGACTATTTTACTGTCTTATCAAGAGGCTTATCAGGCTGTCTGAGGGGCAGGGGTAAAATAAAAATAAAAATGACATCCGTATTTATAAAGTTTTCTAGGGCAGTGTATATGATGCTACATCTTGTTTTCCCTACTGGAGGGGAACCCTGGAGGGCACTTGATCATGTTTCATCTGCCATCATCACTCACTTAGTTAATATTTTACTATATCTATTCTCTTTCTTTATTTTTTGCTGTGGAGCAGTGATAGTGAACTAAAACAGTGAAACTGTGGCTTGTACAGCTGAACAAGACTGAAACATATGTTTTCAAGATGTTTTGTTTTAAGATGTTAATAAAAGCCACTTTGAGTTATTAGCATATTTGTTTGTTTGTTTTTCAAGAGAAATCAATTTAGAAATGACACAGTGCACTGAGTCTGCATTAACATTTTCATCAAAAAGGTGTCACAATAACTTAACTCCCACTTCCCACTTGAAACCACTAGAGGGAGATGATGTACACTGTTAGACTGCAGCAGGGCCAAATGAGGTTCAGTCCCATCAGAGGCACACTGAAGGGCAGTACACTACATTTTGTCTGATTGTACTAGAGTTTAAAAAAAATCTACTCTGGTATATTCTGATAGGGCTACTTGTACTGTATCTAACTGATTATGCAATGAAATGCAATATATTAAAAACTTATTAGAGCAAAGCAGAAGTGAAGGAGTGCTGCAATAGAGAACTTCCGAGATACAGTGTCGCTTAAACTCATTAACTGATGATGATGAAGATAATAGTTGCAGCTCTGGTACTTGTACATTCTCCACTCCCTCTGGTTCATGTCAGTATGCCGCTCCTCAAGGTTCAATTCTGGGCTCTCTGTTGTTCACTTTAAAGGTCCAGTGTGCAAGATTTAGGGGGTATACTGGCAGAAGTGGAATATTACATAATAAGTATGTTTTCTTTACTGTGTAATCACTTGAGAATTGTTGTGTTTTATAACCTTAGAATGAGCTGGTTATATCTGCATCCTCGTTCACGGAGATCGCCATGTTGCACTGCAGTTTTTCCATAGTAACCCACAACGGACAACCAAGCACTGGCTCTAGATATGGCCATTTGTGATTTACTTTTTTGGCATTGGCCACCATAGTCAGCAGCCCCTAATGTGAAACTGCTTTATTCAGTGTTTTTACTGGGTCAAATCACCAGGTCCTTCATTTGTTTAGGAGAAGAAGAGACCTGGATAATTCAGCTCTTGGTAAAAACCTCCTAAATGTCTGGATCTAAAGAGATAAAAGGTGAGCACACATTAGTAGCTGCTAACATGTCAAACAGCGTTAAAAAAATACTGATTTGTAACGTGAAACTGCTTTATCCAGCGTAAATACCGGTTTAAATCACCCGGTTCATTTGTTTTGGAGTGGAGGACACCTCTGTGGATAATTCAGCTCCCAGTAAAAACCCCTGGTCAGTGAACACTGTGGGCATTCTCACTGGGAGAAGTTTCAGCTGGTTGCAATCTGCAATCCTCACCACTAGATGTCACTAAATCTCCCTGAATCTCACACACTATGCCTTTAAGGCAAATCAACTTTATAAGAGCTACCAATAGCTGTAAGTTTGTACTAAAATGAACCTAACAATGGAAGATACCAACTTCATTTTTCGGCTGCTGAAGCCTTATAGGTTTTCCTCAGCAGAGGTCTTGCTTTGGTAAGATGTCTTTACATGCCTGCTACACCAGAGAAAAGGGGATGGAAATGGCCTTCTTCAGTGAAGTGTCACACAAGTTAACATTAGTCACCGAAGGTGGAGGGATAACACACACTCATAGCCAATGCTGGAATGAAACCAAGTAGCCTACATTTACACTTTTTCATATTTGCAAACACATTTTGGGTGATTGGGACAGTGCTAAAAGGCTTTGCTAATAAAGAAAATGATCAACCTTACAATGGAGAACCATTGTTTATGCTCTGTATGCTCTAGATTAGTGCTTCCCAACCTCTTCATGTGTGCAGAACCCTAATCAACCATGAAATTATGGACTATAGCTGTATTTTGCTAGATGTTTTTACAGGCCATTTTTGGACTGACCTCTTGACCAAACCCTAACTAATCCTGATTAGCATTTTTTTAACCTTGACTAAATGTATTCATTTTTTTTAAACTCAAACATTTTTGTTTAACCCAAATAAATGTGTTCAATGAATTTTGGATTTGTGTGATTTTTCTAAATCAATAAAATGTGTCCAAGGAAATTTGATGGGAGAGAATTAAGGGAGAGTGAGAAAAGACAGCTTTGTATTGCATGAGTTCTGGACAAAATTCAGCAATAAAGTTAAGCAGAAATGTAAATGGCCTCTTAATTCATCATGATGACCAGGAAAAGAAAAGTGTGCATGTAAAATTATATCAGAATATGAAATAAATTGTGCAATAAATATGCTTTCACAACCCTAAATGAGTGACAAGATGTGCTGTCCCAATTACCCAAATGATACAAAAAAAAAAAAAAAAAATAGATGCTTGGGGTCAGTTTACTTTAAATGGTATGTAACGCCTCCTTGGAATATAATAAAACTTTCCTTTTTCCTCAAATGGATGGGTAACATATTCAGTATTACAGGATTGTATCATTTGAAGGGTGTTTTTCTGATTTTATGACAGAAGGAGGACATTCAAAAACTTCACCCTTTAATACTTTATAGGCTACATTTTCCTGATTATACTTTCATACTTTTCCTAAAGTAGCACTTTTAAGGCAAGACTTTTACTTGATGATGGAGTCCGTCCATACTTTTACTCAAATACAGATGTGGAAACTTGCTCCACCACTGCTCACAGCAAAACACAGCTCGGACTATCGTGAGAGTCAACAGCTGGCAGAGGAAGTTGGATCTCTATTCTGGCATTTCTCTCTCTGTCCTCCACACTTCCAATGTCTCTCTGCCGCTTTCTCCCTCCCTCCCTCCCTCCATCCACTTCCTCTGGTGTCTCTCCTCCCCTCCTCTCCCACCCTGACAGCCTCTTCCCTCTTCGCCGCCGCTGGAAGCTCAGTTGACCAGCGTCGCAACTGGGCGATGCGCCTCCAAGCAGATCCTCTACCTTTCTGGATTTGACATTCCCAGCGCAGCCTGCATCCTCACATCTGAGTGACATTCAGCTGTCAGTGATTTCCTCAGCTTGCGTCAGTCTAATTTTGACAGAAAACTATTCACAAGACAAGGTTTTCGGCTATATCCGAAAACTGACCACTCGCAACAGGCATTTTATTCCCTCTTGAACGATCCCCTGTGGGAGGATTTGCTTTCAAAATATTTTAATTTGAAACCAGCCAGAGACAGCTGATAACTTGATCGGAGATGGTTCAGGAAACGCCGGACAAACTCGCTTGATTTGGGTGATTTTTGTCCTCAGTTTGTGTCTATTGGAGGCTCGAAAGCATCTTCAGACAGACCGCAGGGAGCAGAGGAGGCTGTTACACCGTCTACAGGCTGTTGTAAGGTAAATCCTGAACAGATTCAGCCACTGGCTTGTCTTCTTTATCCTAACAAAAATATTAGTCTAAAAATCACTAAATGATACTCTGTCACAGTTTAAAACAGGAGTAGAATTTAGAATTTATTTCCGTCATTTATTAATCTACAAATTCATGTAAATAAAGTCATAGCTTCTCACAGAAAATGGCAGACACTTAAATAGTGCAGTGCAAAACATTACAATAAAGTAATTTAACATAACTAACACTTCTGCAGTCTGAAAAAGGTGCAGGCTGAAGCTACAGCTTATAACACCTACCCTTTTAACAGCACATCATATTTAGTAATCAACAACAAAACAAACCAAAACAGGCAAACAAGGCAAAATAGCAACAACAACAATAAGAAATACATCTTACAAAAAGCAATTTAAGTTCCTGCACCTTGTTGTTTTACATCAGCATTGCAGTCTGATCATCCCTTTTCATATTTGATTAATACAATATTTTTAAACTTTTGTCTAAATCTACTTAATGTTCTACATGTATGAAAAATGGAAAAATGGTAGTTTTAAACACCTGTTAATGTCGGTGACAGTTATTTGAAGTTGGCACATGTCAGCTGGAGAGATATATCTCCACTCTTGGTTCTGCTTTGCCTCAAATTACATTTTAAAACTGTCAAAAGTTACATTTTTCACCTCATCTACAGCTCTTTACCAATATGAGGTTCCCCAAGGGTCCATCCTGGGCCCTCAGTTGTTGTTCTTGTACAGCGGGTTTAAATACATTTTATTCTGAAGGTACTGGCCCAGTGTGTGCATGATAGTTCATGTATTCCAAAAAAAATCACATGGTAATCATTAATTAATGTGTCTCGAAGAAATTTCAATCTCAGTAACTGATTCATTTCTTTGGTAATTTGGTAAAGGTAAAAAAGGAAAATTTGATTGTTACAGCTTCTAAAACTTTTATATTTCCTGCTTTTCCTTAGCTCAGTGGTTCTCAAATGGTGTGAATGAACTTTTAATTTACTGTATCAGTATGGTGTGCACACCAATTTCCTAATAAAGAAAGAAGAAAAAAAAATTATTTTAATTTAATTTAATTTAATGATTGGCAGCCAATGTGAGTATGATAACAGTTTAAAGGAGAAAGCCGTGAGTGAAACAATGGATCACTTTATTGTGTGGAGCAAATTACAAATCAAAGCACCAGCGAAGACAATATACCAGCGAAAGTCATGATAAGAGTGATAACACACATTATAGAAGTTATTGTGCACAGATACATGTGACTTGGGATTTTGGCTAGCCCTTGCCTTGAACACAAAAAGTCTGAAAACCACTGCTTTAGCTTGCATGATTGTAAACTGATGTCTTTGAGTTTTGGACTACGAAACCGAACACTTGAAGGCATCACCTTGCATTTTGGGAAATTCATTTTCTGACATTTTGTGGACAAACTGATGTATCAGTCAATAATGAAAACAGTTAATAGTTGGAGCCCCTAGTTGTATTCTCCTCTTCCTCTGGCTCATCTTAAATATGGAGCTCCTCAAGGGTCAACTGTGGGCCCTGTTGTTGTTCTTATGTATACACTCCTACTTGGTGAAAACACAATATTAATTTCATTAATGTGTTGATGGTTCAAACATACACCAGGCATTTGCGAACTTGATGCAGCACTGGCATAGTGTAAGCTATACATAAGCAGTCATCACCAGGAAAGTAACAGCATTTTTATTGGTTTATGTGGTGTAAAACAACCTACATGTTCATTATCAAAGCAGGAAGTAGCATGATATTCTTGAGGGTTCATTAGGTTTCAAAGAAACTAGTCTGTATGAAGAGTCATCTGACCATGTCTAAAGGCAAAAGTGTTTGTAGCTGTTGCGAAGGGCTATGCTTGAGGCTGGGTGAAAATCCCGTCGTTAAAGAGAGGGGGCAAGATACAATGAATCATACATCGATGGAGATAATGGTGCACAAGAAGCAATAATGGGGCTGCACGTAATGATACACAGGAAAAGTAAGAGAAGTAGTTGTTAAAAAAGTGAGCCACAGAGAGAAGTTAAAATCTTGACTACTTTCTCACACACGCCCACCTGAACAGCTTCTGTGTGAAGATGCTTGTCAGATTGTCGGTTTCGCAAAGTAAAAAAAATGCTAACAGTAGACGCAGCCCTGCACCCAACATTGATGTTTTAACTTTAACTGCATCTTTCCCTAACCAAAACCAGTGGTTTTAGTAGCCTCAACTTGAAAAATGTACTGCTAGTGTGTCTTCATCCTGTCTCTGTAGGTGCAAGATCAACAAAACACCCATACTTGGACATTTTGCACTGACAAGCACTTTGTTGTTAAGGTTTTAGGATCTGTCTGTGGCATTACTGGACAGTATGCCAATTATTTTCTCTAACCACAAGACCCCTAAGGTAACTGGCGTGCCTGTAGAAGCATGGTAAACTTAAATGAAAGTTTAAAACCCTTAAGTTGACACAAACTCTCAAGTGAACCAGGGTGGAGACGAGACCTTTACTTCCCCCGTTTTCCTCCCAGCAGTTTGGGTCATCTAATCTCTCAAGTCCTCCACCCCCCTGACATGACTGTGCATCACTGATCATGGCTCCTCATCCTCCCTGAAGGATGATACGCCTCCGCATTAGAAAAACTCCTTAAATCCAGCTGCAGTGATTTTCACGCTTTCACTTAAACTAAAACTCCTCGGGGTCCCCAAGAGGCAGGGCAGGTTTGGGGAGTTAACGCTGGGTGTGTCAGCTCCACACGAACCCCTTCCTTAGTTTTCTGAGTTGCATCTTGGTGGTCAGAGTAAAAAAAAACTTTTTGAGAATGTGGGGGTTTTTGTGTGACGGCAGCGATATGCAGGTTGCACGCTCGTTGCATCATGCTGTTTTCTAAAGGTTGGACAGACGCTTGTGGATGGATTTTTAAAAAAGGCCCAGAGCCAAGCAAACTCCTTTCCTGTTGTTGTTGGGTGCGTCTGCCTTACAGCCCACTTCCACCCACACTGTCTGCTGCAGGGTGGGAGTGTTGCTCATACGTATGGCATATATGAGTGTGTGTGTGTTAAAATGTGTATGTAGCACGGAAGAGGGAAGGGGGGAAGTTAGCAAAGAGTGATAGAAAGGACAGGGAAATAAGAATAAAATAAAGACAGAGAGAAGACAGTGAGGGTGGACAGACTGTCAACAAAGAAAGGAGTATAAAGGAAATGTGTTAAGGAGAGAAAGCAATGGATGAAGGCAAAAGAAAGTTATGGAAGAACAGCAGTAATTGAAGGAGGCAGAGAAAAAGGGAGAAAAAATGGACAATGCCCTGTTGTCCTCTGGGTTTATGGTGCCAACTTACTGCAACGTCGCTGGTTCAAGTCTGGCCAGAGACACCTTGTTTTCCATCATGTCTCTAAAATGCCTAAAAAAGTGCTTAAAACAAGGGATGAAACAAGAAATTGCACAAAGAATGACTGAAAGAAGGAAAGTAGAGGACAGAATGAAAGAAGTAATCTCAAAAAATAAAACCAACAACAAATCAGTGGAAGAAAGAAGAAAAGGAAATAAGGAAGGAAGAAAAGAAGGAGGGAAACAGATGACAGAAAGTGACAGAAAACAAACAGACAAGGGAAAAAGGTGAAGGGAGCAAGAGGAGGAAGCCAAAGAAGGGCAGAAGAAAGTAAAATAAAAGTGTGGAGGGAAAAAAAAGGCAATCAAGAAAAAAGGGCGAAAGGAACAAAGGATGCGAACAACAAGAATAAATAAATACAAAAGATATTAAAGAAGAAATAGACATACAAAAAAGTCAAGTGATGGAAACCAAGTGGAGTGAGCAAAGAAAAAAGTTAAGGAAGCAAAAAAAAAGGCCAGAAAGAAAACAAAATTAGAAAGGCAACAAGGAGGAAAGTTTAGCAGAAAAATAAGGAATAACAGAAGGCAGGAAGAAAGAAATCGGAGGGAAAAACAAGATGGGAAAGAAGTGAAAGAGGAAACCAAGTGAGGTAGCAGAAGAAATAAAGCAAAGGAAAGAAGGAAGGAAGGAAGGAAGGAGGGAGAAAGAAGGTGAAACAAGTAAAGAAAGACAAATGAAATAAGTAATAACTGAAGAAAAGAAAGACCCCAACCCAATCTGATGGTGTGTACAGTTAAACAGGGAGTAGAGGGAGACCTTTGATGACTCTCATCCTCCTCCTCCACCATCACACACCTCCTCCTCCTCCTCCTCCTCCTCTTCCTCGTACCTCCAGCCCTCAACCTGAGACCCCCCACTAGAGCCCCCTGTGTGGCTGCTGGCCTCGGCCCTCTGTTGTCTCTGTGCTTCGCCTGCTGTTTGCACATGATGGGTTCAGCGGGTTCAGCTCAGCTATAAAAGCACCACTCCCCCATTTTTCTCCCCTGCGGCAGAGGCAGGAGTTTGCAGGCCTCATATTGGAGGAGGGCAAGAGGTGGTAGGGGAGGAGGAGGAGGGCAGGAGGTGGTGGAGGAGAAGGAGGCCTCCCCTGGTTCTCCTCTGTAATATATCTTTTCTGACTGTATTTTCTCCTCTCCTCTCCTCTCCTTTCCTCTCTCGCTTGGCTCGTTGGCTGGTTGTGGTATCGTTTTTGGGCCCAGCCCTGGACCAGACATTCATTTTTCTCCTCTTAGTTTCTAACCACTAACTAACCACTGGCTCCCTGCATCTCCTCCCCCCTCCTCCTCCATCTTAGGAATGTCTTATTCACCTCCCCTCTCTGTCTTCCTTCTCCGATTCTTACATGCTAAAAGCTCACATGCATCCGTGCCAACATCTGCAAATCAACAGACGAATGTACACACATGCTTTGAGAACTCATAGCTTTGCCAGCAGTAAACACACAGGCGCACACACACGCACACATTTGAACACACACAAAAGGCCCCCCCATCAGTATGTGCCGACCACCTGTGAGGGTACACACACATCCATAAACCTCCCTTTCTTCTCCCTCTCTTTTCCATTATCCTCCTGAGAGCCCAGCGCCGGGGCCTTTACTTCCAAACCAAACATAGACCAAATTCCGCAAACCCCACCCCGACACCCCCCCCCCCCCCCTTTCCATCACTCCCCAACTCCCTCTCTCCCCCTTCTTATTCTCCTCTCCCCTCCCTCCCACACGTTGCCTCTTTTTCTTTTTAGTCTGTGTTTGGGGAAGGAGGCAAACGAAATGCTGGCCTCCACGATAAAAGGGCCTGACAAAGAGAAGGAGTGAACTGTGAGCAGGGAAAGGGAGGAAAAATGAATAAAGGAAAAAAAAGATGTCTTGGCCAGGAGGGGAATTATGATTGTAAAGAGGGATCAAGTGCCATGGCAGATGGGCGTAGAATCAGAAATGGCTCATAGATGTGGACTACAATGAAGAGACTGTTAGCTTATTTCTCTTTTCATCGCCCTCTTCTCCTCTTGACTTCTTTGATGATGTTGACCCACTGCTTTGGTGTCAGCCTCAGTAAGTTTTTAGCTCCACCAGGGCTGCAACTCCTGAATACTTTGATAATTTGTAATGATGGTTTTTATCTTTAAATCATCACTTAATCACCTAGTCCTCTAAATGTACGAAAACGATGAAAAATGTCCATCACATGTGTCCAAAATCAAAAGATGTTTAATTTATTACAGGCTCAAACAGATAAAAGAAGCAAACATTTGACATCTCATTTGAAAATCTGGACCTTATTAAGACAAATAACTTTCATATCAAAGTTGTTGTTGATTAATATTACATCAAACCGTGGGTGGATTACTGAACAGGCATACTGGCCACAGGCCCAGGGGCGCAAAGTGTCAGGGGCTCCCAGCCTTCCTTTGTCAAATGTCAAATAACACCAGAAGAAGATTCAAAATGATCACAAAGAGATGCAAAATAAATACAGAGAGAACCATACAACTGCAAAAAGACCAGGATGTTCTCATGCACTGTTCATACGTTCTCCTACAAAAAGCAAAGCACCAAAATTCGTACTTATCCCACCTAATGATGAGCCAGTAATTCATGCATAACCCATGTAATCTTGAAGGCTGCAATCACATGACCAGTGCGCTAACAGGAGTAAAGAATAAAGCAGGAAGCGGACTCATAAGGAGGCATGCTGCAGTGGTGGATGGGTCACAAAACACAGGACTTTCCTCCGGGACTTTCCTCAGGAGGCCAGTGTTTGGACCCAGACTCTGAGTGAACTTTGAGTCATACTCTTCTGTTTCTCTTCCTAACCACTGTAAGTTTTCATGCCTAAAACCTAAAGACACCTTTTTTTTCCCCCTAAACCTAACAGCCGAAACTTTATGTTTAGTGCATCCCCTAATGTAAAGTACATGTCTTTCAAAACATCGATTTTTCATGCAGTGGTCAATTTTGAGAGTTTGGGCTAGTTTACTTCTAATACTGTATGTATTCTTTCAAACTGCTATAAAGAAAACATTCAAATTATACATTTAGACGTTTATTTTATTACATTTTGTCTACTTGTATAATGTTATGTTATTATGTAAATCTTTGAATGCCGTTTTCTCAAAATTTGTTTTTTTGTCATACTCCAAGTCGAACATCTCAGCCTCTGTAGCACCTATGTACACCAAACTTTCCAGTTGTACACCTAGCTATATTCTGAAGATATTTACAGGGGGGTTTGTTAATAAATCATTCCTAGCCTGATTTATGTAACATTTTATTCTCAAAAATATAGCGAAAATCTTTTTTTTTTTTTAAGGCTATGGACAGTATATTTTGATTTTCTAGGTAATAAAAGCAGATATCCCTAAATCCCTCTGTAATTTTTTTTTCATCTTATATGTAAACAAAATGAAAAAAGAATTTTGCACCTGGCTTTATCAGATGTTCAGATTTAGCTTCCTAAAATGTATGCAAATTTGTGCATATTTAATGAGATACTGCATAATTTGCATAATTAAACATTCAAATTTTAAAAACTTGTAATACATTTTTTTTATACTATTATAAGTAATCAACTGAGGAAGTTTCATGATGATATCTATTATTTTCACCTTAATTTTGAATACAGGACAAAATAATGACGCTAATTATCTACTCACAGAATACTGTTAATGGTGCCAGAAGATCGGTGGCTTGACCGCATGTTGAGTTAATTGTATTGCCAGATGAGAATCGATGTTGGACAGTTCTGCAAATCCATGAATTACATTCAAAGATTCAAAGTTCTTCTAATTTCCAATAACTAAGTTTTTAAATTTCTAGCTTTCTACAATATCTGCTGCACAGTTCTGGAAAGATTGTTGTCATGTGGTCACGTGGTCAAGGTTAGGCAGCACAAATACTTGGTTAAGGAGAGGAAACATTTTAGATGTGGTTAAAAAAAGATGAGCATTAGCTGCAAGTGTGTGATGCAGGGGTAGTAGTTTACTCGTGGCTACAGAAAGGACATATTATGTTTTTCATTGGCACTGATTATTAGCACTTGACATGAATGAAGTGCATAATTGTTTAGTATGGACATAATTGACCTATTGCTAAGCCACGCCCCCCTCCACTCACTCGGACAAAATATCAACATTCAGTGTCCGGCGCTATGGCAGGTGTCACAGTACACGGCATTTCGCAGGAGGCAATTGATGATTTTTGGGGACATAACGATCAGATGTCATTGAGAAGTAACCAAAAGGGCCTAAACTACACATTGGAGGGATATATTCATCATTTTATTGTTGAGAAGCTCGATGAAAAGCTTAAATTACAAGCCACACAGGTCACAGTGTACACTTGTGAACCGCATCTCGTTGCCGTCACCATCAAAGACAACAAGATAGAGGATCAGCATTGTTCCACTGAAGTTAAGGTTTTTGGCTCAGAATATGAGAAAAGGATAACGGCCTTTTTACCATCTTTACCAAGAGTGTCTCTCCGTTAGTTTGGTGCTACAGTATTTACACTGAATCATTCAGCATAACGTTTGCCATCCTTTGTTATCTCTGTGATTATTGCAGAGAAGTTAATGAAGCTAAGCTCCAGAAGTTAACGTTAGCTTAACTAGAGCCCTTTGGACAACAGCTAACAATGATGTACGATCACCAAAGTACAAAACTAGAACAAAATAGGCTAATGAACTCCTAGCAAACAAGGTGACATGATGTACAACGTTAGGCTAACTTTAGCTAACGTTAGGCTAACTTTAGCTAACGTTAGCTAGAGATGTTAAAGATAACTTTATATTTCTTTCCAGCAAAGTGACAATATGTTGCCTCAAACACAATGTTGACTTACCTTAGAACAGACGTAGACATCCCATTGAGTTGATGTTGTGGTCTAACGTTACCGCCCAACTTTATCCAAAGGAGACACTTTTCTCGGTTGAGATGTGGTTTAGGAAAGGGTAAAAAAATACACCTTGTCACCCAGCCTCTCAGGATACCTTGTGTTGGAGTTGCATGTACCCCATGCACACCGTTTGACCATTGTTAAACTTAAAATCTCAGAAAAAGCTCATACAACCAAACTTTCTGTAATGCATTTCAATGGACGTCCAGGCAGAGAATGTCTGAGTGTATGAGAATGGCTATATGCACTGTGATTGGCCCATCGCGTTTGAGGGCGGGGCTAAGCCATAGGTCAGCTGTGAGGGATACTTGACTGCTGTAACTGCTGAGCTAACAAGAACATCAAACACAATAGAGATGGTTTGCTAGCTGCCAGTTAGCCAGTTAGCTAACCTGGCTGCTACCTGAAAATAAATAATACAGTTCATGCAGTGATTATTCACTGAGCGGCACATTCCCAGTTATTCCGTAACAGGACTTAATGGTAACCGTAATGACTTGAGCAGAAACTGCCCAACACACATCGCCCTGTCTGGCAATCCCATACTTTGCCTGTTCCCATCTCCGGCAGTGAAGTCGCAGGGTTGGACTTTGGGATACTTTGGGGTTATTCTCCCTAATGTTAGGAAGCCAATTTAATGAGTAATTGTTTTAAGGAATTTAGATGTAAACCATGGAGTTCATATGCCTGTGACGCAGCTTTCCTCTCTAAAACGTGCCTGCTGTCAGAGTGGAAAGCATTAAGGTGGTTTGACTCTGACGCTCCCCATTGAAACGAGTACAAATTGGATTTTTTCAAATGCTGTGAAACTCTCATACACGTAGGCCACTGGCTACCAGGCTCATAATGTCCGTTAGCATTAAAACATTATTAAATCTTCCTGTTTAACTCTCTGCTGACTTTTTTCCAGCTCATTACTCTGTTATTTGATGGAGCCTTTTTCCTCTCTCTCCCTCTTTGTTTCCCCACCGAGAACGAGAGGAACGGCCTACAGTACAGCTGGGATTGGTTATTATTTACTGGCTTGGCACACACAGACACACACATGCACACACGCATACACACACGCAGTGGAAACAAATTGGGTGAATCTGCTCTGCACGTAGGAATGTGAGGCGCATGTGTTTGTGTGTTTTAGGTCTGGATGACAGAGCTGAGGGAATGAAAGTGAGATGGAGAGAAAGGCAGAGAGAAATTAAAGGGGGAGAGAAAACAGACCGACAGAGAAGAAAAATGAATGATAGAGAAAGAGAGTGATTTCTGGGACTGCTCTTGTCCTCGTCCGTCTCGCCTGACAACAAAGGTTAAAAACACTTTTCTCCCTCAGTCTCTCTGTCTGTCTCCACCATCTCCCCTTCTTCCTTTCTCTGCCTTTCATTTCCTAATGTCCCTTCCCTCTTTCGTCATCCCTGTCTTCGTATTTGCAGCCCCAACCTAGAATATCTGCACTCATTCCCTGGACCTCGCCTTCGCCCTCCTCTCCATCTTTAGTCTTTCTCTGGCTCCTTGGAGGGGCGGCGGTGGATGAAATGATCGGGGAGGGGGAGGGATGTGTTACTTCGCTGATGGCGAGGAATTGCAGGGAGGGAAAGCAGAGAGGAGAAGTGGAGAGATTTCTGTGTTGACCTTGTCCCACTGCCAAACGGTGGGATGGTGGTAGTGGTGGTGGTGCAAGGGATTATGGGTGGGGGTTATGAGTGAGGAGAAGTGGTAGAGTGAGAAATAAAAGGAGAGGCTAGAAGATCTACTTCTATGGAAGGAAAAAGTAGTAGGAAGAAAGTTGTGCTGGGAGAGACCGTAAGATAGTACATGATGATATACAGTGACATGAGTAAATACAGGCATGCCATCTTTGGATATCTTTGTGCCACCCCCACGTCCTTCTGTACATCCCACTATGACTGTAAGTGATGTATGAATTAACTATAAATATAGTTACAGAGCTATATTAATCTTATTAAAAGACCCTAAGAACTTCATACACTGACTCATATTTGCCATGGGAAATACTAGTTTGTGATTGGCTGGCAGGTGTCTGTTAAAGTCATACAACAGGGCAACATATCCTGAAAAGAACGGTTTGTATAATACTCAATGAATTAGCACCCCACGAATGATGCTAAGTCCTTAACACAAAGTTATGTAATCAACGTAAAGTTACAGAGGTTAGTTTTAGGTAGTCAGAAAAAAAGAAATGGTTTGTTAAGCTACAGTGGTTAGGTTTGGGGAAAAGAAACATGGTGAAGACGTAGCTTAAAATGCCTTAAAGTTCTCATGGTTCCGAACACCCGTCCTCTATGGAATGTCCTAGGGGAAAGGGTGGACCCATCCACAACCCTAACCTGCCTCCCTGCAGTCCATGCGGGACCGCTTCATGTTTACTGCCATCAGCGCATTGGTCATGTGGTTGCAGCCTTCAAAAATATGTGGGTTATGCACACATTACTGGCTTATGATTACATGGGACATGTACGAATTTGGGTGCATTACTTTTTATAGGAAAATGTACAAACAGTTTATGAGAACAGCCTGAACAGGACATCTCAAACAAAGATCTGGTCAGTGGTTTTCAGCCCTGATGCCACAAGGAAATGTTGGCATTGTACATTTCTGCAAACCATAGATACCTTGCATTTTTCTGTTTTGTATGCATTATATCAGCATTTCTGAAGTGACTTTGTAATCTGGAGGTCAAGAAATGGTGGATGACGTATCACTTAGACGAGATGCCTGCAATCTACAGACCACTGTTCGAGGCCAACAAACAACAAAACTGTTTTTTTAAAACAAGTCATAACCTCTGTTTCCAGCATGTTTTTAGTCACCAAATATCTGCATTTTTTTAGCAACCCGTCACTGTGTTTCCAGTGGGTATAATGCTACAAATGGGGTTGTTTTTTACTGGGCTACTGGACCAGCACTACGTTTTCTACCAGGACAGTGCCACAATTAAACAGCAGTTGTTTTTTTACAGAGCCATCATTGCATTTCCAGCTGGGACTCGGCCATGAAAAGCGGGCATTTTAAGCCAAAGAACGCTCTTCTCCTTCTGCCTAAACCTAACCACATGTTAACCACAGCATTGTAGTTTCAGTGTATCTGCTACGTAAAAAAGAACAAACGTAACATACCCGTGGTTTGCAGAAACATACAGTGCCGACATTGATTCTGGGGATTGGGTTGATAGTTAGTTTATTCCAAATCAGAAACACCAAGTATATTAAACCGCAGTCAAACACTACAATAGTAAAGCTGCTTTATTTTACATGTAACTGATGAAACAGACCAAACTATGTGCTGAATTAACACGTTAAAACAGCAATAATTGATAATTTGAGGCTGCATGGAAGCAGCAGAACAAGCTCTAAAAACAAACTGACATATTATCACTACATAATGTTAATGTGTAAGCAAACAAGTGGCTGTTTACACATTCAGGGAACACTGAGCGACATTAACATTCATTTATAGGAAGGTATTTGTTATATGCGTGCTTCCCCTGTGTGTGTTGTAATCCAAGCTGCTCTGTTGATAGTTGTGTTAGACAGTCTGGCTGCATGTGTATGTTGAAGCATGTGATACCGTGTATGTATCCCATTGGCTAGCTAATCACCACCAGTTTGCACTGCACTCTTGTGGCAGTTACCGCTGATATCTGGACAGTATTGCTGCAGAAGTGTAGCGCCCAGTCTCTGGTCCCCCCAGGTTAACACCGTTAGCTCTGTCAGCACTGTTGCCAACTTTAGCACTGTTTGAGCTGTTACTGTTAGCTGCTAGCTGCCAGCTCAGCCACCTCCTCATTGAGCAGCATCCAGACAACCTCTGAACCTTGGATATTTGACAAATCTAAGTTCAATATTCATTGTCTTTCTGTTTTGCTCTCTAGCTTCTGAAGAATTATCCGTAGCCCCTTTTACACTGCCAGATTTTCGGTGAATGTTGGGCTGTTTTGCCGGAGCCGGATTGGCGAGTTGATCCGAGGTGCCCAATTTTCCGCTTCGTAGGGTAGACATATTGGCGGAACCTTTTTGGTTTAAAAAGAACGAGGCGCCCTTCCGCCAGAGGAGGGGCTGTTGATGACTTGTGGGAGGAGCTGTTGATGACGCTGCACGTGTGAGCCACTGGCGGTGGATAAACAGGAAACAGCTGATAGCAGGAATGAGCAGCTAGTAGCAAGAGGGAAACGCAAACCTGACAGACACTGTAAAGATGAGCAACTGGGGAGACAAAGAATTGCGCGCCCTCCTTGTCCTCGCAAATGAAGAGGCCATTAACCGTCAGATGACGGGGACGGTGAAGGACGGCCGACATACGAGAGAATCGCAGAAGGACTGACCAGCCGCAGCTTCCCTCCCACGTCACTGTTACGTCACACGCTGAGCTACACGTTTTGTTACTTGCTCACGCCACCCATTGCCCCGAAAGAGGCACATTTTGTATAAACAAAAGTAGGCAGGTGGCATTTTGCTGCACTCCTCAATTTTGTTTTTCTACTGCCAATGCTGAAAAAAGACTGATTGGGCTTTCCTGCAAATTTGCACAATTCCTATTTAAAAAGGGCTTATGTCTTTCAAGCTAATTGTGCCACTATGTTCACCAGGTAGACACTAACTTTGTCTCTTTGCTGTTTGATGCTGGGCAGGTAGAGTACAGAGGGCTGTATGAAGCTTTCTTGCTGAAAACAGCTGCACAGTGTAGCTGGAAACTACAAAACAAGAGAGTGAGTGCGGGAGTAGACCAAATCAGTAAAGTAAATCAAAACAATGAGCTGAAAGATGGTGTCACTATGAGCGACAACTTTTCATTTGATCCATTGATGATATAAAGTAAAGCATGATTTGTTCCCATTTATAGGTGAATGTTAAGTTAAAAAAAGAAAGCTGAGATTAGTCTTCCTCTATGGGAAATGTAAACCTTGGAGCCACCACATGTACAGAGCGAGATTGCTCCAAAATAGTATCAGCTTGAAGTTTGTATATCATGACTATACATGGTTAAGTTCATCTTTGAACTAGATAGGGATAAAGTGGGATGAGGCCGGTTTATCTTTATTACAGCCCTGCTGCATCTCTTCACTGACCCCAACTTAGCTCACCTCTATTTATACTGCTACTATCTGACTCAAAATATTTGTCTTCTGTCTTCTGCTTGTCTAAGATTAAACTTTCTAACAATTTCCTTCTAGGATCCTACCTGTTTGCTTCCAGTACTTTTTTTAATTAAAGGAGTTATAGCAGTGTTTTGCAATAAAAACATGTTATTGACCAATTTCTGTGATAGCTGCCATAAGTAGTTAGATTTTCTATATTTTCCAGAATATGATTTGACACCCAGAGATTGTGACTGAACTGTTTCACTCTGTAAGTGTTGAGAGAGACACAACAGTGTAGTTTTTGCAGTTGGAGGTCTGCCTGTTATTGAGAATGTGTCATGGCTAAATTTAAACCCTTTTCCCACCAAAATTAGCATGTGAACACAGGTTTTTTTAAACACAGTAAAACCCGGTAAAAATAGGCTATAGACTCCTTTCCTATTGCCAGTAGACCAGAGCTGTGTACACAGCTCTGCAGCAGACAAGTATGCCTTTCTGTGTCTGCGTGGATTTTTTTGATGTGTCAATTTGGACGTCACAGACAGGTTGGAAAAGAGGTTAGGAAACAGTAGAAAGTTTCTAACACTTGGTGCAGACTCGGTGAAGATGGGCGGTAGTTTGTGGTGGCATGTCATTGCATCTTGTCGGTTAGAGGCCATAAATAGCGTGTTCACTGGGGTGTTGTGTTTCCATCAATGCCGATCAGAACTGTAGACGATAGCAGGAGACGATAGCAGTCATTATAATTATGAGACGATAAATACCCATGACTACTGCAGACTACTGCAGGGTCGACCTGGTTGAAATGCTGGCTGTGACCTTTCCCATTACATTAAAAGGCCAGATGTTAGCAGGTTTTTATGTAGTGGAAAAGGGCTGTAGAAAATTAAAGATCGAGAATTAAGAGTTGTCCAAACCAAGAACGGTAACTATGGGTGCTTTCAGACCTAGAGTTGTCTTGCTTTGGTCCAAGTCAGTGACCAATTCTGTCACAAAGCTGCATTATTGCCTAGAGTTGGTTTGTGTTCTCACGGCAGCATTTACAAGCGGACCAGATAAAATGCCTCGTGTGAGAAAGCTGCTCTTGATTGGTCAGAATTTCCATGCAGGAAAAATCCAGGAAGTAAACAAAACGTTGAAGAAGAGTACACTTGCAAGATAAATGTGACACTTTCTAATGTCACAATGGAGGGACAACTATGCAGGTTGATTTTAGCGCTGCTCATCGTGGACTATATTGCTGTCATTGTTCATTTTAGTCAAACCATACAGTTTGAAAACGAGGCGCGGCTCCAACTAGAAAACAATGTTTTGATGCATTGGATGTGCTGAATGTGCATATTAAGGCAGTACAGGAGGAGGTGCACATTAATAATCCTCCAGGAATGTAACATGCTCATGTTTAACCCAAACAACGTGTCATGTGACTGCAGTTGGTTCAGATCGAGGTCAGAA
Organism: Epinephelus lanceolatus; assembly: GCF_041903045.1. Taxonomy (NCBI): domain Eukaryota; kingdom Metazoa; phylum Chordata; class Actinopteri; order Perciformes; family Serranidae; genus Epinephelus; species Epinephelus lanceolatus. Next base: position 41,276,734 of record NC_135736.1, read on the forward strand.
CACGTTCTCACCACAATCGAACCACACCAGAGTTAGTTTGTAACCGGACTGAGACCACCTCTTCAAGAAGGTCTCGGCCCAGTTGTTTTGGTGCGCACCTGAGTGTGATTGCTGTGTTCACACCTGCCCAAATGAACCACACTTAGGGGGCAAACGAACTTGAGTTTGATTGTACAGAACCAAACAGGGCAGGTGTGAAAGCACCTTGTAACAATAAATATAAAGATTTTGTTTTAAAAATGATTCTAATTCAATGGCAGAAACCACTTAATAATTATAATGACTGCTGAATGATGTTGTTTAATATACTATAAAAACATTAGAAACACAGCCAATCATTTTCTAAACTGCCATCATAGCTGGATTGTGGAGCATGTAGTGCGTGATTGGTGCCACTGTTTACAGAATGTTATCATTCATCAGAGTGGATGCTCGCATAGTTACTGTAATATTCATTGTTCTTGGTGTAGATGGCCTTTAACTGACAGCAAAACAAGTGTTAACATATTTCATAAGAAAATTTGTTTTTATGCTGTGTCATCTATGACACAAAGAATAAGTAATTTCATTTTTTACTCCCCTTTCTCTGATGCGAGCAGAATAACAAAGTCTGGTGTCCTGTTTGACATTTGGAGCTTATTCAGTGCTAAAGTGGCTGCTACAAACAAAACTCTGCAGTTTTAATAAAACCCATGCAAGTAACGAGCGGCCGTTTGTGTTTTTATTTTGAAAAAAAAGGCTGCAACCCCTTTTAAAAAGTTGTCTGTGTAGTAGAAGATGTACAGAAAGTTTGCAAAGAGCCTTTCTTTGAGTGAAGAACTAAGTAATATCTCTGTCTTTAGGGATTACTCCCCCGCTCCTCCTCCCCTGACAGCCGCCACCACTCCCCTCCTAAATGGTAAAGACGCCAGTGTCAGTGCTAGAGACACTGCAGGCTCTACTGGTGGTTATTGCAGACTTGCTCTGCAGAGTTGCATCACTTAGTGCTGCTGAGACACAAGAGCGAGAGAGAGGGAGAGAGAGGGAGGATAACACTGAGACAAATAATGGGAAAAGTGTGAGGAGAGGAAAGGGTGGGAGCCCACGTCTGACTCCCACAGTTTCTGTCTTTCCCTCCCTCCTTTCTTCTCTCTCAGTTTTTCTATTTTCCATTTTCACCGCCTGCTCGCTTTCTGCCTCCCCCCGTATAAGTTGCCATTTTTCTTGTCCTGAGAGAAATTCACTCTCCAGAATGCTGGCACTGAGAAGACTCTGTGAATCAGAGCTGACACAATATAAAACAGTGGTTCAACACATTCAAAAGCTGTGAACACTGACAGTAAATTTCCTTTCGCTGCCGTGGCGGCAGAAACCACCAAACTGCAGTGGCGATGGTTTTGTTTTTGTGACTTGAGACAGAAACGTGATATGGTCATTACTGTTTTGGATGATCTGCGTAGGCTTGGGAACTTGAAAACAGTCAAAAACATATTGTGTAATTTGAAAAATACTTTAAAGAAGAACTCTTGTTTGCCCTCAGTCTTTAAAGAAAACTTTTTCCACTAAGAACTACAGTGTATTCTTTTGTCTCCATCTCGCCACAGTCTGTGTGGAATGAAGAACCTCTTGCTGTTTTCTCCATGTTTCTCAACCACCCTCTATGTCCTCTCCAACCCGACACAAAACTGTGTTCTTGTTTTTGTCTTTTGAAATGTTCCCTGATATTTGTTGTTCATGCAGGTGTCCAGTTTCAGCCATTAATGCAACTCAGCCATCACAGCCTCTCCTTCTGTCTCTGTGTGCCTCCAAGTCACAAAAACAAAACCTCCTGTCATTCTCGCTGTTGCAGCGACATTGCGTAATACCTTATAAGGACGTGGGATGGAAAGATCAAAGGATGTAACCCCTCAAAAACAAGGGCTGACATCTTTCCTGGAGTGATGGACCCTCTGCTGTCGCTCCTCCCTCCCACTGAAATCCATTCCTCTTATTAAAAACAAAACCCATAAAATTCCAACATTTAAAAACAAAGTTTGTTCTCAAATCAACATTATAAAAGTTAGGTCTGGATGACAGTTTCTGTCTTTTCAGTTTTAACCTTTGTCTTTTTTTTAAATTTATCAGATTTATTCTCTGTGTAGAAAAAGGGCAGAAAGAAGGGAATAAGGAGGAAATTATTAAAATATACCCTGAAGTCAAGACTGACTTCTTATAAAGAGCGATGCGACGTGTTTCCCCTACGAGAGAATGACAAGAAACTGAAGAAAATTGGAAAAGGGAGCTCAAAAAATGCTCTGGAGGATGAAAAAATGGGAGAGAAGAAAAAGGAGTGGGAGGTGCAGAGGGCAGAGGAGAGGGGAGGAGAACAGGAGAGGTATGCTCTGCTGGAGGACTGGGAGAGGAAAACCACAGGAAGGAGTGAGAGGGAGGGAAGTAGAGGGAGAGGGAGAGGAGTAAAAAAAAAAAAGAAAATATGGGGAGGGTGAGGCCAGATCAGGGCGCTGTGGAAGCAAAAGTTTCCTGTGAGAGGGGGAACAACTCTTATGTGTGTGTTAGTGTGTGTTACACCCAAGGGGGCATCAGCTCTGTACTGTATGTGTGTCTGTACAGTTTTACACATAATTGTGTGAAAAAACATCTAATTTCCAGTATTTTTCTATCAGATATTATCATTTATATGTGAGGTTTGGTGTGTATTTGCATGTTACATGTGTTTATGGATGTGACTGACTTTATACAGGCACGTGCACTGCTGCTTTCTAGGAGAAATGGAGCCACCAGCAGCGTTGTTTTCATGTGTCAATTATTTAATGAAGTGTGCAAAGTGTTTAGTTTCTGCTTATGTTTGAAACTCAAGTGTGAACTGGTGTTTATTTGCATGCACAAGTGTGTATGCACGTGCATAGTGTTGTGTAAGTCCACTGAAAAGCTGCAGTCCACAGAATATGGGTGTGACCAAATGTATAAATGCACATGTACCGAGTGTGTGTACATGCTTGTTTTGCTGTCTTTCTGAGGACCTATTTCAGTTTTAAATAGTTGCAGTGAGGACGGTTCTGCATTGTGAGGACATTTTTGCTGGTTCGCACTACTTCAGAGGACTCTTTTCAAAGTGTGTACGATTTAGGGGGATACATTGGCAGGAATGGAATAAAGAATAAGCATGTTTTCTTAAGTGTATAATCACCTGAAAATAAGAATCATTGTGTTTTCGTTACCTTAGAATGAGCTGTTCAGATATATATGGATCAGGTCCCCACATATATGTGGATCAGGTCCCCACATATATATGGATCAGGTCCCCATCCACCATGTTTCTACAGTAGCCTAGAATGGACAAACCAAACACTGGCTCTAGATAGGGCCATTCGCATTTTTGTGTCGGCCACCGTAGCTAGCAGTATATCTGCGACAAGAGCATCGGAAAAAGGCTGAAGGCCGAAGACTGAAGATGAAAATGTGTTATTCAGTGTTTCTACCGGGTTAAATCACCATGTTCTTTTATTTCTGAGAGAAGGAGACATCTGTGGATAATTCGGCTCCCGGTAAGAACCTCCTGAATGTCTGGATCTTAAGTTAGAGAAAATGTGCTGGGCTAGCGATCCTCCTTCAACATGCCCAACAGCATCCAAGAAACACTTCCAAATCCAAGAATCGCTTTTTTCAGCGTTTTTACTGGTGTTAATCATTGGGTCCGTTTGTTTTGGAGTGGAAGAGACATCTGTGGATAATTTGGCTCCTATTAAGAACCTCCTGAACGTCTGGATCTAAAGTTATCAGGGAAGAAAAATGAGCACAAATTAGCAGGTGCTAGGCTAGTGCTCCTTCTGTGACATGCTGAAGAGCATTGGAGAAACATTGATTTGTAATGTTAAACTGCTTTTATTAAAAAAGTGTTTCTACCGGTTTTAATTACCTCATCTGTTTGTTGAGGGTTGAAGGAGACCTCTGCGGATAATTCGGCTGGCGGTAAAAACCTCTGGACGTCTTGATCAGAATTAAAGTGAGAACACATTAGCAGGTGGTGGGCTAGCAGCACATCTGCAACATGCCGAACAGTGTAGGAGAAAGACTTTTTATAGCATGAAACTGTTTTACAAGGTGTTTTTATTGGTTTAAATCACCTGGTCTGTTTGTTTTGGAAGAGACCTCTGCGGATGATTCGGCTCTCGGTACAAACCTCTTGAACAACAAACACTGAAGGACTTCTAAATAGGTGAAGTTTCAGGCGGTTATAATCTGCAATCCTCACCACTTGATGCCACTAAATCCCCTTAAATCTTACACACTGTTCCTTTCAGGCCTGGTTTAAGATTAAGGTTAGAATTAGGTTTACGTTAGGTTAGGTTAAAAGAGAGGCGGTCTTAAGGTTTGGGCTTATGATTAAAGTTAGGGGCCAGGGAATGCAATATGTCAGTAAGGGTCCTCACAAGTATAAATAACAAACTTGTGTGTATTGCTGAAAAAGTGCTACCCCTCCTTACATGTGTTTAGAATATACACTAAATGCGAATGTGTGTGTGTGCGTGCATGTGTGCTAAAGTACACATGTTTGTGTGCAAGTGTGTGAACAGCCAAAGTATGTGTTTTGCTAGGCAGTAGGGGATCCATAAGAGGGTCCGGGCATGCTGCCCAAACGCAGGTCATTGAGGGAAAAGAGGGGGAGGAGCTGCTGGAGGTTGAGGGGGGCTCACGTGTGGTTATGAGTTTTGCGCATGCCTGCTAGTGTGACTTGAGTCTGCATGCGTGCCTGGATACATATGGTCCTGTATGTGCGTGCCATCACAATACCTCTGAATAGCAGTGTGTGTGTGTGTGTGTGTGTGTGTGTGTGTGTAAGAGAGAGAGAGAAGTCAGCGAGGTTGCTCTGGAATGTGAAACCAGTGTGCTGAGGTAGCTGGCAGGCCGGCACAAGGACCTAAACACTGACTTCATTGTGGTTTAGCCTCTGCCTCATATTATGTCGGGGGATCCTGACGGTGATTGTGGAAGAATTTGTGGTGACAGCAAGTTTAGAAGTTAAAGAGGTGTACATGTAGCTGGCAAGCTGCCGGTTTGAATCCCAGATTGTGTATTTGGAAAAGCAGCCAGTGAAAGTAAATTAAGAATGCTCTTACTGCCAGCTATCATTAAAGAGCCATATAGTGAGACACCCAACAGAGGTTTTGCAGTTGTGTCACAAATCTACTTGCAGCCCACGTCTGGCGCCATTTAGAAGTTCCACCGGAGGCAAAAACTGGCTAAATATATAACAACTGGCAAGAAAAACAGATACTGAAAAACTTCTTTTCTGCTGTGGGCATAAAGTTTAAAAGGAAAGTGAAAAATCTATACGGTAAATTTGTTTTCAAACCTAGGTGAAGGAAATAGTTTGACTTTTATTTGTTCTCTTGGTGAAAGTTGCAGAAGAAAATCAATAATACTCTCATGTCTGTGTGTTAAAGCCCAGACAGACCAACCTGACATCGAAACATTAGGTGATGAAGGCCGACTGTTGCGCCGCCTTATGTCACAGCCAAAAAGTTGCGCTGAACACACCACAAAGACCACACCCAATGGCCAACCAGCACTTACGGTCTGTGCCTATGTGAAAGGAAATAACTCTTCAAAGCAGCAGGTGGCAGTAGTCTGTATGCTTTATACAAACAGGGAAACGGTAAGACCAACAGGATGGATTCAAGGTGCTAATTAGCCAGTTAGCACATTACCAATACAACCTGACACTGAAAGAACAAATGACATTTATTGTGCGCTAGAGAACAATAATGCAAACAATAAAGAGCTGTTTATTAACGCCACATTAACTAGGGTGACACGTGCTTGCCAGTGGCCGACCGTCAGCTTGGCATGTCAAGAGCCAGTAAATAGAGCTAGAATCAGGAAGTGATAAGATTAGATTATTTAGTTTAGCGTAAAGACTCGAAACGATGAAAAAGCTAGCCCGGCTCTGTCTAAAGCTTATAAATACACCTGTATACCAACACATCTGATGCATAGCAATTAACACACCATATCTCATCAGTTTAATATGTATGCAAATAGAAATATAGATATAAAGTCATGTCAGTTGACTCGTGACCAAGATGAGGGTGATGGTTAGGCAAGAAAGGTAAGAAAAGTACTTGGTTATGGTTAGGAAAAGATCGTGGTTGACATTAGTACACTCACATGACTAACAGATGACCAATGACTTGTGACAAATAATTCAACGCTGACTTTTAGTTTCACACGGGACATGAACACTGGTCTCTTGGGTGAAAATCCTGTGCTTGTTGGACTCATCCACCTCGCCTCCTGCCCACTTTAAATGGACTTTTGCGCTCTTTATATGACTTCTGTCTAATAGTGACACGGATGGGTTCACATTGGAGTTGGTTGAAAGCCCGGTGCGTCTCATCCAGGCACTAAAGGGTGCTTCCAGCCTCATTAAAGTGACACGGTGGACTCTGCCCAAGCAGCATATTTTGGCACCCTGCGAGTGAGACCAGTCATGTAACTCTTGGCAAGAGATCGAACACCTGTATTTGCCAAAATGTAAAATTCTGTAATTTCTTTGCTTTGCAGATTCTCCTCCAAAGCACAGTGTGTGAGTTATGACTTCAAATAAATAAACAGGTATAAGTCCCCATACTCTCCCTACAGTAAACAGCAAACACATATTTTGACATCATTGTACTCTTAATTTCTTGTTACTTGTTGATCAACTGACTTAATAAACTAGGACTGAATGGTAAATATCAGTATTGCAGTGAGCTGTGAGCGATGGTAACCAGAGCAAATACCAGACTTGCAGAGATTATCTTGAAACAGATGACTGAGGATATTCAATGCAGCTCTCAGGTGTGATTGTTGTGTAACAGCGCGAGTGAGAAGCAGTGAGTTGTGTCAACTTTCACAGCAGCTGTCAAGCATTTGTTCGCAGGTTTGGTCCACTTCACTGCACAGCCCTCCCCCCTTTGGTTTCCTCCTGTGAGATTTTTCCTTTGAAGCAGATATCTGGGTTCTGAGTCATTCGGTCTAACAAGAACTCACGAGTTGAGTCATGGACCAGGGTGGCTTTTTGTCTCATGCTTCACCCAGAGTGTCATACCACGATGGGTGGAAAACTACTGCAAAATCTGGTTAAGCCCCTCAGTGAAGTCCAACCACAGAAATGTAGAGGATCGCAGTAACAAACCCACATCATAATGCTTCTCAGAGGTTTTTCCCCCAGGAACTGAACAACAACTAAAACTCACAACACAGGACTGGACACTGCTATCATTCCTAAATGAACTGAATGGTCTCTGAATACATGGACTAGGACAGGACAACAACTAAGAGTTGTGGTTTTTTTGACGTCAGAGGTAAAATAGGCCTATCGATTAAATTATGGCCAGTTTAGAAAAAAATGTGTGTACGGAAAACTGATTTTAGGGGATATGTTGACAGAAATGGAACAAAAGATAATAAGTATGTTTTCTCTAAGAATCAATGTGTTTTTGTTACCTAAAGGCCCGTTTCCACCAAACACCTTCGGTAAAGTACACATAGTACCTAGACCCTAGGTCTGTTTAACATTTCCACTGCAAACAGTACCCTCAAATGTCGGCAAGGTAGTTGTCACTCACTGCTCCATCCGACACTCACTGTATTTCCTCATCACAGGTGACAGAGATGGAAGTCTGCACCTCATTTATCATCCACAGAACGAGGCTGCGCGCCAGCATTTTCAGAACAAAACAGAACAGGCTGCAGTGAGAGTCTCTCTTGATGGGATATTTAAAGATAGTGGGTTTGTGCATTTAGTCCTTCTCAGGCAAGTTCGGGGGTTTAGTGTTGTCGTAGCCCACAGGAACGACACTCTGCGGCACGTTTTTTTTTTTCTCCAAGTGAGGAGTTCACATAATACAAGTTAATGTTCCATCTTAAAAGTCTTCGGCAGTCGGCTCAGTGAATTAAATTATTTTTTTGTCAGACTCCAGCTGCTGCAAGAGGCAGGAAAACATCTTTTATTTTATAGTTACAGTGTACTAATAAAACTCTCCACAGTATGAACAGTGGTTACATGAGCCTCAAAACCAGCCACATCTCAGCCCTGAGCAGAGTGACCATCCTCTATTGACCAATCAGACTGCAGTGTAGGTACCCCAACAGAGGGGTGACCCAAAAAAAGGGCATGTTACGGAACGGTTCCATTGGTACCATCCACAACTTTTCACAGTGGAAACAGAAAAAAAGCGTACCGAACTGAAGTGTAACGTACCATACTGCTCAGAGGAAAACAGGGCTTTAAAATGAGCCATTATATCTATGTAGGGAGCAGGTCCTTGTCCATGGAGATTGCCATGTTCCATGGCCATGTTTCTACAGCTCAGATCGGACAAACCAAACACTGGCTCTGTATCGGGCCATTTGTGTTTTTTTGTTTTGTTTTGTTTTTGTGCTTGAAATTGCTTTATTCAGCGTTTTAGAGGAAGAGTTATGACAATGTTGTAGAGTTATCCACAGAGGAAAAAAACTCTGTAGATAACTCTAGATAACACCTGCTAAAAGCCTAAGGAGGAATCCTAATTGGGAGAATTTTCAGCTGGTTGTAATCTGCATTCCTCACCACTAGATGTCACTAAATCCCCCTAAATCCTACACTGTTCCTTTAAACACACCTTTAAGACTTTTTGCTTCATTCTGGATATGATGTGTGCACACTCCTTATTTCTATTGATCGATAATTTGATATGACAGGATTCTTTTTTTCCCAGTGGTCATTTTGACTGTCATATTAGGAAAACCACAGATGTTACTAATGACATTAACAATGGCTCTGTTCCATTTAGATGTCCCAGTCAGCTGTGACAGTGAACCAGCATGCACAATAGCAGGGCCCTGAGATTAAAGCAGACAAACTGAATCAAGCAGTCATTATTTTTTATTATTTACAACTGTGCTTTTCCCACTGTGGCATGTCAAAATATATTGTCGAGCCTGTAGAGATGACGACAGCTAATCACTACACGATGTATCATTTCTTTATACCTGAAAGTGAAACTTTGGAACTGTTGCAGAATTAAGTTTAATTATCATTACCCCAGTAATTATGAATAAGTTGCTTATTTGTGCCCCCTTACCTCGGGGAAATTTAGTTTCTACCTATCATATCATTTTACGTGCACTGTAGCAAGAAAATGTATGTACTTTCAGCTGATGTCACCTCTAGTTATTTAAGCTGTGTTTACCACAGATACTACATCAGTTTCATGCAGCTTATTATGTCTAGAAACCAGATCATTGGAATTATAATTTAATAGGATCTGTCTGTAGCTGTGATTAATGTTGCTGGAATTATTTCATAATATTTCAAAGCTGATTTTTACAACACCAAACAACTGAAAAGATTCAGCTGTCCATAAAAGACAGACATTTTTATGGGAAAGATTTAAATGCGGTTAGTTGTTGACAAGTGGTTTCCTCACAGTCACTCTGCTTTGTCATCACGTTACATCCCTGCTTTGCACTGATGTCGATGGCAGTTTGGTGCAAAAATAATTGTACTTACCTGATTGGTCGATGTCTCACTGTTCATGAGGTTGTGTTGATTGCCACTGTAGGTAGCTTTTGACTGATGGATCAGATTCATCTCACTCCAGTCTGACTTCCTGTAGTGGTTAACACTCACAAGAGACTTGTGGATCCCTGTCAGAGTGAGAGAGACAGCATGTGAGGGTTTTGGGATGCATGAAGCAACAAAAGTGTACTTAGTAGGCTATATAAACTTTTAAGACTGCAGTCCTTTGCACGAGATACCTTCCACAAGAGATTTTATACATTTTACTTTGTGATGTAAATGTGCTCATTGAATGATTAAATACCACATTTGTAATTTTAGAGACTTTGCACTCTACTAAAGTAACTGCTAAAAAATCCCAAGTGTCTAAGACATTTTATCAGAATTAAAAAAATAATTAGTGAGTAGTGACCTCAAGTGTATTTACTGGATGTGTGAATAGGCAGTGGTTTGCTCGCCATATCAACTTTATAAGGGTGACAATATGTCAGTGTTGTGTTAACAGCTTGTTTCGCTGCTGCCAAGTGGCCAAAAAATTAATAATGTAGATTTAAAGGAGCCTTATGCAACATCATGAGCATATCTATGACTCAAAGGTTGTCTGCACATGGCTCTCAACATGGAGGTGGCTGAGCCGGCAGCTAGCAGCTAACGGTGCTAACATCTAACAATGGCAATAGTGCTGACAGTGTTAAAGTGGTGGACAGGGGATGAGAGGTTGCTTTAACCACTCTATGAGCGTAGTGCAGAGCAGCAGTGATTAGCCAGCCAGTGGGAAACACAGGGACTCACAGAGACTAATATGTACGAACGGACAGACTGTTTACTGCAACAACAAATAAAGAAGATCAGATTACGACACATACAGAGGTAGCATGACTTCATTTTTTCCTCAGGACACCATTACTCTGCTATTATCTCAACATAGCAAATAGTTGCTTGCAGCTATATTAATGCTCTGAATGTTGCCCTGTTGCTCTTTTAAGCATGAATCGAAAAAAACAAAATTAAATTTTACAACACACCTGCACAAAATTTAAAAAAAAGACAAACCACTAACAGAAGATAACATAGGTGCCTGATTTGATTGAAAGTACATATCGATATTTATGGCTGCATGACCGCATGATGGTTCTCTCTCCTCAGGTGGGCAGGAGCAACCAGCAGCCATGCTGTCATTGGACGAGCCGCTGGACTTGAAGCTTCCCTCAGGACGGACAGATGGTCCACTCAGATTAGGAAAGAGGGCTTGTCCCTCCTCTATCTGCGCCCCTCTCAGCGTCACACGACCACGCCTGCTATGCACAACCTTTCCGTCTCCACCCTCCTCCCCAGGTAAGAGTTAAACACATAAACTTAAGGTACAGTATCAACACACAGACATATCGACAAAAGTCTCCATCATTTCTCCCCTCCATCCAACACACACACGACATGCCTTTGCTGATGCAGTGATTAAGACTGTGATAATGCAATAGAACAATAAGTGGATTCTGTGTTCTCACTTTCCTGCTAACTTAATATTGCAAACCCAATGAATGGCAGCTGTCCTCAAATAGATGTTCATTGTCCTCAGATTTGCCAGTGTGGCTCATAACAAGTAGAGCATGACACTGACACAAGGTGACCTCAAAGATACGCACAACGTGGCCTCTGTGGCAGTCTGAGTGGACTGTATAACCTCACACTTTACAGCCCAGGTGCTCAATTATGTGGAGAATGACTAATGTGTGTTTTTGCTGATTCTGTGTGTTTTTTCTTGTTGTTTAACTGTGCCATTTTGCCCTCTCGTTTATGTGCTTCTCATGATCCTCTTTGGCTGTGTGTAGATAAATGTTCCCATATGGAGGAACAAGGACACCACAGGGTCCTTCAGATATTTTCCAGACTCCCAGCACCAAGACAGGACGAGAAAACTGTGAACTTAAAGGAATATTAATCAGTATTTTAATCAATATAATGGAAACACACAATCATGTGGAATTTTTAAGGTGTTCCCTGTAGTGACTAACTAAGGTTTGACCCAACTTCTCCGAGGTTGGAAGTTCACCCAAAGTGTAATAGGGGCTCGCAGACCTTCACCAGGTCAGGGGTGCAAAACATAGCCACACAAGGGATCGTATATCTTATGAAAATTCACACATAACGGTTCATATGATACTCTACCAGTTAGCACCCCACAAATAATGTTGCATACTTAACATACAGTAATGTATTAACATGAAGTTGCAGTAGTTAGGTTTGGGCCCTAGACTGTACATAAAGATGGACAACACGTCTCTACTTATCCCCACAGTACAATGATGCTGCCATCTTGTGCTGGTGACATCATTTGGAACCAGAGTCGGCACAGAGGCGATCTGTGCGGTGTTGAGTTCCGGTCTAAACACACGTCTGATCAATCGCAAGCAGCGCCAATGATCGCTAGCACAACGACTGACACACATAGTTGTCAATCATGATGTCAAACCCCGTTTTTATAGCTTCAAATAACAAATTAAAACCAAACTAATAAGAAAAATGAACACTTGAATATACATCAACATGATAAGAACTATCTAAACTGACAAACCATGTTGGGGAAAAATTTATTTGACATGTACTTTGAGTTTTTAGTTTGGCTCTCGTCCCATCCGCTACAGGCCCATTTATGCTCAACGTTAAATACGGATCCGGATACGGACGGAGCCTTCTGTCCGTGCTCCACGTTCATTTCGTCTGTATTTCTGCACGTTTCCATAAAGCTTACAGATACGGGCCAAACGGAGCAGTACTACCGGAAACTGTGGGGGCAGTGTTGCTGTCACTACCCCATACGTAGCTCTAGTGAGACACGAAGAAGAAATAACAATTCAATTTCTCTCATCAACAGTAGGCTACTAGAGAAAAGAATTCTCTGTCCTCCAGTCGTGATGTATTTAACGGCCTCACCAACCACCGCCTCCTACAACGCTGCCTCTGTTTTTGTCTTTTATGCAAGAAGTACATTATCAATATCTCCTCCACAGTCGCCATGTTTGTTTTTGAGTTTGTTGTTGTCATAAACTTTTGACTCTGGGCTGCCCCCTGGTGGATATATTGGTTAACATCCATGCCAACGTAAAGGACGCATGGAAGTATGTGGACAGTGACGGTAACATTGTTTGAAACGGACGTATACATTTTCGTATGTAAAGGGAGCATAAATGAGCCTTAACAAGGAGTGGGTGGGCTTTATGAACTGTACTGCAGCCAGCCACCAGGGGGCGATTGAGATGTTTTGGCTTCACTTTAGGGGAGCTGTCACGTCATCATTTTTATACAGTCATGGTTTAGATAAGTGAAGTTACTGTGGTTACCTTTAGGAAGAAACATGGTGAGGACGTACCTTAAACTGACTCAAAGTTTGCTCACACTTTTCTAAACATCGCTCTTCTGGGGAAAGTCCTGGCGAAGAGTCCCATGTTTTGTGACCCATCCACCATTCCAATCTTCTTCCTTAATGGGAACTCTTCCTTCTCTACCTCCGTCAGCACATTGGTCACATGATTTCAGCCTTCCCAACGTGGGTTATACATGTGTACGAATTTGGGTTCATTACTTTTCGTAGGAAAACTCTGAACAGTGCATGAGAGCAGCCTGCAATAGTGGTTTAAAATAAAAATGTGCACCAACAGAAACTTTGAGATGTCAGTTATAAGCTGACCTAGCTAAATAGTCCTACAGTTACTACAGTTCAACATGGCCTCTGAGGTATTACACAGAAAGGTTTTACTTTAGTCTGACAAATGTAACATCATTTTACATTTTACCTCTTCTCTCCAGAGTCCCAGACTTCCCCTCAAGAACGACCCGGGTCCTGCTTCAGTCCTCCAGCCATGGACCTCAGCCTGTCACCCTCTTCCCGCCATGCCTCCTCCCTCTCCCCGTCTCCTTCCTCCCCTTCCTCCCCCTTCCCCTCCTCCCCCCTGGAGTCCCCTCACAGCAGCAGAAGCCCTCAGCCACATCTCTTCTCACGGGTGAGTGCAGGTGTTCACACTTAACAACAGCTGCCTTTTCGAATCATGAGCGTATTGTGTGATATGTCTTGAAACAAAACAAACAAACAAAAATTAGCCTATCTGACGTGCAGCATCACTGGCTGATGCTTTATTAATTGTGATCAGACTCAGTCTACACTGGATGAGGTGCAGGTGCAAAAAACTTTTAAACACTGTGCAGATATGAAAAGACGCAGAGAGAAGACTGAGTAAGTCCCGCAGAGATTCAAATGAATACAGACAAAAAAGATCATGCATTACAGGCATTTTAAGGACAACTGATAACATCATCCAGTACTCTAATGTAATTTTATAAAATCATATCAGTCAGACCCCAGATCATTTATATATTTGACAAGCTGTGCCTGCTTTTTACTTTTTTTGTGATAAGAAACTGTTTCATTAAACCAAAGTGCCAGAATGATAGCTGTCCACTTTGGGCTCTGTTTTCGGTCTCTATATCTCTTTAGCTGCTAAAAGCTCCACTATGTTCACACAGTCCGTATGGAGAGTGAAGGACTATAGTTTACTAAAACTAAACTAAAAAATAAAATTAGGTGTAAAAGACATTTTTAACAACTGAATTAAAAATAAGATTACACTGTAGAAAAAAACACAAAGCTAATTAAAACAGCGTTGTGTTTTGTAGTTATAAAATTAACTAAAATAAACGTGTACAGGAAATGCAGTGGTTACCATTGTCGCCTCACAGCAAGAGAGTTCCTAGTTCAATCCCAGGAGGGAGCCCCTCTGTGTGGAGTTTGCATATTCTCCCCGTGTCAGTGTGGGTTTTCTCCAGGTACTCCAGCTTCCTCCCACAGTCCAAAGACATGCAGGTTATTTGGTGACTCTAAATTGTCCGTAGGTGTGAATGTGAGTGTGAATGGTTGTCTGTCTCTATGTGTCAGCCCTGTGATAGTCTGGTGACCTGTCCAGGGTGTACCCCGCCTCTTGCCCAATGTCAGCTGGGATAGGCTCCAGAGACCCGCGACCCTCAACAGGATAAGGGGTTACTGAAAAAGAATAAGTACAGGACATGTCTCTGCTAATTTGGTCAAATTTGTCAACACAACAAGCATGAGGAGGCGTAAGACTGGGATGTCTACATGCCTATGAGTCAGCTGACCTATTAAATCTTGCTCCTGAAAAATACTGTACTCTCCATAATATATATATATATATAAAAAAAACTATAACTAATACTGAAACTAATAAAAACTAGATTAAAACTAAAAATTGTTAAATAACAAACACTAAATTGAAATGAGTAAACTCACTCTGGAAACAAACTGAATCAAAAACAAAAATTAAAAGCTAATCAAAAATAATGAACTATAATAAGTCTGGTGATGAGGTGGAACGCTACTGGCTATTGTTTGATGGTGATTTAGCTTTATATTAGCTTGGGTTTAAAGTTTATTTTTAGGCTTTTATTGCCTTTATTCCCGTGCTGCTAGAGAATGACAGATTAAAGGGAGAGAAAATGGTTGATGTGCAGCAAAGAGCCGCAGGTTGGAATTGAACTGGGCCGCTGCAAAGGACTCTACTTTGGGCAGGCACTCTAATGCAGTGGTTCCCAACTGGTTGCAGTCCAAAAGTGGGTCGTGGGTCCATTCTAAATGGATGCAAGTGACTCGCAAATATGTCAAATTTGTAGAAAACACACTTTATTCTGAGGTACAGTGAATTTCCAGCAGAGTTTTTATTCTGAAGTGCTGTTTCCTGCTGTAGAGTGAGTGAATAATGGACAGCTACTTTACAGAGACACCAAAATAACTCAATGACATAGCCAAACACAAGTATGACACTGAGTGTATTAAACTATGCGGACCTAGAATGAATGACTAAGGAGAAATCTGGACCCTGTGGCTGGACCAGTTGGGAACCACTACTCTAATGTATCTACATTTATGCAGCTATCTGTTTACAGAGATTAGCTGAAATGGCTGGTGCACAGAAGAGGAAGTCTTGGCGTGGATATCCGCTGGCTCGCCGGATCTCCTGAAATATTGACTGTTGCCCCCAGAGGCTTATCGTCGTTAGACTGATAGCTGATGGGTTCAGAGATTGCATTGTTATTGGAAATTAGATTACAGCTGCTTTAAATTTGATTATAAGAAACTGACTGTTTCATAAAGTTAAGGGAGGACTGTTCTGTGGTGTGTATCTTCATGTCAGCAGTAAATCTTATCCATAGGCATGACCACAGTCTTCTCAGAATAATCCAAGCATGTAGCTGAATGTGCTCCACTCTTCTTCAGCAGGAGTGAATTGAATTGGGATCCTGGGAGCGGATCTAATTTGCTGGTGCAGTGTCTGCACAGCAGCACACAGCCGTCCACTGACTCTGTCCAAATCAAATTCTAGCCATGCTTGAGTGGTAAAACATGAAACACACAGCTTCTTTGTTAGAGCATCAAATCTCCCCTCATGGCCCAGATTCATCTTTTAGCTCAGAAAGTACCGATTTTAAATTGTCTAAAACATTAAAAGTGGACTGTGAGAAGGACTCAGTGTGTCCTCTAGACATACTTCAAAGATGTCTTTGAAACTGTTGGCGGCGGCTTTTTGTCCATAATAATTCATTTAGCAGACCATTTTGAATTTCTCCTTCAATTTTAAACATGCAGAACTTCAGACCATCTTTAAAAAACAACATCATCCATCAATAAATGCAGAACTAACGATGGTGGTATTTAGCCAAGCAGTAAAACACTGAGAAGAGCTTGTCTTCCACGGCTGATGGTACCTTTCTCTCCATCCTTCTGTCTTTCAGGAACCAGCTCGTCATCCAGGTCTGGAGGGCGGCGCTTCACCAAAGGGTTATCCATTTTATCTGCCGATCGGCAGCCCACCGAGGGCGTACAGCTTTCCCTCCTCTATCTTCATCGGCCCGAACAGAGAGAAGCAAGTTTCACCAGAGCCCTCATTGGACGGTCAGCTGGCCTGCCGTTGGATGAAGGTGAATAAACACAGATAAATCAAAGCACACTGACAGGCTTGTGACTATTCTTCACAATTAAAATTAAAAGCCTTAGCTGACCATCCAGGCCTCATCAATCAATTATAATTTGTCAGTCAGATGCAGTTCATTTCTACTGTAAGAATACCATAGAGGGATGATTTCCCAGTCGAGCAACAAGCTCTGAAAAATGAAGCCAACATGGAAGCGCCAAAAACTGCAGTTCTTTAAACGGCCACTTGAGGCTGACCCCCATTTTATAATACCTGACTTAGACTCACAAGTCAGTCTTTAGACACTTTGCTTAACTAAAGACTGATGTCTTTCTCCCTGATTTTGTGTTTAGATGGGCGGATACAATTTCAGAGTTTAAAAAAACTCCCTACGTTGCAGAACCAATAGTAAATCTGCAGGGCGGTCCTTGGGTGGCTCACTGAACTCTTGTGCTTGTAAACATAGTCCGACTGTGTTTAAAGTTTTAAACAAAGTCGCTGTAAGTCCTTCATTTCCACAATCTTGTGGACTGAGCACACGTTTGATAAAATGTAGTTAAATCTCTCGGCATCCATGTTCAAGCTCTCTGTGTGTTTGTTTCCTTGTGGACGAGAAAAGGGGCAGCGCACATTTCCGGGAGGGTGTGTCCTTTTCAAAAATGCAAGAGGCGTTGCTTTGTTGCCGGCCGTTTTCTCCGGTGTGTTAAACACACTTTAGAAAGGAGTGTCCCCAGACTATCAGAAGGCGGAGATCTCTGATTGTCTGGTGGCGAGCGACCTGACTTTACAATAGAAATAAACATGTTTACAGCCTGTTACAAAAAACAGTTTAAGTCTACACGGCTAATTTCAACATTCATGACAACTATACCGGGGGTACGTCTTATTTTATTACTGCTTAAAGTCATGCATTAAAGGCAGACCACTCTGAGCGACCAGCTGGCGGCCAATAGTGTCCTCACTTCTTGGTCAACGGCCAAAATGCCGAACTCAAGGCATCTAAATGGGAGTCCACAAATCAACGGGTGATGTCATGGAAGCTACGTCCATTATTTTTACAGTCAATGTTCCCAAACTGGACCCCCAAAGCTTCACGGAGGGTGGTGAGGCCTTCTTGATTTTAAGGGATTTAAGAAAACTTTTTTCAAGTATATACAGTCGACCAAATCTCAGCCTTTTATTCATTCCTGTGAAGAAAACTAAGTGAAATTTAGTTTAAGTTTAGAATGTTAGGCAAGATATAAACTTGAAATACATCTCACAGAATAAGAAAACACAAGCTGTATTCACAGAGCCTTCACTCTCTGCTTAGCAGCCTTGCACTATATTTCTTTTTAAAAAGTATGTAGCTCACATCCAAGGATGTAGCAGAACAATGGCAAAGTATCAGGGAAAAGAAAACCCTAAATTTGTCACAAAAAAAAATGCTTACAGTATGTATGATGAAAAACAATAATAATACAGAAAGAGAATTATATAAAATATCAGGAAAAATATCTGTGCTGCAATATTCTCAGGAAATCATCTGCTAAAAATTCAAAATCCATCCGAATTGCTCCTTTAACACAAACTTCCTGCAGTTACTGCCTTCACTATTTGGGTTAATTGTACAGTTTATCAGTTGTTCTGTACTGTTGTTGTTGTTACGCATTGAACACAGTATGAAACATCAATAAAATATGTCACTTCCTCAAAGGTCGTTAAATTACTCAAAAACAGAAAAGGTGTCCCTGAAGACAAAAGGTTGGGAACCACTGTCATAGAGGTGCTGGGTGAAGAAGACTGCAACTACTACTCTGACCACTAGGTGGTGCTAAAAACAAACTGGCAGTCACACAAAAAGCAAGAGAGAGGATGACCGCCAACAATTGGTACAGAAACAATTAGTTACATTTTGACACTGATTTGAATAATCATTGCATTCGGTTAAGCAGGAAAAGCCCAGAATTCACATGTTGTTGCTGCTTTTCTGTGGTTTTAGATATTTTAAAATACATAAAAAATATTCAGACATTTTGAGATTGTAAAGACTTAACAGTTGATTATAACAAAGCACTTCTCAAAATAAAAATCTCAAGCAACACATAATCCAACATATTGTATCTAAGAAAAAAAAAATACATTGTAAATATGAAGTGACCAAGAAAAGTAACCAGAGCATTGAACAAGATCATAAATTAAAGTGTTAGTAAAGTACAAAATGGTTGTAATGCTTTAATAGATTAATGACAACAAAAACTTCAGTCAGGTCAGTTAACTTGTGATATGACTGAAACCATACTTCTTAAGAATAAATATTATTTAACACTTAAATAATTTGATTAAAGCAAAACTATGTAGAACAACAGGAAAGTTTAAGCCATTGTAGAGCTGAAACATTATATCAAAAGAAAACTCCATAAAATGTTGATGTGAAGTCACGTGAAACATGTTTAATATATGTAATAAACTTCTCAAAAACAACTTGAATTCGGAGCAGTTCTGCAGCATTGTTGCTCCTCAGTTTCATCAACTGACTTCAGTCTGTGTATTTACAGTACATTTCTCTATCCTGCAGTGCCACCTGCTGTTCGACTCGCTGCAGGACTTGGTGGATCACATCAACGACTTCCACGTCAAGCCTGACAAGGACTCTGGATACTGCTGTCAGTGGGAGGGCTGTGCTCGAAATGGCAGGGGCTTTAATGCCAGGTATGTCTGGCCTGTTAGATAAACTTTTCCAATGCAAATATCCTGGCTGGGCTGGTGGGAGGGAACTCCCTCCTCCTGTGTACAAAAGTCCTTTATACTGACTGCTCGCCTTTGACTCAAATGAACGTCATTATTAAGTAGACGTGTAACAATATTGGGTTAAAGACAAGTGTTGTTTTTAATTTTAAGTTATTTTAAGCTGTACTTTTCAGTGCTGTTTGAGTTTCTTGAAGACGTTTCACCTCTCATCCAAGATATAGCACTTAGGATTAAAATGACCTGGATGACTGAGAATCTTTACCAACACGTCCTTTGCATTGTTTTCTGCACCTTCCCCCAAATTTATCCTGAAATACTTTGCTTCTTTGGAGGCTTTGTGATTTCCACTAACATTTAAAATAAAGTTCAGTGAGTTTGAGCAATGTTTGGCTACACAGTCTGCACATCGTTTGGTCAGTGAGTTTGATACTAATTGTATATATCAACTTTAGAGGGGTTTCAACAATCACTACAGACGAAATCACTGTGAAGTCACACTGTCAACAACATTCACTTCTGGGGAGACAACTGGCAACTGTGGATTCAGAAAACTTTTTCACTACTGTTGTCATTTTCCACTGTTACTGTAACATTTAAAGATATCTAGTTAAGCATGGAAGCTAGGCATTGTACTGCTGTGGACGGGGCGGCATGGCAAACAAACAAACTGTAGCCACCTAAAAAACATATTATCAGTTTAAATGTATGCTTTATTTGGAATATTTTCTCCGCTTTACCTTACATGCTAACCAATCCAGGCAGCGGTAGACCAGCAACTCCAGTGTTCTGCGAAGTAAAGTGAATGTTTTTGTCAATGGACGCTGGGATCTCTGAGATAATCAAATCTTGATGCTACTTGGCAAAGGCAGGCCAAATTTTATAAGCAAAGAGGGAGATAAACTGACGTTTTCTTAACGATACTGCAAACTACGCCAACAAGGACCAGTTGAAAAACACATTCTATGCTTCACCAGGTTTGTTTTGACTGCACGTCTGCTGTATTACCATGTAAGGCATTTGTGTGTTACTTCATCCACCCCATGTAAGTTATCCCAACCTGCATGCAAAGTATGGCCAAGCAACATAAAAGTACACAAGTTTCCTGGTTTGCATGGTCTATGAGCCGCAGCCTCAGGTAGGCGTGTTGTTGCCTGGATGATGACCTCATCACAACTGGTTGTAATTCAGATATCAGCAGCCACTTCCTCAGAAAAGGTAGTGACCCTTTCAAGGGCAAAGTGTATGTGTGCGTATTCAGTAAACAGAATTTATTTGATGTTTCACAGGTATAAAATGCTGATTCATATCCGCACACACACCAATGAGAAGCCGCACCATTGTCCCACCTGTAACAAGAGCTTCTCACGGCTGGAGAACCTGAAGATACACACCCGCTCACACACAGGTGAGTTCACAATAAATAAAATGCTACCTGGCAGTTTTACAGAATAAATGTGGTGATATTCATTATTCCATATCCAAATCCAGACCAAAACCTACAATAAATTAATCTTACTGAAGTGTGTATTCAGAGCCAAGTTGTCCAAGTCCACTAAAACACTTAAATGAGCCACACTGTTGCACTTGGAAACTGAAATTAATGTTTTCCCACATTCACCATGCTGCTGCTGTAACTACTCCACAGAGCAATAAACCTGTGGCTGAAAATAGTCCCTAACAAAACATTTAACAAAACATATTTACTCCTGTTTGAGTAACGTTTCTTAAAAAATGTAGTACTTAGCTGTTTGAGAAAATTAAGCCATTACTATTTCACTTTTTATAAACTTGGTCCACTTGAGAGAGACAAAAAGAATGTTAAAAATCAAACTGCAGAACCTGATATATCCTCACATGTAGCTTCTAATGTGGGTCAGGCTCTAAGAACGCTGGATCCTACATTCCCCACGATGCCTTAACCCTTTTTAAAACATTGGTTTTCTGAGTTTTTCGATGCTTGCATTACACCACGAAGCCTAAAAACAAGCTACACCATGGTCACACAGTGTCGCCACCAGGAGGCCGTACAGCCTTCACAAGTGGGGTAAATACTGACGTCGTAGAACAAAATGTGAAAGTCTTTTAAGCTTGTGTTCACCAAAACTCATTCAAATAGCTCAGTGACTTTGAGACGAGGGAACCAGGAGTACTAAAATGTTAATATTTAACTGAAATGCAGGTTTTCTGACTCATTCCTGCATCTTGTCATTAGACCACCCTGTCTGATAAAGACATTTTTGACACCACCTGTTGTTCATGCAGGGTTTCTGTTTTAAATCACGATGACATCATCAGGGTTGTTTTCTCAGATTTTAAAAAGCATCCTCTAGAGCCACAGAAAACATGCTGGAAATGTTTCGCAGGCTGAGTTGTTTTCCTCTGGATCAGTAAACTGATCCTAATGTGTAAAGTTGGCGGACTGCCCCTTTAAATGTAGCCCTCCATCAATACACAACATGCATTATTTATGAACAGCTCTCTCTTAATGTCTTCCTGTCATTTAAAGCTCTTCAGATTGCCTTGTCATGAAAAGTTGCTCTACAAATAAAGTTGTCTTGCTTTTTGTTGCTGACAAAGAGTTTAGTTTTTTTTGTTGTTACGTAGTTTTACCATAACATGAACCTGGATTCTTCCAACTCTTCTGCAGCCTGTGTGGATATTTTGTTTTGTGTTAATTCCCTCTGGTGCTGCCAGGGTCAGTTCACAGTTTCCTGTCTTCACTCCTGCTTATCAGCTTTTTACACAACTCAGCACTTTTACTACAGTTGGTTTAAGTCCACTACAGAGTGACCCGTGATCATAAAACAGACGTTGTAGTGCTGTGGTGAGTTCATGTGTTGTAGGCATTATTGGACTCTACTTTGGTTCAGGGTATGGCAATGTTGGTTAGTTGGTCAGTCTTCTGTTGCTCCACGTCTAGACTGAAATATCTCAACAATTATTTAATGGATTGCCATGAAATTTGGTACAGCCATTCATGGTGGCCAGATGATGGATCCCATGGCTTTTGATGATCCCCTGAACTTTACTCTAGCACCAACATCAGGTTGACAGTTTGGGTTTTTACCACAATTTCTCAGCAACTATTGGATGAATTGTCATGCAGCGTGGTTCAGACATTCAGGGTACCTAGAGGATGAATTGCTTTAACTTCGATCCTCTTACCCTTTAACCAGTCAGGTCAAAATTAAATTTTGTTTATTATATCCACAACACTAATGATATTTTGGTCAGCCTTACCTGTACTTAGCGCATATTAGAATATTAGCGTGCCGACAAGCTAAATTAAGATGGTGAACATGGTAAACATTATGCCAGCTATACATCAACATATTAGCATTTTCATTGTCTGTGTTAGTATTTAACTCCAGCCCAAGAACGTTGTCATGAAAATGGCGAGGGTGTTGTCAGACCTAGAGTTGTCTTGCTTTGGTCTGAATCAGGGACAAATTTTGTTCCAAAGTTGCATGATTGCTTAGAGTTGGTTCGTGTTCTCACGGTAGTATTTACAAGTAGACCAGATAAAATGCCTTGTGCAAGAAAGCTGCTCTTGATTGGTCAGAATTTCCATGCGGGAAAAATCCAGGAAGTAAACAAAACGTTGAAGAAGAGTACACTTGCAAGATAAATGTGACACTTTCTAATGTCACAATGGAGGGACAACTACGCAGGTTGATTTTAGCACTGCTCATTGTGGACTATATTGCTGTCATTGATTCATCGATTGCTGTGTTCACACCTGCCAAAACAAACGGCACTTAGGGGGCAAACGAACTTGAGTTCAACTGGACTGAACGCATGAACACAGTTAAAAGCAAGTAAATTTCCGGCCTGATGGTGTAACAGTGGAAACTATGCCCTTGGCTGAGAAGATAGGATACAGTAAACATGACATTTCCAAGGTGTGTGTCCTTGAAGGGGCATGTTGAACCACAGAGTTGAGGCTGTGTTTTTACTGTAAGACTGGATAACAAATCCAGAGACTTTTGCCCCACCATGATATCATCTCTGTGTTTCCAAAACAAGCTCAAGCCAGGAGGCATATCTACTTTCTGCATAATGTTTTTGAGTCTGGTTTCTTCTTTAATCTGCAGAGAGAACTCAAATATGTTGAAACAAGAGGTGACAGGAAACAAACTAAATACTGAGACTGGAATAAACATGTATAATCATCGTCTTTACAAGTCTGATATTCAGCCTATAAAATGTACTTAAATACGAAAATACTCTGCCAGTGGGGTGAGAGACAGTTCACTTCCTTCTCAGTCTTGTCTCAGTATCTCAGAACAAGGTTAAACAGATCACTGAACTTGAACTGAAAACTGGCAGAAACATTAATAAATGATTCACCAGTTTTCAAAACAAATTAACTTCTAGCAAGGAAAATTTATATGTTGTCATTTTGACTGATTTTAAGTGATTAGGTCATCTTAAAGGGGAACTGTGCCCATTTTCAGAGGTCATACATTTTATTCCTATGGTCTAAGATAGTCCAAAAATATTAGTAAACATGAACAACTCTCTCAAATCCAAAAGCTAGGATGCTAAAACTCAAACTTGTGATGTCAGAGGGTGTCAAGTCTGGAACTGCTCCATAAACGATGAATAGGGAAAGATGTTTTAGATGACACTGAGAGCACCCAGGGGAATGTTAAGAGAATATGGGTACATTTTCTGTTTCAGTACTGAAAGTGCTGCTAAGTTCAAATCAATGGGGTATTAAACGACTTCATCAAATGATAAAACTAAGAGTAGCCAAATAAACAGCTTTTAAAGACTGTAACCCTGTGGCATCGTCCATGCTCCGCACTCACTTCAACACACCTGCCTTTAATGAAAGGTTCCAGAGATGCCAGGTCAGGTGATTGAAAAAATAATAGGAAACTAGGACTTGCTAGAAATGGCTCTAATAAAGGGACTAAGCAAATCAATACACTGCAACCACGTCTACAATGAAATGAGATTTCACCTGTTTTAAATAGTCAAATTTGCAGCAAAGTTGTGGTGATTGGACAAAATTGCAAGCACGCACAGAATTCACAGGGATTGGCTGAATTTGTGTTAACTGTCACGATCACAACGTCACTAAATCCTGGAGGGAACTGTAAATGACACAGATAACAAACTAAACACCCATTGTCATAAATAAAAAACCTGAAAGTTGTTACTTTCAACACATTGTCAACCAGTCTCCAGTTGCATACCAGCTGGTGTTGAGTGATACTGCTGGAATTAAGCTGCTGACTTTACAATGTGAATCTAAAAACATGGTGTTAAAACAGCAGAGACATCAGAGCTTTTTACGTCATCAGGTTCCTCCAAACTGAGCAATCATTGACATCTTAGCAAACATTGCGCCTTCACTTGTTTCATGGTGTTTGAGTGTTTGTCTACCAGTGGCCATCTGCTGCCTACAAAAATGTATGTTAACAGGAGATAATCCTTGAACACGTCACCTCAGTCACCTCTTCATACGTAGTATATGTGCGTCTGTACTTTAGCAGGAACCATTTAGCAGGATGTACGAGCCTTGATGGAATTCAGAGCTCCTGGTGATAAGCGAGTCCACTACACCCATGTATACATATAACTTGTGCAAATACACACTTCACTCTGCGGGCTATCTCTCTATTGAAAGGAAGCCTTGTGAAATGCAATCATGATGACCTGTCTCACATATCAGAGTAGGTTTGGCTCTGTAGCTTCCTTTGTTAGTTCCTTGTTGTTAACAATGTGTTAAATCCTTCTTCCATTACCTGTTATTCCTGTCTGCGTGTGACAGGAACTGTCGTGAGGCACGCAGACGATGATACATAGGCTATTTGAAAGCCCAGTCGCTATGGAAATTTCCCATTTTTTTCATAGCTAAAAATCTATTAAATAAAGCAACTCATTTTGCCCCTGCTTTAGCGGTATTCTCTTCTATTTGTACATAACTAAATAAATAATTAGAGACCATCTTCCAGCCATGATAGAGGGAGTCGTCTGTGACGCAGGGGTAGAGCAGGTTGTACACTTATTGTAAGATCAGCAATTTGATCCCTGGCTCTTCCAGTCCACATGTCGGAAGTATCCCCGGGCAAGATATTGAACCCCAAATGCTTTATTTAAACCAACAGGATACATCTTCTAACTCCATTTTAAAGGTTTACACTGAAAAATGAAAGACGACAAGTCAGCAAGAGCCATTTTATTCAGATGAAAATAAAAGGTCTTGCTGCAGAGCTACAGGTGTTGGCCACAGTGTCAATAGAATTCATTTGAAGTAACAGAACATCATAAATTTACACACATAACACGTAGTAGTGCAGAATTTCAAAACTGAATATTCCTTTCCAGGACTAAAACCTATTTAAACAAGTCCTCTCTGGCTTTGTTTGCATTTATACTGTCATCAGATTATTTATTTTTATTTATCTTCTTCCCTGTCTGACTTCCAATTCTGTTGTCCTCCCTTTTCCCCCCTCTAGGAGAAAAACCCTACATCTGCCCCTATGAAGGCTGCAGCAAACGTTACTCCAACTCTAGCGACCGCTTCAAACACACCCGCACCCACTACGTTGACAAGCCATACTACTGCAAGATGGCAGGCTGCCTGAAGCGCTACACAGATCCCAGCTCGTTACGCAAGCACATCAAAGCCCATGGGCACTTTGTTGCCCAGGAGCAAGGTGCTCCGAGCAGGCTGGGGGCGGGGCTAGGCCTCGCCGGGCACCAGAGTGCAGCTGAGCAGCCCTCCGTAGGCGGGGCCCACATCCTCATCCCTGGGGCTGCTGCAGCTCTTCTTGGAGGCCTGGGGACCTCTTTGCCTCTCTCTGCTTTCTGCCACGCCAGAGCCCTGGGCCACCACAGGGCACCACTCTTCTCCATGGGTGGAGGGAGCGGCATGGGGCCGCTCAGCCTCTCAGACTCTCCTCTGCTACACTTTGGACTTTCAGCTGCATCAGTGTTGGGGCTGGGAGCACTTGGAGGTCTGGGACGGATGGCAGGGAAGGAGACAGAAGGCGAAGAGGAGGAGGAGGATGGAGAGGAGGGGGAGGTGCTGAACCTGTCTGCAGGAGTGGGGCACAGACGAAGTGACCCTTTGTCCTGGGTGGTTGTTCCCCCGAGGGCACTCCTCCTCAAACCAGCTGTTGTCAGCTAAGGTATGCACTCAGCAATGCATAGAACCAGGGAGTGTGTTTTTCTGTGTCCATGGTTACACACATGTATGTCTGTGTGTGTCCATTCACAGGCATACGTGCATGTGTATGATGAGTGTGTGTGTGTGTGTGTGTGTGTGTGTGTGTGTGTGTGCATGTGCGTGTGTGTGCATGTGAGGGATCAAGGGTCGCTGACACCTGCAGAGCCATAAAAAGCACTTCAGTCATTCCAGCCCAGAAACAACTAAAGACAGACTGATAGACTGAAGGACACAAGTCTGTGTTGAGTCTACAAAGCCTGCACAAGAACTTGTTGGGTTGTGTGTTGGATTGCAAAAGTTTTACACTTTAAAAGGTCAGTTCGTCCAAATGACAGAAAGTATTTTAAAAAAGTACCCTTAGTGATATCTGGCCGTGCAGATCTATCTACATCTACTGACATTTTAAGATATTTTTCTTAGATTTTAGTAAAAACAGCATTAAAAAGGACATTTGAAAGATTTAACACTAACTTTTCTTTTTACAAAGTTCTTATCCACAGGCGTCACTGTGAACACTTTCTTTATTTGCACGACTTTGCAATAAGATTTTTCAAATGTAATTTATAGCCAGGCAAAGGATAGCATTGGAAATAGGTCATTTTATACAGACATTTATGGTTCCCAGAAGATGAATCCTACCAGCCGGTGTGATCCTTTGACCTTTCGTCTAATGCCATCATCAGGTCAACATTTTAATTTGGAACCCTGTCTCCTAGAAACTACGTTTCTATGTAACTAAACTGCTTTCTTAATTACATAGTGGCAACATGATTGCTGCCTAAAGTTTCTCTCAGGTAACAATACACTACATTCATGTATCAAGTAGACTTCAGAGGGAGATGTTTGAGTTACTTTGGGTTTGAATCTGGGTTCCTGTCTTACGTTTAGGTAACAAATGCACTTTGGTTGCTGATACCTTCAGTATCAGTATTTTTGCAACATGGTAGACACATTTTAGCAACATTTTCCCATGATGTTATCAGAAAACGTAATCTGCTTGGCATTAAATTTCCCTCAAAATGTATTTGTCATTTTAAATTAGTTTCTAGGAGACAGGGCAATTTGTCCAATTCTTTGGCCACTTACCTGCAAAAATACGACATCCACATCAAAATTCTTTGCGTTTATTGCTTATAACAACATGTAAGCGTGCCAACATTCCAAATTAAGATTAAAATTAAAATGGCTAACATCTTATTTGCTTAACATTAGCTTGTCTTGTTGCAATGCTATGAGCCTTACATATCAAACTCCTGACTGTATATAGCAGATGTTTTTGAGGTGGATATCTCTAAACCACATCTGTCTGCATGGCTTGATATCACATAAGTGAGAAATATGTTTGAATCAGGTGAACTGACCCTTTAATATTCATTGATTCACCCAGTGACTGTATAAAAAGATGGACAACATGCCTCCACTTCCTCCAGACTGTACAAAAATGATGTCAAAATATCCTGAACATGGCCACTGCCATCTTGCTCTGATGACGTCATTTGGTGCTACAGCCAACACACTAGCCGTCTCCATGGTATCGACCAATGGCAAGCAGCACCATTGATTGTTAGCACACCAATTGGCACACACAGCTTTCAAATAACAGATTAAAACCAAACTTATCAGAAAAGCGATAAGAACTACTTAAATTGACAGAAACCATCTTTGGGAAAAATATATTTGATGTTCACTTTGATCTTTTAGTTTGGCCCATGTCCCATCCTCTAACATGGAGGGGGCAGGGTTTATGACTTCTACTGTACAGCAGCTGGCCACCAGGGGGCGATCGAGATGTTCTGGCTTCACTTTTTGGGAGCTGTCATATCGTCCATCTTTATATACAGTCTATGGATTCACCCATCGCCTTCCATTCGTCTACACTTTGACTTCATGGTCAAAAAACATGTTACAGTGGACAGTCACCTGTATTATATTTACTGATCCAGGTCATGAAAGAGCAGATGCACTAACCATTTTGTAGTTTTTACGTTCGACAACCCCCACTGACTGCTGCCATAGACCCATTTTTACTCATAAATAAATATGGGCAGAAGCAGGATTGCGGGGAGCAACAAGAAGAACATTAATGATTACGCATTGTAGACTTCAACATTGTTACAGCCATTGTATTTTTTCCTTCTGGCAAAATGAAGAGTTTGTGCAATTAAGGGGTTACATTTCAAAATAAGATATCGATCAGTTAAAAAAATCGACACTAAATCCCATAAAATTACAGCTGATGTTAAAAACATGTTTTTGTGATAATTTTTAATACAACTGTTTACAAAATATTTATGCTTGAGAAGATGTTACAGACTTTACATGGTAGTCTGGTTACAAAATTAACTCAAGGTGATTGGGTGTCATACTCAGTCATGTCATTTAAAGAAGGTTTCTGTGGATTTGATAGTATCTGGTGGTAATTACTTGTCATGTGCAACTTGCTTCATTTTCAAGCCCACACAAACAAAATAATTAATAGGGTTCATGATACGATATTATATTGATTCTGTGGACAATGATACAATATTTGCTGATATCACAAAGTCTGCCATGACATGATTTCGATTTGATTCAGTTCAGGGGGCTGCGATCGATATTAGACAATATATCGAGACGAGACGAAGGAGGTGTGCTTGGCCAGAAATGGTGACAGGTGCTCCATAGGAATACCTCTTTAAAGTGATGATATGCATCAATGGTTTCACTTTTCATCGATAATATTGGATCGTTGATCATCGAATTGATATAACGATCCGAACAATGTACACCTCTAATAATTAGCCCCCTTGAGTAAAACTCAAATTGCATCATAATTTATGACGCAGTAATCCCACTGATTGTAAAGTGACCTGAGTTTGTCTGTCAGCTGCTCTGTGGTTTGTTTCAACCCCCGGAGACCTTGACGTTTACGACACTACAGTGTGTGACGAAAGACAATAATCTACACAAAGCTATCTGTTCGACCATGTGATTTTCCAAGTCGCAAGAAGAAAGACATAAACTGTGTTGACGCAACTGAATGTAGGTTTGAGTTAAACTCCTTCGCTTGCAGTTTATTTTAGCTCATTCTTTGCTCTAATAATCATTCCAAGACAACGATCTAGACCGGATCTGCCCTGCCTTTACGACAAGACCAACTGAGGTAAATATTCAAGCGGGAATAAAGTAGACAAAGGTGTGTATTACACAATAGTTAGTACACATTTGCTTTACTAAAAAGGTACACAGGAATAAACCAAACAGTGGTTTAAAGAGCTGCCTCGAATATTTTTGAAGGGGAAATGTTTGACAATGGCCACGTGTGGCCAGTATCTGTGTCAATTTATCTCGTATCCTTGTTTGCACATTGATTGATCCTAATCAGTATTTCAACGGTGTCCAAGTGCCTTGTGTTTCATCCGAAATATACCACACAATATATGAAAAATATTTACACAAATGTAAAGTGTATAAATGTACTTTTCATTGCATTTTAGAAAACTGAAGTTTAATAATATGACAACAGATGTGATTTGTACATCAGGGCCACTGCAACACTTTCCAAGGATGTCACCAGTGTTGATGACTGTGACAATGACTCAATGTCAATAAACACAAATTAAAAAAAAAAATCTCTCTGCGTGTTGTGTTTAGATGCCTGTCCTGTGTTGTGTCTGTGTGTCTAAATAATTGTGTGTAAAAGTTAAATCCACTCAGATTTAATTGCAAAGGTGGTAAAAACAAGCAAAAATAAAAATACAACCAAAATAAATTCTCAGTAGGTTAGAGTTGACCATCCATCCATCCATCCATCCATCCATCCTCTTGGGGGACCCTGAGGTGTTCCCAACCCAGACAAAATATGTAATCCCTCCAGCGTGTTCTGGGTCTGCACCAGGGCCTCCTACCAGTGGGACATGCCCAGGTCCTTAGCCCCCAGCCAATAACACTGCATAGGTGAGGCTGGGACTTTATAAAAGTTAGCAACCAGGTGCCACACCATAAGCAGCAGGCATCCAAGCGGAAGCTATGAAAATCCCAGACACAGCTCCAAAAAAAACACAAATATAGGGAGGCAAAATGCCAAGCAGATAAGGCTTGTTCAAAAAAGAGTGAATCTGGGCTGACCTTCAATTTGGCTGGCAATACTGATTACAAACAGTAACCAACACATTCTGCATTGTGTTTCTTTAAAGGCATTAGAAAATTTGTTCTAATATACCCTATACAGCATCTTTATCTGTGTAAATGGACATGAATACAGCACATTAAAGATACAGCTTACTACTTACTCTATGCCAAAAACAACAATCACTGCCAGTATGATGTTATAATTCTGAAACCACACACTCACACAAAATCAGAGCTTCTTATCACAGGACCTATATTTATCTAATTAATGGGGCGGATGATTTAGCTATCTGCCTGCTGTAATTATATGTGTGATGTTTGAAGAGCTGTCCAAATGTGGATAGATGAAGTCATGAGAGTGCGTCTTTTGTTGGGTAATTGTTGGCCTTTCCCCAAAGTAAACATAAATTAAGCACATATTCAAGTGCTTTACCATTTTAAAGTCACTGTGATATCCTTTTACTCCTGTCACTTGCAAAGTGGGGTTTCAAGTGCAAAACATATTTTGAGCTCATAAAATATACAGTCCACCTGTAGAGTTTCACTGTTCCTTCCCTGTGTGTATCTCTGAGGTCTATCAAATGTGTTGAATGCATGTCTTTCTTCATATTTGAAAAGCCAGTTTTTCAATGTCCATCACATTGATGTATGCTAGCTGTGTATCGGGTTGCCCACTTGCATGTATGTGTGCATGTGCGTTCTCATATGCATACATGAGATACAAATGAAAGGGGGACCTGGGCGCTTAAGAAAACTCCACGTTGCTGTGGCTCACCACCTGAGTTTGCTGATCTTTGTTCTTTCTAGCTGATTGAACATTGACATGCAAAATTGTGGAGCTCTCCAATATATAACTACATGAAAAAATAAAACGCAACAAAAGACTGAGAAAGTTGTTACAATTTGTCACTGCATCTACATGCCACTGATTTCTCTGAGCCTGAGTTCATCTGAGATGGACTGACACAAAGTGGAAAAGTGTGCCGTGGTCTCATGAGTCCACATTTAAAATTATTTTTGGAAATCTTGGACATCGTGTTCTTCAGGCTGAAGAGGAAAAGGACCATCCAGATTGTCACTAACTCAAAGTTCAAACCCATCATCTGTGACTGTATGGGGAGTGTTAGGTCCATAGCATCATGGGTAACTTGCTCATTTGTGAAGGCACCATAAATACTGAAAGGCGCATACAGGTTTTGGAGCAACATATGCTGCCATCCAGGTGCTGTCTTTTTCAGGGCTGTCCCTGATTGTTCCAGCAAAACAATGCCAAGCAACAATCTGCACGTGTTACAACAGTGTGGCTTCGTAGTAAAAGAGTTCAGGTACTAGACTAGCCTGCAGTCTATCTATCTATCTATCTATCTATCTACCTATCGACCAACTGACCAACCGACCGACCTACCTACTGACCTACCTATCTATCTATCTATCTATCTATCTATCTATCTATCTATCTATCTATCTATCTATCTATCTATCTATCGACCCATTGACCCATCAACCAATCTACCTATTGACCGATCTATCTATCTATCTATCTATCTATCTATCATCTATCTATCTATCTACCCATCGACCGACCGACCGACCGACTGACCTATCTATCTATCTATCTATCTACCCATCGACCGACTGACCAACCGACTGACCGACCGACCGACCGACCGACCAACCGACCTACCTACCTACCTACCTACCTACCTATCTATCTATCTATCTATCTACCCATCGACCGACCGACCGACCGACTGACCTATCTATCTATCTATCTATCTATCTATCTATCTACCCATCGACCGACTGACCGACCGACCGACCGACCGACCGACCTACCTACCTACCTACCTACCTATCTATCTATCTATCTACCCATCGACCGACCGACCAACCGACTGACCTATCTATCTATCTATCTATCTATCTATCTATCTATGTGTCTAGTGCATATAATTGCCCGATCTTCTTTATCTTGTACTTATATATTTATCACTGTTGGAGGGAACAAGACAGATAGTTAAGACCAAGGCTACAGTTACTATTTAAATAAGTAAACAGAGTACCAGATAGTTTTCCAGTGCATTGTAGGTCTCTAACAAAAAGGAGGACTAAAAAGACAGCTACAGACCATTCTCACATGTAAGTGTTATAAGGGGGACAACTGTATGATGTAATAATAGCACACAGACTCACAAGAGCTGCTGCTGTATCATCTTACAGACTGAGGAATATGTACACAGTCATTTCTATGAGCAGGTAGAAATCTAGACGAACAACTGACAAACGAGACAAACAGGAATATGTAGGCACCTGTCACCTGTAGAAATATTTCCCTGTATGAGGTGTTTAAGTCAGGGAGGCAAATTTGTACAAGTTACTTTACATATTAAAGTAGTCTGTGTTGACAGACTGAGCTGTAGAGGTGCAGGACGGGGGGGGGGGATTGTTACCTTTGTACAGAGCTAGGCTAGCTGTTTTTTCCTGTTTCCTTTATGCTAAGCAAAGTTAACCGACTTTATATTCACCATACAGACATGAGAGTGGTATCAACCATCTTGTATCACTGAGAGGAAAGGGGTCATCCACAGTGGGGGAAACATGATTTATATACTGAAAATAAACACGCAAGAATATGCTGATGCTGTCATGCTGACTTCTGTAAAACGCAGCATGGATCCTTTTTGTTATCTGCTTCCTCTAATATCATTAATGATTGATAAAAGAAAATGTGAGGTTTGAGTGGGTGGTTGGTTGGTGGTGGTGGTGGTGGTGGCGTGTAACACTAAGTGTGCATGCAAATATAAATTTGACTTTTCCTTCTCTCACAATAAGACATTCAGTGTAGCTTCAGGGCGCCTGCTTGTTCTCAGTATGAACCAGGATGTGAGCCCATTACTTATACTTTAATCATTTACATTCTGTATGTTGCAATAACTGTAAGACAAAAGGCCTCAGATAACATTATTGATCTAACAGGTGAGAGCACACACATCAGTAGTGCAGCTACACATACACATTATTTTTATTGTACTGAACTAATAAAGGCATACATCTATACATCAGTGCCGTATGGTCAAATTCCATTGGCAATAAATAAATAAATGGCCTGCCATAAAGATTTTGCAACATCAGACGTTCAAGTCAATGCACAGGGCGACAGAGAGCTTAACTTACAGGCAAAATGAGTCTGTAGTACTGTTGTGTGACCACCCACACTCACAGAAAATACCAGAAAGACCATGCAATAAATTTTCACATAACAGTTCAGATGTAGTAATGGAAGGATGAGCTGGTTTCAATCTGGGGGAAAATTACAAACCAGGATTTTCTTTTTTTCTGACCCTCTGTCACTATCATAGTTTCTCTGTGTCTGCGTGTGTGTGTGTCTTTGCGCGTAAAACCAGGTGAACACTTGAAAAGCCACCCTCCATAAGACAAAGTATATGAAGCCACAGGAGGTGCGAGGCTGTGACACCATCTCCCTCCCTCCTTCCCATCCCCACGCCCGTTTCTCTCCTCCCTGCCCCTCTGACTCATTCTCAAGACAAAAACCATCGCTGTGTTATAACTGATTCCCGCAGGCTGTAGCGGAGTTAATAATGCGTGGAAGTTATGGTTTGTCAGTATCAGCCTGTCACACCTGAATGAGCACATTCATGGCTGAAGCCAAGTACACAAGATAGGGAAGAGTTAAGGGAATAAGGGAGGCAGAGTGGCGGCAGTCATGGGGGAGCAAGAGTCTGGCTCAGGTGGGAGCTGGCTGAAAAGGTAAGGACTTTAAATCATTTGATTAATTGAATTAAACCAGACATTTAGAGTCTGACTATCTGCGTGTGAGTGCACTCCACATCTTTGGCTTTAAATGAACGTGACGCGCAGATTATTGATGTTTTTTCTTGCACATGGACTCCGACATACTGTTAGATATTGTTATCATTATCCCACAGCTACCTATTGGCATAATACACTTGATGGTGATGAACTTAAATGCGCACCTTTGCGGCTGTATATCAGCGGATCGAGTAAACTGACCAAAGCAACGAATATTTTAAATTCCGCGTAGAATTAAAGGACAGATGACGTGAGACATACAAACTATTTTTGAAGCATTAGCAGCAACTTTGAAACTATTTTTTCGCTCATAACAACTAAGAAAATGATCTATCCAACACGGTTCATGCGTATTTACGCGCACAGAGGCGCACACCGGGCAGGCTAACTGTTCGCCTTTGAGCTGAGGATAGTAAGCGATCATCAGGCTGATAGATGAGCTATACACACCCAGCCACACACCCCACCTCCGGTACGTGGTTCTCTCAGAGTGCCTCAGGACGTGTCACTCAGTGCTGCAGGTAGCATATTTGCGGCCTTGGGCAAGCTTCCCCTGCGCCCCCCCCCCCCAAAAAAAAAAATTAGTATTAAACAACTTAGCTATGAAACAATATTACAGATAAACTGACTGAATTCATGTTATTGCACGCAAGCAGTACAAATATTGCACTGTTAAATATAGGCTACTGCAGCGTCCCTAAACAGAGAGGCTATGAGGAATGAACTCATTTTGCAGGCTTTTTATTCCTTTACTTTAAAACATGCCACAGCCAACACCAAAACAACAAACCTGTATGCTTTACAATTTGTTCTCTGGTTTATCCGCTACTTTAAGAACTCCTGCTCCTCGGCTTACACACAGGTGCAAACTACTGATGGGCTTCAGGGTGGCAGTAGCTCAGTCTATAGGGACATGGGTTGGGAACCAGAGGGTTACCTGTTCAGGTCTCCATCCTGATCAAATATGGAGCATGGACTGGTAGCTGGAGAGGTGCCAGTTCACTTCCTTGAGCAAGGCACCGATTCCCCCTCCCTCCAACCGCTCACTCTGACATCTCTTCACTTAGTGCATGTATAGGTCCTGTTTGAGAGAAAAAATTGAATTTCCCCACACAACTTTGCTGGAAGTGAACGGAAAACTCAGTCACTGTCATAACAGACCTTTTTACTGTTGGTGAGCATAACAAATTCTTAACAGTGACAGAATCCACAGTTAACATCAAGTCACCCAGTCCGTTACAAGATACTGATGTTGCACCTGAGTGTTGATTGTCAGTTCTGGTATGTGTGGTCTGCTGGGAACAGTGTTGGTTGAAAAGTCTGACAGCAGGATGAAGGAAGCACCTGTGGTATCTCCCCTTCACACACAGCCTGCAGGTGGAGCAGCCTGTCACTGCTGAATAGAGGGGGCATCCCATCCTGTTAACTCTCTTCCTGTCAGCTGTTCAAATGCTACTGCCCCAGCAGACCACTCTGTAAAGGATTGCTGATGTCACCACAGAGTCAAAAATGGTCCTAGGAGTGTGCCTGCCTTCCAAAACACCTGAGTCTCCTCAACAGATAGAGTCTCCTCTGTCCTCTCTGAAGGCCCAGACACAACAAACTGACATCAAAGACATAGAAGAGGCAAAGGCCAACTGTTGCATTGCCTCATTTTGCCTGTGTTGTGGCTAAAAAGTTGCACCTAAACACACCGCAAAGACTTCAGCTAACAGCCAACTAGCATGTACGTTCTGCTCCTATGTGAGAGGAAATGTCTCCGTAGCATCAGGAGGCAGCAGACAGTATTTGTCATTTAAAAAAAGAAGCAGAAAGACCGACAGGATGGATTCAAGACACCACTTAAAGATGTTAAAAGAACAAAGGATATTTACCGTGAGCTGGTGAAAAATAACTCAATTACAAACGGTTTCTGCTAAAGACTTCAGTGGATAAAAATGTTATCGTACCCAATATATCAACTTTGTTTTTAACTTTAGCTGTTCATTTGCTTTCCTCACTTCTGTTTCTCTTCCCATGCACTGAGATGAACTGTGAATCAGAGTGATTTCATTCACTGTCGGGCTTTGTCAGCTCCAACATTGATTTAATATGCTGAATCAGCTAACATGGGCTGACAAGGGCTGACTGCTGCCAACGGTGTGGAACCCAACACCAAAACTAGGGCTACAGACGCTGGCCTGTCACTGAACAATGACCAACAATCGGCTTGATGTGTCAGCGCCCTTATTCAGTGGATTTGTGTTCTCTGCCTAGTCCTGTTTCAGGTGAACACTTCACACCTATTGTAATATTATATTTATCTATATTTTCTTTCTATGTTTTGGCATTAATTTATTTCAGCATTGATTTGTTACTGTCCTACTTTCTCTTTTATGATAATGAGGGAGGCTGTCATGCAACTATAGGCCTAGGTCATGGTGTCTCTTAGCTCTCATTGGCTGATCAGTGTCAGGGTTAAAAGTTCAAAGTCAACCCATCTAACTGTTCTGCTGCAGGTTACTGTGACTCACAGAGAGATTAAAAGGAAGGGACACCAGGTTCCTTATAGTGTTAAATGTGGGAATTTATGTTTGGAGAAAATTGCTTGGAACTGTTTATGTAACTGCTACAAAAATGATACTGTTAGTTGTTCCTCAATCTAGATTGTTGTTGAGTTGGAGCTATCGGCCATAGAGATGTCTGCCTTCTCTTGATCATAATGGAACTAGAGGGCACCGGGCTTGTGGTGTATAAAGTGCCAAAAAAATACATTTGAAAAAATCACCTGCAATGTGTCTTTCCAAAAAGACACAGGCCTAATTATTCTAGATAATCCACAGACCTTTTTGTGTGTAGTTTCATATAGGAATGATTTACTTTCTACCGTACTAAACCTACCAACCAAATTATGGCAAAGAAGGAAGTTTGCATCTGCTGCTACCTCATCTAGCACCTTTGAGCTAGCTAATGTTACAGCTCAGCTGAGGAGGACGCCATTAATGTTTAGGCCTACATGTCATGGTGTCACAAACAGTAGCCGTTTGTCCATGAGCAGACGCATGCTGACATTTGATGACAGCCCTCTATATTAAAGAGAAGTACAAAATTCACCTCTCATACACAAAACAGTTGTCTTTTTCTAGACATGTTTTCCCACCAAATTCAACCAGCTAACGTCACAAGCATTAGCCTATGATATTTTGCCTTGCATAAATTAGCCATAGTGGCTAGTGATGTTTTCCTCTACTGATATAAAGCTAGGGAAAACAACATTTTAAAAAAATAACGTTATAAAATTTGACTCCATTATAACTCACAAGGTTCACCGACAAACAATTGTCTTATACAAGACACATTTTCCCACATATTGGGCCTACAACATGCTAACCTTATTTTAGTAATCCTATGACATTTCATGTTGCTTATATTCGCCTAGCAGCTAGCAGACTTTCCTCTACTCATATGAAACCTGGATAAATCACACACAAGACTTAAAATGCTATTTTGTGGGGGCTTTATTATCGTCACAGGTCATTGTTTGTTTTCTGTGAAATAATAAAAGCTTTGTTTCTACAGAGGGAACTGGTTTTCAGTTCACAAAAATATACAGTAAGTCTGGGTTGCTGAGATGTGTGGTTGCAATTCTAGGGAGGTGCACATCAGACTACAGTGTAGGGTATGTGCCTACACAGAGCTTATAACCATAGGTATGGTATTGGTTCATTGCAGAAGTAAATCCCACTTTAGTCACCATGAGTGGATATTACAAGATTGCCTATTTTGAAGGAAAACAAATGAAATACTTTGTCAATGAACATTTTGCTGAGCATTATGTGTCCCTTAAAAATGTATTTGCTGTTTCATATTAAACACAATTTCTAGGAGACAGGGCTGCTGCATGGCCAATAAGAGCCAATTCATAGTTTATGGGTGTCCACCAGGCTCTGTTTTGGTCTACGTGATGTAAATGTTGTCATCCAACCATGTCTGGAAGGGTCTGCAGACCAAATCAGGTGCGCTGAATGTGCATGCTCCAATCTTTTATTCCAAACTCTGGCCAAGACCAAAACACTGCCATCATGCCATTTTCAGTTGCCTATCGATGATGAAGTTATTTTTAAGTTAGATAGTCAACAGAAATTCACCTCAGATCCAGCAGTGTCTTCTTAGTTTCACTTTCACCAGATGTTGGCAATAATATGGTTAAGATCACCTCCCAGCCCTCCCATGTACTGACAGGGACCCTTAATTGTACTATGAGTAGAACCATGTTTGAGTTTGCATGACTGCAGTTGTCCCTGGACGTTCCATGTGTAAAGTCTTAAGTTCCACCTTTTTTAACTTTGCCTGTCTTGTCTTTTTAGGCAACTTTGTGAGAGCGTGTGTCATCAGAAGATGCCTTTCTTTCACTCCTGGTTCCGGTTCCTGCTGCTGTTTTGCCTGGTCTTTGTCTTGTGCTACTCTCAGTCCAGCAGCTCTCGATCATGGTGGGAGAACTTTCCACTCCATATGCACTACCAGAGGTTTCTCAATCGAACCAATCAAGTCAATCTACCTCCTGCTTATCGTGTCCATCCAAAACACAGAATTAAACCAACTGAAATCTATGAAACCACAGCAAGCACTACTGTACTACCTACTGTGCCTCCAACAGGTACTCAGTTCCATCACGCCTACCCACGCAACTACCACTTTAATATGGATAACCCAGATGTGTGCAAGACCAAGACCCCTTTCCTGGTCTTGATGGTTCCAGTGGCACCCAAAAACGTGGCAGCACGGGACGCCATCCGGCAGACATGGGGCAAAGAGAGCCTGGTGCAGGGCGAGGCGGTGCTTACTCTGTTCATGCTGGGCCTCTCAGGAGGAGCTGATGTGGAGCAGGTGCAGGAGAAGCTCAAACAGGAGAATCTACAGCACCACGACTTGATCCAGAGCAACTTTATGGACACTTACCTCAATCTGACCACCAAAACCATGGTGATCATGGACTGGCTGGCCACACGCTGCCCTACAGCAGCATACGCCATGAAGATTGACTCTGATATGTTCCTTAATATTGACAATTTGGTAATGATGCTGCAGAAGCCAGGCATCCCCAAGCTGAACTACCTGACTGGGATGCTTATGTGGAACAGGCCAGTTGTCCGTTCAAAAAACTCTAAGTGGTACGTCCCCGAGGAGATGTACCCAGAACCTCAATATCCAACCTACACTCTGGGCATGGGATACATCTTCTCCAACGATCTTCCTGAAAAATTTGTGGAGGCCTCAAAATCAGTGAAACCATTTAACATAGAGGACGCTTACATTGGAATGTGCATGAAACAGCTAGGTCTTGCACCCACATCACCACCAAATCCCTCCCAGTTCAAGGCCTATAACACAAGATATAATCGCTGCGAATTCTCCAAGGTCATCACCTACATTCTTGGGTCTTCACAAGAGCTATTGAAATACTGGACAGATTTGAAGAAGCCTGAACCACTGTGTTAGGACAAAGACTATTCCTGATGTACTGATAAAATCACCTGGGTTGAAGGGATTGGGTGCCAAGGAATGGACGGGTTAATTTATTTATAGATTTCTATTGTACTGTTGTGAGCAATTGGAACACCACTGTGGAAAAGTTGCAAAGGTTTATGAACTGCATTACAGACACTGGACTGGTGTGTATTTAAAACTATTTTGTTGGCTTGCCAACAATAAAATATGTGAAGGTAAAGTTTATTTTACAACACCACTAGCTGTTGATCACTAAAGGTGTTGCAGAGCAATGTTTTGATAAGCAGGTCATGTATAGTTTGTATACCATTTGTACCTGTATATTTACAAAAGCACACACACACGCCTCAAGCACGGCACATTTGTGCAAACAGCAGGGATTAGTAAAATCACTTGGATCTAATGGAACAAACGCAGCTTTTCCAAAAAAAACGTCTATGCAACTATTAAGAGGTACGAAAAGCTGTCAGAATGTTTCCTATACATTCAGGCGAATTTGGGAAAGGATTTTGAACTCAGTTGTGAACACTCCTCAGGGTATTTTTTTTAAGTGACAAATCAAGCAAACCATTCACCACTGTCAGAAAGGTGTACAAGTTATTTCATTGTTTACATTGCAGATTCATATAAGTTTTAGAAGAAGCCAAACTACTAAAAAAAAAATAATAATAATTTGTGCAATATGTCACAAAATCCTTTAGTAAAGACGCTGTACTTTTTACTACATTGTCGTTGAGTTTTTATTCTTTTTTCTCCCCAGAATTAAGTCTTCTCTTGTATTCTGGTGGGTATAAGAAGGGGTTGCGAGAGGTTTCATGAACTTGAATATTATTATGCAGCAGGTCCTGATAAAGCCTGGTAAGACCATCCTGATGACGTCAGCTCAACATTCTGTTTCGCTCTCTGTATCAGTCTGGACTCGGTGCTGCCCCAACCTTTTTCCAGAAATTTAAATCCAATCAGGGCAACACATTCTCACTCCAAACTCATACAAACATATCGACATATAGTCATGGATATTCCATGTTGATGTGCAAGGTAACCTGTGCCTCATAAGACTACTCCAGTTAGTTTGGCACTTTTTTCACCCATTAAATTATGCTACTTTGACAGACATAGTTAGAAACCTTAGGTCCACTACCTGCTGCCTTGACACTCTGCCTACAACCTTTTTTAAAGATGTTTTTAACTGCATAGCATCAGATATACTACAGATAGTCAACTGTTCTCTTCATTTAGGCCTTTTTCCAACGGCCCTGAAGACCGCAGTCATTAAACCTCTCTTTAAAAAACCTAATCTGGATGCCTCAGTAATAAATAACTACAGGCCCATATCAAACCTACCATTTTTAGGAAAGATCATTGAAAAGGTTGTTTTTCAGCAACTCAACACCTTCTTGGAGCAGAACAATTCCTTTGATGCCTTTCAGTCTGGATTTCGAGCACATCACAGCACTGAGACTGCACTTGTAAAAGTTTTAAATGACATTCATCTGAGCAGTGATGCATCAAATATTTAGGTTCTGGTATTACTGGACCTCAGT
Source organism: Epinephelus lanceolatus (assembly GCF_041903045.1). Classification (NCBI taxonomy): domain Eukaryota; kingdom Metazoa; phylum Chordata; class Actinopteri; order Perciformes; family Serranidae; genus Epinephelus; species Epinephelus lanceolatus. Next base: position 41,318,116 of record NC_135736.1, read on the forward strand.
GCTGCATTCGACACAGTTGACCATAAGATACTGCTCGACAGACTAGAAAAGTTTGTGGGACTTTCTGGCACTGTGCTAAATTGGTTTAAATCTTATTTACAAGACAGGGATTTCTTTGTGTCACTTGGCAATTATGAATCTGTGTGAACAAAAATTACATGTGGAGTTCCTCAAGGGTCCATTCTTGGGCCTCTTCTGTTCAACATCTATATGCTCCCTCTTGCTCAGATTATGGAATATCATAACATCTCCTACCATACTTATGCAGATGACACACAACTTTACATAACAGTGTCACCAGATGACTACAGTCCCCTACATCTGCTAAATAAGTGCATTGACGAAATCAATACATGGATGTGCCAGAATTTTCTACAACTAAACACAGACAAAACTGAGATAGTTGTTTTTGGCCCCAAAGAACAAAGATCAATAGTCAGTGCTCACCTTGACGCCATGACACTAAAACCTATGAATCAAGCCAGAAATCTTGGTGTAGTTCTGGACTCAGACCTAAATTTCAGTAGTCACATAGTCACACATCATTTAGACAATTACTAAATCAGCCTACTACCACCTTAAAAACATAGCAAGAATAAAAGAATTTCTGTCTAACCAAGATACAGAAAAACTTGTTCATGCTTTCATTTTCAGCAGGCTGGACTATTGTAACGGTGTCTTCACAGGCCTGAGTAAAAAATCAATCAGACAACTGCAGCTAGTCCAGAACACTGCTGCCAGAGTCCTCACCAACACCAAGAGAGTGGAGCACATTACACCAGTGCTTAAGTCACTGCACTGGCTTCCTGTGTGCCAAAGGATAGACTTTAAAATCTTGTTACTTGTCTATAAAGCACTAAATGGTCTTGGGCCTAAATACATCTCTGATATACTTGTACATTATGAAGCACCCAGACCCCTCAGATCATCTGGAACAGGTTTACTCACTGTCCCCAGGATCAAAACCAAACAAGGTGAAGCAGCCTTTAGTTTCTATGCTCCCCGCCTGTGGAACAAACTTCCAGAATATCTGAGGTCGGCTGAAACTGTCAACTCATTTAAATCAGAGCTTAAAACATTACTATTTACTGCAGCTTACCAGTGAACTAGATATGTAACTTATTGTTAGGATAATCTGTAGCTATTGTTTTTATATTTGTCTGCTGTTGCTTTTGCTTTATGTTTGCTTTTTAAATGCATTTTCTGCACGGTTTTTAACTATTTATTGTCTTGCTTTTAGCTTTTGTTTTTAATGATCTATTGTTCCTTTAATGTTTTATTTTAATATATTTCTCTTGTAAAGCACATTGAATTGCCTTGTGTATGAATGGTGCTATGTAAATAAAATTGCCTTGCCTTGCCTTGGGTGTGTTGGTTGTTGATGTTCTTGGATGCTTTGTCAATTTCTGCATGTTATGTGCGTCAATGCAAATTGATGTTTTTTTTCCTCCAACAACTAAGGCATGTGGTTGGGTTTAGGCAACAAAAGCACATGGTTGGGTTTTGCAGAAAAGAGCAGGGTTTGGCTTTATAATATTACAGGACACTGCTCTCCTGGGTGAAGATTGGTGTTTGTTGGACCCATCCACCGCCCCTCCCTTCCGTCCGTCCTACTTGGAGTTTTGCCGCCTCAACTTTTGTTCTTGTCCCATCGCGTTTCCCCCTGCCGCCGCCAACACAAGCTGCATATCATGCATAACAGCTTTTTTCGTCAGTGTCTGATGCTGTGAGTCACTGTCCTAGCACTGGATTTTGACGTTTGTTAATGACATAAAATGCAGGCCACAGCTTGCAGAACAGTAATGGCCGCTCCCGTAGGGTAGGAACAAATGCTAATTGTTAGATAAAATTATTAAAATTATTAGAATAAACACAGCAATAAGTGAAGTTATAATAGAAATAGAGTCAATAACAAGTGAAACTAAGAATTGTTGTGTTTTCTAAACCTTTGAATGAGCCGTTTAAATGTACATATGAAGCCTGTCCTTGATGTAGAAAAACTTGCACTCTTGAATACATTTTTAATACAACACATCTGATGACTAAGATCTTGGTAGCATGTACGCATAAATAGATACCATAAAACATAAAGTAACAAACCAATGATTGGGGCAACCTCTAGCTCACCTGGTAGAGTGTGCTTCCCATATACTGTAGGCTGAATCCTTTGCAGTGGCCTGGATTCAGTTCCAACTTGTGGACGTGTGCTGCGTGTCATTCCCCTTCTCTCGTTACCCGCTTTCCTGTCAGTCTCCAGCTGCACTGTAATAAAGGCAAAAAAGTATCTTAAAAAAAGATTCAGCCTTACATAGCATATCACACATCATACAGAAGCATGTGTACTCACACTATCTTGGAGGAGTCAAAACAATTGTTGTGTAACCCTTGGTTTAATCTGTTTAATCTGTGAGTCTGAATATCTACAAGGTCCTCATCTTACATATCTTAGCCTTCAGACTCCATGAAGCCTCGTCACATGCCTGCATGCAGACAGTGAAGAGCTCCAAGGCCTTTCAAAACACCAAACAATGACCATGGATAAATCATACATTCATACAGCTATTATTATTGTTGTTATTTATGATAACATTCACATACTTTCATATTTAATAATTTTTCCTTAATAGAATTCTTCCACTGAGTCCGCCATGTCGTTCCTACAGTAGTAGTAGTAGTAGCTAAACACACTCAAGATATCCACTTGTGTGGGTAAATCACCCTGCAGAAGCCCCACATTAGCCTTAGAGTCATGGAGAGATGACAACATTACAGCAACAAGAACTCCTCTATTGTACATATGGGAGCGTCAATTGTATGAGCATAATTAAGAAAAACACGAATTCTAGTTGTAGTTAAAATTTGACCCTATTCTCATCCCACAAAGGTCAGCAAAGAGACTATTTCTGAGAATGGCTGTTTTGTGGGTTTCATATACCACTCTGCTGGTACCTTATGACCTCATTTGTAAACATGCATGTCTATGTTTGTGTGCACGTGTGTGAGCGAGGGTGTGTATCTGCCTAATTGCAGCTAATCTCACAAACTACTGGACCAATCAGCCTAATATTTTGTGTGCACACTTATGACTGTACGCTCAAGTTTCTCTCATGGTTGTGGTGATTCAGAATTGTTGAAAAACTTGTTTTATATCATCATTGACTGCTGACTCCTCACTCCTCTTAGATGGTTGGAAGGGGCAGAAAGTTTTCCAGAAATCAGCTCAGCTAAAAACAACAAGCCTTACTGGCTGTTGCAGGTCGTATGTTAGCCTTTGTCATGGCTTAAAACTGACATCTACAGAAAAAAAAAAAATCTTATTTTGAACTGGAGCATCTAAAAACTAATTCTATACCCAGTATGTTATGATCCACTAAAGTTAGACATGATACGAGATAAATAAGTCAACTGGTATTGTTATCTTCGCTGCCATATTGATTTGAAGGCAGCTGGGAAGGAAGACTCCACCAGGTACACCTTCGTGATTTTGTTGATTTGGTCATTTGTCCTTGACATTTGTGCATCTATCCAAAGTAAGTAAGCAAGCAAAGTGGTTAAATAGCTTCTTTTTTGGTCTTGTTAAAACTGTGTTGTGTTGTGTTAGCCTACAAACAGAGTTAATACTGTTACAAGTCCAGTTATGTATGGATCAAATGATCAAATGGATCACATGGATCGAAGATTTGTGGCAGTGTTTTAGTTACTAAAGATATATCCTTCCTTGTTATCACATGATGTCTATATTTCACTAATAGTGCCATTTAGCAGAAGTCTGCTCTGTGAAATGCACTGCAGCTCTGTCAAAAATAGACGAGGCCTGTATTTTTATTAGCTTCTGAAACACACTGCAGTGCCTCTGCGGAACCAGAACTGTCTAGAGTGGTGGTTCCCAACTGCTCCAGACACGAGGTTCAGTTTTCTCCTCAGTCATTAGTTCAATGTCCACACAATTTAATACAGTCAGTGTCATACTTGCGTTTGGTTGTGTCATCAAGATAGACTGCTGTCTCTCACAAGAAGCTAGTCGCGCTTCTTACAGTTTTGCGCAAAATAAATGCGATATTTCTAAAGTTTCGACAAAGTACAATTGCGACTTGCAGGTGTTTCCATTAAAAGGTGTTTTGCGTATGAGCCGTAATTCTCGTAAAATCTCGTCCCGCGAGACTCCACTGTGTTTGCAGAGGTAAGATGGATATTCCAAATCTCTTGCGAGCTGGAACAATCATCTCGGTTGCCACTGCTGCTGTTGCAGTTGTCTACAACCAAAGACAAAGAGAGCAAGTGGTACTCCAAAGGCAAAGTGTGTGGCAGCGACCACAGAAAAGAATTTCTGGGAGGGGATCGTGAACAAGGAATTCACAGAGGACTTGAATGTCTGGTGACGTATCTTTGCAAAAAAAGTGTTTCCATTACACTTTTGTGATATGTACTTCTATATCGACACGACTGAAAAACCACCTCATGAGAGCATAAAAACTTTTTCTCGATATTTAAGAGATTTTTCAAAATGTAGGTGTTTCCATTACCAGTTTTTTATTGTGATATTTAGATTTTGCGCATTTCTAGGGTTAACGGAAACCCACTTGCTGTCCGTTAGTCACTCACTCTACAGCAGGAAATGACACTTAAAATGCAGCTGTGTTGGAAACTCACCATACTTAAAAATAAAGTATATTTTTTACGAACTACTGTAGACACGTTCTCGAGTTACTTGTGGTCCATTCAGAATGGATCCACAACCCACTTTTGGACCAAGACCCACCAGTTGGGAACCACTGGTCTAGAGTGGTCGTGATCAGCCTGAGCAGTTGCCTGGCACCTTTGTATCTTGTATCTTTATTAGCATCTACACCTACACCTGCTGGGATTACAATAAAAACGGACCTGGGTTTGAAACATTTCGTGGCTCGTAGCATACTGTACACGTCTGACCTGCAGTTCAGTCTGTTTTGAAAAACAAATGTAGGATAAGAGCATGCTGAAGGGAGGTTGCAATATGAGAGCACTCAGTTCAGTGTGGAGCAAGATATCAGATAACTGCCGAGGGGAGAGGTTCTTAATCTTTGGTGAGATAGCATTTATTATCAGTAAGTCATCCAGTCCACACATGAAAAACACATATGTAATGATTGTCCTGTTCTGTTTTAGCCTTAATTTTGTGTCTCTTGTCTTGCCTAAGATTTACCCTCACACTACAGAAGCTCAAAGTAGGTGTTGAGTAATTGGATGTTTATCATACTGAGTACTTTTCCCCTTGTCTTGAATTGCACTGGGCAGTAAAGGTGCTTTCATTTACGTCAACTGAGAATTCTTAAGGAAAGCTGCACCTTGTGATGACTCAGTCAGGAAAAGTACACATGGCACAGGGCAAAGAGGATGTTTAGTTTCACCGTCATTTGTCACCGGTGTAATGCAGAAAAATGGACCGGTTGCAGGACAAGAGCTTAAATATATTTCAAAGCTTGTGATGACTTGAGTTTGACATAGTGAGTTGATTAAATGTGTGCCAGAGGGAAGGTGATGATTACTTGGTTGACTTGTCTTTGTGTAAAGAAAGGATTAGCACTCACAGATATGTTGTGACACACCACACATATCTGAAGGTTCATGGTGTGCAGATCACTGGGTCAGGAACACATCAAAATAAATGATTTGAACTCCTGACGGCACAGTTAGAGAAAAGTGAAACGTTTATACAACAAAACACCTGGGGCCGACACAGTTTGTTTCGTTTCCGCTGGTTATCCACACTTTACAGGCTCATAAAAGGGCATTCATGGATGTCGCAGGATTCCCTGGTGTTGTGGGTGTAATTGATGGGACACACATCCATATAATGGCACCGTCAGAAGATGAAGCCGTCTTCGTGAACAGGAAGAGATTTCACAGTATCAACGTTCAACTTGTTTTCAATGCGGACTATAAGATTTTGGACATTGTTGCTAAATGGCCAGGCTCAACACATGATGCCAGAATACTCTCTGAGAGTGGCCTCAGACAGCTTTTCAAGGGACATTATGTGCCAGCCAATTGCTACTTGTTAGGGGACAGTGGCTACTCATGCAAACCATGGCTCCTAACACCTTACCTCCATCCAGACCAAGGGCCGCAACTCAACTACAACAGGTAACACAAACAATATAGAATTATGCATGGAAATAAAATGTAAAGAGCATGTTGGAGTATCCTAGTAGTTTAAATATTTCCCTCAAATAATGTACATTGTCATGTATTAAATTATTCACATTATTTCCAGTTGTTTTGAATGAAATTTTGATTATGTCTGTATTAACTTGTAGGGCCCATAGGACAACAAGGGCAGTAGTGGAGCATGGCATTGGCCAACTGAAGAGGCGCTTTCATGTTCTCCACGGAGAGGTGCGGCTGACCCCTGATAAAGTCTGCAAAGTCATCATAGCCTGTGTGATACTACACAACATTTGCAAGGCTAGACAGATTGCAGAACCTCTTGAGGGTGATGAAGACAGCGATAATGATGGTGGTGGTGATGAAAACATTCACACTCCACAGGGGAACTTGGCCCACAGTGGACTGCCTTACAGAGCCCAATTTACAAATTTACATTTCAGGCAAGTTATAGTATATGTAATTTAAGAACCTGTGACTGCAGTGAACTAATATACCAACTAATATTTACTACACATAGCCTACAATAGTTACTTGACACATATTACACACAAAGGCACATGAATACATAATATCTATTTGTCATGGGATTTATTTTTTAGGAGATCAATTTTTAGTCGGTAGTACTCCTCCTGTAGGCATAGAACTCTTTTCTGCTGTCTGAGGACATCCATTGTCATCTCCAATCTTCTGTCCTGCAGGGATGGTGTTGGAGCAGCAGGCAGGAATGGTGTTTGAGCAGCGGCAGCAGCAGCAGCAGCAGCAGCGGGCAGGCTGAACTGTGATGTTTCAGGCTGAGGGTCGTACACCTGGCCCCGGTTCCTCTGATGGCTCCATGCTACAGAAAGGGGAATACATTTAGTTTCTTTAATTATTGTTTTGTTTTCATTGATTTCGCAGAATGAGCATGTACAAGAGATATGAGAAATGGCTTATGTACTGAATAAATATTCCTAATATTTTGTTTACCTGCCTATTGATATATGAAAACACACTTCTACCTTTGTTGCATTTCATTGAGCTGCATCATTGAAGAGTCAATGCCTTCCCTCAGCCCGGTGATACTAACTTCTGACTGTCCCAGGACATTAAACACTGTTTCTGCAACCTGGGACAGCTGCTTAGCAGGTGGCCCACCCCCTAAAAAACAATCCAGTAACCAATATGTACACATTAATTATGTATTTAAATTTGCCAGCAGCTGTAAGTAAGTGGTATATCACTCAGCTTTGCGTGAAGATTCACGTTTGTGTGCTGCAATCTCCTCTCTTGCTTTCGACTGCAACACATACCACCTCTTCTCACACTCCTCACTTGTGCGCATAACCAGTGGAAAGGAGGCATTCATCTGTTGTGCTATATGATCCCATGCCTGCTTCTTGGCTTGTAGTGTGACACTGGGGCCAAATCTACCTCTCAAAACACTTTTATTCTCATTGACCAATTGAGCCAGAAGCAAACACTGTTCCTCTGTCCAGTTGGTTACTTCTTTTCTTCTCCATTGCTGTTTGCAGTTTGTGGAAGATTTGAATGCCAGCCAACACTGCTTCTTATAGGCCGGTTAGCAATCCCAGAAACTGATGAAAGCTGAGCCATTTTACTCTCGTTAATACCAAATGGATAAAGTGCAAAAATTACCAGCATGGTAAATGAATGTAAGCAAATAAATATAACTATCAGCATGTGAATACTGTGCAAGTGGGCCTGAGTTTTCACACATTTTGTAGGGTAATTTTAAAGTATAGCTTATTATTTATTTAACAGAGATTTTCTCTTTATGTAAAATATTATTTATAATTACACAGTCTTCATAGAGATTAGATTCTATGATTAAGTCTATTGATTTGACGGTCCATTCTATGCCCATTATCACCAAACGTGTATTTTTATCTAGCTTTTAGGATCAACCAATCACAACTTTTGAAATGATGACTCATACCTAGCAATGGGGTCAAGAGTCAGAGTTCTCTGAGAATGTTCTGGAATCACTCCTAAGCTAAGACTCCTTGCTAGGAATTTTCAGGCTAAGTTAGGAGCTCTCTGAGAGGATTCTCAGAATCTTTAGGAATACGGGCCCTGAGAAATAGGGTCCTGGATGGGAGAATTAATTCGAATTTCACTGAAATGTATTTACCATCAACGACCTGAGAGGGCTGTGTCCCCTGCATCACCTCTGAAATCCACACCTATGGTCAGTGCTACATCTATGCTGGCATAGACAGGCAAAGCAGTTTAGGAAAAACTGAAAAAGTGATCACAATAATCTATATTTAACACAGCTAAAATGTTTCACCATTACTTTTTTTTTATCAAGTATATGTATTCATCAGAGTGTGCTGTTTCACCTCTGTTGTTTGTGACGTCCACAGTCAGGATATCAAGTTGCATTCAGGGTCTGAGGTGTCTTGTTTGGTTACGCTCGACAGCTTCACTGTTCTTTCTCGATAACGTTGTCACCTTACCTTTGTTAGAGCATCATGTGTGAACTACACTGTACAGTTTGCAGGCAGCTGCAGGCAAACTTAGTTTTTATCAATATGGATATTTTGTCGCATAAATTGCTTCATTTCATCCTAAGAAATTTCTTCTATTTAATTTTTGTGTGATTTTGTTTTAAATATATATAATTCTGTTTTAAATGTTTTAACAATCCTTAATCTATGATGTAGTAATTTGTTTTGGATTAGGATTAATATGGCAAACAGTGACAAAATTCACATTGCAGTATCTGCAGTTTGTTTATGACCTGTGAAATCATTTGTTTCAGATTACACTAATTAGGTTTTGACAAATAAAAAGTTGAATTTAAGAAATTACATTATGACTAGTAAGACTGAAGTTACATTTGACATTAATTGATATAAACTGTATTGGACTTAATGTAAAGACAAAACTTACTATTATGCTACAGTGGGTGCAAAAGTATAAAAAGAAGGAATGGAAGACAAACTGAAATAACTTGTAAAATAACCTGGTTCATAATATCTTTGGATGATGATGAGAAATTGGTTAACACTGAAGTCAGTGTGACACCAGGTGGTGGAAAAAGCCTATTACAGCACGAGCATGTTCCAAAGACTGGTGTTTCATTTAATCTGTAAGGCTCATTTGATGGTTTTAGGGTGGATTTTATGGAGCATTTTATATAAATTGCCCATAATTGACCATGTAAATCGTTAACAAAAGGCAGACAGATCCCCAGAGTTGCAGCGCCTCTGTTGATTCTTCCATGCATGAAATATTACCATTGAAAAACAGTACGCTTTGAAATATGGCTGCTTTGTTGTTTCAGAAAAAAAAAATACATATAAATAAAAATAAATATAAATATAAATATACATATATATTTATATAATTATAGTTTTGCTTTTTGGAAAAGGAAATCTTGGTATTTCAAATAAAGTCAAGTAAATGCTTTTGTTATTTATTATCAATACGTAATAGACTTAACTCTAATAGAACCTTGCATCTATTTTTCCTTTTAGTGATGTGATGTATCATCATTAAACTTCAAATAACTGAGGCTTGAGCAAACTAATTTTTGATTAATTATATTCTCAATTAATAAACATGCACTTTGGTGTGCAAGATGTCAGAAAATTGGAAAAATTATATATATTTATACATTTATATTTTGCTTTTGGGAAAAAGGCATATTAAATTTTAGATACAAATGCATTTGTATGCATAAACTGGCTTAACTCAACGCAACTGACTAAACTCTGATAGAACCTTGTACCTATTTTTCCTTTTAGTGGTGTCATTAAACTTTAAATAATTAGGGTTGCAACTAACTTATTTATTTTTTTAAATGATTATTTTCTCAATTAATAAACATGCATTTTGGTCTTTAAAATGTCAGAAAATAGGGAAAATTAAGTAAGACAAATGCCTGATATTGTCAGGCAACCAATAAATATTTGCCAGTTTATAATAATAATAATAATAATAATAATAATAATGACTATTATTATTATTATTAATGTATTATTATTAATCTGTGGGTTGGCCAATTATTTTTTGTCTCTACTTGAATTCTCTGTCTACAAAATTTGAATGATATATGGCTGATTGAGGATCAATAACATTTAACAACAGGTTCAGGCAGTATCATGTATCTCACCCGGCTGAAAGGGTTACACCGGCAGGTGGGGGAACCAGGAAGTGCGGGCTGAGGTGATTCATGTGGGCGGTGTGCAGTCTCAGATAAAGGTGAGCTGATCGATGGCCGCTCTGAACCCGTCCGGTGTCATACCTGCGTTTATACACCAGTTTCTAAGGTCTGTGCTGTACCGGGACTTTTACTGCAGAGGAGAAGAGAAAAGGCAGCGGAGACAGGGAAGAGCTTTTAAAGTAAGGACGCGCATTAGTAACAGGTAAGTTATGGTAACGTGTGAGGAACGACGTGTGCTCAACCTTGCATTGTCACTTGGGTACCTGTAGTTACTCCATGATTCTGTCAGATAGGAAGAAACTTAACGGGAAAGTGTTAACTTTATTTATTCCAGCAGAGGATTAAATCATCTCAGTTTAACAGCAGATTCTTCTCAGGCACACCTCTCCGTTATTGTCTCGGGGCCGTAGCGGGTTTGTTCAAATAGTTTATCTGATTTAATAAGGTGGATTCGCCCTGGACAAATATCGCGTCTTTCCTGACAGACATTAGACATTAATGGGATAATATAAGAGATGTGACCCGCTGATGGATAACAACAGGTAGAAACAATCACAGGACACATTAAGCTGCCAGGGCGCTGATGTTTCAAGTCAAATAAATGAAACAGTAGTAAACTGATAACCACACTAAGTTATAATCAAGTAGGCCTACTGTAGGTTACTTCATTTATTCTACTCCTACTCCACTACATTTTTATTTTAGGAAATAATATAAGCTACTCTGTAGCTAGTTCACCATAGTATTTGACACTTAGGGGAGAGCGGGGTTGGTTGGGACATTTTTGTATCAACATGAAATAACCTTCTATCACTCACAGACTACTTGAAAAGCAACGGAAATAATTTGATCTTTGAACCAATAGAGGCGCCTGCTAAGAGTTTATCAAGTTTTTTTAGAGCCTAACCTAACGTGAAAGGCACAAATTTGTAAAATATACATACAAGGGGAGCATTTTTTGGTCCATCGCTGGAGCTTCTGCCTGCTCTCCTCCTGGTGAATAGTGTTCCAGCAACGAGGAGTGATGGGGGGTGATCTTGATATTGCATCTGATCAATGACGGGCAAAACATTTATTTCAACCACGGCAGCTCAGCATTGATTCCAATTTTCCTCAGTGGCCACTTGCGGTATTGCAATAAAATATCCCCTACAGACCAAAAAGCATTTTCCCCATAGCCCACCATTGTAAGAGACGTCTGTAAAACTGTTAACAGGATACCTCGAACTTCAAACAAGGCCACTTATGACTCTTTCTGTTATGATTTTTTGAGCAATGGAAGTTTAATATTCATAAAACTTTCCTGTGCTGAGAAAAATTATTTTAAAATCTATGATGTCATTGCATTGTGAGCCAAGCGGGAACTCACAGGCGGGGACGGAAACACTACTGTGCATATTCAATAAGTCGCATATCGTGGAAGTAAAGTTGGAAGCTAGAAACCTTTCTGGCATAAGTGCCACACAAGGAATTCCAATAAAACAAAATGGGCACCATCTTGGACTCTGGTATCTAGGTATTATTATACATCTATACATCAACATTTGCTTGTGAAAAACCTCGTAACTCTTTGTAATGTAGGTTTGATTGAAAAAATTGCAGTCTAAATTTGAACTCCCTTTATTTACAATGTCACTTGTTCACACATTTCTTTAAGAAAATGGAAAATTACATTTAGAAAGTACTGAGATATGGAATTTGGCTGTCTACTGTGTCTTCATTGCTGACACATGCTCATCCCTACATATAACATGCTAGGTATGCTTCTGAGTCTGCTCTTGATACGGGACGCCATGGTTAAGTTTGGAAAAAACATCATGTTTTGGCTCTACATTGGAAGTGAACACCAGGCTATCGAATGAAAGTTCGGGGTTTGTTGGACCCATCCACCACACATCTCACAGCTCCTTATATTATGTCTTTACCAGCAGCTTTTCATACTGACGCCACTCATCTGCGTATCATACTGCCACGACTGGTGCCGTCCGGCCAAGCAGAAACATGTCATAACACTGGGAAAAGTTCTGACTGCGGGGTTATAAAGTGGCACTGCCTTGCCGCGTATCATACTGCCACAAAAGGTGGCTTTTGGTGTCAGTGTCTGAGGCTGAAATCACTCACAAAGCGGCAGTATTTGACGACTTTGAAACGAGAATGGGCTGTTTTTACAGTGGCACCTATGAGCTCAATTTGGTTACCATAGGCTTAAGGTAGCCTAAAGGTTTATGTAGGCTACTGAGTTTGTTTCATCAGGCAAAATCAAAATCTGCCCACAGGGTTAAAATATAGGCCTACATGAAGGTAGTGCAGTAAACTGTGGCTCTTGTTTAATTGAAAAAGCCTTTGTCTCCTTTTTGTTGATTTGTAACTAGGTTCACACTCTCCGTGTCTATATATATGACGTGCAACGTACCCTGGGTGTGTTGGTTGTTGACTTTCTGGGACGCCATGCCAACTTCAGCCTGTTACATGCATTGCCTGTTTTGAAAATACACTTCCTGTTTCACAGGAAATGTACAGTTTGCATACAGTCTTTTTCAAAATAGATGTATTACGTCGGTACAACAGACAGATTGATGTTTATTTTCCTTCAACAACAAATGCACATGGTTAGGTTTTGCTAACACACATGTGGTTAGGTTTTAAAGAAAGCAACAAGGTTTGGCTTCACATTCATACAAGAGGCGAACACCGGCCTCCGTGTTGAAAGTCGGTGACTGTGGGACCCATCCACCACTCCGACCATCCACCCTACTTGGGTTTTTCGCACCTTTAACTTATGTTGTGGTCCGGCCCCCTTTTCCCCCAGATGACATCAGGCATTGTCACACACTGACAGCAACCAGCTGCATATCATGCTGACGTTAAAGGACGTTTTTTCGTCAACATATAGTATGGAAGTCACTGCCCATTTGGACTGCTTGAACTGTAATAAATAATATGTTTACATGTTCCATCCATTCAGACGCTGCATGCCGTGTTGAAACAGTTTGCATGTTATTATCATACTGTGTGTGATCTGTCAGTGTCCTTGACACCTGACACCTGTCCACCTGCCTACCTGTTCTCAGGTCCATGTCATTGGTCTGACAGCCCATTGGTCCGACATCCCATTAGTCCGACGGTCTGCAGTGCTGAACGGCTCCCGGCGGACGTATTTCTAACTTGATGGTGCGCCGTGACCGGCTCTGGGTCAGCTGAGAAAGGCTTGAGGCGAAGCAGGCTCACAGCTTATGTGTTTGTCACTTTCTTTTTCATTTTAACCCACACCATGATCTTTTTCTGACCCTAACCAAGTGGTTTTTGTGCCTAAACCTAACCAGACCTTAACCACAGGGCATCATGATGATTTCGGAACGGACTTCAGAACAGTGGGTTTAATATGGTCGGAACAATGGGATGTTGGACCAATGGGCAGTTCCCCCTGTTCTCACCCCCGGCTTTCTGAAGCTTGGTGCACGGGCGTTTCCTGCAAAGGTGACAGGGTGGCACAGAGGTCTCTGGGAGCTCCCGGTAATAACCTTTTATTTTACGGATCATACACCTGAGTTCACGAACATGTCTGATATTATTAGATAAATGTGACAGCAGATGCTGTATTCACACATCAGTGACGATGGTGCTTTGCTGTGCTGGGGACATGTCTTTTCTTTTCCCCTGATAATGCTACGTAGTTATAAAATGATTGTGAATTTGGCTTGATAAAGTTTTGTTCCTGCTACCGTGCAGCCATAGTGGAAACTATAAAACAATACTTCCCTAACTGCTCCTGGGTAACTGTTTCAATCGTTCCAGGGAGAGCAGACACACTTTCGACTCCTGACAGCTAACACTAGCACGAACAGATAGACTGGAAAATTAGCTTTCCAACAATATGTTTTTTGGCATAACTAAAACTGAATGGTAGAAGGAAAATTACAAAAGAGAAAAAATGTACTGACAGACTGTAGATTTTAAAACTGTGAATAAAATGTGAGGACTAGTCAGCAGGTCTTTAAAGTTAAAGTGAAGAGGGTGTGGAGCATGGTGAATGGTGTCTGCATGGTACTAGTTGTACTTTTACTAAAGTAGCATAATGAATTCAGGACTTTAACTTCTAATGGGCAATTCTGGCACATTGAGTTTGTACTTTACCAAAGTTAAGTATCAAAATACAAACTTCTCCACCACTGCTGATAACATAAATACCATGGCTGCTGAGTTATTAACTTTATGAGCAGTGCTTGTTTAAGATATGGCTTGAAACCACTTTTGCTGACATTGGCGTTACTTCCTCATTAAACCCTAACCCTAACCCTTCTTTTGCTCTGCGGGGCAGGGCAGCTTTATTTGTGTGGCATGTTTTATACACCAGGGCTGTTCAAAGGAGTAAAATATAAAACAACATAGGATACAGATTTACAATAAAAGAGTATAGAGAGAAAATTTAATAAGTAAAATTAATTACTCAATTATTAACAATGCAAAACAGCATTAAAACAACAAAAGTGTAGACAAGGGGTGCTAAAATAAAAAAAATATTTGAAGTGGTTTAAAAATAAGTTTGCAGTCAAAATGTCTATTTTTGATTTTTTTTTTCCTTATTTAAACCAGTACCTAAAGGATGAAGCAAAGTGTTAAAGTGATAACCCTTCCATTTGCCACAAACAAAGCCTTCATATTTGATGGAGATGACAACATACGAAAGTGAAGCCATTGTTAAACTATGTAAAGAAATATTTTTTATTTTTGTTTGCAAAAAGTCATTTACAATCACAGACAAATAAAGTCACCAGTCCAACAAATGTTTTTTTATCATTAAATGAAGAAAGGTCATGAAGAATCCAAGCTAATAAAACAATGCTAATAATGTTATCTTCTGAACTGTTACAGTGCGGGTTCTCCAACTAGAATATAAGATAAAACCTTTAAGGGTGGGGTTTTAAAATATACATAACAGAGGGTGAATCAATGTGGTGGTCATTTACTGTAAGAAGACTAGGGATGCATGATATTGGATTTTTTGCCGATATGCCGATATGCAACAACTCATTGACTGATAACCTATACCGATGTTGATATATCCACTTTTTCCCGCCTAATTTTAGTGATCATTAAGTGTTTCTGATAGATTTTTTTTTAAGCCAGAATTGACTGATACTGATGACGTATTGATGCTATCAACGTGTTGGCCGATTCTGATATTATCATTAGGCATGTCCCGATCCGATCATGTGATCGGAAATCGGGGCCGATCACGTGGTTTCAGACTTGATCGGAATCGGAAGTTACATCCCAATCAGGGATCGGATATAGGCCTATGACTTATCAGATACATGTCAGGGTTTTCCCTATTTGTCTAAAGCAAGACGGGCCGCATGGGGGGCGTTCAGATGTAGCTCTTTTGCACTCTCAAACCCATTACTTTTACTGTAGACGTGCGTCATGTGCGCTCATAACCCAAAGCGACGCCAGCGGCACGCCTTCGGTGCAATGCGCTTGTTTTTCGTGCACGTCCGTGTGTGTGTGGCTGCGTCATCGCGGACATGTAACGATATGAAATGACGGCGCTTGCGAGAGTGTGAGAGACGATCGTCCGTGTCATCGTGTCAGCTGACTGTTTAGTACGTGTGTGTGGCTGAATTGTTTCACTGCTGACTTCCAAGCAGCTGTTGTTGTTGATGTTTGAGCGCTACAGACCCCAGCAGCAACAACAGTCACTGCAGCTTTTACTGAGAGCGAGTCAGACATAACGCATGTGAGACAGACACACGGACAGACTGCGCAGATGTCGCGGACATCGTTAAACTTCTCACACTGTTGTGTGACGGCAGATACAGAACCAGGTATTTATTTAAAGTTAGAGAGGGAGAAGGAGTGAGGTGAGCTGGGTGAGGGAGGGAGGGAGGGAATGAGGGAGGGAGGAGCGAGGTGGGGGCAGACAGGCAGGTGAGGGAGGGATAAAGGGAAAGAGGCTGGTGATTGAGAAAGGCATGATAAGCTATTTTATTTTTGACCAAATGTTCTTGTTGTTGACTAATGGATAATTGAATTAATATTATGATACAGTTAATCTACAGTAAAAAATTTTACTGCATTGCCAAAGTATCGGATCGGGACTCGGTATCGGCAGACACTCAAAATCAAATGACTCGGACTCGGACTCGGGGGCAAAAAAATGTGATCGGGACATCCCTAATTATCATGCATCCCTAAAGAAGAGTTCAGAAGTACTGGTAGTGTATGCCATTGCATTCTTAGTCCGCTTCATTCAGACATTGTTAGTCCTCCACTGATGTATCGCCAGTGTTGTGCTAGTTACTGAAAAATAGTAACTAGTTACCCTTAGTAGTTGCTTCATTAAAAAGTAACTCAGTTAGTAACTCAGTTACTTTAATCAAAAAGCAATGCATTACTGAGAAAAGTAACTTTCTAGTTACCCCCCCCCCCCCCCCCCCCCCCCCCCCCAAAAAAAAAACAAAAAACTGGACTTTGGTCTCTCGTCTTGGCTTGCCATCACGCCATGACTGTGACGCATGCGCACTAGTGTCATCTATACTCTGAGTACGACCTGGCTGTAGATGACTGACTTGGGACGCTAGAGGGCGCTAGGTGCCACAAAGAAGACAACATTGCTAAGAAGGAACATGTTTTGGGAAACTCAGCCCTGCAGCCCAAAACCTTCCCTAACTGTATTGGGTCGTAGCTACATCGCCTAAGAGACAGGGGATGGAGTTTAACCAAGGGACTGTTAGACTACATGCAACCGTCTTCTACAGTGGAGTCACTCGCTGTCAGGCAGCTAAATGTTTTACAACTACGGTACTTGGAAACAAATATGGAAAATGAGCTAAAAGTTTCCTCGGGATAACAATGGATATCACGTCACTGGATATAACGTTACTGGGACTAAAAATATACCGAAGCGCTACCACTTAATGTAACGTTACAGTATTGTGGTGAGGCCAGCAGGTCGACAGTGACTTCAGAGATGGTGAGAGACGTGTTTAATCAATTGTTCATATACCTTTGTCTGACTTGACTATCTTTTATTGTTCAGGGCTAAAATGTTTTAGTGAAAGGGAACTTCAGTTTGTGAAGGAATACTGCATGCTGCACGCCGTTTTAAAACCTGGCCAAAAATAATAGAGTAACGCACAGTTTGGTAATGGTAACTGAGTTACTGAATTTAAAAACTAACGCGTTAGAGTATTAGTTACTGCCAAAACTAACAGCGTTACTGTAACGCGTTACTTTAACGCGTTACTAATAACGTGTTACTGCCCAACACTGTGTATCGCACAACTGGACCTGAAGCTACTCCACAGATTCAAATTTTACATTCAAAGTTATGACATAAACTAAACAAACCTATGGATGAGTCTCATAATCAGAGCTGAAGCAATTAGTCAGTGAATGACTCACTGTTACCAGCCTCCCAAATGTAAAGATTTGCTGATATATACAGACATACAGACATTTTAAGACATGACATTGTGAGAAGGAGTGAATGTGTTGGATGGTGGTTGGATAGGTCAAATCACTGTGGAGAGTCCGGTCAGAACTCTGGGTTTGTCTTTACAGATAGCAGTTCCAATAATCAGGCCTTATTGCAGTTAAGAGTTCTTTTATTTTACTTTAATTGGGATGATGGGACTTGCGGTCGTAAGAATACATTTACCGAAAAATATACAGTGTACTTGTAACTCAGGACATCTGCAATATCCCAATAATAAACCTAGTAAGTACATCTATGACTCTTGGTGTCAGGTGAGGTTATCTCACTGCACAGTTCTAACTTTGGGTTCTTAAACCTTGTAAGGCACATTGTCCTTAATTGTTTTGACATTACGAAGACTCAACAATAATCATAATATAACGGATTCTTCCTCTGTTTCAACAAAAAATTGTGGCTGAAATAAATAATTGTACCTGATAAATTGGCAAGTGTTATTTGACACAGTTAAATGTTAGACTATTGTATGATTAATCAAGAAAATAATGGGCAGATTTATTGACAATGAATATAATATAGTTTCAGCCCCACACAAGACATTAACAGTCGTTACCTTGGACGGTATGAAATGTACTGGTCTTGTATTTCATGTTAAGAAAGGTGTTTCCTGGCTTTACAGCGTCCTACCCTAAATAGAATCTAATTTGTCAACTCGTGTCTAAACGTTGAGCATCTGCTTGCATGCTGTCATCATTCAGTTTTCATACAGTGTGGGAGGGCAGATGCGGAACTAAGTGTGATTTATAACATAAACAGGATGTGAGGGTAATTGTTCCGTGGTCACAGCTAAGAGCTTCTTTGGCGGCGTGTTGGTGATGCTCGGTTTGTGAAACCATCGCAGGATACTTAAGCTTTTTGTATCGCTGTCATGGGTGACATATGTGTGGTGTGGAATAAGCGCAGTGAGTATGAAATTGGAGAGTTGAAGTAAAAGAGAAAGAAAGCCTTCGCCAGTCACAGGACAAAGCTACTACTTCCTTAAAGTTAACGCCATGGCATGATTTTACTTTCCTTGCATCACTAAAGAAGTGCTTCCTACAGATTGTATATGTAATACTTATCAGAATAAAACTGCTAAAACGTGTTAAAAATAGAGTGATGGGGGTAATGGTGTGCATCTCCTTCTGGGTTCGTTTGATATACACAGTGGGATATAATGCACCTTGCTCAAAAACCCACCCAATGCACTGGGTGGATGTTTGAGCAAGGAAGATACATTTTCACTGAAATCCTGCTGACTGAATATGTTTCACCTCAGAGTTCTGTGTTAGCCATTTAAGGTTGATATTTTCAACACAATTGTGCAGGCGCATATTCCTCTAAACAAAACCACACTGACACTTCCTGCAGGGTTATAGGCTCAGTGGAAGGCGGAAACCTTGAACGTCCAAACCACTAATTCCATAAAATGAAAAAAAAACCCCAACAAACTGTGTTTTTAAAATAAGTGAACACTTTGCCGTCAAAGTTAATATTGTGTCTTAATACATGTTTAGATGTGTCATTATATTATTATTTTACCAAAATCAAGCTCAAATTATGAGTTACAAGGTTTTTGATAAGCAAATGAGATAGATGAATAATAATGCCTAGATGCTGGAGGCCAAGATGGTGCCTGTCCAGTTTAATGGAATTCCTTGCCTGGTGCATATGTCTAAAAAGTTTCCGGTTTTTGGCTTTACTTTCACGACATGCAACTTACCCGTCCATGAGTTCCAGCTCGGCTCATAGACTTTACATTGTGATGATGTCACAGATTGTTTTTCTCAGCTCCGGTTAAGTTTTATGAATATAAAACCTCCATCGCTCAAAAATTCATAATAGAAAGAGTTATCAATTAATTCAATCAGTTTTATTTAAAAAAAAGCCCAATATCACAAATCACAATTTACCTCACAGGGCTTTACAGCATACAACATCCATCTGTCCTTAGGACCCTCGCAGCGGATAAGGAAAAACTCCCCTCAAAAAACCCTTTAACGGGAAAAAAAATGGTAGAAATAATTGACCTTTGAAGTTTGAATTGTCCTATCAACAGTCTTACAGATGTATTTTACAGTGGTGGTGTATAGAGAAGATGCTTTTTGGGCTGTAGGGTATTTTTTTTGTTGTTGCAGTGGCCACTGGGGAAAATTGGAAGCGAGGTTGAGCTCCTTTCCTGGGGGCCTGGATGAGATGCATGTATTGTCCGTCACTGATTAGAACAACCACATTTGGGGCAGGAATTGCATGGCATTACTTTATCATCAACCCCAGGCAGGCAGAAACTGCAGTGATGGACCAGCAGCGTGGCTGTTACAACATATTAAGGCATTAAGAACTGTGCTGAAGTTGATAGTTTCTGCATTGGTACAATTCTAAAAACTTTTGGGCAAAACAAACAAATAACAACACCAGTAAACAAGCACCATTTAGTTGCCACCCAAAGGAACACTATGGGTCAGATCTGTGGTTGTAAATCAATGCCCAGCAGTTGGCTGAAGGCAGGGCTATGGTGGTAACTGAAGAAGCTGTTGTACAAAGAAATAAAGATAGCATTGATCATGTAATAGTGTATTACTTTTGCTCTGAGGCTGTTTCTCTGTCAGAATTACATTTGCTGAGAAAAGTGCTGCTATCATGTTCTAAATGTGAGTCTCTTTTCTGTGTAGCTTTAATGGAGAACGGAAGGAGACACTTAAAACACATCTTTATCTGCGTCCTGGGAGCAGTTACAATCTTCTTCATCTATCTCAACTATGACTGGGAGTTGGTAAGCAGGGATTTTCCAGCAGCAGCGTCATCATCATTATCATCGTCATCATCACCATCATCACCATCATCACCATCATCATCAACATCATCAACATCATTATCAGCGGCAGCAGAGCCACGATGGGAGGATCCTGGGCCGTATCATGTGGCCTATCCACGAAACTACAAATTCATCATGGATGACACGCTAACGTGTAAGAACACAACTCCTTTCTTGGTCCTGATGGTTCCAGTTGCACCCAGTGACATAGCAGCTAGGGACACCATTCGGAAGACATGGGGGAATGAGAAACTGGTCCTGGGTCAGCTGGTCGAGACCCTCTTCATCCTGGGCCTGCCTGGGGGAGCTGATGCTGAGCAGCAGGAGAAGCTCAGACAGGAGAACCTGCAGCATCATGACCTGATCCAGAGTAACTTCCAGGACAGCTACCGCAATCTGACCATCAAGACTATGATGATGCTGGAGTGGCTGGCTGCGCACTGTGTCAATGCTTCCTATGTCATGAAGATTGACTCTGATATGTTACTGCATGTCCCGAATTTGGTTAAACTGTTGCTGAGTCCCAGCACAGCCAAAGAAAACTACATGACAGGTTTGGTGTGGTGGCACAGCCCGGTTTTAAGAAATCCGTTCAACAAGTTCTACATGCCCAGAGGAGTGATTGCTGAGTCGGAGTACCCCCCATATCCTCTGGGCATGGCCTACGTCATGTCCCTGGACCTGCCTGCCAAGATCCTGTCAGTCTCTCCTCAGATTAAACCTATCTACATTGAAGATGCCTACCTGGGTATGTGTCTGAAACGCCTGGGCATTTCCCCCACCGACCCTCCTGAAAATACAATGTTCATTGTCGACCCCAGGCATCCTCTGAGCAGCTGCAGCCTTTCAAAAGTGATTGCTGTGACAACGACAAGCATCCCACAGATGATGAGTTACTGGGAGAGGAGCAGACAGCCAGAAGCTAAATGCTGAACTTTATTAAGTTTACCAAGACTGAATTTAGATTTTTTTTTTTTTTTTTTACTAAACCTGACAAATATTTAACATTAATTAAAATGAAGCATATGTATTTTCTTTGCAAAGATCATGGAATACATTGCCCCTTGGTTTGACTTTTTTTTGTATGAAGGACAAAACAGATGTAAGAGTTTGAACCCAAAACTTTGTTTTTATCAAATGTCCTTTCAGTCAGATGAGCCTCAGAGACTTTCTGAGCTGCATCAGCTCTCATACACAGATAAGAACATCTGCTGGATCCTAAATTATAAATAGTAAACATAAAGACTGATTCCATACATCATCACATTGTCAATTTTTAAGTTCAACATTTTTTACGTTATTTTGCCAGCCAGTTTGAAATAAGTGTTAAACTCACAACCATTGAGTAAGGTAGCTTTCTTTCAGCAGGTTGAACTCAGACTGCGTAAAATAATGGAGGTAGTCAACAGGACTAGATACTAGTGTACTTCTGTTTTGAAGCCTCGACTTTGGCATTTTGGCCGTCCCCATCTTGGTTCTTTGGAGCCGTAAGTGATCTTATTTGGAGGAGAGGGTGAAGCTAATCCTAACAGAGCTACTAACTTGGTTAATACGGTGCATTAGCAGCTGCGGTTAACTGTGATAATGCAAATTTTCTGTGAAAATCAGGCTTAAAAGCATTAAAACAAAATGTATGTACTGGAAAATCTGAATATCGGACCCCTTAAAGGTCTTTTAGCACAACCAAATGCTGAGCAAGACTTTTTTAGGCTATCAGAATGTTATAATAAACTTTCATGAACTGAAAACGCAGTGGAATAGTGAAAGCTATGGCTACATCTATACTCTTTGAAGTGGCCTGCCCACAGCAGAAATAAACGTAACATAAATATAAATGTTTACAGCCTGATACAAAAAACAGTTTCGGTCTTGATAGCTTGTGTCAACATCCATGACTACGGTGGCTTAGTTCAATCAATCAATCAATCAATCAATCAATCAATCAAACTTTATTTGTATAGCACTTTTCATACATTAAAAATGCAGCACAAAGTGCTTCACAGAATAAAAACATACAACAAAAATATTACATACATAATGTTCTCACTTTTGGAACAATTAAAAGGCCGGTGCCGGAGGACCTCAGGATCCGCGAGGGTTGATATGATAAAAGCAGGTCAGATAAATAAGATGGCCCAAGACCGTTAAGACATTTAAAAACTAATAAAAAGAACCTTAAAATCGATCCTGAAACACACGGGGAGCCAATGCAGCGATTTTAAAACTGGTGTAATGTGCGCCCGCCCTCTGGGCGTGTGTGTCATCTGCATAACTGTGGAAGCTGATGCCGTGCCTCCTGAAGACGTCCCCAAGGGGAAGCATATATAGATTAAAAAGAAGTGGACCTAAAATTGACCCTTGGGGCACCCCACACCTGATTTCATGCGTTCTGGAGGAACATGTATCCATACTTACAAAGAAACAACGATCTGTGAGATAAGAGCTGAACCAGTTAAAAACAGTACCAGAGAGGCCCACCAGGTTTCTGAGTCTGTTTAATAAAATTTGGTGATCTACTGTATAAAAGGCAGCGCTTAGATCCAGTAGTACCAAGGCTGTGAGTTTTGTGAATCAACATTAAACCTGATATCATTTAAAATCTTTAAAAGGGCTATCTCTGTACTGTGGTTCATCCTAAAACCAGACTGATATTTCTCTAAAATATTGTTTCCTTTTAAAAAATAATTTACTTGGTTAAAAACCAGTTTTTCTAAAATCTTACTTAAAAACAGTAAGTTGGATACAGGTCGGTAATTATTAAAAGTGTTGGGATCTAAATTACTCTTCTTCAGAAGGGGCTTCACCGCCGTTTTGAAGGCAGTGGGGAAGACACCCGTCTGAAGAGAGTAATTTACTATATTTAAAATCTGTTCCTCAAAGAATCTGTAAAACGTTTTTAAAAGTGATGTGGGAATCGGATCTAAAAGGCAGGTTGTTGGGTTTACCTGGGAGAAAACTCGACCAAGTGTCCTTGCATCAACCAGGGCAAAACTCTCCAGTGTTTCCACAGGTAAAAGCAATGATCCAGGTGTGTTAAAAATTACATTCTGTTGGTATAAAAGACTGGATCTGATGTCATTGATTTTACTTCTGATGTGGTCTGCAAAGTCCTCACAGAGGGCATCTATTGAAATCTTGGCTGTATTTTTAAAATTGGTGCTAGTAGTTACACACATTTAAGGGCGAGGCTGCTTGAACAACAGGCTTACTGTGAGGCATAACTAGTCTGTGACGTCAGATGCCGAATACAGCCGATGGGTTCTGTGAATGGGTTACAGACTGTTCACAGACCCAGGGCCAAGTTCACCATGTGGTGTTTGGGGTAATTTGATATATAGCAAATTGTCAGTGCTGTACACACCACAGACAGCACAATATAAACAGAAATTACAGGAACATTTAAGGTGACACCTGCATTATTACATCATTTTGAGGCCCCATCTTGTAAAGGAGCCATGATTTTAAATTAACTGTGTTATCTATATGGCACATGCAAGTTACTACAAGCCAGTTACTAACACCTAACGATTTCTGCCCTGGTGCCCCCTAGAGGGTTAATAGTATTTTCATCTATAAGGTCCTCCTCTCTAAGTTGTAGAGCTCATCATTCTTAGTGGAGTTCAAAGTGAACAACAATGACACCACAGATCGCATTCATTCATTTTCCACAACCACATCTGTGCGGGGTTCCGGAGCTTATCCCAGCTGACATTGGGCGAGAGGCAGGGTACACACTGGACAGGTCGCCAGACTATCACAGGGCTGACACATAGAGACAGACAAGCATTCATGCTCACATTCACACCTACGGACAATTTAGAGTTATGTCTTTGGACTGTGGGAGGAAGCCAGAGTACACAGAGAAAACCCACGCTGACATGAGGAGAAGATGCAAACTCTGCACAGAAGTGCTCCCCCTGGGTTCGAACCAGGAACCCTCTTACTGTGAGGTGCCAATGCTCACCACTGCACCACCGTGCCACCTACCACAGGCTAACTTAAAAAGTTCCTCATACCAGCACTGAACTGGTAAAGACCTCACCAGTGAGATACACTGCAAAATGCTCTGATCAGAGACACTCATTCCTCTGAGGGGCCTTAACGTTGTGCTTGTTAGCACTGTTAATGATAATTGTGGCTGTTTAGTGTGTGTGTGTGTGTGTGTGTGTGTGTAGGTGATGATTACTTTGACTGAACTGTCTTGCTGTGATGTATATATATATATATATATGTTCTGTTCACACATTTCTCTTGTAAGTGACCTTAATCTCAAAAAGACTACCAAAGTAAAGCTCAGCTGCTGAATGTTAAAGAACAATACTTTTATGTTCAGACTTTTGTAAAAAATAAAGGGAGTGTGTCTCAGTGGCCATGAAAGTCTCAAGTAAATGCTAATGCTGTGATGTAGTGCTCCTATAGTGATGTTTCTATCTGGAAAATGATTTTTAGGTTTCAACAAGGAGACAGGATTTGTACTAAAGTTGTTCAGTAAACAAGTTTCATGTAAGCCAATTTTGATATGCCAAATTCTGTACTCTTGGGACAGAATACAACAAAATATACTGTCACATACTGTCATACTGTTATACTACAGACATGTTACCACTCATGTCATTGCAGAGTTTAAGTTGTAATATGATCTGTTATGTGTCATGTATAGGAAATGTAATGTTACAGTATGAAGGAGTTGTCCAAGATTGTAAAAAGGTGATTTTAATCTGTAAAATCAAACTTGTTTCGTACTTCAGGAGATCATTCCTCCTGTATCCACATTACTCAGCTGCTCTCAGGGAAAGTTCTCATCTTTGTGAAGGAGTTTCCTTCTAAAAGTATATATCCATCATTTCAACAATGTTAAATGTTCAAGATTTTGATCTTCTGTGAATACTGTGACGATTCATAGTGGCACAAAACACATTCACTGTACTCTATCTGCTTCATGAATGAGATTGTTTACGTTTTCACTTTTCAGAAAAAGCTCCTCTCAGGACTATTCCTTCATGGGAGCAAGAACTGTATCGCCAATCTGTCTTGCACTTTCAAAAAAAATCCAACACTATCTTCTAACATATACAGTACAGGCCAAAAGTTTGGACACACCTTCTCATTCAATGCGTTTTCTTTATTTTCATGACTATTTACATTGTAGATTCTCACTGAAGGCATCAAAACTATGAATGAACACATGTGGAGTTATGTACTTAACAAAAAAAGGTGAAATAACTGAAAACATGTTTTATATTCTAGTTTCTTCAAAATAGCCACCCTTTGCTCTGATTACTGCTTTGCACACTCTTGGCATTCTCTCCATGAGCTTCAAGAGGTAGTCACCTGAAATGGTTTTCCAACAGTCTTGAAGGAGTTCCCAGAGGTGTTTAGCACTTGTTGGCCCCTTTGCCTTCACTCTGCGGTCCAGCTCACCCTAAACCATCTTGATTGGGTTCAGGTCCGGTGACTGTGGAGGCCAGGTCATCTGCCGCAGCACTCCATCACTCTCCTTCTTGGTCAAATAGCCCTTACACAGCCTGGAGGTGTGTTTGGGGTCATTGTCCTGTTGAAAAATAAATGATCGTCCAACTAAACGCAAACTGGATGGGATGGCATGTCGCTGCAGGATGCTGTGGTAGCCATGCTGGTTCAGTGTGCCTTCAATTTTGAATAAATCCCCAACAGTGTCACCAGCAAAACACCCCCACACCATCACACCTCCTCCTCCATGCTTCACAGTGGGAACCAGGCATGTGGAATCCATCCGTTCACCTTTTCTGCGTCTCACAAAGACACGGCGGTTGGAACCAGAGATCTCAAATTTGGACTCATCAGACCAAAGCACAGATTTCCACTGGTCTAATGTCCATTCCTTGTGTTTCTTGGCCCAAACAAATCTCTTCTGCTTGTTGCCTCTCCTTAGCAGTGGTTTCCTAGCAGCTATTTGACCATGAAGGCCTGATTGGCGCAGTCTCCTCTTAACAGTTGTTCTAGAGATGGGTCTGCTGCTAGAACTCTGTGTGGCATTCATCTGGTCTCTGATCTGAGCTGCTGTTAACTTGCGATTTCTGAGGCTGGTGACTCGGATGAACTTATCCTCAGAAGCAGAGGTGACTCTTGGTCTTCCTTTCCTGGGTCGGTCCTCATGTGTGCCAGTTTTGTTGTAGCGCTTGATGGTTTTTGCGACTCCACTTGGGGACACATTTAAAGTTTCTGCAATTTTCCGGACTGACTGACCTTCATTTCTTAAAGTAATGATGGCCACTGGTTTTTCTTTAGTTAGCTGATTGGTTCTTGCCATAATATGAATTTTAACAGTTGTCCAATAGGGCTGTCGGCTGTGTATTAACCTGACTTCTGCACAACACAACTGATGGTCCCAACCCCATTGATAAAGCAAGAAATTCCACTAATTAACCCTGATAAGGCACACCTGTGAAGTGGAAACCATTTCAGGTGACTACCTCTTGAAGCTCATCGAGAGAATGCCAAGAGTGTGCAAAGCAGTAATCAGAGCAAAGGGTGGCTATTTTGAAGAAACTAGAATATAAAACATGTTTTCAGTTATTTCACCTTTTTTTGTTAAGTACATAACTCCACATGTGTTCATTCATAGTTTTGATGCCTTCAGTGAGAATCTACAATGTAAATAGTCATGAAAATAAAGAAAACACATTGAATGAGAAGGTGTGTCCAAACTTTTGGCCTGTACTGTATATATATATAAAAAAAAGTAAGATTAAACACAAATTACATAAATGTTTTTTACTGCAAATGTATTTGTGGGCACACTACATCAAATGCCAGATGGAAAAAACAAAACCTTACATGACACTGCAGAGCGGTATTCTCAGTGAAGGTTTCTGTTGTGCTTGTGTACCATATTTTGCATCATTGTCAATTAAAGTGTGTGTTTTATTTTTTGCCTATCTCACTGCCTTCAACATATGTGAATACTTAGCAATGTCCTTAATGTTAAAGGGATAGTGCACCCAAAAATGAAAATTCAGCCATTATCTACTCACCCATATGCCGAGGGAGGCTCAGGTGAAGTTTTAGAGGACTCACAACACTAGATCCAAGGGGAGAGGAGGTGGCAACACAACTCTACCTAATGGAGGCTGATGGTGCCCCAGATTCAAACATCCAAAAACACATAATTGAAACCACAAAATATCTCCATACTGCTCGTCCGTAGTGATCCAAGTGTCCTGAAGCCCCGACATAAAACGTTGTTTGGAAAAACGTCATTTGAACTCTAGCTACAGACTACAATGAGGCTAAATGAGGTTTTATGTCGGGTGAGCGATGTGAGGACTCTAAAACTTCACCTGAGCCTCCCTTGGCATATGGGTGAGTAGATAATGGCTGAATTTTCATTTTTGGGTGCACTATCCCTTTAATATTCAAATATACTCAACATGCCCCCTCAAGATATGATAAAAAAAATACAAAGAAAAAAGCTGTTGTACTATTACAGAAAACTACATAGCCTGTAATAATCATAAGCAAATGTAATTATATATCATTCATTAACTTAACAAACTGCCATTATTATTACTACTGGTTTTAGTATTATGGTGGACTGCACTTCTCCATGTGGTTTGTCCAGCTGGTGTTGCCATACCCCATCTGAAACTGTCGCTCTACTGCAGTGGGTACAATCAATGTCAAACACTGCTCTGTCTCATTATTTCATTACTTTAAAATGTATTGAAAAGTTGGAAACTAGGATGTAATATGAGTGTTGCGTAGGCCATATCACTGTCGACTTTGATGGTTTTTGTAAAGTGTTAGTATGTCATGTTAGCACTTTTCCTGTGCAGCCCTCAATCATATGTTGGCTCCCTAAAATGGCCAATGAGGCGAGGGTTGCCCGCCCAACGTTAAATAGGTGTTTACAGCCCTGGATAAGCTGATAGCACGAAAGACTTGACATGATGATTTGAGCAGACTGATCTAAGAACAAAAGCACAAACAGATTCAGCCGCTATAAATCAATGTACTGCTTCAAATGGGAAAAATTCTAAGTAAATAAATAAAGGAACAGTAAACCATGCCTGCACATACAGTGAGGTCATTCTCTCTTCACCTTAAAGGTAAACTATGCAGGATTTTCCGAAAAACAATCTATATTCAGGGCTTTATAAAAACGCAGCGACCAGTTGCCAGACCGTAAGTAGCAGGCATCCAAGAGGCACTGCATCGAAAAAACACAAATATAGTGAGGTAAAATGGCAAATGAGAGTGAATCTGGGGCTCACTTTTATTTTGACTTTCGCCGGCGAGCGTGTTTACAGACAGTAACTGACAGTCCTGCATGGTTTACCTTTAACTTAGAAAAGAAAAGCCAAGCAGTCAGAAGCACTGACTCCGTGTAGGATTACGTTTGTTCCTCTTTCTTTTTAAGACATAGAGTATATAGTTCCTCCTCGACTTCCCGTCTGTGGCCACCAGACAGTTTGCGTGGGTGCGTGTCTGCTGCCTCTGTGAGACTAGACCCATTTATTGTCTAACTAATACAGGTATAAACAGGTATAAACACAGAATATTATGAATTAGCTAAATGGCTAACACTAGCACATTTATAGTGATGTTTATCACTGTACACTGCATCTGAAAATAAATTAATAAAATGGGAAAAAAAAAAGTGAATGAATGTTGGACAGAGACACGCACAGATAAGACAGTTACATTAACTGGGAGAGTCTTGAGTTTTCAATGTGAAGCAAGGCTGCAGCCATGGAGTCAACACTGGGGGAATGAACCTACTGGAGGATTTAAAAACTAATTTCCCATCCTAAACATGCACCATAAATAACTGACACTTTTCTCAGACTTTACGCGAGCTATCTGACAAATATAACCCAAAAAAGACATTAACGTGTACACCATTGGTGGGTGCTGGGTGAATATATGGCTATTAACTGCAGGTAACTTAGCTATGCTAGCAGTAGTGATAGCTGATTGATTAGCACTCACACACTGGCCCGTTTTAACCAAATACATTGTTTGCACTCCATGGGTACATACAGTACATAGTCTAGGATCACCATGGGCTATACTTAACATGTACAGTTTATGTGTAGACAGTATACTGTCTGTGCATCACCTGTGTTTATTCAAGTTGACTGAGACGTTGACTGCGAACAGGAGCGTACAGGAGGAAACTGACTGCAGGTTAAACTAAAGAACCTAAAAGCTGTGTTGATAATTTGATAATGTCTGCATCAGTACAATCCTAAAAAAAACTTTTGGTGAAACAACTGAAAAACAACAACAGCAAACAAACTATTCTGTATTAAAGCATCTGTTTGTTTTGTTGGGAACTGCCCATTGGTTCGACATCCCATTGTTCCGACCATATTAAACTCATTGTTCCGAAGTCCGTTCTGAAATCATCATGATGCCCTGTGGTTAAGGTCTGGTTAGGTTTAGGCACAAAACCACTTGGTTAGGGTCAGGAAAAGATCATGGTGTGGGTTAAAATGAAAAAGAAAGTGGCAAACACATAAGCCGTGAGCCTGCTCCGCCTCAAGCCGGTCGTGGCGCACCATACGCCCGCCGCCAGCCGTTCAGCACCGCGGACAGTCGGACTAATGGGATGTCGAACCAATGGGCTGTCGAACCAATGACATGGACCCCTGTTTGTTGCCACACCTGAAGAACAGCATGGGTCAGATCTGTGGTTGTGTTTCAGTGTGACAATATCAAGGCAGTGCTGTCATTATTGCAGGCTTTGCATGTTACTTTTGGTCTGCAGCTGTTTGTCATGGTTTGTGTCTACATGCCCCCCGCCCACAGCTCCACGTAAGGGAAATTACAATACTGGAGAGTAAAATGAGATTTCAGATGGTAGTGTGATTCTAACTTAATGGGAACCGTTTTGGGAAAAAGACAGTATTACAATGTTCCTCCCCTTGCACAAAGCAAGGTCAATAAAAAGTAGTTTCTCCAGTTTGCTGTTTCGCGGTGATGACTTACCCATAACTGTATGTCAGTGAGTTTAGCCAGATACCAGTGTCAAGTCAAACAACCCCTCGAGTCTATACTGTAGTGCTGCCTTCAGTGGAGCAATGATAGAACGAGAGGCCTGCCTCCATCTCTGTGCTGTCATTTATAGACTGAATAGGAAGAGAATATTTGTGCTGTCAGTCAGGACATTTACACATCGACTAGCCCATTTAATTGGACTACTGTCCTTGTCCCAGTATACAAACACGGGAGGGCTATTGATTTATTGAGTGAAGTATGTCCGACTCCGCTACGATAGGTGTTGATATGCTCCCTTTCGGCTTGTTAGTATCAGACCTTTGTCTGGTTGACCGATTATGTCACAGACCAAACAATCGAGTGTAGTCCAAGTGTTTTGCTATTAGACTTCTGGGTCAAAGCCTGGGGTGGAAACTGTGGAGCATGTGCAGAGCATCTAGGCCAGTTTGGGTCTGACTGACTGTATACATGTCGGAGTAATTTGAATCCAAATCGTATTATCTGGATGTGTTAATCCAACTTTGAGGAATTTGTTTAGCATCGTATTGGACCAAGTATTTGAACATTTGAAATGATACTGATTAGCATAACATTGATATTGAGGGACACTTTTTGCAGCCTTTATAATTGTACTTTTTTGCTGTTGTCTCAGAATTAGAGTTGCTGAGAAAAGTTCTGCTATCATGTGCTAATGTGACTCTCTTCTGTGTAGTCTTAATGGAGAGCAGGAGGAGACACTTTATCTGCATCCTTGGAGCAGTGACAATCTTCTTCACCTGGAAGTTGGTGAGCAGGGACATTCATTTATCATCAGCAGCAGAGCCACGATGGGAGGATCATGGGCCATATCATGTGGCCTATCCACGAAACTACAAATTCATCATGGATGACACGCCGACGAGCAAGAACACGACTCCCTTCTTGGTCCTGTATGGAGCTACATTAGGGTCAAATGTTTTGTACTTGAAAAAATAAAATTTGAAAATGAAAATTCATGTGTTGCTCTTGAATTTTGAAAAATACAACAATGTATTCAAAATAAAAATAAGTATATGAAATGTTTTTTCAGGTTAAATATAATTTTGATTCACTTTGGTAATTCTTTTGAATGAATAATTTATTTTCACTTTTCACTTCCATATATATTTTAACATTTGAGGTCTTATTTTTTTCAGTTGCATGTTTTATTTTTTCAGCTTCAGATCTTATTTTTTACAGTTTCAAATCTTATTTTTTCACTTTCAGATCTTTTTTTTTCAGTTTCAAATCTTTTTTTTCAGTTTCAGTACTGAGCACCAATTGCGGTATAAGAGTGATAAATTATGCCAGATTTTGCAGATCAACAGCCACATTTTAAGTGCTTATATGTCCGATTTCCACATTGCACTGTGAACGCAGCGTAGTGTCCGTTTTGCTTGTGATGATGTCGTCAGGTCGGTCGGGTCAATCTGCTGGAGCCCATACATCCAGCACACAGGTGAGAAATGTTAAGTAAGTTTTGGGAAATCATAACAAACATTAAGGGGTCATTTATGTGACAACATACTTTTTTTGTGATGTCTTTTAAGTGGTGAATTTGTCAGAGCTGGAAAGTGTGATTGTCCACAGCTCCATCGTCACGGCCCTGCTGCTTCCTCATCCAGTAAACGTGTCCCCTGGATGAAACCTTTGAGCTTGGGGAAAAGGAAACAATCCTAAAACACCTCCCTACTCACCTGACCTGGCTCCGGGTGATTTTTGTGGCACCAGGTGAGTAGGGAGGTGTTTTAGGATTGTTTCCTTTTCCCCAAGCTCAAAGGTTTCATCCAGGGGACACGTCTGGATGTGGAAGCATCAACAGGGCCGTGACGATGGAGCTGTGAAAATGTATTTTGTCACAAAAACAACCCTTAATGTTTGTTATGATTTCCCAAAGCTTAGTTAACATTTCTCACCTGTGTGCTGGATGTATGGGCTCCAGCAGATTGACCCGACCGACCGGACGCCATCATCACAAGTGAAGCGGACACTACGCTGCGTTCACAGTACTATGTGGAAATCGGACATATAAGCACTTAAAATGTGGCTGTTGAACTGCAAAATCTGGCATAATTTATCGCTCTTATACCGCAATTGGTGCTCAGTACTGTCTAAAACATATTTCTAAATGGAAGTTTGTCACTGGCATCAAATTTTACACTGCCAGTCACATGAATATGGTGTATATAAGTGTTGAGTCAGAATATTTTTAGTTCCTACGTTCCCTGAAGGCACTGTCACTCATGATTCCACACCCCCCTCAGTTGATGCCACGCCCCCAACGCCACATCAGGGTCAAAAGTCTGAAACTCAAAAAGCAGATTTGAAACTGAAAAAAAAGATTTGAAAGTGAAAAAATAAGATTTGAAACTGTAAAAAAATAAGATCTGAATCTGAAAAGATAAAACATGCAACTGAAAAAAAATAAGACCTCAAATGTTAAAATATATATGGAAGTGAAAAGTGAAAATAAATTATTCATTCAAAAGAATTACCAAAGTGAATCAAAATTATATTTAACCTGAAAAAATGTTTCATACACTTATTTTTATTTTGAATACATTGTTGTATTTTTCAAAATTCAAGAGCAACACATGAATTTTCATTTTCAAATTTTATTTTTTCAAGTACAAAACATCTGACCCTAATGTAGCTCCATAGTCCTGATGGTTCCATTTGCGCCCAATGACGTGGCAGCGAGGGACATCATGTGGAATGAAGACTGACTCTCTACAGCTTCAAACTGATTATTGATATTGACTTTATCCTCCATTTTTTAAGTTTAACTCACTCATGAAATGTGATGAACGTGTCACCATTCATGTCACAATAGAAGTGACAGAGTAATAACATCTGTTATGTGTTATGTATTGGAAATTTAATGTCGTGGCAGAAAGGAACTGGCCAAGATTGTGAAGAAGTGACTTTAACCAGTAAAATAGTAAACTAGTTTCATACTTCAGGTGGCTCAGCACTGGAGATAATTCCACCAGCGTCCACATTACTCTGTTGATTCAAGCCTCTGTACGGTTGTAGTTGATCGTTACTCCAGAAGAGGGCAGTCTAACATAAGATATAATCTATAATCATCCGACACAGCTGTGAGCTGCACTGCATAAAGTCCTCAGGAATTCTCAGGGAAAGTTGTAATCTTTGTGGCAGAATTTTAAAATTATACATCCATCATCCCAACAATGTTTTAATGTTCAGGATTAAGACCTTATATTAATACTGTGTAGATTCTTACTGGCACAGATCTAAAAATGCCTTTACTGTCTTTACCTTACCCTGTCTTTACTATCTTCTTTATGAATGAGAGCGTTTTAGTGTTTACTGTTATAAAAAAAACTCATCAGTGTTGCTTAAGAAAGGCCTTCATCATGATGTATCAGTGATACAGTATCATCAGTCTGTATGGTGCTTTCAATTCCCAGTCATAGTCTGATCCAAATTTGAACAAAATCAAAAGCAGTACTTTAACACTTAACACAAATTAATTTTAAAGAGTGTACACTGTATTGTGATCACCTGGTCATGAACAAGGCATGCTGCTGGCTATGGTGAAAATGCAGCCTAGTCACCAAAGAAAAATGTTTTACTTTTATTTATTATTTTTTTTGGTAGGATGTTTTTTGTAGTATTGCAGCATTGTTTACAGTATTTTGCATCATAATCAATAAAAGTGTGACTTTTTTGTTATATTGGTGCATGTTTTCAAATTGTTTTGATATATTTTGATTACTTGTTCATGTCTTTAATGCAGTAGTAGTAGTATTTTGTACAAGTTTCTCACCAAAAGCTACATTTTACAAGATTACCTTGAACATATCATGAGAATGTTTATGATTTAATGTTTAATTCTGCACAATACTCATTTTTACTGAATAGAGCTTGAAGGCTTCACAATGTAAGTCAGTGCAACATCCGTGAGCTGTTCGTTGCGGCCACTAGCTGCTCAGAGGTAACGATAACTAGCTCTCCTGCTGATTTAAACACAGATTTATTGGGTTGTTTTTTTCATGTTCTTTATATCCACAGCCACTCCTCTCAGTGGTATAGGGGTAGTTGAGTGGGCACCGAAGAGCTTAACAATACAAACAATCATAACAGCTTTATAGTTATGTTTGGGGCAGCAATAGCTCAGTCCATAGGGACTTGGGTTGGGAACCGGGGGTCGCCTGCTCAAGTCCCCGTCCGGACCAAAATATGGAGTGTGGACTGGTAGCTGGAGAGGTGCCAGTTCACCTCCTGGGCACTGCTGAGGTGCCCCTGAGCACGGCACCAAACCCCCCAACCACTCGGAGCGCCTGTCATGGGCAGCCCACTCTGACATCTCTCCACTTAGTGCACGTATAGGGCCAGTTTATGCATGTGTGTATTTGGACCTGTGTGTAATTGACAACAGAGTGAAAAATTGAATTTCCCCTCTGGGATTAATAAAGTATATTAAATTAAATTAAAATTATGTTGTTGTGGCCTTATGTAATGTTTCAAAATTATAGTAGTAGTAGTAAAAAAACAGTAAAAGATAGATGTTTGATTGCTTTTTCTTCCCCATTTGTGGCGCCCCCTATGGATGACGTTGCCCTTAGCATCATTATGCCTTTTATTATTCTACTTCTTTTCTTATCCTGACTGTTCAATGTATTGAGCCTGTTTTTATTTTATGTTACTGTATTTTATTATTATCACTATCATTCTCAATTTCTATTTCCCTTTTTAATCGACTGTTTTTATTGTTTTAAATTGTGTCTTGTTGCTTTTAATGTCTCTGTAAAGCACTTTGAATTACCTTGTGTTGAATTGTGCTATACAAATAAACTTGCCTTGCCTTGCCTATTATACCACCTATTATGCTTGTGCCGCGGGCCAGCACTGATTTGGTCGATATCTCCAACACTCGGCAACTGACACCAAAACGATATAGACTGATAAATAGCACTACAGGTAAGAGGGAAAATACATACTTTTGATTTTGGGGTGAAGTGTCCCTTTAAACTGACAATTTGAGCAGACTGACCTCAGAACAAAAGCACAGATTATAGATTTAGTCACTAAACAAATGCACCATTTGAAACAGGAAATAAATGAATAACAGAGCATTCCCACACATACAGCAGGGTCACCCTCTCCTCACCTTTAAATCTTAACTTAGAAAAAAAAAATGAGACCAGTGACCTGGCCACTGTCCCCTCCTCTCTGACATCAGTCTCATCCTCTCCCATGAGCTCTCACTCATCTCCAGCTGTCTATGATCTGTTCTCCCTCTGTCAGATAAGGGAGGATCCCCAAAGTCAAAGGCCCTGCTCTCCCTTTTCCTGCTGACTGCAGTCTGCATAAATCACACAGATGCTGAAGACCCAAACCCTGGGTCCACACATTATTTACTGCTTTACTACCTCCTAATGTCAAATATCCTCCTCAGTGTTGGCACTGCTGCATAAATCAATGCTGGCACTATCAACTGTGCAAACAGTCCAGTCTCATACCTGAGAAGTAAATATTATATGATGTAGTGATACATGCACATTTGGGAGTTTAGTGCCTTGCTTTAGCACAATTTTTTTGTTAGGCACTTATGATTGTTCATTCCCTTTGTCAGACATACATATACATACATATATATATATATTTCCTAATCAAATTCCTGCCTGTGCTCACCAGACAGTTTGTTTAGCTGCGTGTCTGCTGCCTCTGTGATACTAGGCCCATTTCTAGGCCCACACACACACACACACACACACACACACACACACCACTACAAAGGAAATTGCTCATCTTCTTCTCTTCCTTTGATGCTCTCAGACAGGATTGACTTGATGGATTCCTGTTATTTATTGTATGTAATATGTGTGGGTGTGGCGTGTGTGCGTGCGTGCGTGTGTGCCTGTGTGTGTGTTTGTACAGCAGGTCGGGGATAGGTTATATTCTTATCTTAAAACAAAGGCTTTTCTCACTGATTTGGAGCAGGAGAATGAAAGGTCTGTAGGAGAGGTCTGAGACAGAAGTTCATCATCCAAGATGAAAGACAGATTTCTAAAGAGAGAAAGAAATCAGAAAGCAAACCTGACACCAGACAAAGGAAAAAAAAACTGTTGCTTGAGTTGTCATAAAAAGTCAGATGACTTAAAGCACTAGTCTAAAGGATTTAGGAGGATATACTGGGAGTAATGGAGTACAGTTTAATAATTATGTTTTCTTTACTGCATAATGAAAATAAGAATCGTGTTTCCATTTCCTGAGAATGAGCCGTTCAGATACAGATGCTACAAAAAGAGCTGGTCCTCCTTTATGGCGATTGTTATGTTGCACCACCATGTTCTTCTATCATTCTCATGTGTTCATTCACTTACTTTTATAGGAACCCTGGCCTTCAGCTAGAATTTGTTTGAAACTGAAATTTAAATTTGCAAAACAACCTAAAATTCTAGTACCATCCACACCACAATATTCTCCAGTTATACTCACAGACCAGGTGTTGCTGTAATGTATCCTCCCCCCGCTGCCCCCTGCAGACCGGCTGTCCCCTCTGTCACCCTGACAAAACAGAGAGCGCTGCAGGGTCATAAACTTCAGCTGGTCCTGTTTTGGCTACAGACCGACAAGACACACACACACACACACACACACACACACAAAATCCCTATATGTACCCTTAAGATAGAACAGCGGGATTTACAGTAACTATACAATGCTCAAAAGAGTGCAGGTTTCTGTGTAAACTTAAGACTAGAGCAGCTAATTTTACTGCTGAGTACAATTTTCTAATCAGATGAGATGAACACAGATTTATTCTAAATACTCTGCGGCTGCTCTCAAATCAGAAACAGTCAAGCAAATGTGCTTTGCATCACTCAACCACTGTGATTAAGTATCTTTAAAGCTAAAAATAGGCACTGCTTTGCACTGTGCTCATATGGTGCTTATGGCGGTAATGTCAGGATGGCATTGTAACAGAAATGTAGCACCCACCCTCCAATATCCCCCTGGTTAACGCTGTTAGCTCTGTCAGCACTGTTGCCTGTTGTATAGCGCTGTTTAATTCGTTAACACTGTTAGTTGTTAGTCACCTGCTCATGGATGTATTAAGGGGTCTGGGTACAGCGTCGGACAACTTTCATTCCTATGAAAGTTGCTCATTGGCACACAAAGCTAAGAAAGCTTTATTTCTGGGGGTTGTGACACTCAACAAATTGATCCATGTCTCTTTCCCAATGTAAGTCTACAGTAAAAAGTAATTTTGGGCCCCATGGCATCATGTGATGGACACTGGAGTTGTGATTCTGCTGTTTGGCTGTTATGAAAATTGGCCTCAAAGCCTGGCACACTTTTTGGGGGTCTGCTCTTGCTCAGCCAAAAGCATGTTGAGAACCATGTCCAAACAACACATATGCTCTGAATTTCGCATCGAGCCCCTTTAGCAACACTGGTGAAATTAATATACAAAGTGGAGTTGCTAATAGTGATAAACCCATCATAATTAATCACCCAACTATGAACTTCCCCCAGCTCCACAGAGCTCAGCGTCTTTAAGATCTTTTTTTTTTGTTTTATTTTGTTTTTTATTTTCATTTTTTTTAGAGCCAACCTTTTTATTGTTTTGGTTCAGTATCACTCTCATCAACCTAGCTCCAGTCACAGCAGCAGCTGTTTTCAGTTAAAACCCACTTTACAGAACTGTCAAGCACCAAAAAGACAAAGTTATTGACTAGCTAACATTGCCAACATAATAGCATCTTTAGCAGCTCGAGAGCTTCACATTTAGGTTGGTGTAGGTTGGTGTAGAGTTGGTGGAACAGAGCTAATAGAAGAGTGAATATTGGACTCCATCAGAAACATGACCCCAAATAAATGCTAATGTTGCTATGTGTCTGCTTGATGTGGAAAAACAACTGACACGACAGAGTGGTGCAGGGATGACGTTTACTTGTAGGTCAACACAGAACAGAATTTTACCATTGGATTTTGGATTACTGAAGAAAGTAATCTCAGTGCAAACAGAAGTTTATTTTTACATGTTTTGTTCAGCAAGATAACCTTCACAAATGAACTTTTATTATTTTTGAGGAATGAATGCAGTCACTAGAAGTGCAAAGCTAATGTTAGGCTATAAATAAATTGCACCACACTCGCATGACCTCAACGTCGCCACCACAACAAGGCTGTAAAGCCACGTTCTTCGTGATGATGTTCTGTAGCCTGATTTAGCCATTTTTAATACATGTTAAGGTTTCGGAATTTATGTGGGGGGTATTTACTGGTGTATTTTGTGTCCCAAAGCAAAACGTGGATGTCTCTTAAATTTGTGTGAACCACAGACCTTATTTCAGGCATCTTACCAAAAACCTATTGACTTTGAGACGAGGGAACCAGGCGCGCTAAAATGCTAACTCATCATCAGGTTTTAGGACATGTTACTGCACCACTCTATCACCACCACAACTCTTTGTCACAGTTGTGTTTACAGCAAAACAGCTTTACATGACTGGGTTTGATTGTTTGAATCATCATTTTTTAGAGCCGTTCAGTCTGTTTGAAATATTTGTAGAATGCCAACACGTGAATTGAGCTCTTGAGGTGTTGTAAACCAGCAGATTTGTTAACAAACTCAATGCCATAAAGTTGAAATTCACTAAAACTGTTGACAATATTCCAATATTGCACAAAGAAATACAGCAACCTTGGACATTAACAAAGAGAAAATCTATGTTAACTTGGTGCTGTTACTTTGAAAGCACATGCTTCAATTCTAGCTGCAGACATTTGAAATTACAACAGCAGACTTAACAAACACATGTCCAAAGTTTTGTTCTGTCCCAGTCATACACACACACACACACACACACACACACACACACACATACACATACACATGAACAAACCATTAATGTGAAAGCAAGCCAGACTCAGTGGTGATTTAGAGGTAGCAGACAGTGGAAGGGTAGAGGCCAAGCTCTGGGTCTCATACTATCTCTCTCCATTCACCAGCCCATAAATAATCACACAGCCTCACAGTGACACGAGGGAAGCTGCAGTCTGAGATGAAGGACAAAGTGAGAAAGAGGGAGAGGAGACAGTGTCGTTTGATGAGCTCAGAGAAAGAGAGTGGAGAGTTGAGAGAAAGAAGACAGGTGTGGGAAAAGAGAGACACACAGACGTCCTGCTGGCTCCAGTCTGGGTCAGTATTTGTTTTTACTTTTAAGTCTTGATAGTTAAAAACTTTTCAAAGTGTGATTATAATCATTAGAGTTGATGCTCCACTGGTTTGTAGCAGCATGGATTTTTTTTCCTTGATCCAAAAATAGTCTCATCTAAAGCCTCCCTCTCACTGTGTTATGCTGTTAGCGTCATCAACACTGCTGTTTTTTCTTTTTTCTTTCCTCTTTAACATTTTATCGGAATTCCTGCTCTTAACCACAAGGACCCCTGCCACTCAGGTTCTCACGATCCCTGTCAGAGAGTCACTCTGTGGGCTGTGAGAACCACCAACAGCCCCGGCTGCCGGAGGCCTCACGCTGCAGTGGTCCGCTCCCTCGATGCACGCACACAGACGCAAAACAAAAACACACACAAACATGTCACAAGTCGACGTATGTTACACAGAATCAAACAAGCATACATAATGGTACACATGGCTTCTTCACTTCAGCTTTCAGTCAAACATCCTCTCTGTCTCTAAAAACAAACACAGCTGTCGAAGCTGCTCCGCTATAGAAGCTGAAAAATATTAAAATATTAGGTGAGAATGAGCTTTGTGTTCATCACAGCAATTATTACATCTATCACTTATGTATCTCCATGGGTGCTTTGGCCCCTGTGTGTGTGACATTTTTTTAAGTGGGTCACCCTCAGCTACAGTAGAGTCTCATAACCCTTAAACATATGACTATAAATTTGGCTACTTATGCAACACTTTTATTTTGAAGTCTGGATCTTTATTTTACAAACTTTGAAACACTGATGGTTTGAACACAGTTATAAATTAAACATGTCAGTATATAAGTGCAAGGCTTTTAAAGCGGACCTATTATGCTCATTTTGAGATTGATACATGTATTGAGGGGTCCGCTAGAACATGTTTACAGGCTTTAATGGTCAAAAACACTTTATTTTCCTCTTCTGTGCTAGAACACCTGTATTCACCTGCTGTCTGAGACACTCAGTTTTAGTGCCTGTCTCTTTAAGACCCCCTCTCAAAAAACCCTGTCTGCTCTGATTGGTCAGCACTTTTTACTGTGAAAAGTCACCAATCAAAGCTAGACATGTTCCAGTAGAAATATGACCCAAAATCGTGAGAAATTACTGGCAATCATAATTACATATTTCCATTACATTAGCATGTAACTCCACGTGGCACTTAATGTAAACACTTGCAGTAATGTGCCTGCAGCAGATAACCATATAAAGACATCCAGCACACTACAGCAGGATTTAC
This sequence comes from Epinephelus lanceolatus, assembly GCF_041903045.1. Lineage (NCBI taxonomy): Eukaryota > Metazoa > Chordata > Actinopteri > Perciformes > Serranidae > Epinephelus > Epinephelus lanceolatus. Next base: position 41,359,157 of record NC_135736.1, read on the forward strand.
ACTTGTGCATCAGCTCTATGCAGAGCCTACACTGTAACACACAATGCTGAAGGCTAGGCATGTGGCTTGCACCACTGTGATCATTTATACTTGTGTGGTTGTGCGTCTGTGTCACTCTGCGATTATATCACCAAAACACTAGTAGGCGGGGTTTCTGTGAAGTGCTGTAAAGTTTTGTTGATTCAAAACACACATTATATGGCATAATAGCAATTTCAAACACAAGTACAGAACTTAGCTTCACTATAACTCCTAGCATTCACAGACAAAGCATTTCCACACTTTCCAGACAAATACAACATTCTAATGTTATTAGCACAAGGCTATGGCATTTTACATTGTATAAATTAGCCTAGTGGCTAGCAGACTTTTCCACTACTTATATGAAGCCAGGGACAACAGCAACATTTAACAAAGGTAACATTCACCGACAAAACAACTGACTTATGCTAACGTTATTAGCACAAGCCTAAGGCATTTTACATTGTATAGATTAGCCTAGCAACAAGCGGGGATTTCCTCTACCCACATGAAGTCAGGACAAATCACACACAGAGTTAAAATGCCATTTTTGTGGAGGCTTTATTTTCTTCACAATTTATTGTTTCTTGTCTGTGAAATTAAAGTAAATGAAAGCTCTGTTTCCACTGAGGGAAACTGTTTCAGCTAGCCAAAATAAACAGGGGGTCTGCATCGCTGCGACGCATTGTTACAATCCCACATATGACATCATACTGTTGCCTGAGTAGAAAAAAGGTTCCAGAACGGTAGGAAACCTGAGGTTTCAATTCAAGGGCAACAGCTCTGGTGGACATTCCTGCAGTCAGCATGCCAATTGCACTCTTCCTTTAAAACTTGCGACATCTGTGGCATTGTGCTGTGTGATAAAACTGCACATTTCAAAGTGGCCTTTTATTGTGGCCAGCCTAAGGCACAAAAGCTGTCTAATCAGCATCTTGATATGCCACACCTGTGAGGTGGGATGGATTATCTCGGCAAAGGAGAAGTGCTCACTAACACAGATTTAGACAGATTTGTGAACAATATTTGAGGGAAATGGTCTTTTGTGTGTATAGAAAATGTTTTAGATCTTTGAGTTCAGCTCAGGAAAAATGGGAGCAAAAACAAAAGTGTTGCGTTTATATTTTTGTTCAGTGTACTATACTATAGTATTTGTGCCCGTTTTTGTAACTAATAGCTGCAGTTTTCTCCCAGCTTGTGTTACTGCTGTGATGGCGTCCATCCCCACAGATCGTCTCACCACAGCTCATTAGCAGCTCTGATGACTCTGAGGAGAAACTCTGGTGAAGAACGTCATTAACATCTGTTTGCGGTCCACACGGCAAGGTTGAAGGCCATGTGAAAACAAAATAACAACACTGACGAGGCCAACAACTGCCGAGTCTGGAGCGTGGACCGAACATGGGTTCCCATGGCTGCGTCATCTCCCTCCCACCTCCCTCTGTCACCCCCCGTTGTTGTTTTTATTCCTCCCTTCTTCCCAATCATTAAATCTCACCCTCTCGTTCTTGTTACCTTTTTTCCTTTCAATGCCTTCTCATCTTTCTCTACTTTCCTCCTCGCTTTCCTCCTTGTTTCATCTCCCCGTGTGCCTCCACATTGTTCCCACCCTTGTTTTCCTTGTTTCCATCACCTTGTTTTCTCCCTCCCCTCTTCACTCCTGCTGCCTCTTTCTTTCCTGCTCCTCCTCCCCTTTCTTCTCTCAGAGCATCACTCCTCTCTGTCAGTCAGAAATAAGAACATACTGAGCAGTCGGGTGGCAAGTAAGAAGCCTTTCTCTCAATTTTAGGATGCAGGCCTGAACGTCAGCAATCGTCAGCTCAGTGTGAAATCTGTTCTCGCTGTGAAGGTGGCAAGAAAAAGAAACTCTAGGGAATGAGCTGGCAGCCTTAAACCTGAAGCAGTTTGCACTTGTAATTAGTGATAAAGCTGAATGTCAGTTTGCACAGTGATTTTTAATGGCCTTTCTATTTGCATACATTTTTTAGAATGAAAACCACAGCACTGTATTAAACCAATGTCCAGACTTTTGTCCTTTGCAGCACAGTAAGAAAAGAAAAAAAAGATAATTCACAGATGTTGCGTGTTACTAGTAAAATTGTTTCTGCATGTTCCCAAACTAGGACATATTATTTTATTAACATCTAACCACATCCAAGCTGCCGTACTCTGACTATATTTTTCTGTGTTTCTAATACTGTGTGTGCTACTAGTATTTATCAAGTTTATGCTTTCATTCTCTCACAATAATTTAGCATTTTTCATTTGATTTAATTCAGGGGCCAGCGATCAATATGAGATGGTGTCAGTTAAAAACTTAATTGTCTTTTTCTTGCCTGTTTGCCATTGTCGACTGAGTGCTGGGTGTGCTGGGACAGAAATGGTGACACAGATGTGCCATTTCAAAATACAGTTTTTACTTTGCATTGATAATATTAGATAGCTACGGAAGCATATTGTACGGATACGGAAGCGTATTGCATTCACTTGACAAATTAAAAAAAGCCCTGTTTTTCTGAGTAATTTTTGTTTTTCGGGGTATTTTTTTTCTGCTTTTTGTGGAAATTTTTTTCTGTTTTTCATGGTAATTTGTTTTCCTGAACGAGGGGTAACAGGTTAGGTTAGTAACAGGTTGTAACAACGTTAGCTGACAAACATGTATGGGCATGATTTCAGTTGTCAGGTAACGTTAAGCTAACAGTTTTTTTCCATCATGCTGGACATTGTTACTCATCACAAATTTGTCAGCTAATGTTGTTACAACCTGTTACTAACCTAACCTGTTACATTGAGCGATAGGCCTACACTAGAAGGATGCAGTTGAAAACATAGCTAGATTATCACACCCTGTGTGTAACTAATTACGTGCCTTACCCTTATTGATCCCATAGTTGAAATTGTCTAGGAGCAGGAGCACGGATGCAAAATACATGCATGAGCAGGAGTCACCATGGATGCATGGGTCACTTGCAGGTGTCAGGTGGGAGCTTCTTGCGGGATTTTGAAGTATCTCATCTCCTCGTTTAGGAAAAAAAATTACCACAAAAAAACAGGGAAAAAAATATTTAGAAAAACAGAAAAATAAATAAATTACTCCGAAAAACAGAAAAAAAATACTCAAAAAACAGGGCTTTTTTAATTTGTCATGTGAATGCAATATGCTTCCGTAGATAGTTGAACACTGAATCAATATATCAGTCCAGACTGACGTATCGTCACACCCCTAATTGTCAGGCCAGCACCTTAGATGTTAGCGTCACTGCTATCAGTGTGTGAGCCTGGATGAAAAGGAGGAAAATTGAAAGCACTTTGGATAAGAGATCGATTTAAATGTAGTTCATTTCAAGTTTCATGACTGAAATAATCAGAGGGAATTACATAAGATTTGGAAGGGGACACAGAAGGAATGCAAAAGTACAATGAAGTTTAAAATTTAGAGTAAATCCCATTATGAGTACTTGTAAGATAAATTAAATGTCCTGACTGCTTTGTAATGACCTGAGACACCACTTAGGTAGTATTGCTGGAGGACTGTCACTTCCAGACTGCACACACACACACACACACACACACACATGCACACACACTTAGAGAGAGACATTACCACCCTGTCTGTGCCCTCTAGGGCCTGGTGTGTGTGTGTGTGTGTGTGTGTGTGCGCTCCTCTCAGACGCTGGTATATTAATAGAACTTTGCTCCACTGATGATGAAGTTGCCACCTGTACCCTGTCACAGCCACACACCACACACACACAGAGGAAAGATGACACAGGGATATGGAGAATAAGGAAGATACACTGTCAAGAGTTTCAGTAAACGCAGAGGGAAGCAGACACCAAGAGCAGTTAACAACACAGAGAAACAGGAGTAAAAAAAGACATGGACGCTGCTCTCGTCTTCCTTCAGTGTTCCTGGCTCGGGACCAAACAGCGAGTCTGACTGCCTCCCCTGGGGAGAGTAACTCCAGGCCTGAATTCCTGTGTGTTATTTCATGTTTTCCTCTCCGCCGCTACAATTTCTCCCTGAAACACAGTCTGTGCACCAGCCCTCATTAAATCAACTCTGCCAGTGTCTGCAGCGTTATAAAACACACTGTGTGAGCAGCTATGTGCAGCATACAAGTGCATGCCGACAGCCTTGCATGCAAACACATGAACACAAGCACAGTACACAAAGATTAACACTCCCTCTGCTTTTTCCATCTTTGTTTTCCTGTCTTATTTACATTCCCGTAGAGCAACAAGTGGAGGAGTACGGGAGGTTCTGACGGAGAGAAGTGAAGGTCTTACATAGACAGAAGTCATTTCCGTTGTGTTGGGGAGGTCTGTGAAGGGGTCAAGCCTTCCCCAGTCCCGGCTGTGTGAATCACATAAACACTCAGACTGAAACACTCCCACTTCGTACTCGTCTACAGCCCTCCTCTGGTGCTCACGCTGCAGGAGCCACACTCAGTCTGTCTGTACTGTGCTATTAGTGTTCTTGTATGGAAATGCTGTTGAGTGTCTTGAGTGTCCATCGACAGTTAAGTACCAGTTTTTGGACCCTTTATGGATGGAGTGGATGGAGGAGACTCCACAGCACAGCCCCACCCAACTATGAGACTTCTTTGTGATTCTCAGACTATTTAAACAATATTCAATTTCTATCTCACTATATAATGACGAAAACTCTGTCTGTGTGTCTGTTCCACGTTTTTCTCGTCACTGACTTGGTCAATTCATGTGAAATTTGGCACAGTGGTAGAGGGTCATGGGAGGATGTGAATGAAGCAATATTACATCAATTGGCCAAAGGGGGGCGCTATAGCAACCGATTGAAATTGCAAACTTTGAATGGGCATATCTCATGCCCCGTATGTCGTAGAGACATGAAACTTTGCACAGAGATGTCTCTCCTCATGAGGAACAAATTTGCCTCAAGAACCCATAACTTCTGGTTATATAGATTTTCCGCCATTTTGAATTTTTTGAAAAACACTTAAAATCAATCTCTTCCTAGGAAGTTTGACCGATCTGCATGAAACTGGGTGAACACAATCTAGGGACCAATATCTAAAGTTCTCTCTTGGCAAAAGTTGGAAAACTTACTAAAACTGAGCTTCTATAAGGCAATGAATATTGCAGAGGGCGTGGCTCATCACATAAAGATGTATAACATCTCAAGGGTTTCACCCATCACCATGCAACTTTGTAGGCATATGACCACACATAATCTGAGGGGACCCCTCCATTATTGACCCCATCAAACAAAATGGGGGTGCTAGAGAACTAATTTCTTATCTAGGCCTAACCGCCATATGGATTTTTACTAAACTTGGTAGATATGTAGAACAGGACACCTCAAGGTGACTGGAGAAATTTAACTCTAATTGGCAACTGGGTGGCGCTATAACGACAGAAAAATGCTTAAAAATGGCTAAAATGCAACCGATCGCTGTGGCTCCCCCTGTGGACCAATATTGTTGTTTTCTAATTTTTGGTATGACTAAGTCATGGTATGGTATGCTGTACATAATCACAGAAACTGTCAGTGTGTCATTCTGTCAGTCAGTCATGCACTTAGGCATTGAGGATTGGCATAGGTAGAAGGTGACAAAGCTACCAATGGGTATGGACTAGTTTGTTATGACCTCATATTTCAAACTCCATTACATCAGTTTATAATGCAGGTTTTCTTCCAAATATTTGAGGACTAAAGCTTATTTTCTTTCGTCTATCATTTTATTTTCAATCCAGAGTCAGAGAGGACATTACACAGCTGTTTTCACAGGCTGAGTCGCACTCCCTGTAACAACTAAACTGACCTTTATCTGTAAAATAGGTGGATCGACCAATTGAACTTTCCAGTTTCCAGTTCTTAAATACAAAAAATTGAACCCATTGAATGAAACACATTGATTTGATGCGAGAAAAAACCCTCAAGAACTCCTTTTGTAAATTATTTATCAGATTGTTAGGGTTTAGTCCACTGAAATACTGATTAAATTCACACAATGAAACCTTCTCCCTGTTTGATTCACGTGGCGTCAGTGGCCAACTCATCATTCTGGTGTATTGATTTCTTCCCATGAGAAAATCCCACTTTAGTGTGTCACTGCAGAGCAGCAGATCAAACACGAGTGTGGACGATCGGGGTTGTCGTGTTTGTTTTCTCGCACTCCTGTCAAAATCTGTTCCTCTTTCTCAGCCTTGTAAGTGCACTAACACAAACACACACATCCAGGTACACAAACACACTGAACACAAAGCAGCTCTTTAATGGGGATGATCCCACAACACAGCTGGCCTTGTTTAGGGAGTTGAGGCCACTAATAGTGGCTACATACAGTAGATGAAGAATGGAGGTTCAATGATCAGATATTAACATATTCCCTTAAAGGTACATTCCCTAGTTTGTCACAGCACCTCCTGTTCCCACAGATCTCTTAACAATTATCTACAGCAAGATATTTCCACTGCAAACCTTCTGCACAACCCCTTGCTCTGTATCACCACGAATAACTGATATAAAGATGCAAACTATATGAGTATTCTAATATTTGGTCAAGAAACATGGTGGACCTTCTCATATGCATCTACAGTGCGATGTCTGTTAACCCTTTTTATAATTCCAGCTTTAGCGACCTATAATCAGACCTTAACAATATCATGCCATTTGCATCATTTAGTATGGCACTGACAAATGCTAAAAGTAAAGCAATCTAATGCAACAATCCTGCAATAAACCCTGACTTCAAGAGGGTTATAATGTTCAGAGTGTATTCAAAAAGGTGTTGATTTATTTATGCTAAGATTTTGCAGGTGTACCTAACAAACTTGCAACTGATTGTACATTTATTTATTTTTTTTACTGTAATGGTATCCATGGAATGGATATACAGCTCCAACACTTTACTTACTTTAATTTACTTACTTTACTTCACTTTACTTACTTGACTTTACTTACTTTACTTACTTTACTTTCTTAACTTTACTTACTTGACTTTACTTTACTTACTTTAATTTACTTACTTTACTTGACTTTACTTTACTTACTTGACTTTACTTACTTTACTTTCTTAACTTTACTTACTTGACTTTACTTTACTTACTTTAATTTACTTACTTGACTTTACTTACTTTACTTTCTTAACTTTACTTACTTGACTTTACTTACTTGAATTTACTTACTTTACTTACTTTACTTCACTTTACGTTACTTACTTTACTTACTTTATTTCACTTTACGTTACTTTACTGACTTTACTTAAAGGTAGGGTCTGGAGGATTTTCCAGTTGCTGTTTGTAAACACACATTCAAATTCGGCCCCTCCTATCAGGCTCAACTCTCCCGGGTGTACGGAGCCCAGAGGTACGGAAGAAGGCTTCACAGAAGAGGTTCAGGCAAGGCTTGCGCTGGTGCACGCTCGGACACGCTCGGGCACGGCACCTGCGCTCTCTCATTGGCTGGGAAAATCTCCGCCCAGAAGCGGTCTGAGCTCACAAAAACATCAAAATACAGTTAAAGGGCAGGAGCTCTGCAAACAGAGTCACCACCACACATGAGTAGAAGCCCATAGGTGATGATTAAGCAGGATTTCATTTGTATATGTCTATATTTTGTTTTGTTTGAAAATCCTCCAGATTTTACTTTAATTTATTTACTTTACTTCACTTTACGTTACTTTACTGACGTTACTTTCTTTACTTTACTTACTTTAATTTACTTACTTTATTTTACTTCACTTTACTTACTTCACTTTACTTACTTTACTTAACTTATTTTACTTTCTTTACTTTACTTACTTTAATTTACTTACTTTACTTTACTTTACTTCACTTACTTGACTTCACTTTACTTACTTTACTTCACTTTATTTACTTTACTTTACTTGCTTCACTTTACTTACTTGACTTCACTTTACTTACTTAACTTACTTTACTTACTTTACTTTCTTTACTTCACTTTACTTACTTAACTTACTTTACTTACTTTACTTAACTTACTTTACTTTACTTATTTCACTTACTTTACTTACTTTACTTTACTTATTTTACTATCTTTACTTTACTCACTTTACTTCACCTTACTTACTTTAATTTACTTACTTTACTTTACTTCACTTTACTTTCTTTACTTCACTTTACTCACTTTACTTCACTTTACTCACTTTACTTTACTTACTTGACTTCACGTTACTTACTTTACTTCACTTTACTTACTTTACTTTACTTTCTTTACTTTACTTACTTGACTTCACTTAACTTACTTTACTAACTTTACTTTCTTTACTTTACTTACTTGACTTTACTTTACTTAACTTACTTTACTAACTTTACTTTCTTTACTTTACTTACTTTATTTTACTTGACTTTATTTACTTAACTTACTTTACTTTCTTTACTTACTTTACTTTACTTACTTTACTTAACTTACTTGACTTTACTTACTTGACTTTACTTCACTTACTTTACTTATTTTACTTACTTTACTTTCTTTACTTTACTTTCTTTACTTTACTTACTTGACTTCACTTTACTTAACTTACTTTACTTTACTTACTTTACTTGACTTTATTTACTTTACTTACTTCACTTTACTTACTTTACTTTACTTTCTTTTCTTCACTTTACTTACTTTACTTTACTTACTTGACTTCACTTTACTTACTTTACTTCACTTTACTTACTTGACTTTACTTACTTCACTTTACTTACTTTACTTAACTTACTTTACTTATTTTACTTACTTTACTTTCTTTACTTTACTTTACTTACTTTACTTTCTTTACTTTCCTTTACTTACTTGAGTTTACTTACTTGACGTAACTTACTTTACTTTCTTTACTTCACTTTACTTACTTCACTTACTTTACTTACTTTACTTCACTTTACTTATTTCACTTCCTTTACTTTCTTTACTTTACTTTACTTTGCTTACTTTACTTTCTTTACTTACTTTACTTACTTTACTTACTTGACTTCACTTTACTTACTTTACTTAACTTACTTTACTTTACTAACTTTACTTTCTTTACTTTACTTTACTTTACTTACTTTACTTTACTTTACTTACTTACTTGACTTTACTTACTTGACTTTACTTACTAAATGGACTATTATGGACTGAGGCATGGACTGGAGCACTGATGACTGAACAGCTTTCAGTCAAAAGAGGTTGTTTGATAGAAAGGTGAAGTGGTGAAAATACGCTCAATATAGTGTACATTTTAACAGTTCTAGAATTTTATGGGAGGGATTTTTTAGGTGGTTAAAATATGTTTTGTTTCTGTCCCTGTCCACAGCAGTACATTGCTGAGCTACCAAAGTGGCACTCCTGCTGCTTCTCCAAACTGGGGTTGTGCCAGCTGTAGGTAAAACATTGACTGTGGATAAGTACCTCATACAGCCCCACTTCAGAGAATCTGAACTATCCTTTTGATGTGTTAGGAATCCATGTTGGACCAATCAGATTGCTGCTTACATCTATAATTGCTTTTTTTTTTTTTTTAATATGTGATTGTGCAGCATCTTTAGTTAAGTAGTATTACAGTAGAAACATGCAAGTAAATCAAAATCTCAAACTGCTCTCAACTTAGTTGCACTATCGAATGTACCAAATAAATGTGGTAATATTTTTATAACAGACTTGCTTTGCTGATTTGATTCCTCACACTGCATCCCAGATCCAGTAAAGGGAACAATAACTGGTTTTGTTCTCAATGCTTCTGGGTTCATGTCAAGTTTATTTTCTTGCGAAGCTCTAATCGCCAAAGTATTTCAAATCTTTTTTTTTCCTACAAAATTAGACACAGCACCTTTGGCTAACTGATCCCATTCCTTTGTGTTTTATTGTGTGTGAGTCACGTAGATGGAAGCAGGATTTCATCTGGACAGTGCTCATGCATGTTATGACTTGTCTGACTGACCGTCTCGTTTTAGACTCTCAGATGTCTCATAGTGTTTTTGTGTGTGACGGCATCTGTGTATTGGCTGCTGTAGCTGCACATATAATATATATGTTTGTTAATATGTTATATTTCATGCTTGTATCTTGTTTTCATCTGTTAGTGGATTATGAATGTTGAGTTGTGTTTGTGTGTGAGTGACACCAGTGGGTCAGTCTTCACAGTGATGCTGTTAAACCCATTTCACCGGGCTGAGGGTTGGTGACAACGATCAGAGTTTCAGGTTGCAGTGTGTTCCTGAACACGCACAGTTGAATTTAGTGTCTCCGTCCACAGCTCATTTACAGCTGAGGTGACCGGCGAAAGTATTTGGTTAGCATTGCACCTACAGCAACTTTCCCAAGACGGTGTATAAATATACAGGCTTAAAATGGAAATGCAAACTTGGCGACTGAACCGTAAGTAAATTGTATAAATAAACAGAAATATAATAGGTGAGTGAACTTTCATGACACAGTTGGCACAGAGATTTTTCAAAAAAGCAAAGCTGGCTAGGTTTTATCGTGATTATTGATGATTGTGTGTGGCCTGTTATTTAAAACTGTTAAACACATACACACACACACAGGTTTTGGAGATCTTTTGGAGTGCCATGCTCAATTCAACAGGAAATAGGAGACTCTTTATGGGGATTGAACACGTGGCTTTTCAGTATTGTATCATAGCGTTACAGTTAAGAGAAATAAAAGGAAATAGTAATTGCTTGCTGTCTTGTCAACGGATTTACTTTCTAGCCACCAACAGTCTTCATTTAGGATCACATCAACCAAACAATTTAGTTTTCTTGCATTTGATAAGTGAGAAAAAAGCTTTATTGGATTTTTAAATTGGATTAATTAAGGAATTTGTTTGTTTGCACTCTGTAAACTGTCACGAAGTAGTTCTGGAAACAAAGAGTCCTTTTCTTATACCTAACATGTCTGTGATATTTGTTCCAATCGGCTTTCTGTGGTGTCATGTTGGTTTGTAAATGAAGAGGAGTTCGGCTTCATTTTTGTCTGCTCATGTTTCCAAGTGTAATAGAGGTGCTGACTTTCAGACCTCAACATCCGTCTCCTTATACCCATAAGCCCTTGTGTTATAAGGTCATTTCCTGTCGTTGACTGGGGATTCTCACTTCTAACAAATCTCTCCCCATTGAGCTTGGAAGGAAACAGAGAACTGCATTTTCAGACATTATTTATCTAGACGTACTTGAGTTTAAATTGCAGCATTCTCACCTGCAAACATACCCAAAGTAAAGCTGGTCTGAAAAATGGTTTTAAAATTCACAATCGATTAAATGACAACATGTACTGTGACAGATTTTGCTTGTAGTGGCAGCAAACCAACAGAGAATTTCCACTTGACTTTACAGTTTCCCTCAGCTCTATGCAGCTTTTTAATATCCTTCAGCTCTCAGACATTTTTTTTCAGAGATGGCTGCAACTGTTTCAGTTCACTGTTTTCAGACACAGTAAGCAGCTATTTTTAGCAAAAATCTCTGATAAACCCACTGTGCCCAACCTACCCAGTATTTAACGACACAAAGACAAAGTTGGCGACTAGATGGGGAACAGCGAGAAGCATCTGGCAGCTAAAGAGTCACATACTTCCCTCGGGAGTTATTGGCCCCTTTTACACTGCTTGTTCAAGATAGAAATATAGCGCTGTTATGCTGCCTTGCCGTTCTGTAGAATAGGTATGATTGGGGCATGGGAGGACAGAGCTGTCTTGCCTTTAAGCTTGCAACGGAAATAGTAACAGCAGTAGTAGTAGTAGTAGTAGTAACAGTAACTGTGTAAAGAGGACAGCCAGCAGGATAGGACCATAGGCGGGACAGGTGTGAGGTTTTGACGATGTGCTATGCATGCGACCAAAAAGCAGCTAGCAGCAGTTAGCAGCTAACTCAAAGAAGACAACAGTGGCCGAATGTCTGCAAATGAGGACAACAATGTGGTGAGGGAGCTCCTCACCTTCCAGGCAGAAGATAAGATTATTCTCCTTATAACAGAGACAGTAAATGATAATTATTGACATGTAATGCCGCTGTTATTGTTTAGAAAGCACTGCGGACTAGAGGCTAACGCCATTGTGTTAAACGTCATGCCCATCACGCTTCTTTTGTCTCTGGGATGCCAGCATGCTGTCTAAAATCACGCACTGGAGCATCATGATGCCGTAAGGGACTATGTAGCGCCCTAAAGTGCAATCTCTGTGGCAAAAGGGCTAACGAATACCAAATCAGAGATAGGAAATTCTAAAGAAACACAACTCTAAATAAATGCTAATGTCTGCGTCTGCTGGATTTGTAAATAGGCAACTCTTTGCTAAAAAATACACCGTATCAATCACTTCTCACGAACTGCGGTCAAACTGTCAAACTAGGCTGATCACATTTAAATCAAGTGTCTGTTACTGCATTGCCCATTTCTTGTCTCAAAAGTTTTCGGAAACATTTTAGTGTACTGTTCAGCTGTAAAATGCATCCATCATTGTGGCCCAAACTGGTCTCACTAAGAAGTCACCAAAATCCAGCACTTGGGAAGCGACTTGCAGCATCAGACACCAACAAACAAGGCCATCCTTTCACATTGGCATGATACATGGCCAGTTGCCGTTATAGTTTAACAAGGCTCAGCGGCATCAGGGGAAACACAGCAGGACAAGAACGAAAGTTAAGACAACAAAAGTCCGAGTTGGGCCGGTGGGAGGGGTGGTGGATGGGTCCAACAAACACCGACTTACACCCGGGAGAGTAATGTTAGTGTCCCATAAGTTTACAAAGCCAAACCCTGTTCCTTTTTCCTAAACCTAACCACATGCTTTTGATGGCTTAACCCAACTATGTGCGTCAGGGGAGTACATTTTCGGTTTTGTATCAACGTTGTGGGTTTATTTTGAAAGAGTCTACTGTATGTAAACGGAAAATTTCCTGTGAAAACAGAAGTGTATTTTGAAAGAAGGCAATGCATGTGACAGGCAGAACCTGACACGGCATCCCAGAATGTCAACAACCAACGTACCCAGGGTATCTTGCACATTATATCCGGACATAGAAAGTCCATGACCAAACACTGATATGTGACGAGGTCAGAGTGAGAATGTGTTGGCCGGCCAGATCAGTAACTCTCATTTAACAGCTAAACAGTACACTAAAATATGTTTCTTAAAAACACTTGAGGCCAGAAACAGGCAATGCAGTAACAGAAACTTGACTGATATTTGATCAGTGCTGCCTAGTTAGACAGTTTAACTGCAGTTAATGAGCAGTCAATGACAAATGTAGCTAGAGCAGATTGAATGACTGCTTAAGGCCCATTTATGCTCATTGTTAAATACGGATCTGGATACGGACGGAGCCTTCTGTCTGTGCTTCGCGTTCATTTCGTCCGTATTTCTACACATTTCCATAAAGCTTATGGATATGGGCCAAACGGAGCAGTTCCACCGGAAACCATGGGGGCAGTGTTGCTGTCACTACCCAATACGTAGCTCTAGTGAGACACGAAAAAGAAATAACAATGGCAGTTATCAAATGCCCCGGCGGACATCCTAAAGTATTGGAAATGACGCTTGTCGTCAAATTCTCTCATCGGCAGTACTAGAGACTTTGTCTTTTATGCAAGAGGTACATTATCAATATCTCCTCCACAGTCGCCATGTTTGTTTTTGAGTTTGTTGTTGTCATAAACTTTTGACTCTAGGCTGCCCCCTGGTGGATATATTGGTTAACATCCATGCCAAGTAAAGGACGCATGGAAGTATGTGGGCAGTGACGGTAACATCGTTTGAAACGGACATATACATTTTCGTACGTAAAGGGAACATAAATGGGCCTTTATGCTGCCTGAGCATTAGCATACACTGTCATGTCTCTCCCCAAGAAAGGGAACTCTGGGTTTCAAAATAAAAAAAAAAAAGAAAAAAAATAAGGAAAGGGAAAGAAAGCAAACTGATTTTATACAAAAGAACAATTCAAAAGGTGTATGTGAGAGACATGGATCAAGAGAGGATGGACAGGGGACCCCACAGAGACTGCTTATGCATAGGGCCCAGGATGTGATGTGACGCCCCCAACTGTAGCTTTATGGAGAAAGGCTTCAGAGCTTTACATAAACTGCTCCAAAATGCAGGTATGAACACTCTTCAAGTGTCCTTGAACACAACACTGAACCCCTGAATTAAATAAAATCTTTAGGATGGGTCATACATACAAAACTGTTACACAGACTGTAGTATCATAACGTTGTACATTGCACTGTGTTACAGTTTGTGTAATCTGCATGTGTGTATCTTTCACAATAAACCATCTTTCCTGCTGTGGATATTTTTTGCAGGTGCAGCCCGCCTCGGGGACGCGCAGGACCGCGCGCCCCGGCTTCACAAGGTACCTCCCACTTCCCCAGCTTGTTTAAGTGTTCGCCTCGTTCACTTCAATGAGCGCTATTGTTGAAAAGTCTGTGCGCCGCTGAACCCCGGCGGACCTGAGTCTCCAACTCTGACAGACGGAGCGGAGCGAGTGCGCTGCAGTGATACACCTTTTGGTTTTTCTATGGACTGTTGCGTTGCAAGTAGAGGTTTATGAGCAGTTTCGGGGTTTGGCACGGAGAGACACGCCGGCAAAGTGGATAAAAAGTTTGGGTAGAAGCTGCTCCAGCGCATTCCCGCGGACTTTGGATTACTTTAACAAGGTAAGGCTCCCCTGCGCTTTTCTCCAACTAACTTTAACTGTGATTTATTTTTTAACTCGCTGTGGGTGCATTTTTGTACACAATGCGACTGACTGAGTAAAACAATAATTACTTTACTTCTCAGATGGAATTATGCGCTTTTATATAAGAGAAACCCTCCTCATGTGTGAAGTCTTTTAAGATGCTGTGTTATCGATTAAAACCACAGAGTTAATCAGTTATTCTGTAGAGGCTCTGATAATTGATCCAACCTCAGCTTCTTCACTCCGCCTGCTTCACATGAGTGCTTCACTCTGTCAGCGTATCCTCGCATTCCTCACCGGGGCGCACGGGTCACTATCTCGGGTCAGGATCTGCCGGCCAGACGCGCTCAGAGGGAGGCACGGACAGGAGAGACACAGAGACGAGTGTTACCCGCAGAGAGATGCGGAAACAGGATTAGCTCTGATCGTTGTCGTGACTTCAGACCGTGTTTGTGTCGAATGTATCGGATTAGAGGTCGTTATCTGCCGCTCCATGGTGTCTCTCACATCTGGCCGTGTGTTTTCACCTCACATGAGAGACTTTAATCTTTATGATGGGCTGCTGATCCCCAGAGACAAATCAAGACATCCCCACTGGGACATAGAGGCTGTCTGTGGGTTTAAAGCGGTTACTTTGTGGTGTTTGCGTGCAGCGTTTCCTCTGCGAGTGCAGGTCTGTGTGCATTAAGGTTTGCACATATAACCTTTATGAGCAGGTGTTTTTATTCATGCACTAGATATTATTTATTGTGGGTGAGGTTCAAGTCTATTTTATTCTGTTCTACAAAGCTCAAACAAGTACTTAATGATTAATTGCAGAAGCAGATTTTCAAGCAGGAATGTCAAACTGTTTCCAGCTTTATAAATCTTATATTTGCTGCTTTTCCGTTTTTTATTCTTGTAAATTGAATATCTTAGTTTAAAAAATAATGTTCTTACTTTCTGCATTAATCATTTTAAAATAAAAATCATCAAATAAATTGACAGTGGAAATAATAGTTAGTTGCATCCCTCTGTGCTGTTGATGATGTAAATATTTCCATTAAGAATCTGCTTTGCAGCTTACTGTAAATTATTAGACAATGAAATCTTTAGTCAGTTGAATGATTGCATTTTGATCAATAATGGACTACTTAAGGTTTTAATCGGTAATAAAATGCCAAGTACTGGCAGCTTTCAGCATAACAAATGTGAGGAATTGTTGCTTTCCTTTGTTTTATATCACTGTAGGTTTAATAATTTGGGGCTTTGGACTGTTGGTCGACAAAACAAGGAGAATAAAGATGTCACTTTGAGATCTGGGAAGTTGTGATGGACAGTTTTCAGAGATTTCTAAAACAACCCGAGACTTAAACTGAAACGCCTGCTGCAGACAAGTGTTGTAAGCTGCTGTTTTGCTACAATCACTCAACACAGTGCACCTTGTTCTTGTGTAAAACATACAATTCTCCTGCTACTATGACATCCATATCATATAAAATAAACTAACTATAATTAAGAGATGAATCATAATGTGTTAGGAAAATAAGTTGCAGCTCCAGCTGTGGTATTTGCATGTGCACATAATGTCTTTGCAACATTACATGCAGAAAAGAGGATACAAAAAAATCTTAGTGATCTTTATTCATGTCTAGACTGCGTATAAACATATACATTATGGTATACATTGGTAATACATGAGTAATGTGTGAGGAAGCGCTCTGAGAATCTAATAAATGCAGACCATGAGCTGGGTTTTTTTTTACCTTACATCGCAACTTTCTGCCTTTGCTGAGTTTGGGTACAATAAGGGCTCTCCAAATCAATATTGGTAGGTGAGCAGCAGGCGGGGAAATAAAGCCAGCATGGAGTATGAGTATGGGAAAAGCAAAGAAAGGTGGAGACAGCGGGATGGACCGAAGGACATACAGGAGAGAGGGAGAGCAAAGCAAACATTCCTGACTTGGTGTCTCAGCAATTTAATTAAGTTTTTTGTGAGATGCTGCAGCGAGCACCTCGAGGTGAAGGCTTAACCCCTCTTCCCCCCGTTTCCAGCTTGGACTAATCCCAAGGGTCAGCTAATAAGTGTTCGGGTCATGCCACCATGACAACTAAATAGGGGCGAAGCCGAAGGAAAGCTCCCCAATCAGGGAGTTAATAACCCCATGAAGGAAGTTAAGAGGTACAAGGTGAAGCGGATGGAGTAGTGGGTTGGTTTGTGTGTGCTTGTGTGCATGTGTGTTTTTGTGTGTGTGAGTGTATGTGTGTGTGTGTGTGTGTGCGTAGAGATGAGATTTCAGTTGTTATCAGCCACACCAGCTCAAAGCCCCTCCTCTTAGTGGGGTTTAAGTGTGCCCTGTGGTGCTCTGATGTTACACACAAACTCACACACACATACACACACACCCTCCCTTCAGGTCAGATTTCGGTCACTGTACCACTGGTTGGGTAGATTGTTTTTATAGGGAAATAAAATCAGCGACACGACTGGCTGTTCTTATTTTCTGAGACTTGTAACTACAGTCCTGCTTTCTGCTTCAACGTTGCTGTTTTAAATTTTGGTGAAGTTTTTCTTGGCTTTCAGGGACAAAAAATAAGTCTCCCTGCTTTTGTCATCTTGACCATTTCTGCTATTTTCTGCTGTTCCCCACATCCACTGTGTTTGACAAGTGCAGATGTGACATTTTTACAACTGCAGAGAGGCCCGTTTCCAGCCTCACCCTTCTGCTCTCTTGTTCTTCGATCTGTTTTCCATCTTGGTTTTCTGCTATTCGCCTGATATTTTTTCTGGATTTCTCTTTATGTGGGACAAAGCACCACACTTACTCTCACTCAAATCATCAGTACTGGACAATTCTGTAAATCCCTGGATTACATTTAGTGACAGTGATTTTTAACCTTCAGTGCCAACATTTTTAAATTTTCTATCTACAGTATCTGTGCATGGCAGCTATGGTATGGTTAAAGTAAGGGAAAGATAATGGACTTAAGATATGGTAAGGGTGAGGCACCTAAACACTTGGGTAAGGTTATCCAAAGATAGTACTTTTGAAAGTCAGACACGTCCATCCATCTGTGTGACCTCTACGCCCCTACTTTACACCTACTGATTTGCTAAAGGGAACATCTCTTCTGGCATTGCCATTGGACATTAATTGTGTGCTGCCAAATCTGTGCATGTCAGTGTAATTCTTAAGGATACTTAACTATTGTCTCGCTTTTATTTACCCTTCTTTTTTTAATCTCTGTCTCTCACTAAGTCTTTTTCCTTCCAAATGTTGCTCCAGTATTTAGTAAGTTGCCAAAACTGAGGCTAAAGAAACTTCAGCTGCTTTCTGATCAGTAAAGAGGCTGCAGTAACATCATGTAACCAGAGGGAGCACTGCTGAGTCTTCTCTTACTTCACTCTGACTCCTCACGATTGACAGCATTTATTGGCATCTACATTGTCAGGAATTATACAAAAACAAGATGCAGACACAGGTTGAATAACAACATTATTGTACTGTATGTTACAAATTTGAAAATGTCTTACTTTGGCGCCACCCGGTGGTAGTATGAAGAATGACACTGAAATAGACAGTAAAGCGCACCACTAAACCTGCCCCAATTTCCACTGGGATTTCTTTCATTTACCCACCAACAAAAACGTATTAGTTAGGTTTCTATCCAAATGTACCACAAATTGTAGCCAAATTTTTAATCACCTACGGCTATGCAAACATTGGGAGGTGGTTCATCAAGATAAGCACTAGGTGGCGCTAATTTCCTGTCAAGTGCCAACAAGGGCGCAACAATATGATGCAATTAAAAGACCCTCAATCAAACCTCAAATGAAGGAAAACAATGGATGTTTATACATTTTTCTACGAAAAGTAATGCACCAAAATTCGTACATATCCTACATATGTACAAACTATTAATTTGTGTATAAACCATGTATTTGAGAAGGCTGTGATCACATGACCAATGTGATGATGGAAGTAAAGACGGTAGCGGCCCCAGTAAGGAGGCAGGTTTGGGTATCAGGGACTTTGCCAAGGAGACTGGTGTTCGGTACCATGTGAAATCTTAGTCCTTTTAAGACTCTGAGTCATGTTTCCTTTCCTAAATCTACCACAGTAACTTTACTTACTTCAACCTTACCTACGAAACACTACATTTCGTACGTCATATCTGTTGTATGAGGATTCAGTGTCTGGTAACAGCTCTGCATGCATGCATATGTGTGTTAAAAGACAACGCAGAGAGCTCACAGTGGTCTATGCAATGACTGTATGTCATAATTTATCAGCTGTTATATTTCAATTGCATTAAGTTGCATTTACCTTTTTTTTTTTACCTTTTTATCGCTTTGTGTTTTTCCTTTCACTAACACGCCATTTCTCATCTCAGGCGTTTTTTTATTTCTGGTGTTTCCGTCATTAAGTTTTGAAGCACAAAATCAAACTGCACATAAAACACAGGTGGAAGAAATCTTGATCTCTCCCTCCTCTTGTTGTCGTGCAGATGTGTAGGTGGGGTGGGCTGAGCGGCTTGTCAGCTCATTTGGGAGCGTTTAAGGAAGCGGGGACCACGCAGATGGAGCGGACGTCCAGCATCAAGCCTCGGACTGCTGATAAATCATTCTGCTCAGTTCAGTCATTACTGTTCAGGGCTTATTTCCCCCTCGTGAACAGGCTGCAGCCATACTGAAACCATTTACAGTAACAAGCTGTTTTGGTAATGCATGCTGACGCTGGTTTGTAACCCTGGTTGCTCCATTTGCATTTGGCATGTGCAGTTTTCCAAATTATGCAGAACTATAAATCTAAACCTTGGAAGTATCTGGAGGTGCAACTGTGATCACTCTCATTATTGATTGTTCTCATGAGTGTAAAAATGCTGATTATTCCCTGCAACCCCAAGGTGACATCTTTGATTTGCTTGATTTGTCAGAGCAACAGTCCGAACTCCAAAGAATCAATTTGCAGTAATACGAAATGGAGAAAATCTGAGAATTCTCATGTTTCTGAAGCTGCAACCAGAGAATCTTTGCCACTTTTTGCTTGATAAACCATTTCAAAGACTTACTGATTATAACTGAATGTTGCCTCAATATGTGTTAGACCCTATAAGTACAGTTGTTGGTGACAGACGTTCCTCTCTATTGCACAACATGAACTTGTTGAATGCACTATTATTCAGATGATGGCAGTTGAGATATTGCTAGACTTAGTTTCTGTTTTCAGCGACATAAAAAGGCTCACATTACATCTTTACAAGGTTTCTTGACACCGGAGGAATTTGAGACTGAAACCTATGACAGGCTGAGACTGAACATGCTCACCAGAGGGGAACCTCTACTTTCCTAGAACTCAACCCCCAGGGAGGGTTTAGGGGTTGCTACTCCTTTACTAACCCATGAAACGTGTCTCTAAGCACCTTCCCCCCTCATCCTCGTAGTGTGTTGTATAAACATGGCGGCTCAGTAGGAAGGTAAAGAGCGTGACACATACAGACTCCTCGTAACATTCCTCTGTGGTACCAGGAGGCACCAGGACAGAAGGATGCCTCCAACGGCAGGTCTGCAGTCGGATCACCTGATGCAGAAATACCAAGATGAGACTGAATGTGACCTGATGTCAACAGTTTCTCCCTCAGCTCATATAATGACATGTTAAAAGAAGTATGCATCTTGTGCAGAGCACATATTTAGACCAGTTGTGGTATGTTGGCTGTATGTTAAACATGCAGCAGTGAAGTGAACACCAGGTATGAGCTGGTGCTGAATACAGAGCAGGTAACCAGAAGAGAAAAGTTGTTGTCTCAATGCAAACATCACATGTAATGCAAAAGAAAAGCCAACTTTTTAACCATGCAGGGCTGGAAGAGGTGGCCATAAGATAAGCTTCAACTAAGTAAAGCACTGACATCCAGTTTAGGAACAACCAGCAGGAAAGTCTGCAAACTAATTCATCCGCTCTTTTTCGTTCTTCTTCTTCTTCTTCTGAAGAAGAAGACTGTACATACAGTAAGCTTTCATATTCTGACTTGACACCTAATATAACACCGCCTCTCCCTCCATCAACAGCAGCCATACCACTACCTGAAGGTGAGGGGAGGTGTCTGTGTCTGAGGTGGTGAGAATAGGGGAACCCCACCTTCCAGCTTCCTTTTTCAGAGCCCCTCTCTCTTTTTTTCCTGAGGGCACGTAGTCTAGCTGTACAGACACACATGCACTCTTTCATCCCCATTCAACAGCCTTCATTCCCCAACACGCACACAAACACACAGGCTGGAAGTAGACCGTGGCCTGGGGGCTCCAGGGCCTCACAGAGCACTTCAAAGGGTCGAGGTTTGGGATCTATGACATCCTGAACAAGTCAAAGCCACAGCAGGTGAAGAGAGACGCCGTTTGACAAACACAAGGTAACCAACAGTGTTGGGTACCATGCATGCGTGTGCTGAAGTCCACACTCGTGTGTACTGTGTCATATGTGTCAGGACGTGTGACAAATAATTGAGCAGTTGCCTCAGGTATAAGTTTAAGGGAATGTGTTCTGTACTTATGTGTGTCTGCGTTCAGGTGCACATGTAGTATCACGTTCCCTTTATTCTCCTTTTGTTGTACAGTTGTGCAGCAAACCCTGCTTTTCAAAGAAGTCTGGCCATTTAGAGTTAATGCAGTATTATGCAGGGGTGGAGCCAGATGTTGTAAACATTAGGGGCTCAGCCCAAACCCAGGGGGGTCCGGGAGCATGCTCCCCAGGGAGATATTTTTCCCATTTACGGCAGCTATGGCACTTTTTTTTTCAAGCCATTTCAGATAATAGGATGCCTAAAAACCTGTGTCATTTGGTAAAAACATGATAGTTGCCAAGGGAAAAAAAATATCCAGTAGAGCCTACATCCTATTTTGTATCTAAAGGCCCTGACACACTGAGCTGATGATCAGCTGTTGGTCAGTGTCAGGCTGTCGGTTAGCATCTGTCACCATAATTTTTTCAGTGCCCTGCACCATTGGTTCTCATTGGCCCATATCGGCTCTTTTTTGACTGATTAAGCATGTTTCATTGACATTGGAGGAGCCTGTCGGTGAATGCAATCACTCTGGTGGGCAGTTCAGCTCAGTGCATGAGAAGAGAAACAGAAGTGAGGAAAGTAAACAAAGGGCTAAAGTCAAGAAGGAGTGAGATCAAAACAAACTTGTTATATTTGGTAAGACTATATTTTTAGCCATTGAGCTCTGTAGCTGAAATGTAATTGTGTTATTGTTCACAAGCACACAGTAAATATGATTTGTTCTTAAAACATCGTGTTGGGTTACTAATATGCTAACTGGCTAACTATCGTCTTGAATGCATCCTGTCAGTCCTCTGGTTTCTTCTCACGCAGGTGGAGAACGTGCATGCTAGTTGGCTGTCGGCTGTTGTTTTGGTGCACCTTTTTGGCCAAGGCACAGGACACCTGAGGTGACCCAGCAGTCAGCTTCTGTCAGCGCTAGTTCTTTGATGTCCATTTTAGTGTGCCTGGGCTGTTTTTGATTTCCTTTTTACTGTCTTCATCATACTAAAATCTAAACACAAAAAATGTTGAGCATGACTTATTTTCAGTCCTGCCACGTAGATAGAGGTAAAGATTGTCTGATGTTACTAGTTTTAAGTTACATAACATAGGTAGGGCAGGAAGTTGACGTAACCAACATTACTAACCTTAGAAACCTATTTTATTATACTACGCTGGAGTTCACAGAATTACTATTAAGCTGACAAATCTGAATCCATGCCAAAATAACCTGGGCTCCTTTTATTGCAAATCAAGGATCCCCAACAATGCCAAGTCAATATGGCCTTCACTACTCTGAATTGTTGCCAGCAGAAGGACATTTAGATTCTTTTCAACTGATTCGTCTAGACATCTTGTGACTTGCTAATCAGTCACTTTAAATATCAGCTATAGCGTGATGGGAATATATGTTTCAGATGCATTATAGAGGGGAGAGGTATGATTGGTTTGGCAGTGGGCCTTGAGAAAAGAGAGTAATGAACAGATTAAAATGATTTGGTGTGACTATAAAAAAGAGAGACTGGACAACAGTTGTGGGAGTGAAAATAAGCAAACTGTATCAGACTGAACATGACTATGGGAAGAATGTGGAATGAAATAACATTGAGGAGAAATATGAGGTGTATGTGAGGAGTGTTGGGGTGAGGTGGTCCAATGGCTTCATTTGTTTATACATAAAACTGCAGGGTTTGAACTGTTGGTTGAAGCTATGGTTGAATGGTTTTGGTTTTTGTAGATGTTCGTGGTTTTATTGTACTGGATTCAGACAATTTATTAAATATGAGTGAAGTTAATTTTTATTTATAGTCTAGTATTATTTGGTTGAGTAGCAATAGAGGGGCATAAAAGTGTCAGATGATTTGTTGCCAATTAATTGTCATAGAAATAATTGCGATAGACATTTTAATTGTCTATTTCTGTTCATTTGGTGCCACGCAGTGCTGCTGTTGTGTTAGGCTTTGCAACTAGACCTAAATCCATGTTATTTTTTTCAATGGCTGCTCATCAAAATGATGATATTGTTGGCAAAGTAGGGTCAATTAATTCTCAGATAGTTGTTGTCAAATGTTTCACCTCTTGCCTTGCTGCACATAGATTTATTTTAAACATGTTGTTGTAAAACTGTTCAATAATGTAAAGAAATGTGGTTCAAGACAGTAAATGTAGAAGGAGGCTTGATTCTTTTTGTTAAAGTTAGTATGCAAGGGGGAAACAAAACGCCTGTGTTGACCACTCCTGCTTCAGATTTCAGACCATGGTTGGGAGCCACAGGGGAGACTTTGTTTTGCCTCCAAGGCTTAAGTTAAACTGTACATTTACTACTACTAGACAACTTTACTGCTTATCTTTTTTCTGTTATGATCCCCAGTAACTGTCTGCTTTGAGCGTATCCACAGGCACTTTCTCTTTACTGCTCCACCACACACTCTCTATGCTTGCTCTCCATGCTGAGGTATCCCTGACAGAAGCTACACTAATCTTATAACACCGTGTTTCCAACTGTCTTTTTAAGTTATTTGATTAGACAAAGCTGGATGTGAGTGACAACTCAGCTTAACTTTCCCTGTAGACGTCAAACACACTGCTGCACCTGAAGGGAAGACTTTCAGCTATAAATCAGGGACCCATGATTGGCTCTTCTCTGTCATCCTCTTGCTGTGTCAGCAATAGAATTTAACCAACAGCAGTAAGATGTGGACAGCCAAGCTCTCTTTTTCCATATTTTTCTTGACATTTGAACCTTGTGTTTAAGTAGACTCTTTATTCAGCCCATACAATGAATGAATTGCCTTGATTGTGGAATACAACGATTATGCAAAATGATCGCAGTCAGCTCAAATTATCGCAATCACATTACATAATAGCTGCGACAGGTCCAGGGAAAAGGTGTGCGATTGAACTCAGTGGATTATAAGAAATGATGCTACAGTGCAAGTATATTAATACTGAATTACAGCCTTCAGGTGTGGCACCACGCTTCTTCCTCAACAGACTAAACTGAGAAAATTGTGACTAACTCAACTTGTTTTGCCGTAAGTCAGACGCACAGTGTTTGTGCACAAGTTCACTAAAATTACACTCCTGTGTTGTTCAGTAATAGCCCCAAGTGAATTTACAGCAACTATAGTTGTGGTTTGTGTGCCTGTAAGCCCAGTCTTGTCGTACCCAATTATGTTGTAATACTCCATAGCCCATTATTTAACTGACACCGCACTTCATGGTTTTGTAGCAACGCTGCTGCAGAAAAGATTAGAGGCATGAACTCGCGCATGTAAAGAAACACACATTCATGAAGAAATGTCAAAAAGCTGCTTGATAATTCTGATTTTAACAGACTTCAGGCACATACTGTGGACTCTCTTAAACTTGCATCTTCTCTCTGTCACACACACATTCACACATGCATGCACACACAATCAGAGAGTCCTCCTTGGAGGCCTCACTGCAGCTGGCAGGGGATTAAAAGGTCAGGAGTCAAAGCAGAGGACCAGTCAACCCACAGACTGCCACACAGAAACCGACAAAGCGGAAGAAACACAGAGAGTGTTGAATCAGAGTCAAATTTACAATCCAGATTATCCAAATCAGAAGAAATCTGCCGCACTGTGCGAGCACCACACAAGCGAGTGTGTTCTGCGGTTCACCGCGTTTGAGTTTGGCCTGGAGCTGACTGTCAGATGATTCCTGGACCACCACAGAAAGACAAACCAATCAACCCAGCATGTACGGGCTTGTGTGAGATTTTTATCTGTTACTCATTTGTTTATCATGATGAGAGCAGGTTGAGGTCACCATTTCAACAGTCAGCTTGGCTCTAGATGTCGGATCTTGTCAGGCTTGTGGCATTTTGACAGACGTGGTGTCTTGAAGTCAGCTGCAAAAAAGGGTTGCCAACATTTATTATGTAAACAATTATTATTAATGTAGGTAGGGATTTGGCTCATGAAAAGTATCTTTAACCAATCACATATTTAATATAATTGTTTACATGCATTTAAGAAAAAAGCAGAGTTAATTTGCACATTATACTGTAACACGCAAAGTATCTTTTAGAGCTCGACAACATTGGTCTCCAGTGTTGCAACAAGGCCTCTGATGGCAAACTAAAAAAAAAACCCTCAATAAATCTTGAGGGAAAAATTAAAAAGATCAAAGGGACAGACTAAATGATCCATATAATACAAAGTATCCAAATAAAACTACTGTGGAGGCTTTCTGTAAATTGAATGGCTTTGTCTGAGGGCAGGGCAAAGCTATGTATTTTATTTTTGTGGGTGACACTGCAATGTTTGGTTTGCTGTAAAACAGGAACTCCAATATTAAAATATGCAGAGAGCTAAGGATAATTATACCAAGCAAACGGCATCCACAAAAAACTTCAAACGGTCGGCTCAGCATGAGCAATTTAAAGTTGTTCTGAGTCGCCAAGGCATGGATTATTTACTCATCATTCATACATGGCATGTTTGCAGAATGAAAAACTTTCGTCGGCAAAATCTGAGCTTTTAAATAGTAAGACAAACAGCTGCTGGCTACATTCTTGGCGTTAGGGTGAATAGTGCAAACAAGAGAGAAGCTAATCAGGTTTATCTGGTGAACAAATCGACCATTTAAATGTATTAACGCTCCCTCTGGCTTTCCAACCAACCCTCTGTTTGAGTTAGTGCCGTCTCAGATGAAGCATCAGTCTAAATTGTTTTGCACTTGACTCTGCACTTTACACATCCTCTGCCCACTGAACCCAGAGTAGCACACTGTGGCTGTGGGCGAGCCTGTGGTATTTTTTAATTTGGACATCTTGTTCACAGATGAGAACCGAGAGCCACTTCAAAGAGGTGGCAAGAGGATCAAAAGTTATGCTGCAGCAGCTTTTGATGCACACTGGCAGAGAGGAGAGGGAATAATGAAAGTAGGCTTCGTGCTGTGTGTGGAAGCGTATCGGTGTATGTATAAACAAGACAGCAAACACAGCATGGCATAATAAAAAATCTTGGTGGTGTAAAGAGTCACAGTTTGGATCATTTCATGCCCTCGAACAGAAAGAGATACTATCAAATCACTGCGTAAATCCTGTGAATTGAATAGGCCTAGCATTATCTGACTCATTACACAACACACTCTTTCTTCTAAGTCGTTTTAATTAAGGGTGTCTATCTGTTCAGGTATCAAAGTGCACCTATGATGTGCGTGCATGCTTGCTCCTGCACAGTTAGGTTGTGGCTAATTTTGAAGGTTATGTAACCACTGTACCTATGATGGCAAGTTTATATATATTAGTCACCTTTAACTGTAAAATAAAAGGATGTTTTGGTACCTTTGAATCTTTACTACTTAACAGATAGGTAACTATAGACTGATAAAAAAAAATAATTGATTCACTGTTGCCCTCAAAGGCTGCTGACAGCAGCTAACGGCAACTTTCAAGGTGGAATGTTACCTTACATGTTACTTAATACATGAGCTGAAGACATGAATCAATCAACACACCTTAAATGTCAATGAGCCTGTTTATACCTGATATCAACATATGTTTACAGATTACAAGTGGACAGCACTCAATACACGTGCAAACGGCCACCAAGACACATTGTGGTCTGATAACCCAAACCACTTTCTGAGGTGGTCTTGAATGCACTTGACCACATTTCTTTTGTTGTGTTAACACTAATGCCACCCGATGAGTCGGCAGTGGCTCAGAGGTAGAGCGGGTTGTCGACTAATCGGGAGATCAGTGCGATCCCCAGCTCCTTCAGTCTAAAATATTTAAGTATCCTTGGGCAAGATACTGAACCCCATATTGCTCCTAATGGCTGGTCCATTGGTGTGTGAGAGCTTGTGAATGGTTACTGAATAGCAGGTGGCACCATGTACGGCAGCCTCGGCCACCAGTGTGTGAATGTGTGTGTGAGTGGGTGAATGTGACGCTGTGTAAAAGCACTTTGTGGTGCAGAAAGACTAGAAAGGCGCCATCCAAATGCAGTCCATTTACCATTTTTCATGAGTCCGCGTTTAGCATGCAACAGGATTTGTTGGCAGCACGCTAACGCTCTATAACTTGCTCATTGTCGACCAGTTGGACTAAGTGACCGTCCATCATTTTGCCCCATGGAAGGAGACATGTTGGATTCTGCTGACAGCGATAGCTCCAGCTGTACAAACACAACGGCTAACATAACTTGTGAGCAGCTAGCAAGAGTGTGGATGTGATAACTGCATGGGGCCCTCTGACAGCAGCAACAAAGTCTGAACAAAAGTGATGAGCTGAAGACGCATGATAGACGCACGTATGAATAGTGATGTGTCTCAGCTGTTCACTTGTGTTCAGATCACAGAAACATGCTCATGGTTGGTAAAATCAGACTCAGTATGACAACTTTGACCATTCCATTGTCTTTTATGTCTCTCTTGCATGATGCTTTAGTGACTGTTGGATCTGCAAGCACTTGAAAAAATGTATGAATTTCCACTGGAGTATGTGACCTGTGAATATTTTATTTCATCACTCACTCTGTTCCGCATTGCTTCGGTGTGCTCTGGCAGCACTACATCTCAGGTTTCGATGTTACATTGGAGGCTACCTTTGTTGCTACACACTGTATGTTTAGCATACTTCGTCTACTCTTTGCTAACAAGCATCTAGCTGCACACAAGCTGCTGTATACATGCAGAGCAGAATAAACTAACCTATCATGGACAATATAAACAGGCTGCTTGGGATTTATAAGGCTTCCAGATTTTTTATGATTTTGGACTGACAAACATGGAGCCTGTGTGACTCAGGTAATGGCTGCCTAACACAATGTCAGGTTGCACATTTTACAGGATACTTGCTCCTGATGTGTTTATATGCACCAATTATTAATCTAATAGAACACTTCAAGTTACTAGAGGGTAAAAGTATTACTAATTTGATGGCCCACTACCTAAAAGTTGGACTCTGATACCTGCCGGACTCTTTATTAGAGTTTCATAGAGAAGACAGTGTTTATTTCTCTGTGTCTGTTATATGTAATGGACCAGTGCATTAGAGATGGCCGCTAGCTAAACCAAGACACTCTATAAACACAGACACACCGATGCACGTCCAAGACAAGCAGTCAGCAGGTCAGTCAGCTGCAGAAACGACGCGGCCAAAACACACCAGACTGTTACCCTCATTGGAACAGATGGGACATATTAAACAAACTGAGGTAGCAAAGATTGATGGAGCAATTTCACAGCCTCGTTGCAGAAAATGAACTTAATATATCTGCGTTGGGTTTGATTGGGTTGTTTGTCACTTCAGAGCCTCCTGGCTTTCCCTGCTCGTTAGAATTTGACTGCTGCCATTATTCAAAGGGATGGAAAGTTTTGTGTGTGTGCATGTGTGTGGAGGCGTGCCTCAAAGTCTGTTGCAATAGATAAAGGTGATAGATGACCACCATTCACTTTACTTGTTGTTTTATATGTTTCCCTTCATATTATTGCCTGTGCTTAATTAGAGTCACAACCATGCAGGGACAGATGAAAACTTTTTAGATGGAGTGAAGTCTCTCAGCTGAGGGTAACAACACATCAGGGTCGGCACACAGGACAGCTGAGTAAGCAAATAACAGCGGACATGGAATAAAAACTGTAAGTTCACTCAGTTATGTCCCTACAGTTGAAACAAACAGTGTTTTTGTAATTGGCAGCTTGAAGAACAGCTGAACCTATAGAGACGTTAACCGCGTCTTTGTTTTAACATCTCTGCAGCTCACTCTGCTCTTGCACAATGTGTTTCAAGTAAATGTATGCTTCAGCCAAACCCTAAAGGAGGCAACACTACCCATATGCAGAGTTTAAATGAAGTGGAAACCACATGAACTTGGGCCACAAGAACTCAAGCAGGCCCACTGTGAAATTCGCTTTTATGCGCTAAAAGGGAATTTATTGCTGATGCAGTCCTGATCTGATACTGACAGGACACTGTGGACTCATTTCAGCACAAGTTGCGTAGAGTAAAATTTAATTGAAATGACAGGATGGACAGAATTTGCTGGAACATGTTACACTTGATTGGCTTTTTTTTAACAGTGGAATAAAATATTTAGTTTCAGGCAAGCGGCAACCACAGGGGCTGAAAAATGAAGCCACCACTGAAGTGCCACAAACTGTAGTTCCTTGAATGGCCACTTGAGGCCAGCTCCAGAAGTGAGTCAATCCTCATAGACTCCATGTTAAAATGCCCAACTTCACGGCAGAAATAAACATGTTTACAGCCTGGTACAAAAAACAAATGTTGGTCTATAAAGCTAATTTTAATATCCATGACAATTTTTACACAACTCATCCGTTAACATTTCATAAAGGCTTAAAGTTACACATAACTTAGGGCAGGCCGCTTTGAGTAACAGGCTGTCAGCAAGGCCGCTGCAGCTCCACCCTCTCATACAAATGTGGTCACTTCTGGCGCCAAAAAACCAAGATGGTGCCAGCCAAAAGGCGAACTTGAGGCTTTAAGACAGAAGTCCACAAACCAAGGGTTGATGCCATGGCAGCTACATCCATTATATATACAATTTATGCATTCAGGGTGATTTTGCATTAGAATTTGATTTCTTTTTGTGGACTAGCTGGTCGACCTGTGTTTGATCTCAGGGAAAACATGTATGTGACTAAAGGAAAGCGTGCATTTCTGCATGCATACCTGTGTTTTTACCACAGCTGTTGTGGTCAAAGCTAATGTGAGGAAATCAGTACAAATCTGTCTGATTTAAGAAGGCTTAACTGCTCAGAAATGTGCCCCATGTTTAGTTGTCCTGTACGTTGTTGAGCTCAGTCTCAGCTTATTCCCTGACTGCTTGAAACGACATATCTTCCCATGAAATCAAACACACCAGATATTATCTTTAAAGGAAACTAACAGGAGCATGGCATTGCTGTCACTCATTTCAGTTCCCGTGAAACTCTCTTAAGTTAGAAAATACTTTTAACTTTTGAGTTAAGTCCAACTGTTTCCATGGGGATTAAAAAACATTTGGGAACTCAAAACCAACAACTTTTAAACCAAAAAAATAGTCAAAAATGTTTCTCAAAAGATCTCAGTGATCTTATGCCCCGAACAGCGAAGAGTTTATAAAGGCCGGCATTATTCATGCTATCAGTGCAAAATCAAATGAGGTCACTTGTGGCTTCTGTGGGAGTCTTTGCATGTGTGTGTATGTGTGTGTGTCTATGTGCGTGCGCGCACTCCATCCATCCACACTAACACAACATATTTTTCTCCCCATTCCCTCCCCAAACATCTCCACAAGCCTCGGGGCTTTTTCTTTTTCCTTCAGAGTCGTGTGTCAGCGCCCCTTCTGCAGCAGACCGTGTCGTTTGCCATTCCTTCACATTTCTCTTCCTCGGAGTCCAGTGACGCTACACAGAGTGCAGCGAGGCCTGCAGAAAACTTGTGCACAAGCAAAGTGACATGTTTGCAATCAAAAAGAGGCTTTGCACTGGGGATCTGACAAAAGCTGCTCGCACAACGTTTTCACGATCACCCAATAGTTACAAGCTACTGATCAACATTGTCTAGAGAAGAGTTGTGGAGTCTTTTTTTATGTATTGACCTTTTATTTTGTTGATCTTTTGACTTGTGTGGGCACCAAAAACCAACAGACTGTAGGTGTAATGCAACCGACAGTTGGTTTCATCCATTCTGTAACTCGTTCAAATGCTCTTGTTGAAGCATATCTGTAAGGACTCCTTTTATTACAGCTGCATTGTGATTGTTGATTGTTGTTGATTGTTGTGATTTTGTAGAATAACCAATCAAGCCACTATGCTAGCTGTTAGCTTATGTGCTGCCAGTGCATTAATTTACTTACTCTTGGCGAACATATGTGTATGTTTATCACATTAACTCCTGGGCTGTACTTTCTGTAACCTTTTTTACACAGAGATTCCACGATAGGGCCGGCTTTGCTATTTTCATACAGAACCAAACAACGCAGGCGTAGTGCCCCCCCAGTGTGTGATTTCGGATAGCATGCCGGTGTTCCAGAAGCAAAAAAGGCGTGACATATAACACAACAGCATTGGCCTCTAGTTATATTAAATTTAACCTCTGCAGTGCTTTCTAAACAATAATAATAGCATAACATGGTAATAGCAATCATTCACTGTCCCTGCTTTGTGTTATGCGGTTGAGCTCATCCTCTGCTCAGAGGGTAAGGAGGTTCCATACCTCATATTCTCCCCAGTCTGCGAACATTTTCAGCTGCTGTTCTTCTTCTCTGAGTTAGCTGCTAACTGCTTCCAGCTGCTTTCTAAACTTCTCGGCGGTGGCTCGCACACACAACATGTCACACTTGTCCCGTCCTCTTGGCTGTCCCCATTACACAGGCTTTGAGTTGGCTCTGTCACTACCTCCGCAGCTGGCTGAAAGGCAAGGCAACTCTTTCACCCCATTCTGTAATTGTACCTTTTATACAGAACTGTGAGTGAATAAAGGCACAACATTCCCACCTTGAACAGGCAGTGTAAAAGGGGTTTATGGGAATGAGGGCCTTGCAATTTATCAACATTATATTGTACTCTAATACTGTAAGTGTTTTCTTTTCCTTGTTTTAAAAGCTGCATTACAGTAAAGTGATGGAATTTTGCAATTTTCCCCACTTAGTTACTACCTATATGAGAACCTAACCTGATGTTTTACTAAAAATGCTTTGTTTCCTCTTGACAGAAACCACAGTGTAACTACTTGAACTGCTGTTTCCTCATGACTGTAGTATCATTTTACTATGCTGTTGGTCTAACTGTTGTTTGTAGAATCTCATTGTTGTCTGGTTTTTAGTCACTGTCATGGGATGTTGTTGTCCAGTGCTGTTTTCACAAACTTCTCTCGCTAAAAACCTGAAAGACAATCCATTGTCTGCAACCTGTACTGGGAGTGTATGTAGTCACTGCACGGCTGTGCACCCACGTGCATTGCACAAAGTTCAGTTACATCCAACAAAGTCATATTGTGTCCTATTGTGTTTCCACAAAGCCAAAATTGAGTTTAAGTTCATTTCTCTCACATGAAACAATAAAATATCAAAACAGAAAAAGAGAAAATAAATCTCAAGATCTGGGACAAGAAAAAAACAGTCCCACCTAAAAAGAAAACAAACAGAAGGAGCAAGACAGAGTGCCAACGCCACCTTTGACCTCATTCAACTAAATCACTTGTGGGGCAAACTGAGCTACTTTTTCTGCAGCAGTACAGTCACAACTCAGATTAGACTCACAGTTGACACATTTGAGGTGAATGTTCACAAGGTTGGTGTTTGTTACTGCTGATAGTGAGGCGAGTGCAAACGCAGAGAACGAGAGAGAGCCTGGTTTCTGTCCTGATTAATGGTCTGCTGAGGAGATAAGCACTCTGATGTGTGTGTGTTTGGGTGTGATGTCATCAGTGGTCTGAACCCATGCTGCTTTGTGAGTTTAGGTAAACATCAGCTATGGTCTCAACATTAAATTTCCTCTTCACGATAGTTTTGTTGGTGATAGTTTTTCAATTTTGAAAAGTAAAGTAGAAAGTGGCGGAAAAAACTGAACACAATTGCAGCGTGAAACCTGATTTTCTGGCAGTGACATGTTGCACAAATAGCACAGGATGAACTTTGTCCCAAACTAAAATTAGTTCCATATTTTCCGTCTCTCGCAGACACAAAGGGTTCTCAGCAGAGTCGCCCTCCCAGGACATATTCTCCGTGTCTGTAGCTGCTTTCACACTGTGAAAAATAATGGCAAGGATCAGGTCTGGTCTTGTAAACTCGATAGCCTGGCGTGGCGCCGAACAGCCCCACAAAGAGTTAAAAAAATCAGATTTTTCTGTTCCTGTGTAAAATGCAGCCTTTGTTTCTGGGTCATGAACCAGCTGAGGTCACTGGCTTTAACTGAGCCAAACAAACACAGTTCACTTTGCACTAATTGATTCCTCTTCCAGCAGCGACAAGAATAAATGTGTGTGTGTGTTTACTTTAAAGGATCTGTGAGGAGTTTAAGTAAATAGATAAGTGACAAAGTAAACACCAATCCCCTCTCACTAACACACACACACACACACACACGCATGCCAAAACAACACCCTATTTCAGGGATACATTTCTATACACATGAACGGCTTGTGCCTCATATAAATACATTGTTCTGTCTTCAGAATTTTTTGAAGGAAAACACATTTGCCATTTATAATCCAATCATAATCATGTGTATGTGTGTGTGTCCTTACTGGCAGTTCCTATAGAAGTCTCTTAGCAGTAAATCTGCCCACACTCCCCGACTTTACACTGGGTTAATGAGGTGATCCAGCAGCAGGGGACGGTTGGTAGAGGTCTTTGTTTCAGTATGTGTGTGTTTGAATTCATCTGGTTACAGATTTTAAGTGGGTGTAGTGGGGCAGCATTCAAGGCATAAAGGTGTGTTTGCACCAGTCAAATATGATGTGGAGATGTATGGTTGTACATAGCGGCACGGGTTGTTGCTGATTTTCCTGTGTGAGTCTGCCATGCCTGTAAATCTCCGGCACAAATTACTTTGGAGGTTTTGGTGAAGACAGAAGTCCCATAATGGGTTTACAGAGCTCACTGCTGAGGCTGTGGGGAAGTCTGAAGGAAGTTTTGAGCAATTTTGTTTTGCAGAAATTTCTTATACTGCTTTGGGAATGGTTCTGCTGATGTTTATGAAAACATCTAACAAATGACCTGAAAGAAGGAAATACTACTGCATTCATAGTAATGTAACAGGGTCAATTATACAGCAGTAATATGTGTAACAAAGTCAAATATTCATTTGTAATATTAAGTATTATAATTACACGCTTAAGCCTCCTTAGTCAATATGTGAAATGTTTGATACTCAGCTTCTGTACCCCTACAATCACCTCTGGGGGTACCCCACCTATAAAGAGGTGTCTCCCACCATGCCTCTCCCCTTTTGCTGTTGTGCTCCATGGGAGAGGTACGTGACATTGCTCTCGTAGTAATTTCCATGTTTTATGGCTGCTAAACTATGTTTATAAACTCATTTTTCAGCCTTAACTTTTGTATAATACGCTAACATATTCCTGTGTCAGTTATATGGTCGTAATTGACGAGGATTTTGTTTTCACCTGCAGTAGTCTAGTTAAGCTCATAGCTCGGCTAATCCGTCAAGTTGGACTTCTCGTTTTGTCTGAGTATACATGCAGAAGAGATAATCGAATTTCTGACCAAGTACGTTTGACTCCACCTCAATAGGCGGCACTGTGTCCTTCTTAATATACTGCGTATTGAACTCGTTCCGGTTCTTGTTCAGAAACTTTTTTAAATAAATCCGCATTTTGCGTTTTCCTACCATCCATAAACTTCTCCTTTAGCTGTCGGGCATGAATGTTGTTTCCCCATCTGTCCAGAAGTGCATCTTCTGCTTCTCGGTTGCCATGGTGTTTATTTGTTTGTTTTTCCGGGAGTTACTGCACTGCTGCTACGTCATCTCCTTCTTCTTCCGAGTGAAAGCCTGCGAAAGAAAAAGTGGTGCATGCGTAGAATGCCGAGTCCGACTCCAGTCGAACTAAGTGGATACATCCAGCAATAGATTGATTTTCAATTGATTTATCTAGGTGTGTTAGTCAAGCTATGGATAGTCCAATTTCAGTCGGACTAAGCTGTTAACATGCATTTAAAAGTCTGGTTTCAGTCAGACTGAGCCAATAAGTCGATTTTCTCAAGCTGCATGTAAACATTCTGAGTGAGGTGGCTGCAGACGCAGTTTTTTGGTCCGCACTGGAATGTGGGACAAGAGATTGGGGCATGCACAGCCATACGTTTGCTGTGTGTATGGTCCACACGGACTCAAAAAATGGAATGCATGTGGATGTCTTCATAGGGGTCTGTGTGGACCCTTGCAGACATGTGAACGTTGCAGTGAATGTGCAGGTAAAGCCACAATTTGTCAACTAATGAAGGCTCCAACTCCTGAAGGCCCAAGCATAATTTGATATGGTTGCTGACTGCTCAGGAAAGTGAAAGGGGTTAACCCTGACCCCAGAAGATGGCAAAAAACAAAGTCTCTCCTGTGCTTTTCAACCTTTGCCTAGAGGCTGAAGCAGGAACAGTTAACATGCAGTTGCCATATGCAGATTTTGTAGGAAGTAGGAATAAAAACTGTTGGATGACAGTAAGGAAAAAAAACATTGAGGAACAAAATCCAGGGTTTAGCAGATTTGTCAACTCGTGACATCCTTGTCTGACAATAGGGTGGGTTCAGTCAAACTGTTGAAGAGTATGTTTCGCATGTAGACAACTTCGCTGTGAGAACACTTCTTTGGCTTTACTTTAAATGTTATTTCCGTCTTTAGTTTCAACTAGAAAAGACACGTATGGCATGATAATATAATAGAAAGATAGATATATCATTCCTAGCCAGAATTGGGTCTGATGTTTGTTCACAGCACAGATAAGCTGTAATGGTACAGTATCTGTCTAGACTTGTACAAACTGGAGGTGTCTGACGCCCCCAGTCACCCCCCACAGTCTGGCCCAACCTGTACCCTGCCAGAGGCCACACTTCAGTAACTGACAGCTGGGCTTAACAAGCATGACGGGGCCCCGTTGGGAAAAAGTCCCGCAGGTGATCATCACTCAGTAATCGGGGGGATGGATGGAGGGAGGGTGGCAGGAGATTAATGAATGAAAAACAGTAACAAGTGAAGAGTTTTTGGCTCTAAAGCTGCAGTGTGCAACAGCACAGCAATGATGGAAGGAAAGTTTACTACATGAAAAAAAAGGCAAATTAAAACCTCTGTGAACCCTCGCCTAAAAACATTTACTGCTTCTGTGGCTTCTGCTAGCATCTCTGCTTCAGGCTAGGTGCCGTTTTCAGGTGTAAACATCTCATTAAGAGGATCGACAAGTGATGGCAGGGCAGGAATTGACGGATTGGAGGGAGAAGTAATGATACACTTCACTGCTTCAAGGTGAAACATTTGCTTATTGTAGATTTAAGACTTTTTTTCTAGAAAAATAAGCTGAAGCTAATGCAAGAGGGAAATTCACTGTGTACTTAAATTAGTCTTTAACTGCAGCTTTGGGAACTGTGTATCTTTAGCTTTTATAAACATGAGTGTAATTTATTTGGTGAAGCTGTCTTTTGTCTATTAATGTTAGACTTTATGTAATTACTACTCTAATTTCGGGTAAGCAAAAGTCTGCACTATGTGTAACTGTACTCGTTGTACTGTAGAGACTTTGTAAAGCACCCAGAGAAGACGTCAAAGCTACTGGAGGATTTGTGACTTCCCTTCTGGAAAGATTTAACAAATGTGTACAGTAAGAAAGGAAGGATAAGGAAGGATATGGAAAGAGTAGACATGTTTGAGAGTGTTGTCTCTATTGCCAGTTGCTCACTGGCATGTCTTTGTGAAGCTGAGTGCAGGTGACATGCTCATTTCCAGCTGTTGACAGACAGGCTGTGAGCCAGTTTAGTGTGAAGACACAACACACACAACCTTTACGCCTCTTTGCACCTCATCGCTGGCATTCATAGTTTTATCACCTCAGTCGAAAAACCGGTGTCACCAAAAGCCATCCTGGATCAGGGTGTGTGCCCAACTGTGCCACAAGTAAACACCAAATCAGGCTGGTTAATTCCTCCTAAGTCTCGCTTCTCTCAATACTCTCTGCAGGTTATGTTTGCATTGCATTTGTGTGTGCATAAGTAACAGTAGCCAACACATATACATGTTATCCCTGCACACACAGATGTAACTTAGTGAGTTTGTGACCAGAAGGTTGTTAGCTTAAAGTTCCACCACTGCTTTGTAAATTCTGAGCGGGACAATTTGAATAAGGTGTTTTTTTATGCTGATGAGCATGTCCTTATATGATCTGTATCTTGTGTTGAACCACTGCAAACATGAGGATGCACATGTGTGCTACGAGCATTTTGGGTGACAGGATGCATTTTATGTTCAACTGCAGAGGCTGCAAATTTGCATCTGTAATTAGCACCAGGAAGTGAAATGCCAATGAAAGAGGAGAAGAAGAAGACCAGTAGCCTGCGCTGACGAGGGAGGCTTTAAGTATTAAAAAATGTTTTATAGGGTATGCATGCGACATGTTGGTTAGGCCTTAAGGAAACACATAATGTGTCTTTGAATTTAAACCATACTGTCTTTCACTCAAAGCCCGCTGTAAGTTCAATCAACAACACCAAAGAGTTTCGTATGAGTAGCAGTGGCAGTAAATAAGGGTGGCATCAAGAAATCAGAGTAGCGTTAGAGACTCTTAATTTGCATAATTATCTTTGACATCTGTGCTGGACACATTCATTCATTTTTATAATGTTTTTTTTTTTTTGTTTTGATTTTTATACAAATATTTTTAATACTTTTTAAACTTTTTTATACTTTTTTTTTTTTTTTTTTTACTTTTTTGTATATTATTTGCATGGCAATACTTTTTCAAATTATGTATCAACTACTGCAGTTGCACAGTAGTTTCCAAATCAGCCTCTGGTTACACTGACAGAACAGTGGCTGTGTACAGTTACATAAATATAACACTACAAATGCAAAGACGTGCGATAGAGCTTTCTCACCATTAACATTTTGACTTCTTAAACACAGACGTAACTATTAACCCTAATGATGGCTAAGGTACATTTAGGTGCCAGAGCTCCTGCACTAAAATGGAATGCAGCAATTATCAGTGATATTAGTTACACCTGTGTCTCAGAAGCCAAAATATGTGCTGTGAGAAAGGTCTGTTGATGGCTCAGAGTCAAACTAAAATATTTCGGCTTTCAAAATCCCCTTGTAGTTTCTTTTTTTGTATATTTATAGTTTATATATAGTAGACGATAAAGTAGATTCAGTCACAACATCTGTTGGCCTTTCTTGTATTCAAAACCTGCAAACACTTTAAATGTCACATTTCAGTACATTAAGTTTTATAGTATCGCAATATGAGTACAGTGGCATAATTGGATGTTACACCACATATGAGTTTGTACTTCTTTACTTGTGAGGACCCTCATTGACATAGTGCATTTCCGAGCCCTTTACACCAGACTAACTCCAACTGTGTCTCCAAACAGGAGGCATAACAGTCACATTTTTCAGTTGTCTCACTTGCATCTTTGGAACAGATCTATTTTCAATACTGTATGTCTGCACAGGCTGTGTAACGGCTCATCCCAAACAAAACACACACACCCCCCTCTCAGGACTTCAAACCCGAAGGACACACACACACACACACACACACACACGCTCCTCTAATGTCAGGTACTTGTCACTGCAGTTCTGTTTGGAATGACTTTAGCAGGAAAACAAAATCCGTCTGTTGGCTTTTCCCCACAAACTCCTCGAGCTAAACACAGATGCCGTTGTGGAAACAGGCAGGGTCTGAGGGGTTGATCTCCTTACAGCAACATTTTCCAAACCCACAGAAGAGAATTAAGGTCTGACAAGCAGCAGCAGCACACCTAAATGTCACTTTGCATTTTCATCATAGCAGCAGCAGCATAGCTGGCATCTCTGCCATACCTGAGTCAGACAGCACAACACCCAGGCGTCGCTAAGGCAGCAACACGAGCCAAAACCCTCCACTGAGCCAGCTAAGGTCACTGTTAATAATGGTGATGGATTATTAGTCAGCAATCATCTTTGTTTGCTGCAATTATGTCATTTTATATGATTATCTCCCCAACAATACTGTAACTCCTGAGGGTTTTTATGCCCACTGATTGAACTCTTAAGGCCAAAACACACTGGCGGTGAACTCTGTACATCAAAAAATAGGTCCCTATTATTTTCAGTGTACAACCCCACACCAGTGGCTGCTAGACGCATGTTGGCGCTCCTGGGCATGCCACCCCGCGGCACTTCTAGCCTCACCACCTCCTGAATTAAATTCATGTTCCCCCACTCACTCTTTGCTTGTATAGATCAACTCCCATAGCAGCTCTTTTCCTCTGCTCCTCTGGCAGCTCGACTCCTCTCCTTAGCATGGATGTATAAAGAGAACTCTGTAAGGTTTGTTGTTTCATGTGTGACAAAGAATGAATGAGGAGAGACTTGTTGTTGAGGTTGAGAAATATCCCACACTAAACAACCCACAAAACGACCCACGAAAAAGTATTACCTGGAAAGTCATAGCTCTGGAGATCGGCTCTTCAGGTGAGAAATTAAGTTTAACTAGGGACTCCTAAACATGATTTTAAGCTACTGCAGAGATTTACTGTTTTCAGCTTTACTCCCTCCAGAAGTGCAATTTACTATAAAGTTCAGGCATCCCTGTCTTTTCGAACAATGCAAGTATTTGGTTACTGGTTGATTAAGTCGTAAGGTATTTATTTTACTATATATCTCAGTTCTGGCGAAGTTGTATCAACAAGCATTCACATGGTCGTAGCATTCTTGAAGCAGACACTGGATACCTACCCCGACCCTGACCTCTGACTCCCACATGGAGGCAAAAGAAGCTTTGTACTGCATGTAAAGCTGCCTCTGGGTACGACAAAGAGATTGTCTGTTCAAGTATAACAGCCAGCTGTGACTTATTTCTGCAGAAAGTGAACAGAGCTAGTCGTTAGACAAAGTTAAGAGAATGCACAAAGTGAGGAGGACTGGTGGAGTAGAAGAAAAATCCAGCAGGTACTGAGCAATGTCTCTCAAACCAGATCACGATCCAGCAGCAGGTGAAAGCCTGAGGAGGTTAACAGTAGTTTCAAATAACAGGAGGAGATGTGCTGTCACATACCATGTTATTAAGTTGTTCTAGAGGTGACGTGTTAAGGTTTGCGTGCGTGTTGGGTGTTCTGCATTTTGCTGAAATGAATGACAATATTAAGAAATACCTTAAGGCACCGAAAAGAAAAGATTGAGCTTTGAGTGCAGCTGAGAGAGAAAATAAAGACAGTAATCAAGCTTTTACACTTATATTTAATATGCGTTTGATTGGTCTTTCTTTCACGCAGTTCGTTGTGTATAGTGTGACATATTTATGTTTACCTATAGTGAGTCAAGAGGTGATTTGGTTTGTCTGCTTCGCTGGTCACAGGCCCTGAACACAGCTCATTCTGCCTTCTTTAAATCATTTTAAGGAAGCGAAATTGTCTCTCTTCATCCTAACATAGACTAAATGGCAGCTGTCACTGCCCAGTCTAGACAGCAGTTGTCACCACTGATGTGTTAACTGCTGTGTAGAAGACTAAGTTGCCGGGGTTGTTTCATAGTCTCTGTTGATTTCACATCACAAAACTATAAAGCTGTTTTACACTTAACATCTCCTTGGATTACTGGATCGAGACACGGAGGTAAACACCAACAGAAAAGACTCTTCTGTGGCATCATTTAAACTTTTGTTTCATATATTTCCTCTGGTTTCTACTCACTAACCTGCTCAATAGATACGGTGTGTTTAGCAACAGTTGCAGAATCAGAACCAAATGTCTGAGCTCTCTGGAGGCTCTCTCCGAAATTCGCAGGTATGCACTGTGTAATGACTTAGATGAGCCGCAGGACCTGATCATCAACAAGTCACAGCACTGCATGAATAAAAGGTCTACATAGTTATCTCAATGAAGCCATTGCATTGGAATGGCAACTACTGGGAAGACATTTTGTACACACATTCATGGTCCCCAGAGGAAAAGTTTGATCCCCTAACCTTTCATCTAGTGCCATGTATGTATTGAGAGCCACTGTTATTGAGAACAGAGGCTGTAGGGAGTCTGTGTGATGCAGAGATTTGCTGGAGTGCACCGGGGTTAAAGGTCAAGAGTTGTCAAAGCAACTCAAGTCAGCCTCAGACTACAGGAGTTATAAAATCGGGTTGCATCACACACATAAGGAGAAACTTAATGGATGTTCTTCTCTCTAATCTCAAACATGCACACATTACCAGATGTGAAAAATAATGGTGCATCACACGCTAAAGGATATTGTGAAGAATATCATGTCAGAGGGAGCATGAA
This sequence comes from Epinephelus lanceolatus, assembly GCF_041903045.1. Taxonomy (NCBI): domain Eukaryota; kingdom Metazoa; phylum Chordata; class Actinopteri; order Perciformes; family Serranidae; genus Epinephelus; species Epinephelus lanceolatus. The sequence continues at coordinate 41,400,301 of NC_135736.1, forward strand.
CGCACCACCTCACGTGATCTCATGGGAAAGCGGATGTAAACAAACCGGAGACTGACGTGGCACGACAACTTGCTGTTACGTAAACAATGCTTTGCAGTGACAAAAACAAGAGCCAAGGGCTAAACAAGAGAAGATGGTCAACACGTGTTGTCTGTTCTTTAGCGAGAACCAGAGATGAGATTTTAAATGTCAGTTTTAATATCTGTCAGCAGCAGTATGCAAGCTAACGTAGGCCTCAAGGGCGAGCATGTTTCCCATTGTTTGGTATGACCATCAGATGCTCCGTACTGACTCAATCATAATTGTAATCATTTGGATTAAAATTATGTTTTAAATTATCAGGGTGGCCCCAATGAGTCTGCGAGCAGTTCAGAAGGTTTAAGAGCGGATCTGTAAACCTCTCACACTGCCAGATAATCTGGGCCACACATCTGTACCAACCAAGGTCCCAGAACAAATTCCTCCTCCAGTAGTCAGGAGGGGTGAATCTGGGGTAAATCAGCCTAAAAATCCCGTAGTCTGAGCCCGGCTTTAGGCTGTATCCACACTTATCCACAAATAGTTTCAGTCAGTAAATTGATTCGCTGCATTGTAGTTTTCACAGTTCTATAATTTGGTTTATAACTGTAAGAGCAAAAATACACTCAAGAGCAACATCTGGGACATTTTTTGTTTGAGATAAATGTATATAACACATGTTCATGCACGTGCATACACATTACTGTGCACATATAAAATATACTTGATCTGCTTACACAATAGCTTTTGGGGCTAAGAGTTTTAGAAAGACTGGAGCCGTTAAACTGATTTTACTGGTAAGCTTTTCAGGCATGAGGTAACAGGATATTCCACTCTGGGGAGTTTTGGGGGTGTGGGAGTTAGGCTGAGGATGTACCACTAACTCACATCCCCTTTTTGTCTCTGTGAAAATGAAGTCATCTCCCCGTAGACCAGCTTTCTAACACAATTTATGATCCTCTTTCTCCTTCTTTGTACCTCCATTCCTGACTTTACTGTCCCCATCTCCTCCCCTCCTTCACCTCTCCCACAGTCCCTCAAAATCCTCCCTCTACCCCTTTTCCTTAAAGTGGTAATCCTGGAAATATCTTAAGTTCATTTTGGCTTCATCTCTAATGATTAAAGGTCATTGCTGTGGAGGTTTCATCAAACATGGTAAATTCTTTTTACAAAATTTTCTGTTGACAGTTTCAGTGTCTGTAAGTGATGCTTATCATCTTGGATTTAGCTGCTCATACTAACATAAGGTTTTTGAATGATTCTAACAAAACCGTAGAAGGAAAATGCACCACTTCCTGTGCACCAAAGCATTTTTCACATCAGATGTTGAAAAGAAAGTACAGTATAAGATCTAAGTTGGCTAAAGTAATAAGTGACACCTGTACATTTACAACTGATCTAAAAGCTCCCATGCGTCTGCTCCCTTTTGTTGCTCCTTTATTGCAAACCACTGTTTGTTTGGTACAGAGTGTAAATGAATGAAGAATACAAAGCCTCCCCACCTGCTATGATTTAACCACAACAGTTGTGTTGCTTTCCTTTGATACTTCAGTACTCACCCCTGACGGGAATGCACTGCTGCACAAGTGCCACTAACAATGCATTTTGCCTGTTCCTAAAGAATGTGATGAAATGCATAATTGGACTTAATATTCAATCTTGTGGAGTTTTTGACCTCAAACTGCACAATGGAGTTATGTTTATATGAGTGCAACCATGTGTTGTTATTTCTTGTGCATGCACATCAGATGCACATGAACAATGCACATTCTTGCCAATGGTTTAACACTATTCCAGTGATCCACAGCTGACAGTAATGCGCCAAGAAACACAGCAAAGTGCAGAGAAAGACGGAAAAAGGAAACATACTTAAAAAAAATCAGCTTTGAAAATGTTGCATGAGGAAAGAAATGCATTAAATATGTAAGACCTCAAGGATACACACACATTCATTTAGGTAAGAAACACTGAATGTAAACATGCTTCTTGTTTCTTTACAAGAAAACTCCAAAACACTGCTTTAATAAACGCAAACTACTGATAGTCACAATGATCAGTCGATTAGTTTTCAGTTAATAAAGGTCTTCCCTCTACCAGCCCTCAAAAGCTGCAACACATACAGAACTCTGCTGCCCGGTTACTCACCTGCACCCCCCCCCCCAGGCACCACATCACCCCTGTACTCAAACAGCTTCAATGGCTCCCTGTCCCAATACCGCATCCAGTACAAACTCCTCCTCATCACCTACAAAGCCCTCAATAACCTTGCCCCCTCTTATCTCACTGACCTCCTCCACCGCCATTCCCCCACCCTCCAACCTCCTGACCCCCATCACTAGAACCAAGCACCGAACCTTGGGGGACCGAGCCTTCACCGCTGCTGCCCCAACCCTCTGGAACTCCCTCCCACTCAACATCAGAAATTCAGACTCCCTACAGACTTTCAAATCACTGTTAAAAACCCATCTGTTCAAACTGGCTTTTCCTGAGTTTCCACCAGTCACTTCTCATTTTCATTTTTATTTTATTATCATTGACATTTTTTCAGCACTGTAAAGCGTCTTTGAGTGTCCTGAAAAGCGCTATATAAATCTGATGCATTATTATTATTATCATTATTATTATTAATAAACTAAACACCAACTAATTTGATAATTGATTCATTGATTTGAGCCATTTTTTAAGCAAAAAGAAGTAAAAATTCTTAAATAATTTCTGGTCTTACTCCTCTTTGACAGTAAACTGAGTATCTTTGGGTTGCGGACAAAGCGAGACATTTAAGGACGTCATCTTGATTGACATTTTTCACCATTTTCTGACATTTTATACACCAAACAATAATCCATTTTGACAAGTAACATAATCATTAGTTACAGCCCTAGATCTATGGATGAATATACACACTAAACCTTCTGCTGTGCTTTGATTTATTTTGGATTTTGCCATAATGTCTGCTCTCAGCAGCGTCAGGAAGACAAACATTTAATGGAACACTCCTACTGTTTGTCATCATCATCCATTTTATTACATCTTGGGTCTTACTTTTGCAGCTTTGGCCTTCATTTCTATTGGTTATGACAGCTCTGGTATCATGGTAATGTAGCAACAGCTAAGTCTAATTGGGCAAAAAGCATGAGCAGTCAGGAGAGTAGAGAGCAGTTACTGTGAGCCAGACCATCCAAATGACTTCATGTAAACGTAGAAAAATGAGTGTACTTTCAATGCACAGTAAAACTTCAGCTTGACTGGCCACGACCAGCGACCAGCCAGTTGGTCTCTTATATAGACCAGCTAATTGCGTGTCAATCAAATTTAATTGTATGCACCGCATGTTAGTTCACATTGCAAACAGAGGCAAAGACAGTAACTGACTATTGTTAGAGCTGCTGCAACCAGTGCTCTAGTGTATTGATTCAGGACAACTAAATGTTTTAGCGCTACTGATTAAAAAGGAAAGTAAAATGGCAATGTTACCTGAGCTGAAAGGGAGCTGCCAATCAAGGATGGTCTGATCACATCCCCACAATCCTGAGAAATGGTTTGAGCAGCTGAATGAGCTGTTTTTTAAACTAGGTTTTCTAATAGTTATGAACAAGTATTTATATGCTTAGTGAGACACTCATTTGTAGAATCATTTATGCTTTTTCCCTCCTTCAAGCCAAGTTTCCAGGAGCTTTAAAGAAAAGTTCCAAATATGTTTGTGTATGCTGTCAATTATAGTGCTCAGATAGAAAGGAAATCGGAATTGGTCAAAATTGGAATCGGTAGGTCAAACTTTAAAACAATCAGAAATCAGAATCAGCCAAGAAATTTGCAGTTGGTTCCTCTCTAGTTAAACTGTGTGCCTGCACAACTTTCACAAGTGTAGTCAGACAAAGTTGAACCAGGAAATTGGTCTGGAAACTGTGACAGCTATTTTTGGTTAGAATTTTACAGTTCCTCTTTGTTTTCGTGTCCAAACATGTTTGGATAAATTGGGGATTTGTTCACAACCCGTCTGATCGTCTGACTTCTTAGTAATACCTTCCCAGGAAGTCATTTAATGAGTACAACAGTTTAGGGAATCACGAGCAAACCTACAAGAATAGAATTACCAGATCCTTTAATTCTTCTTGAGTCACAGTCAAACAGCAGCAGTTGTGCTTTGGCAGGATCTTACAGGACCCCCTCCACCTCAGTTTAAGAGAATATTCAACACTGTCATATCTGGCTTTTGTCCTGCACTTTAGGTTTAGAGGAGTCAGGCTTTGTTTACAGCAGATTTGGGATGAATGGAGGCAGTTGTCTGCTACCAGCTATTAACACACCAAACGTCTCCCTCTTTCTCTCTCGTGTCCTCTTCCCTCTCAGTTTACCTCTCAAACTCATCGCCTATTAGTCTCCTTCTCTCTCTTCTCTCTCTCCACCTTTCTCTTATCACAGGGGAGGACAAAGGTTTATGTGGGGCTTTCATTCTGTCTCACAGTGAGCGATGGCTGCAGTGTATTATGGGTAACAGAATCCAGCTGTGTTGTAGACTGTGTGTGTGTCTGCTGGTGTGAACATGTGCAGGAATGGGTGTGTGTGTGTGTGTGTGTGTTGTGTTGTGCTGCTCCGCAGGTCTTGGGTGCGTGTCGACCTGTTTCGTGTCATTTTGACGGCGATGTTTCGCTTTCATCATGCAGCCTTATCTAGGCTCGTACAAATAGCTGAGGATATAGTGTGTGCCGTGGAGTCTTAACAGCAGAATACTCTGTCACAGTTAATCAGGAATTCATGAAGGAGCAAAGAGAACTGGTTTTGCAACTCCAAGTTATGTGAATGCAGAGGGAAAATGTTCCCCGTGTTATGACTGCTATGGTTAATATAGTGCATGGCAGATTCTTGGCTTCGTGGTGTGGGCACCCGGTCATTATCAAACACAAGAGGGTGAAGATGATAAAAAAAGAGAGGAGTACTTATGTTCAGACTGAGCTGTAAGCTTTTCATTCTTCACTTCATCTCTTCCTACATCCTTGTTTCCCTCCCACTTATCCCGTCACTCCTTTGAAACACTGAGCCAGTTTTAAGATATTAGAGGTGAATATGAAGCAGCTGTGATGGAAGTACATACTTGTGTTTTCCTGCAAGTTAAAATTAAAATATAGTGTTTCGAGCATTTCTGCCCCGTCACTTTGGCAATTGATGCTTGTTTAAACAGCTTTCACTTCCAACTTTATTTTTTTACATGGCTGAACTGAGCACAGCAGTCAAAACTCAAACAAAGATGTCACAAACGCAGCATTTACTATTACTACTTCTTCAACTAATAATAATCACTAGTCCATACCCATTGGTAGCTTTGTCACCTTCTACCTATGCCAATCCTCAATGCCTATGTGCAGTTTCACATAGATTGATCACGTCAGTGAGTAGAAAAACGTGGGACAGACAGAATGACACACTGACAGTTTCCATTATTATGTACAGCATACCATACCATGACTTAGTCATACTAAAAATTAGAAAAAAAAACAAAGCATTGGGCCACAGGGGGAGCCACAGCGATCAGTTGCATTTTAGCCTCAGATTATGTGTGGTCATATGCCTACAAAGTTGCGTGGTGATCGGTGAAACACTTGAGATGTTATACACCTTTATGTGATGAGCCACGCCCTCCGCAATATTCATTGCCTTATAGAAGCTCAGTTTTAGTAAGTTTTCCAACTTTTGCCAAGAGGGAACTTTAGATATTGGTCCCTAGATTATGTTCACCCAGTTTCATGCAGATCGGTCAAACTTCCTAGGAAGAGATCAATTGAGAGAGATCAAGTGTTTTTCAAAAAATTCAAAATGGCGGAAAATCTGTAGAACCGGAAGTTATGGGTTATTGAGGCAAATTTGTTCCTCATGAGGAGAGGCATCTCTGTGCAGTTTCAAGTCTCTACGACATATGGGGCATGAGATATGCCCATTCAAAGTTTGCAATTTCAGTCGGTTGCTATAGCGCCCCCCTTTGGCCAATTGATGTAATATTGCTTCATTCGCATCCTCCCATGACCCTCTACCACTGTGCCAAATTTCACATGGAAAGAGACAATGCATTCAATGTTTTAATTATTCTCATCATGTAATAAGGTCACTAGGAACAAACTCACCGGCCATCAGATGATATTTTGATGACATCAACAGATGACAGTGCTATCAAAACTAAAACTCGCTCAAATAAGAAGATGCCTTCTGAACTTGGAAAAAGAATTGTCAGACAGATCAGAGGTCAGGTTCAGCCACAGAGCAGCAGCCCTGAAGCGTGAAGGTGTCTCTACCTTACCACCCAGGTGTGTGTAGCACCCGGCAGTGTGTTTTCCTGAATTAGACTTGCAGAGAAGCTGCAACTGACACATGCTGTCAGGAGGGTTTACTACAGTGCATGTCCTGACACAGGCCCTTTGGAACAGCAAAGCTGCGAGACACATGCACAGTTTACTTGGGATTTGATGTTGCAGACAAGTCTCTTATAGAGAGTTGAAACCTGTTGTGTTCATTTTTAAATGTGATGTACTAACTGTAAGAACCGTCACAAGCAAAGCACTCCTATATGCACGATTAGTTTCTCTTTCTCAGCTCTACAACACAACTATTTCTTCATTTATATTCCATTCATTCCTCTCCTTTGCTGTCATCAAATTAACATAGCCAGTGTGTCTGCAGCAGCACCCTTAAAGGAATGACGAGCAGCTCTTATTATAACCCTGTTACTGTTCTATAAACAGTAAATGACTGCACACAAAGAAAGATCCGGATTCTGCAGGAGAGCGTGTCTTTAACCTCAGACATGCACCTCCAAACAAAAGCAGTCGTATGCCCTGTCATAGCATAATGCTTTGTCATCAGTGGAGCATGCTGTATGACTGCAGACAACTTCATTATGTGTGTGTGCATCAAGGTGTGCACTGTTTGCATGATTCTTAGAGAAAATAATGGCGATGATAACAGCGCTTTATCTTCTGGCTGATGTGTCAGCAAACAATTTTTGCGTTGGCGGTTCTGCCATCTTCACTCATCACTTCACACAGACTAAAAGTAGCACTCGCGCTAACACTTGAAGACAGTCTTAGTCATATTGAAGTCAGTTGCATCTGGATTGTAGCAGAACATGTGAGAAGGACACAGTATCTGATTCTGCACATCAAATACTTAGTTACTTCACTTGGATGTCTGAGCTTCACTGTGCAGAATGATAAATGTGCAAACGTTTGACTATAAGGCTGTTTTCACATTCATCTGCTGAGGGAGAAAAGTTTCTCTGTATTTACATTTCATGCAGTTTTGCACGTACAATCAGGATGTTGTGATATTGCAACAAGTTTGGGAGCCAACTGTGGTCCTATATGCATCTTCTGCCAGCTTTAGACCAAACAACTTCTCAAGCGATTTTACTTTTGCAGACAAAATTCCACTGTTGTATCAAAATCATGAAAGTTTTACATCAGTAGGTTGCTGATCTCCTGGTCTCGATTGTTTAGTGTAAGGTGATCGTAAAAGTTTGATCTGTCTAAGGTTGGTCTTTTTCTCGTCTTTATGTTCTGACAAAATGAAACATGTTTAATGTAATCACAAGTTTTAATCTTGGCTCATGCAGACGCTGAAGTTAAAAGACGTGAACATTGTCAACAACCAATAGCTGCGCTCTCTCCAGCACCAAACAGGAAGCAGCAAACTGGGTAGACAGGAAACTTGGACGGGATTCCAGGAGGTGTAAGAACATGAACAAGTCTCGGTTCTCCTGTGTGGAAAAGGAGGAGAAACTGGTGGAGTTGTGGCATCAACAAGAGTCTGTGTTTAATTCAGCGTGTATCTGAACTGTATGAACTGTGTCAGCACAGTTTTGCACTGCAGTTTGCTTTTAAATTTTTCGCTGTTTTGATCTTTTATTAGTCGTTACATTTGCCAAAGCACCACCATGTGGTCGTGTTAAAGCACTCAATGTTTTTGTTTATAACTCTTAAGCTGTGGAATATTTCAGGAGTTGGGGGCCTAATGCTGCTTTTTGGATCAAGATGTATCAGTCAGTATAAGACATTTCCACCTAAACAGATTTTCCCGCCATTTTTTAAGGTTTGGCCCAAACAGAGTAACACTGCACCAACAAGTGTCAACAGTTACCTAATTACTTGTACGCTGATTCAAAACACTTCAGAAACAGACATCACTCTGTGGTTTACAACAGGCAGATTGAGAGAGATTTATTCTACACACTCAAAAACCCATTGTATTCCACCTCATTCTGTTGCCTTCTTGCCACACATCTGTTAGAGTCAGTGGTTGATTTGTATAAAACAAAGAAAAGCATTAGAAACATGCTGAGAGCTTGTATTTGCAGACCAACAAGTCGAGACATGGCACTTATTGTTTAGTTGTGTGACTAACAGGATAGAGGTTTGATCTTTCTCAAATGTGCCGCCGAGACTGGACAACAAAATTCTCAGACTGGTAGGTTCTGGTTGATATTAACTGCTCTTGAAGTCCCAGTTTTGGTTCTTAAAACACCAAAAAAACTTGTGTTTGCTCTTTCTGTCAATAGTCAACCTCTCTGTCCTGTACTTTCCGCTCCCTCTCTTCCATTTGTGTTTAATAAAGACAGTTTTTGAGAGAGTATTGCAAATTCTTGTCAAGCTGACAGACTCTGACCTCATATGTTATGAGGAGAGGGGGATAAATGGAGGAGACAGAGGGCAGAGAGGGAACGGAGACATGGGGCCGGAGGTGCACCCCTGACTTTAATAAAACATCTTAGGTTTCTCCTCAACTTCCACCTCAGGAGTCCTGGCAAGGGCAGGAGTGCAAGAGTTTACCAACACAGGCCAGGTTGGAGGGGGGGAGGGAAGGTGAGAAGAAAAAGGGGACCACTTTATGACAGATGGTCAGGGAACTATTGGCAACAGGCAAAACGCCAAAGATGCAGCCTAATGCACACGAAGACAATCCTCACTAAACTATCTACCATCTCTTAGTCTATGGAAGGGACAATACAGTTTCCAAGGGTTTGAAAATTCTGCCACATTTCTATCATTATTCCAGCAAATGATATTCCAAAGACTCTTAATTTTCATTAGTTTTTATCTTTTTCGGCCTGAGTCAAACTCCCTTTGACTGTTGCCAGGGTCACTCTCAAGTTTCAGTCATTGTGGCTCTTGGAGCATTTCACACCACAATAACCCATCCAGATCAAACAAGTTGGAAAAAAGGTCCTTTGGGGCTCCAACTGGTCTGGAGTTGAAGGTCACAGTCTCCAGACGCAATCTCAACATATGACTGAATCATTTTTGCCGAAAAATAAAACAAATACCAGCCAAGTGCACAGTATTTGCACAATATTGTATTGCTTCATATGCAGGTAGAAACACATGGATGGTTTTTCTCTAGAGTAAGAAAATAGCCAATTCACATTACATGACAAGAAAAGGAAAAGGAACAAAATATCATCTTGCACAGCGAAGTCCATCACATCATTTATCACAGTACTACTCCCGTTGTAGCCAAAGGCACTAAATCACTGTTTCATTGACCCTACTTTTTTCTTCATCTACATAGACAGAACTAAAAGGAAAATGAAGTTGGGAAAGAAGGAGGAGAGACAGGGAATGTCTGTATGTTTGATCCACTTCTGTGTTTGGCCGTTTGGTTGATAAAACTTTGTGCTGTAATCGTGACTCTTTACCTTCAATCAAAGTCATGTGGCGGCCCCCTAATTTCCTGCATTCCTCTATGTGCTGCCCATGGTTTTGGTAACACAATGAGGCAAATATGTGATCGAGAGTGCATGTGCAACACACACAGCATATTTACCTTGGATATGTTTGTATGTAGAAGCCGTGTGGTGCTGCGAGTGCCGAGCTGCGTTACTGCAGACTGGGTTTCACGGGCTAAGGACCATGTCATAAACACAGGGAAGAGGCTGAATGGCTTTCTCACTTAGCCCCAGGAAGGGTCACCCTGGGTGGGCTGTGGGTCCTGATCCCCGGGGTGTCTGCTGATCAAGGACAGAAAACAGCAAATTCACTATGATGGAGCAGTCGTTGTTACTGTTTGTTTATATACATGTAGAAGCTAAGGTTTGTTGATTGGGCAAGGTGTACGGGTAATAAACAAAAGTCCTCTGGTATTTATTTTTGAGTGAATAGCTTTAGGAATTAGATTAAGAAAAAATTCTTACAGAACTTCCATTTATTCCTCAGTAATGATGTCATTATGTCTCAATTTGTTTCTTCTGTAAAGCCACACTTTAATTGAGACACACTTAATAAGCCAACAGTGATTAACACCAACCATTTTTCATCTCTCTTATGTCTTTCAGGGTTTAAGGCCTGACGTCACCATGCTGCCTTACTTCCTGCTCCTCTTCCTTTCATCTGGTCTGGTGTTATCCTCTGACTGCCCGGCTGACTGTTCTTGCATGGGCCAGGACTCAATATTCTGCATTCAACGACGCTCCAGCACTGTGCCTCGTGTCCCAGCCACCACACAAAATTTATACATCTTCCAGAATGGCATCGACACTTTGTCCCAAGATGACTTCAAAGGCCTGGGGGAGTTGGAGTTGCTAGACCTGAGCCAGAACGAGCTGGCAGAGATGCCAGATGGTGTGTTTGAGATGCTGGCAAAGCTGAAAAACTTAGACCTCTCCTCTAACCAAATTACACACATTTCCAAAGGCAGTTTTTCTGGGTTGGTCCAACTAGAGAGGCTGTATCTCCACGCAAACCGCATTCAGAGCATCCATTTGGAAGCTTTTGATGGTTTAGAGATGCTACTGGAACTCAAGCTCCAAGGGAACCAGCTCACCTCTCTGCCATCCCTTCATTTCCCCAGGCTTCTGCTTCTAGACCTGAGCTACAACAACATCCCAACCCTGGGACCCTCAGACCTCCAGACTCCCCACCTGGAGGCCCTTAAAGTGGCCTCTCTGGGGCTTACATCTGTGGATGAGGATCTCATAGCCTCACTGGGGAACCTTCATGAGCTCGACATCTCCACAAACCAGTTAACTGAGGTTCCCCAGGCCCTAAAACAAGACTCCCTCAAGGGGCTGATCAAGCTCAGCCTGGCTGCCAACCCATTGGGTGAGCTCAAGGTGGAGGACTTCCAGAAACTGAGTGGACTTCAAGAATTGGATCTAAGTGGACTTAATCTCCAGGGATTTTCTCAGAGTTTCTTCCAGACCTTCCCTAGGTTGGGTCAACTGACAGCAGCTGAGAACCCATTTAACTGCTTGTGTCCATTAGCCTGGTTCCCTGTCTGGCTAAAAGAGAAAGACGTGAATCTTGGGAGGCCTGAGGAAACCAGGTGTCACTTCCCTCTAGTCAATGCTGGAAAAATGCTTTCAGCGCTGGAACACAAAGATTTCGGTTGTCCACCTACCACCACAGTGCTGATTGGCTCCCCCATTGGAAGTACTCCTGTTCCCCAGATGCCCACCACATCTCCAGACACCATCCATACCAATGCTATTCCCCCTCCTCCTCCACCCAGTGAGGCAACCGTGTCCTCAAAAACAGACAGCCCCCTTTCACCAGAACCTCCAGTCTCCCCAAGTTCCACCAGTGGAGAGATAGGGGAGCACATCTGCCCACCAAATATCTGCCTTAATGGAGGCACCTGTAATTTTGACCCACTGGGGCAACTCAGCTGTCTTTGTCCCTCGGGGACCTCTGGCCTCTACTGTGAAAATGTGGATGAGGTTCCTGAGCCACCGAAACCATCAGCAACAGAAGTTTTGCTAGCTGCCCCTGCAATGCCAGCTGAACTCGATGCTATCAGCTCACGGCAGGTCACCTCCACATCTATCCTTCTTGACTTGCACCGTTTCATTGAGACACGGCCACACATCCGTGGCATCAGGTTGACCTATCGTAACCTCTCAGGACCTGACCGCCGCCCCATTATCCTGAGTGTACCAGCTTCTTACCCTGAGTACACTTTGCGTGGTTTGAGACCCAACTGTACCTACTCAGTCTGTGCCAGTCCTCTGGGTGAAAGAATCAACTCTAGGGCAAACAGCTCAGCTGAAACAGGGTCGTGTACAGAGGCTCGCACAGAAGGGATCCCACAGACATCTTCAGAGTCCAGGGTGGAGACACAGAGCCCGCTGACATACACTCTCATTCCTGCCCTGGCTGCACTGGCACTGGTGCTGGGGTTGGCCGTGGTGGCTGGGACAATCATTTGTGTCCGAAAGAGAAGGCAGGCCCAGGCAGAAATGGAGCTAGAGCTGGGCCCAGCAGATCCTGATCCCATGGAATTGGAGGGCATAAAGGCCAGCCTGGAGAATGGGGGAAATGGCACACTACCCCACAAACAGCCTGAGATTGACCGCTGTCACACTCCTCAGCCGCCTCCATCTTTGCAGCAAAATGGAGGTTTGGACTATGAAGTTCCCTTGATGCAAGGACACTGCCCATCAAATAACAATCTAGCATCCTTAAAGCCATCATATTTCTAAAATGCAATAAAATACACTTGGAAAGATTTTGAAGAGAGAGGGCTTGCCCATCAGGAGATCCTGCTATGGCTCACTTAGTGGTTAAAAATCAAATCTTCATTCCAATATCAGATATCCACAATTTGAAAAGTGGCACTTACTGTCCAAATGATAACACTGCAGACTGGATCATCTATTTTAGAAATACTGAAAGATGAATTTAAGATTACAGCATATTGGAAATGTGCTAAACCACTGTGGGACAATGATCAGGACGTGGTTTACAGTCATCTAGCAGAGTTTAATGGTGGTGAAACCTAACTAAGTGATTAAACTAAGTGCAATCGAATAGAAGGGTCTTAGTAGCAGACTGAAAACGGAAGTGCCTTTTTGCATTGACACAGCTGTAACCAGTGGCTCATTTTAAAAAGAAATCTTTGTTTATATAAAAGAAACTATACGAATGAGCTGTAATCCTGTTGCTGGATTTGAGAGATACAGAATGGGGATAAGTGCCCCAGTGTTTGGGCTACAGAACTGGAGGAAGTGACAGTGGTTTAAATGAAAACAGTGATGCAGATGTGTGATTCCTGGACCTCATGTCCTGGTACTAAATGGGTTTTCGACCAACTCCAACTGCTCCATGGGGATTATTAAAAAAAACTTGCACTGAAAAGAAATATTTCTTTTCCTTTCCAGTGTCCCAGTCACGAACTGCCAAAAGACTGATGGTAGCATTAAGAAATGCAGACACAAAAACTTTGAAAAAATACTTTGCAAAGCTAGTGATAGGCTGACCTGTCTCAACATCATATTTCGTCATTGACATTATCTAATCTGAAAGAAAACTTCAAGTTGGATTCTTCAGTGTCAACAGATCTACCATATTTCTCTCCACACATCCCGAAGCTTTTGGCTCCGTGAGAGATGAATTTGCTGTGAAAGATAAATGGACTGAATTAAGAGCCATTGAGAATGGACTTTGCCGGCATTGTTCTGCACCGTGATGGGAAAGCTGTTTTGTCTAGTTTATATCATGATATTTTGTTTTTGTTGTGCTTTTTTTTTTTTTTTTGTATTTTTGTTGTGTTTTATGCTGTTGATGTCCATACAGTGTTGCTATTTTTTGCAAGTTGAAACTTTTTTTTATTGTTCTCCCTTGAAAAAGCCTCCTTAATTCATCATAGATTCTATCATTTTCTTTTTGCATATAAGGTTACATGTTGCTAAAACTTTCCAGAGCTACTTGCAGCGAGTGATGAGTAAACACTAGCTTAGATTCTTGAGCTAAAAGCACTAAAACAACCAACTATAATCACATAACTACTAAAAAGTTTTCATGTAAAGACTAAATTTAAACAGTTTTCTTTACATCATGCACAGAATGTTTTTGTATGAGGTTCGCCAAAATATGTCTGAGGAGTTCACCAAGTGAATGTAACTATCAAGTGTCAGACACTTTATATTCTCTGCGAGGTCTGCCAACGCTACATAAGGACAAGCCACAGACTGTTTTTGACAGCCAGAGCTCCCAAAATTGTGTTCAAAGGCCTTTTTGCCACAGAACCCACTCCTATAAAGCAGCACACGCGCGCCGAGAAAAGAAAGGAAGTTCAAAGAGCTCCAAGGAAACTTGCTGTGAGTGTCAGTGAGTTTTAGTCACTAGTTCCCTCTTGGCTGAACCATTTCTGAGATATGGTCTAGACAGGGTCCCCCTGTAGCTGTTTGTTCTCACACACCCTCTCTCTGGCTCCCTGTGCCTCCACTTCAACCATCCACTGTGTTTTGGTACAAAAAGATTATTGGCATGTGTGTTCAGAGACTGTTTTGCTTGTTTACGGCCAACCAGACTGTGAAATGCACCGGCTAAGTGCACCGTTCTGATGTATTTGTTCTTTTTTTCCTGTCTGAGGTTGGGAATGTCACAAGCTTTTAGTGTTACTTTTCTTTTTTATATATATCTTTTCCTTTCATGAGAAAGAATCTTAACTTGGAAAGTATAATAGGTTTACAGAGACGTGCCTTAGCAACATTCGTGCAGAGCCTTACTGACATCTTGTAGTGTCATATTACATGTTGATGTGTATTTCAAGAACAAAAGGGCCTTTATGTTGTCTCACAAGATATTGCATTATATTACATTACAAACTACAAATGAAGAAACATGAAATGTAATGTAATCTGTTTTTAAAAAGACCTTCCTTGGTTCTTGGTGATCTACAGTAACAGCAGAAAGCTTGGATGACTGGGTTTTATCAGTTTTTTCAGGTGTGTGTGTGTGTGTGTGTGTGTGTGTGTGTGTGTGTGTGTGTGTGTGTGCGCGTGCGCGTGTGTGCATGTGTGTTTTACTTCCACTTCTACAGTACGTTGTCTGCTTTATAATTGAGTCCATGCACTACACTCCAGCACTGTCCAAAATCAACTTACCATTCTCTGGCTTCTCTACTTTCTTCGTTCTGTCAATATTCCAGCATAAACACAGACACAGATGCTCATATATCAGCTCTCCAACAATATATCAACTGGAAGACTCTTTGTATCGCTTTGGACAGTGAGAGGAGCAGGAAATGTTTGAAATATTTTCAACATGCTTGTTACAGAACCTTCCCTGTTTATTTAGGGAAGCTTGTCTTTTTTTCCTTGTTTAATGTTTGTCAATTATGTCAATTACATTTTTGTTTTTGCCAGAATGCTGAGAAAAAGAACAGTATTAAAAAGATTTAATGTTAAATCTGACTGTGATTTTGGCGAATTTTGTTGGCTTAATGATTCAAGTCATTTTTATATGGTTTTATAATGCAGTATATGTACATGTTCATGTGTTTTCCTCCTTGTGGATTTGAGGAATTCAATTCCATTTGAGGCTGTAAGTCAGTTCTGAATGTTGTCATAGAGCAAAGTTAAACATAAAAACAGAGCAACATTTTCCAGTAACAACAGAATCTTATTACGCACAGCCTGTATCTTTCAATACCTCATTACACACACACACACTCTCTAACGTCAACCACAAAATGATTACTTGTGACGTTATGAAGGTTTGTGGATGGAGGTCATTTTCTGTATTTTCTGCTAATAGCCAAGAACGGATGCCAGTGGAAAATATTACCAAATAACACACAGTTTCCAAATAACAGATATTACATAGCTCTGCTGCTTTTAGCTACTGGCTGCTTGCTTGTTGATTTAGCATTTTAATATCTTACCCCACAGTAAATTGCAATGAAAACAGTACAACAGGACACATCCAAACTTACAGTGACGATTACAACGTGCAAGTTTTAAGGGCAGTGTGACACTGTTTTATGACATTTGGTTAATTTTTACGACCAAGTAAATGTTTAGATCATTATTTTACATATAAACAAAAGGACAGCTAACACAGGCTCTGCCCTCTACTGGACCTTAGAAGTAATACTCTCCACAATCACAAGAACATATTTGCCCATGGAAATTTGCATAAACATAGCCAGTCAATCAAGACTAGACTACCTGAATACATGCAGAGCCCACAGTATAAATAAGAGCCATATGACAGCATCTGCTATTCTCTTTCTCTCTTCAGCGACAGCAATTTCCCACTGTCTTCTGACCCTTGTGAGGTTAGGCCATGGCTCCAACCAGTTTGGTTGCATATTACCTGGGTTGGCTGGGCCCCCTACTTCTCTGCTACAGCACCCTAGGTTGTAAAGAAGTAGGCGGGCTACTGCAGCTAACTGTTAAGGCCCATTTATGCTCAACGTTAAATACGGACCCGGATACAGACGGAGCCTTCCGTCCGTGCTCCGCGTTCATTTGGTCCGTATTTCTGCACATTTCCATGAAGCTTACGGATACGGGCCAAACGGAGCAGTACCACCGAAAACCATGGGGGCAGTGTTGCTGTCACTACCTGATACATAGCTCTAGTGAGACAGGAAGAAGAAATAATTCTCCGTCCTCCAGTCGCGATGTATTTAACAGCCTCACCGACCACCGCCTCCTTCAACGCTGCCTCTGTTTTTGTCTTTTATGCAAGAGGTACATTATCAATATCTCCTCCACAGTCGCCATGTTTGTTTTTGAGTTTGTTGTTGTCATAAACTTTTGACTCTGGGTTGCCCCCTGGTGGATATATTGGTTAACATCCATGCCAACGTAAAGGATGCATGGAAGTATGTGGGCAGTGACAGTAACATCGTTTGAAATGGACGTATACATTTTCGTACGTAAAGGGAGCATAAATGGGACTTTAGCCAGTCAGGATTAGTGTGGCTGGGTCAGTGTTATGTGCTGACAGGGCATTCATTTATTTGGTCCCACCCAGTGTACCCACAGAGTCCAGTGAAGGGCGGAGTCTGTCTGAGATAGAACAAAGGTTACAATATTGTAACCCTAGTTCGATTAGCACCGGCTATCTAGGGGGTCTGTCGCTGAAGAGGGTGTAGGATAGTGGATGCCTATGTAGTAGTTAGCAATGTTATGTCCCGACAGGGTGTTTATTTATCGGGTTCCACCCCCTGCACTCATAGAGTCCAGTGGAGGGCGGAGCCTGTGTGAAAAAAAACCAAAGGTTACAATATTGTAACCCTATTTCTATTGGCACAGGCTGAGCGCTCGACCTAGAAGAACTGTCGCACCTACATCGCTAGCTGAAGAGGGTGTAGGATAGCAGATGCCTATGAAGTATACTGTGGGCTACACACACATTCGAGTAGGCAAGTCCTGATTGGCCGGCTATGTTTATACAAATTTCAGTGGGCGAATGCATGCTTGTAATTGGAGGACAGTATTACCATGAAGTCCTGTAAAGGCTCTGCCTGTGCTAATAGAACTAGGGTTACAATATCGAAACCTTTCTTCTTGTTCAGCACTGTGTCACTGATCAGTATCCATGGTAAACAAATAAAAACAATAGTGACTTCACTGTTAAGGTATGTTTGCTATGACATGAAAGTAATGGAGCTGCAGTCCACATTGAGTTTTCCACAGAGCTTTTCAAAGTTTAAAAAAAGGCTGATGTGTTTTGGATGAATAATTTATTTAATGGGCCTTTTGGTTTGTCAAAGCAGGAAAAGCACAGGTGAAACTAATTACATTAATTATGGCCATATGCTACTTAAGCGCCCCAGTAAGCCACAACAGTGAGCCAGCATGTAAAAATGCCAGGGCCCTAGAATGACACACCTGAACGGCATGCAGCCATTATGTTAGTAATTACACCTGGGCTAAAGTTTCGGCTGAACCAATCGTAGTGGGAGGAACCTTTCCTATTCAGTATCATCAATTCCTTTGTTCAAATTTGCAAATAGGTTGAGAATGTGCTATGATCAAAGTCAAAGTCAAACCACTTGATTTTTGAGTGTGGATTGATTGAGACAATTGTCTCACAATACAAAGCACAATGGAAATGAAGGGACAATGGTACCAGGAAAAGTTGAATGCATGTGTTTCAAATTTACATTTTGTGTACCGGCTGCCAAAATATTGACTGTCAACATTAATACAGTGTTTGTAGGCTATATGGTATTTGGACACAGTTAAAAAGAGCAGAGATTATTCTATGAAGCCTTCTCAGATATAACTCGATTTAAATACTAAGTTGCTAAGCTGTCTTCAATCCGACAGACCACAGTCACAGTTTGCTGGTTCAGTGTGACCAAGAAAAGCAGCTGAAAGTCAATACAGACAAACAAATACTATATATATATTTATGGAACAGATTATACCCTTTCAGTTTCTAATGAAAAGGAGATTAAAATTGAGGGGATTCTTTGAAAGAGCTGCAGGACTGACAGCAGCCACTGTGGCTGAGCAGGCGGGTTTTTTAGATTATCATCGTGAATTCCACAGAAAATTACTAGGGGGAAAACATTTTTGTTTGGTTGTTTTGTGTGTTTGCTAAAACAAGAACCACTTTGGAGGGTGTGGCCTCTGTGGCAGTCAGGAGAGAGAGATTTCTGTTTTTAGGATTCAGCAGAACAGTTAGTAGTGTACACCAAAGTCAAATTAAACCTAATAAAATATAATAGTGCAGAGTGATCTAAAAGTGAATTTGAGCCGCTTGAAGAATGTTTGCAGCTGCCTAGAAGATTCTTGGTTGACCCCTTTGGTTTAGCTTCTGGATGAAAGAACTGAGTGAGAATATCTTTCGCATGGTTCATCCTTTACCGCCAAATAAACCTTAAAGAATTCACTAAATCATCACCTGCTTCTCAGGGTTGATCAGAGATAGTGGTATTTGGTAATAACTTAAAGGAATAGTTCAGATTTTTTTTTGAAGTGGGTAATATGGAGCGTTACCTCCAGTCACTGTATTACATCACATCACCCCTGTCCTTCAGAGCCTCCACTAGCTCCCTGTCCCACAACGCATCCAATTCAAAGTCCTTCCCCTCATTTACAAAGCCCTCCATAACCACATCCCCTCCTACCTCACTGATCTGCTCCACCACCACACTCCCTCCCGCAGCCTCCTCTCCTCTGATGCCAACCTCCTGAGTCCACCACTCAAGACTAAGCTCTGGACCTGGTGCCTTCACCATAGTAACCCCCTACCTCTGGAACTCTCTCCCCAAACACATTTGAGACTGCACCGACGTCTCCCGATTCAAATCACTTATCAAAACCATAGACTGTATAAAAATATGGACGTCACCCATTGGTTTCTGAGGAGCTGGTTTGAAGCTCAAAGTAGGCGGCTCTGGCTGTTGCCATCTTGGCAGTGCCTGACTCCGCCCAACTCCCGGCCAATCAAAAATGGGCAAAGAGGTGGGCCAAATGAAGCCTGGATGCTTAAACACACCCACCTCGCTCAAAGCTGCAAAGTTAGCTAAGGCTAACAAGCTAGGCTAACAAGCTACGCTACGTTGGCTAGCCCTGTGGTGTTGGCTGCTCCTGCTCATGCTCCCCCTTTGTGCCAGCTCCCTCACGAAACAAAATATCCAAAAGGCAAAAACACGGCTGTGAGGTCAGGTTCAATGACTTCCGAATTAGCTGAGATGATGCCTAGCAGACAGCCAGCAGCTAGTTATCCACCCATGATGGCGCCACCTGTCACTCAAAGTGACCAGGCCCTTAATTATGCACAACTTTAAGCCTTAATAAAATTTAAACAGAGCAGTTTATTTCTGCTGTAAAGTTGAGCATTTTAACATGGGGGCCTATGGAGATGGACTCGCTTTTGGAGCCTGCCTCAAGTGGCCATTCAATGAACTGCAGTTTTTGGCACTTCCACATTGGCTTCACTCGTCATCTCTGGAGGTTGCTGCTTGATCAAAACTCATGTTTTCAAAACGTCTTTTTAATGTGTGAATGATGTTGTGTGTATTTTATTGTATTGTCTTTTGTGATCGTTTTTACCAAATGTATGTGTTTTTGAGTACCATGAAAAGCGCTCTATCAATAAAATGCATTCATATTTTTATTATTATTACATACAGTAGGTGTCTGTCGGCATGCCCCCAGTTTTGAGAAGCAGCAGGAGTACTGACACGGAAGCTAAGCAATGCACTGCTGTGGATGTACAGCCCATTCCAACAGGAAAGTCGTTAATGGCTTCAGTTCCCCATGTATGCTCGCGTCAAAGCCCCCAAACTTCATTGACAAAAACAGCAATTTTGACTAAGTGAACACAGGAGGTACTGGTATACCATTGCTTCTATCATTTAGTTAGTTTGTGTTATCTAACCCTAAACCCTTTTAAATGCCAAGGTCACACATTAACACGAACAAAGTAACTCATCAAGGCAGCAGTAGACCATCTGTTCCTGTATTCTGCATGTTAAATCACTGATTTTCTCAGTCAAGTCCGGCTCTGGAGAGAACAATATAACGGCTATAGTTTCCTGTTGGAAATCGTGGTCTAATGGCAAGGTAAAGAAATGCAAATACTTGTAGTACAGCATACACTTAAACTGTTATAGTTTTTCAGCTGGGTAAGACACGTTTTGTTGCTCACCCCATCCACTGCATGGCATTGCTTAGCTGCCATGTCAGCACTCCTGCAGCTTCTCCGGACTCTGGACATGCCAACTGACATCTACTGTGTAGCTATAATACACTGACTATGGATAAATATCTTCAAAAGAGCCAAGCTATCCCTTTAATTGTGTTTTAAATGTGGCGGGTTGTAGAGTACATAAATAGCAAAAGAAAGATTTTGAATAAAATAACCTCCCTCTTCTGAAACTTTTAATACTACAGGGACTGTCTGTAAAATGTCTGATTGTAACTTCAGAGGGGGAATGCTTGAAACAACATGTTTAACTAATGACAAATCAGTGTCTGGGACAATATGTTACCCCAGAAACATAGCAGACAGTGCAACGCTTGGATGCCATTTGATGCCATGCTGTCTCAACTTGTCACGGACATGGATACAAGCAATTTGTTGTGTTGAGCTGGAAAAGGACATTTTCTCTGTTTAAATTACAGAAACGGACCCAACAGATGAGATCAGCTGGTAGCTAGGCAGCAGCTACTGTTGCAAGTTTATGCTATTTTGCAGCACTGGACTGCAGACACGGAAATGAGGGGGGGGGGGGGGGGGGTGGCAACTAGCTTGCAAGATAAGATCTTTCCTTTTTTTTTCCAGCAGAAGGATTCAAAAATATGAGAGCCAATGTGAGCAGTTAGACTTTGATCGATGAGGATCACTAAGCCCTTGTTTTTATAAGGAAAATAACATTTCCATCATTGGCATCGGGCAAAGAAACTAGATTTTAATAATGATGGAAAACTTAGACTACAAGTTTGATTGTGTTAAGGCAGGTAACTCTGGGGTCACTCCTATGTTTCCCAGGTTCTGTGTTCCCCGGATTTATATAGCAGATAATGTGAACCTGAAAAGCTCAGTATTCACTTAATATGATGTGGGTTAGGTTAGGGAACTGAATCATTAATAAGAGCAATGAGATTGTTGTGGCACAGGTCTTTGGCTAAATATAGTTGCTCTTTCTGTTAAAACAACCATTCCTAAATATCTGAAGTCTAAAATATTAATTGAAAAAATAACAACTAACCAATTAAGGGAAGAAGGCCAAGTTAGGGTTGGAAAAGAAGTCTAGGGCCAGGTTTATTTTCCATTCCTAAACAGTTTAAGGTTAGGAAAGAGGTTAAAGGTATGATTAAGGTGAGGTATTATTACTGACAATTGCAATTACTAACTATTCTCATCTCCACACAAGTTAAGGTTAAGAAAGAGGTCAAGAAAGAGGCTCCAAAACCTTTACACATACTCATAATCGTCTATTTTAATCGTACATTTGAAGCTATTTTTGACCCTTCATCTGATATGTCTTGTGTATCAATATGCAGAGTAAACCAGAGGTATTTCAGGGACCGAGAGTGACAGGAAAGTGGAATGAACACAACTGGTGGGTAAAACAATGTGTGTTGAAATACTGAACTGGGGAACTTAGGACCCTGGGAACATAGATAGGCTCACGGGAACTAGCTACAGGGCAAGAGAAAAGTCATGGAATTACTCAAAGTTTTGGTAAAGTCATGGAATTTTGTTGTGCGTAATGCAGTTGTTACAGTAATCTTCCGTGGATAACCTGCCACATAATCAAACTTAACGGCAAATTAATTTTCTGCACCTGTCCACTTAACGTAGCTCTAATATGCATCAATGTATGACAGTGTTTAGTTTGCCATTGTTTATGTTTCGTCATTTTCTGCCAGGGCTCGCCTTTGCTGTATGCAGGCTAGGTGCATTTATCTGTGAATAGAGTTTGAATCCAAAACATGGGGCAAGTGGGGCAACAAAAAAAATGTAATATATGTGCTTAAAAAGTCAGGGAAAAGCCCTAGATGGCTATTAGACGGAATATCCATTGCTCAGGCATTTTATAAAGCATTATAGGAAGAAATTTAAGGTTTCAAACCTATTGCAGGGATGGCAATCTTCTTAATGGCTTATCAGTCGATTAAAGGTAGGTGTAAAGTAATAAAAAGATGACTGAAATACAGTGAGATTTTAGGAAAAGTCATGTTTTTATTACTTAACACCCACCTAAAATTGATTTCCTCCCATTTAATAAGCAGCTTGCTAATATCTACCTCTGGATCATTGCATTTTTTTCCTATCCCAGCACTAAACTTTACAAAAGCATCAAGATGTTTAATGCAATGTAGGTTTAAAACTACAAATCTGACAATTGCTGTTACCCTAAACTCTTTTCACTGTGTAGTTTTTGGAAATGCAACATAGCAGTGCACAACAGGCCACACGTTTTCAATTACAAAAAGCCTAAAAGACCCAGCAACACTCACAATCTGAGATAACCATTCACAAGCGTGCCTTAAAGGGCCAGTGTGTAAAATGGGTTGAAAACAGTGACATCAGTGGTCAAATTCTAGATTGCAGGGCTCACTTGCTCACCCCTCCCGTCGGGTAAATGACGGCGGCCTCGTAGGGACAAAAAGCCTTGCGCACAAGTTTTTCAGGAGTAGGTCTATCTAGCGACGAGGTGAATATTTATTTAGAAAACTAAACCATGTTACGATATTGTAATGAATCCCTCACGAGCAGGAGACCAGAGGAGCGTTCGGGAAAAAGGCCAGTTTATTTGAGCACTCCAAAAACTCTGGTAACACTCCAGGGGGTAAAAGACTCTGTCCCAAACTCTGACTCTTCTAGCGTAACAGACACACTTCATACACACATACTCGTTTACCATACCAAGTGGGCACCCCCTCCCTCTCTGCTCCACCAATCTCCGGACTATAGTAGCTGCAATGGATGACTCTGAACGCGATTTTGAAGAGTTTCTTGTAGTGGACATAGACCCAGAGCCATACCTGTTTGAGCCGGAGCATACAGATGAGGAACTCCATGTGTTTGATGCTGAGCGGGTGAGAAGAGAGGCTGAATGCACAGAATGGGATTCGGTGCTACCATCGTTGGGGAGATATATCATCAGGAGGAAAAGCGCCGCAGAGAGTGCATCACAAGGAGTGAAGTTGCGTCTTCTTTTCCTCGCAGATGACGGTTCGGGTTCATTCTCTCCTGTTGCCTGGTAAGTGTGGTCCATTCGCAAACTTTATAACTAAAAAAACTTTTCACTACTCTCTATCAACGAACTACTAACACTCTGCTGTTTCCTCCTCCTTCTTCCTTCCTTCCGCTGTCTTCGTTGGTTCATTTATACATGCGAAACGCGTTCTCTGGCTGGCTGGATTGTCCACTCGGGCAGCCGTACATACATGGCGGCGCAAGATGGCGACCTCTCTAAAGCAAGGCCCTTGCTATATATATAAAAGCATAATTATAAGGCTACGAAAACTAAACAAATTTTATTTTATAGCGATTATACACTTATATAAACATATTAATGAGTAGAATATTCAGATTCAGATTGACAGTAAACCATGCCAAATATTACACACTGGCCCTTTAATGTCCTCAAGGTTTCAATTCAATCAATTTCAATTCAATCATTTAATTTTATTTATAAAGCCCAATATCACAAATCACAATTTGCCTCACAGGGCTTTACAGCATACGACATCCCTCTGTTCTTTGGTCCCTCACAGCGGATAAGGAAAAACTCCCTGAGGTTGCTTTGACTTTCTAAAAGCTACAGGTTTGATTGGACTGAACCAGCACACCTCGTCAGTATAGACGATGCATGCATGCACCATGTAGGGCCACAAAGAGTCCCTAAATTAAAACAAACCCCAACTTCACAGCCCATCACCCTCATTAGCCCCAAAATGTGCTTCTCATTTAAAGACCTTCCTCCGTGGACTGCCGCAGGGTGCTGAGAGAAAAGAAAGAGACAGAGGGAGAAAAAAGAAAGCAGGGGAGTTTGAGGGGGGAGGCTTGATTTATTTGAACAATCTGGTTGTAATGAAAGCAGTCAGGGCTTGCTGGGGGTGGATAGATGTAGTGTGCAGAGAAAAGAGTGGGGAGGAAAGAGTGAATGGGGTGAAATCCAACTGCAGACAGATTGTTGGACTTGATAATGGTTTAAACGGACCCTACAAGCCTCTTAACCCTCCGGCGCTGTGTGTGTGTGCATACATACTTCTGTGTATACACTGTACCTAACTTACCATATTACAACCAAGAATTCCATATGCAACCCATTTGTGCTGCAATATATCTCCCTATCAATGCTGACATACCTGTGTAATATATATGGGCCAATGAGAGATAGAGAGGGAATGTTTACTACAGCTGCTAGCACACTAAAAGCATGGTTTATGTCTTTTGGACGTTGATTCATTTTGAAGAGCAAATTCTGGCTCAAAGAGTTTGGATGTCTCGGTTAAAAGGGAATCGCATACTTCATAGTGTTTAAAATCATTTACGAATGCACTAAACCATTTGGCACTGATTCATAACACACATCTATGGTCCTTTTCCGGAATGCATTTCTAATCTTTAAAGTGGATTCTGAACTTAAGTTTTATGTCCTGGTGTTTTATCTTTGTCCCAGTCCCTGTGAATCCTCTAAAAAAATTCTCCATATTAACCAAGTTACACAATTTGTCGATGCCATTTAGAACGACACTTAGAAGTGCTTTCTGATCTGATGCCCCTGTCAGCAAGAAATCATTTGTCTGTGCCTTCCAAAACCAATTGATGAGGTCACTTTGCTTAGGGTTGGGGACCTTCGTTGGCATGGCTACAATAAATAAAAACACTTAGTTAAGGTTAGAGCACAATCCTAGACATGGTTTAAAAACATTGACGATTGGTTGGAAACAGGAAATCAACAGCTGCTTCCTGTGATATTTTGTTCATGGTAAATTGTCTGCACTTATATAGTGCTTTTGGGAGCAGCATTCTTGTGTTTCAAATACATGGGCCAGGCATGGCCCTCGAACAGGCCTGGGGGGCTCTATCACTGTATAGTTCCTAGAGTACAAGGAGTTCAGCCCTCCCTGTGATTAGTGGACAACACCTCCCACCTATTGAGTCAAACTTGAGCAGTTGAGACTTGACTTAGACTACTCTGGAATTTGACTTACTCCAGACTCGACTGCCTAAAGACACATCAGCCTGGATCCAAGTACACTTCACCTTTTAGTCCAGTTCATTTGATTGGTGTGAACCAGTCATGGTTCACTGATTCGTACCTGGGTCAACTGATAAAGGTAGTCTCAAGTACAGTTCTTATGCACTTGGCAGACAAGAGGATTGTTCTTAAGATTGTCTCTAAAATATAAGCTCTTGCAGGCATATTGCAAAGCTAGATTCCATGGATTTGGGATCTTGAAGTGGGCAAGCTCTTCCACACTGCAGCAACAACATGATTAAATGTCAAGTAATGACACAAGTGTACCCGGGTACAGGACAGCATTACTGATGTGAAAGCTGAGCAGCGAATAAGTGGAGAGGCGGGGCAATTGCACTTTGGGAATGGTATGAATAAATCAAATTGAATATGAAAATGCCCTTAATTGAGGCCTGAAATTAAAAGCTCTTAAATCAAACCTGAGACTTAAGTCTTAAAGGATACAGCTGGTGATATTCCATATTTCCCTTAATGTCAACAAATCTCATGAAAACAGCAAACCCAAAAAGTATTTCAAAGCGTGAAATATCTTATTCCTCTGTACCACAGAGCTTGTTGTCCAAAAAAGTGTTAAAAACACATCACTTAAGGCCCAGACACACCAAGGCAACAGTTGGCTGTGGGTCAGTGTTGGGCTGTTAGTGAGCATCCATGGCTGTTGTTACTGCAGTGTGTCTCACACTGTTGCCCCTCTTTGGCGCTAATCGAGTTTATTTTGGCCGATTTAGCATGCTGAATTGACGTCGGCCATTGCAGAGCCCGTCAGTGAATGAAATCACTCTGACTGGCAGTTCAGCTCAGCACATGAGAAGACAAACGGAACTGAGGAAAGTAAACAAAGAGCTAAAGTTAGGAGGGAGTGAGACCAAAACAAACTTGTTATATAAGGTACGCCATTAAGCTCTTTGGCATAAACAGTTTGTTATGGTTTGTGTTACTGTTCACTAGCACACGGTAAATATACAATGTTCTTTCAGCATTGGATTGTGATGTTAATGTGCTAACTGGCTAACTCGCAACAAGACACTCCTTTGGTTTCTGTTTATGAATGACGATTACAGACATAGACGACGTGAGGCGATGCAGCAGGAAGCTTTCATCGCCGCTAGTTCCCTGAAGTTGGTTTGGTGTTTCTGGTACTAAAGCCTCACGTGTTCCTTCATTAACACAGTCAGTGTAGTTTGCGTTGATCCCATGTACACTGTCCTGCTTCAGTAGCACAACAAGCATGTATTAATTCATCGCTTAAAATAGTCCCCGACAAATACACTAGGTCCTGTACACTAAGAACCATAGGCTTAGGGCTGAATGAGAGCTATAGGGAAGTCAGTGAAAAGCAAACTAATGGATTATGGTATTTTTGTGTAATTGTTTGATATTGAGGGAAAAAATACTGAAAATTTATGGTATACAATTCAGAGTTTGAAGACTTGCATCTGGACTCCCGATTTGCTTATTTAGACTTGATCTGATAGATGTGATAATTGTTTTGATCTTGTCTTAAATGACCTAAAACAAGTCAAGCTGACATTTAATTAAAACAGCCAATAAGAGAATTGCCTTGCTCATTTCCTTTCAGTATCTAAATGTACAGTTTATTGGAACTTATCTTTGAGATTGAAGAGGACCAGACTGAACACTGATGGTCACAAAAGTGTTTACGTCACTGCTTTTAGACAAAATTAATGACTTAAAGAGCTGAACTGAATCAAGACCAAGTGCAGGCTCACTTTGTAGTTCTTTCCAAAATGGCTTCCCACACTGTGGGTTCAGAGCTCATGTTCCTTATTCTCATGAGAAAAACACAGTGGATAAAGCTGTGGATGGCTTTTTTCCTCTGTGAAATGCAATACAATGTTTAATTAAATTAGCTTTAATTGCCATTCATTTGCCCATGGACCAAAGGTCTCCTCTTACCCAGGGCCCTTAATGACTTGCATGTTCTCTGGGGCAGAATTTTAAGTTAAATGAACAGTCTTCAACACAGCGCAACACAAGACCACCCGAGATCTTGCAGATCGTTGAAGCTGTTTGCTAAAAACATTTTCCAAAAATATGTGTAGAGGAGCTCTTGTCATCTCGTGATCTACTGTTGCTAATGGAAGAAATTAAATGTGAGGATGAAGAAAGCAAGAATGAGACAGATTACAAAGGAATTTGAATGTTTCTGTGATTAAACAGTCATCTTCTTGTCAAATGAAACAGCCTTGCTCTTTTCTAAAAAGGTCGCGGTATGAAAAAAAGAAGAAGCAACAAACGAGAACAAAACAAGATCTGTAAACTGTCCTGGAAACTTGAGATGAAAGCAGGAACAAGGAGAACGGGGTAATAAGTGCAGTCAGCGGATGTAACATGCAGGTGAACGAGGAGAGGAGTCATGTTTTTGCAGTGAACTCGGGGGCCTTGGAGCAGCAGCTGAGGGTTTACTGGGCTCCAGAATTTTTGCGGCACAACAATAGGCCCTCAGGGCCAGGGAGGGTCATGTTGTGATAGGAGATGACATGAATGCACAGAGCAGGGATTACCAGTGACTTGCACCTCTTTTAGGCCTTCACTGCAAAGCATAACAGACAAGACTAATACTACACCACGGTGGGGCATGCGTGCCTGTAAACCATATGCTGCAAACATGCATGCAATGTGCATGAAGCATAAATCATGCATCTGCATGGGAAGACCCATTCATGCGTGCAGACATGTCTGAAACACAGATACAGGGAGTAATTACAGCACTGATAATGCTTGTAAAAGAATAGTGTGTTAAATCTATGATTTATTCCCCATGAACATATCAGTGTTGCCACATGAAAACCATGTAACTCACTCACGGTAATTTTAATGTATCATGTATTACATTTACTGCATAAAATTAATCAAAATCAATCTAATATTTGGTAAAATTAAACACTTTAAAACACTTCAAATAAGTACTAAAATGCTTACTACTCAAGATGAAAATGCTATCACTTATCTTGGGCCCAACAAAGCTGACATTTTTTAATTTCAAAGTTTGTACCTCACATAACACATGCACAACTGAACACCTTTTCCCCCCTCACCATTTTCTCTTGATACAAAAGTGTCGCCACACAAACACACTGAAATAAACAATATCGCCAAATCTTGGATTAGATTCACTGACAACATCTGTCACTTGCTGCAATATATTTGCATGGCAACTGCAGCATGTTTGAGAGTAGGGAAAACTAATGATTGTGGCAAATAAACTATGGGTAGGGAAATGTTAGGGTTATGCAACAAAAAACAGTGCTGTAGTGGTACTGCCCATTGTTCTGACAGCCCATAATTCTAAAGCCCCAATAATCCCAAAAATGTCCCATTAGACCAAAAACTGTTTGTACAACAGGCCGTTATCCCAAAAACAAATGCCCATTGTTCCAATTCTCCCAAACAGTACTCTCTCAAACACAGGCACATGTCTAAAATAATTATGCAGAATGATGTGATTGGACCTTCCGACTAAAGCAATGGCATGATTGATTGGCTTTGATTGGCTAGTGCTCATTGTCTTCATTGGTTGGATTGGTTAGGATTAGGCATGAGGAGTAAGTTGGTTAAGGTTTGGATAAGAATATCAGAGTAAGCCAAGCAGAGGCAGAGTAGGGCAGGTCATGCCTTCCCCAAAATAGTAAGTACCAATGACATCATTATGTATAATAGGTAGCCAGGTACTTCTGTTTAGGAGAGTGTGAAGCAAATTTTTGGAGAATTGGCTCCTTGGAGCAGGGGCGTTTTTGGTATAAAGGGTTTGTGGTGCAAATTGCAGCATTGGCGGCTTCGGTATCAAGACCCCTTTTTGAAGGTGTCATCTCAATTCAATCTCTTTCATCTTGACTCAACTGTATTTTTACTTGTCGTCTTTGTCTCAGACAAAGAGGACTTGGGATTTTTTTTTTTTGTAAGACCAGTCAAGACCAAAACTGCAGGGATATCACCAAATTGTCTGTGCAAAAAAGGAGTGTTGAATAAAGATGGCTGAGTTGATTTTTAGCTCCCTGGTGCTTGTCTTTGTTTGCTCAAAGAAAACAAAGGAAATTCCCACATATAAAATTCACCTCTGCAATGCCTTTTGATTATTTTATCAAGACATTTCTTGTAGTACATTCATACATACACATATATCCAGTATATAATATAATACAGTAGTACAGTATACAATAAAAGAGGTGACGAAAGAGGAATCTTCATTTCTTTTCTATGGATGTTTTTAGGGGAATGTGGATGTTTCGGATCAATTGAAGAAGTGCCTATGGTTTGCTTGTTGCACATTTTATTATGTGTGTCATGCAGTATGGAACTCGCACTGGTCGTGTCTCAGTCCCAGCCCGCCTTGGTCTTGGTTTGGTCTTGGTCTCACCCCTCAAAGTCTTGGCCTTGTCTCAAACTCAATACATTTTGGTCTTGGTCAATACTTGGCCCCAGTTTAAATGGTCTTGACAACAAAATTGTAAAAAGCATTTTGGATGTAAGAGAACGATCACGAGTTAATAGGAAGGGAATCGTTAACAGCTGGTTTGTGACTGGATGCAAACTCCAGCCCTCTACAGAAAAAACTTTCTACATGTCCATCCAACACCCAAAACTCTGGACCCTCATTTTCCACCTCATTACATTCAGGCCACTGTACTTCCTGCGCTATGTTGGCTTTAGACGTAAATGGCCAGGTGCAGAATCGTCTATATGAGCATAATTAGCAGGATACTGAGCTGCCTCGGAGCTCCATCCATAAATCCATTGCATGTGCTCTAGATCAAAGCTAAATACAGCTGCTTCCCTCCAAGCTAGCAAGCTTCCAGCTTCACAGAGCTACCTCTCAACCCTGCAGGCATTTGAATCTTAATCAATGGATTTGTTTGATTTCTTCATTGCTTCACTGTTTATGACTCAGACTCAAACTGCTGCACTCAGAGCTTCTCTTAATGTTCTTGGAGTACTTTCAGTCTACCCACCTTAGCTTTATTGTACAAAACTCTTCTCTAAATACTTCCCTGCTGCAGGGCTTATTCCCCTTGACCTTTTACCTCTCAACACATGACCTTTGACCTCTACTAGGAACAGGCAATGGCCAGCCTATTTATGCCCACTTATAGCAACAAAAAGGGGTGTGTTTGGAGTGTTTAGCTATTTTCGGTAACTCATCCCATCCCCTTGTCAGGTTTAACTACTTGCTTTCTATCATCTCCCTCCTGTGTCTCTCTCTCTGCTGCTTTTAATTATCTCTCCCACTCGTCATTCAGCTCGGCATGTTTTTACTTAATTTTATGAGACATTCTGTAAATCTTGCTCATTCTTGGGCAGAGTGACACACAAGCTATATCAAAATGTATCCACTGTTTTTACCTTTCGGTTTGATTGTTTTTACCTGTCCCTCCCTCCCCTCTCATGTGGCCCCTCCCTCATTCTGCCTCTTCCTCTCAGGAAATGTCTGGTAAGCCTCTGGGCTTTCCCCCTCCCCTCATCAAATTGATACCAATTAAGTTATTGAATAACAAAGGGCCCTGTTTTTATTGGTGTTTGTCAGGCCAGATGTGAAGGTTTTGACATGACCTGACAGGAAGGATAAAGGGAAGGGGGGAGATATTAAGAGAAGAAGGAAGAAATGAGGAGAGAGAGGAGATGCAAACATATCAGACAATATGATTATTGCGTTGGCATGGTATTTGTTGTGTGTGCTTCACTAATTGTTTATTGTAGCTGAGGCAACCAGCTGGCCAAAATGAACTGATTACACACTTAAAAGATTATAGATTAATATTATATTATATTATATTAGAGTTTCTTGGGGGATATTCTAGGACTTTAAAATGGGATACACCAACAAGAATGAAACTCCACACTGGACTGTCTTTTTTGTCTTTCGCAAAAAAATTAAGCGTGTATTTCAAGACTGAATTTGATTTAGATTTAAAACCTCATTTGCATTTTATTGTTCCAAAACTTTGATTTAAGGTTAGATGATGCATTTTTGAGGGTAAATGTGGAAAAAGACAGAGGGGAAATGAAAAATTACTGACAGATGCAACCCAGTTGATTTTTAAAGAAAGTTTTGATTTTCATATTTCCCTCTTGGCTTTGGATTCTCATTTCTTCTCCATCATTCCTGCTGATCCACATTAATCTTTTTTCCAGATGATGCCACATTTGACTCTTTTATCTTGTCTTAGCATTTGTTTTTCTGTCATTCAAAACTGACTCGCAAAGTTCCATTAAATGACAAAAGAAGATGAAGCAGAGAGTCATTACAGCCGCTGGCAAATCTTGTCTTAGGTTGCTGGCCAAATTTCCAGCTAATAGAAGAGGACTGTGGCTCATTTTATCTCCCTGTTAACACTAGTAAAACATTTACAGTAACTTTAGGCTGACTTATCTTAAACCTGGTTTTATTGAATATAACTACTGTAATTGCTAGATTTACTAAATTCAATAGGGGTGCAAGACCTTAAACCCTTGCAGCATTTACTTTAAACTCCCAAATTTTAAGTAGATAACTTTATTTGATCTACCTTAAATGTAAACATGCATACACTTTCTTTTTTTATAATTCACAGATGACTAAATGGAATAGTTTGACATTTTGGGAAATACGTTTCACTTTCTCGCCCATTGTTAGGTGAGAAGATCAATACTATTAAATGAAGCTATAGACAGACTTAGGTTAGCTTGGTTTAGCATAGCACAGCAGAGCAGCTAGCCTTGCTCTGTCCAAAAATAACAAAATCCACCTACCAGCACCTCTAAAGCTCACTAATTAATACATTATATCTCGTTTGTTTAACTGATACAAAAAATGGGTAACATGAATTTACAGATGGTTATGTGTTTGACTATCTTGACTGGGCGCAGTAACCTTCTGGAGTCTTCTTGTCACTGTGAGGTTGCCAAGCAACCTGCGAAGACTCCTGGAAGTAACTGTGAACCAAATCACGATTGTTTAAAATAGCTTCCAGGTAGAAAATGAGCAAATGTGGGTGAGGAACAGCTGATTACCAAGAAAAAATGGTCAAGTTTTCCTGTGTATGGGGGTGCCCGGTAAAAATAAAGAGTGGGCCTGTCTTCACATAGCGTGGTTTTTATTTTATTTTGTCAGTGCCGGCATCTTTTTTCAATTGTTGGAGCAAGCATTTGTGTGCACATGCGGACGCTGAAAGAAAAAGCGCTGCACCCAGCATCTTTTTCAGAGCAGTCCACCTTTTTTGTGCAGGTGCTCCGAGCCCTTTAAGTTGAAAATCCCTTGACTTTTTTTAGAAAGGCGCCGGTGACGTCACTGCTGCTTCTTTGACTATTGTCTATTGTCACGACAAAGACAGAAAAGCTCACTGATGAGAGCAGGTGGGCCGGCTGGCACTGGATGTTGCTGGTTAGCGTTGTACTTTTATCATCATTCGCTTTGTAAGCTTGAAGATGACTGTGTAGTCAATCCTCTGTTAATGTAGCTTTATGTTAGCTATCTGGTCAGCTATCAGGATCTCATAGAATTCAATTCATCATGCTCTGTATATTCCAGCTGTGTGTCATACCTCTTATACATCACAGGAGCTGAAAAGACTTCTGCAATTCTCGCTCATAGTTCCTCAGGCAAACCTACTCTGTCTCTACACGAGACATATTTTAGGAATTTAGACACCCTTCAAGATGACATGCTGAAATTAATTTCTGGCTGACAGGCAGGAGGAGAGAGGAGATGAGGCAAAGCAGACAATTTTTTCAGCGAATGTTCTGCAGGCAAGCTGCAAGCGTTTAGACACACAGAGCCGGATTGGCAAGTTGATCCAAGGTGCCCAATTTTCCACCTCATAGGGTAGACATATTGGCGGAACCCTTTCGGTTTAAAAAGAACAAGGCGCCCTTCCGCAACAGGAGGGGCTGTTAATGACTTGTGGGAGGAGCTGTTGATGATGCCGCACATGCGACCCACTGGCGGTGGATAAACAGGAAACAGCTGATAGCAGGAATTGGCGAGCAGCTAGTAGCTAGAGGGAATAACAAACCTGACAGACACTGTAAAGATGAGCAACTAGGGAGACAAGGAATTGCGCGCCCTCCTTGTCCTCGCAAACGAAGGGGCCATTAACTGTCAAATGGCAGGGACTGTGAAGAACAGCCTGACTTATGAGAGAATCGCTGAAGGACTGACCAGCCGCGGCTTCCCTCGGAGTACATCACTGTTTATGTCACACGCTGAGCTACATGCTTTGTTACTTGCTCACGCCCCCCATTGCCCCGAAAAAGGCGCATTCTGTATAAACAAAAGTAGGCAGGCGGCATTTTGCTGCACTCCCCGATTTTGTTTTTATACTGCCAATGCTGAAAAAAGACTGATTGTGCTTTCCTGCAAATTTGCACAGTTCCTATTTAAAAAGGGCGTATGAGATGAGTCCACTGTTTGAATTGCAAAGTTTGACAACAAGTGACACAGACCAAAGTGTGACAGAGCTAGACTTGCTTTGTTCCCAGTCTTGCTAAGCAAAGCTAATAGTTTCCTGGCTGTAGCTTCATGTTTAATAAACCAAGTGGTATATGGTGGAGTGAAGTGATCTTGTGATCTAACTTGCAGTAAGAAAGCTAAAAAGCATAGTCCAACTGTTCCTTTAAATTTCCATGAACATAAATTGGCAGATTGGAAAAGAGAAGAGGTCAGTCTTAAATGTGAGCAGTTCATTCCCATAAACTCCTGTCAGGTTGTTTTACGCACTTTATGGACTTTCCAGTAGCGTTTGCGATGGGGCACCAATCATAATCCTTATTTGTTTTTAACTTAGGGAGGATTATGTTTTTTCAGTGTGGTTTCTGCAACCAAATGTTGGGCCCATCTTCTTCAGATTCACTGTTTCCTACTGGGGATGGTTTGGGCTGCTGGTGAGCGGTTGTTGGTGGAGGTGAGGAGGAAAACGGAAAACGAACGAGTGACAAAACTCAGTGGAATATAAGTTTGGTGTATGAATCATACCTCAAAATGCCATTTGGTGTGCAGACTTTAAGGAAAGCAGGAAGGTTCCATAATGGGTGGAGTATGTCTCGTGTCTCCAATATTTCATAAAACTCTTATTGTTCCTTTCTCTTTTATGAGCATGCTGTGCTCTTTTACTCTTCCTCATTAAATTTAAAATAGTTTTTCATTTCTTGGCTGAGGAAAAAAGGACTCTGTCCTGCATTAAATCCTCCCATGTTTAACTGTGTGTTGGAAAGCAGCCAACTTCAGGATGTCTGAACTATCAGGAGAGAGGTGCTGAGAACATTTAGAGAGTAGCAACAAGGTGAGAATATTATTCCCTTTTGATATACTTTTTTTAGATTCTACACCTGTGCTTCCGTCATATTAGGCTACTTTGAGTGTGCTGACTGACAAACAGCAGCTCATTTCCTTTCACACAGATAAGTCCCAGAGAGCCTCTGAACAAATGAGTGACCTCCACTCTCAGTTATGAGTTTCTCTCTCCTCAAACAAAAGACATTGTGTCCGTCTCTATTGAAACAACTGAGCGTGATGAAATATTTAATCTCATCAGACTCTGTGTAGTTGGACTTGGTTAGCAGGTGCAGGCCGGCGAGCGCACAATGATTTCACCTTGGAGACCAGACAGACAAGGTCAACTATGCTGCCATTGTGAGAGAAACACACACAACATACAAGAATGCTCACACACTGAACACACACACATACTTATGTAGGCTCATCTCTGTTACTATGTTCCTCTTTGTGTTTAAACTTAATGCCATTTTAAAATGAAAAACGTAAGAAAAAAAAAAAAAAAAAAAGGTTTAACAGTTATCGTGGGTTCATTTTTTCAGTTAGCCCTTCCTAAGTCCCGCCTTTTTACCATCTGCTCCAATAACAATTGAGCAAACTTGGAGCACGCCAGGGCCATGGATGTATAAAAAGAACTGGATACAGCGTTGAAGGTGGAAACCCGTTCATTCCCATGAAGTTTGCTCAGTGGCACATGAAGCAAAAAAAGTGTAACTGCTGGGTGTAAAATTACCCGGATGATGGCCGCTGCTTCTGCACTGTGTGGCCCTTAGAGCAGGGACACTAGAGACTTCCGTCAGCTGAGCTGGTTATTTTTAATTTAGCACTATGTTAACTTTAATGTGGATAAAATGATTTAATCTTGCGGCTCTTCTAGACTTTCCAAATGTTATCGGATCAAATGATGGAGTCATTTCGTGGGGGTTGTAACACTCAAAAGAATGTATCCACTGATCTACAGATGTCTCTTTCACCGTCTTTTTGGCCACAATGAAAA
The DNA here is from genome assembly GCF_041903045.1 of Epinephelus lanceolatus. NCBI lineage: Eukaryota > Metazoa > Chordata > Actinopteri > Perciformes > Serranidae > Epinephelus > Epinephelus lanceolatus. The sequence goes on from NC_135736.1 coordinate 41,436,033, forward strand.
TTGACCTTGAAGCCCGGCGCGCTTCCTTAGGGCCTGCTTACACCAGGTTCACAATGGATGCGAAAGCTGGTACAGGGCGCTGATGGCTTCCTTTCAGTGCCCATGTTAAACAAACAGAGCCAGGGTTCTACATTTGACTAGGAAAAAAACAGAGGAGTAAAGTCAATTGCTGACCAGTGAAGAGAAATCCACTTCAGGTGTGAACAGCAAGGCAACTGCTGACCAACAGTTGCCGACAATTCACATATTAGGGTGCTTTGGAGGCAGCCTGTCACCGTGAGATGCTTTTGCTGTCACCCCGCCATTGTTTGTACTTCTGTCATGTCACTTGGCTGAAGCCACACCTGCACAGGTAGTCGGCAGCACTCCATAACCAGGATAAGGTGTACTATGTAACAGTGTCACAGTATCTTTTGCAGGAGTCCAGCTAGCACGTTCGGGTTTCTCATGAATGGGATAAGGGCATACCCTGGTTTCAGAAACGGGTTATAGTGTTTACATGCTCAAACAGATGAAAGGTATACTCCAAAAACCCAATCACAAACAGGTTATTCATGTTCATCTAAACTTATTCACTGTTGCGAGTCTTTTAAAACTTATGTTTTGCATTTAAGACAACTTTTAGAGAAATCCGACGATGAAATGTAATCTTATTTTGTATTGTTGGTCACAACCAAATCAATACATTAATCTGAAAACAGAAAGGTATTTGGCTTTGTAAAGTAACATTTCACCCTGATGGGCCTGAATATGCCAGTGCCTTATTTTGTTAGAACAAAACCAAACACAGATATGATTGAAATCAATTTTGAAATGTGAGGGAAAATTAATCACATTTTCTAACTTCATTGAGCTATTCTTATTCAATGTATTAAAACCAGTCGTAGATACAAACTCTAAACTTCTTTCTGCCAAACACAGCACACAAACACTCACACACCCTCCCCAGTCTAATCACATTGCATCACTCTCCCTCCTAACACACGGGGAGATTAGGATTGTGTGGGATCAGCAGTGAGCTGTGTGAACACTGAAAAGCTCACAGGTGGGAGATCGAATATTAAAACCCAGCAGCAGGCCGTGTGGAGCCCGCTGAGAGGAGATATGAGAGAGTGTGGTGCTGAAAAACAACCAGGCCTCATAATGTGTTGCTGAGATCTGTGTGTGGTGATGGGTTGTCTGGGAGAAATCTGTGAGGAAATGTTTGAACAGGACGCAGAGCAACCAAACAGATGTGTGTTTGAGAGGGGAGGAGTGTGTTTGTTGGTGGATGTGTTCAAATATTCAAAATATGCATCACTTTGTGCCGACATCCACAGTGCAATTTGTTATGTATGAGACATTTCTCCCCCACAATGGTTTCTGAAATGTCTCTGCATTTAAACCCTTTGCAGTAATTATAGTTAACCTCATCTAAAGTCACGTGGGTCTCATTATGTGTTTGACCCGCATGAATTTCCTTGCCCTGCCCAAGCTACAGCATGCTGCCAGCCTCATGTAAACATGTTAAATGTCAGAATGAAAAACCTCCACTGATCGTCAGCCTGTCATTTCCAATCAGCTCTGACAAATGGGGAAAGAAACTGAAGCAGTCTAACAGGAAAAACAGAAGTGTGTTCCAACAAACAGAGGCTGAAACCAGAACTGCATTAACAATCTAATCTTGACGCCTATGGCAAAGCTCAGTGGAAATCTCCCACTTCTTCTTTGGAAGTGTTTGGCAGTGGCAACACAAGCTACTTGGCAAGCATGAAGACATGCAGTACATGTCCGTCATTGCTTTCCATCCAAGACAGTATCAGGGAAAAGAGTTCCTCTTCTTGTGTTGATAGCACAAAGTCTTCAGGCTTAGTTACAGTTTACATGTTCTGTAAATTTGGTTTGTATTATCTTGTTTTGAAATCAACAATATCATAATCTGAAAATGGACTTTTGTCAAATGTAGCTCAGTGAATTTCTTGAATTTGATGCATTGATTCTGACTTGGGAACTTGGACATTATTAGAATGGTTTGTTTGAAACGTTGTAAATGATGTTGAGATGCATTTTGAAACTACAAGAAAAAGACAACGTAGTGTTTTGTAGGGGTGTAACAGTCCATCAATCTGGATCGATATATCAATTTAAGTATCAACGATCCAATATAATGAAAAAAATAGAGGACCTGATCTGCTGGTGTCAGGACAACAACCTACCTCTGGACGTCAGCAAAATTAAGGAGATAATAGTGAGCTTTGGGAAGATGTACCAAAGCAGAGGGTGGGTAGCTTCAAGTACCTTGGTGTTCACGTCACTGAGGGCCTAGTCTCTATGTACAGACTCTACATTCAGTGAATGTATCTTGCCTCCGGAAGAAGAGCGGAAGAGCCCTGGTTTCCGGTACTAGGCTGTTTGTAGTCCGCGTGATATTGATCAATCCCATTTGAGCCAGCTACAGTTGTTGCCAGGTTAAACGGTCCGTGCGGTCAACTAATGAGGCGTAACATAATTGGCGTCACTGCAAACTCTGAATCCATCGCAATGGTTCAGCATATTTACTTAAATATATAAACGGAAGTCGGAAACGGAAATTTGCCTCCTCCGCCCAAATCAAACCAGAATGCCAAAAAATCGGGGGTCTGCCCCCAGAGGCTGTATTCGGCATCTACCGGAAGTCAGACGCCGAATACAGCCGATGGGTTCCGAGAATGCTGAGGGCCTGACCTGGGCGCTGCAAACTGACTCAGTGGTGAGAACGGCAAGGCAGAGACTGTTTTACCACTCACTCCAACCTCGTCACATATCAACATTTGGTCGTGGACTTTCCATGTTCCCATACGACGTGAAAGGTACCCTGGGTGTGTTGGTTGTTGACATTTTGGGACACTGTGTCAAGTTCAAAATACAATTCTGTTTTCACAGGAACAGGGTTTAGCTTTATAATTTTAAGTGACGCGTATACCGCTCTCCTTGGTGAAGGTCGGTGTTTATTGGACCCATCCACCATCAAGCCTATGAAAGAAAAAAGCTTAAGTATGCAGACTTAGGAGCAGAAGCTGAGCAGCGAGGATGGAAAACTAGGATTTGTCCAGTGGAAGTGGGGTGTAGGGGATTCATAGCAAGACCAGCTGTCTCGCTCCTGGGGGAACTCGGAGTGCGGGGACAGAGTTTGAGGAAGACATTGACGGAAATGTCAGATGAAGCAGCAAAAGCTATTCAGTGGATTTGGATGAGAAAAAAATAATGTCAGTTGGGGGCCAGCAGGGGGAACTACTAAGCAGGGTACATAACTCCTTGAGATCAGGTGGAGAGATCCACCAATCAGTCCTCTCATTAGAAAATCCAGGAAGAGGAAGGTTGTTTAAGTGTGGGAGTGGCCTATTTGAATCTTTTTTGTTTGAGACCATGCTGCAAGGTGAGTGTGCTTGCTGATCCTGTGAGTTTATCTATCTCCTTTAACTTTAGCTTTTATTGGAGTTATGCTATGTAGCATGTGAAACAGAGTATGGTGAATGTGCTAGGAAAGGTAGTATCAGCACTGTCTCTACCTGGAGCTCACATGTACGGAGCCTGGGTTTGTTGAAGGTGGCAGTGCTGTTTGGGCTGAGAAAGCCATGTGTAATGTAAGGTAAAGGAGGTTGTTGAGTTGGTGCAGGGAGCAGTGAGACCTGGCATTAGGGGAGTGTCTCTGGGACGCCAGAGATCACTGTCTAGCCTCTAGGAGGTGTCGTGGGACCAACTAGACGAAACACTGGTGAAAGGAGGTTCCCACCTGATGACCCCAAAGACATGTTAGTTATTACAGCTCACTGGTCTGTATAGTTAAGCCTTGCCATAATAGCTTGTCATAGGGCTTAGGAGGTTTTTCACTGAGTGCTGATCCTTTTCTAGAGCACAAATTTCTTGTGTTTATTTGAACTTGTCCCATTGCATTTCCCCCTGACGCTGCTGTGCGCTGTTAAACCACAATGACGACTGGCTGCATATCATGTCGACATTAAAGGCTTTTTCGTCAGTGTCTAACGCCGCAAGTCACTGCCCAAGTGCCAGATTTCAACAATTTCGTAATGAGACCGGGTTGGTTGTACCTCAGACACCTGAGGAAATTCAGTGTACCCCCTTAAATACTGAGGATTTTCTACACCTGCATCATCGAGAGCGACCAGACAGGAAACATCACTGCCAGGTACAGAAACAGCACTGAACAGGACCTCAAGTCCCTGCAAAGGGTGGTTAATTCAGCTGAACTACTACTCTACCCTGCGTAAAGGATGTTGACACCAGATGCCCAAAAATAAGGCCAGGAGAATCATTAAAGAACCCAACAATGCAGACCTGTTGAGGGTGAGAAGAAGGTACCTGTTACAGCAGGCCAGTAGTGATCCAGTATACAAATTGATGGAACTGCTGATTCTATTTTGCTGAAATCATTTTATAATTTCATGTGAAAAATACATTGATTGATTGACCAATTGATTTTTCCAAGAAGGTTGTTAAAGGAATGAAAGAGGGAGGCTATGTTAGCACGGTCGAACAAGTCCACCAGCAGTGAAAAACATTTATTATATACATATAAACATATATTATATAAACAACATTGTCTTTTTCAGAATAAGGGCAAAATTAGAAATATTTTGTATATGTAAACATAGTCAGTATTGAGCGATCACTGAATACCCTGTATGAAGAAATGGGATAATTTAGCAATTAAATATTGTACTTTCATAAAGTGGATGGACTCACAAGAGACAGACTTTAAAAATAATGGCCAAAACTGATGTAGCAGAGGTATAAACAGACTCTAAGTTTTAAGCTTGTGTCACACTAAGAAAACATTGATGCCTACATTTCCCATAAAGCAACTCAACCCCCCTTTCAAACCTTTTTTTTTAAACACCATAGCACTTCAGAAAGAGTTCAGAAAGACATAATACAACTGTTTCCACAAGCTCAATAAAATGTCTTGTGAGTTAACTTCATGTGTAAAATTGGTGGAATTTAAGCTGTAAAATCAGATTTCTGACAGCGTGTGCCTTTTACTCAAACACATATTGACACTGTGCCAGTATTCTTCAGGGTTGTTTGGCTGGTAACTGTCTGGTTTCACCATGAAACCACTTACAAAAAACAAGTCCTGTCAGGACGAAATGTGACATTTACCTCATTGTTTTCAGTAGGCCAAAACCTCCTAATCACTTACCATTGTACAACAGTAAAAAGGTGTGTTATGTCATGTTTTAATTACGTTCAGAAATTCCATTATGAATAGATGGATTAGAGCAACAACTGAGGAACATGAGCCAGTGCTGCACAAAGCCCACCAATCGAAACCACTGCTGCAACAGTAACACTCATGATGCAATCTCATTAGATGGAGAGGGCTGTTGAATGTTAGTGAATAGAAAACATAGAGCCGATCTGACTCCAGTGTTTTCCCTTTGTTCCTGTCTTACTAACTGATAAACTATGTTACAATATCAGTATAACGACAAGTCTGGGCCACAGTGTTCTGATTTTTACCACAAAAGGTCTTTGTTCAGAATTTAAAACAACCAACCACAGAGAGGAGCTTTGCTGTGACATTATTCTGAACAAGCAACCAGATAAACGGATATGCCTTCATGAGATAAGACTTCATGTCTCAACAATCACTGGAACAATGGTTCAACTGTAATGGCTTTATATTATTCAGATAATGACATCTGATCAACCTGCCTTTGGAAGAGGCAAGTAGGTACAGCTGCTGCTGGAGCAGCTATAGCCTCATTTCCACCAGACACTTTCAGTATGGTACCTTTCGAACCAAAAGTAACCCTTCACACATGGTACCTAGACCCTAGTGTTTCCACACAGTACTCTTAAATGTGGGCGGGGTTGTTGTCACTCAATGGTCCATCCAACACTCACTGTATTTCCTTATTACCAGTGACACAGAGGGAAGTCTGCACCTCGTTTATCGTCCATAGAACGGAGTTGCACGCTGACATTTTCAGAACAAAGTAAAACAGGCTGCAGTCAGAGTCTCTTTTGATGAGATATTTCAAAATAGCGGGTTTGTGCATTTAGTCCTTCTCAGGCAAGCTCAGGGGTTAAGCGTTGCTGGAGCCCACAGGAACAACGCTCCACAATGCTTTTTTTTTTCTCCGAGTTAGGACTGGGATATATGCAGTTCACATAATCCGCACAAAAAAAATATATATATACGCTTGACAATCCACTCATTTCTAAAAGTGTTTGTCACATAAAAACTAAAGTGATGGTCAAACTTGTCACAGTGAAATTTAAGGTGTGTTGATTGATTCATGTCGTTAGCTCATGCATTGAGTGACATTACAAGTTAACATTCCACCTTAAAAGTCGTCGGCAGTTGGCACAGTGAATGAAGTTATTTTTTCTCAGACTCCAGCTGCTGCGAGAGGCAGCAAAACATCCTTCTACTTTCTTCTAGTAAAACTCTCCACAGTATGAACAGTGGTTACATGAGCCTCAGAACCAGCCACAACTCAGCCCTGAGCAGAGTGACAGTCCTCTATTGACCAATCAGACTGCAGTGTTCACAGCTCCACCTTTTAGTACCAGATCTGTGTGCTAGGTACCCCAACAGAGGGGGGACCAAACATGGAGACGGTACGGACTGGTTCCATTGGTACCATGCACAACTTTTCACAGTGGGAACAGAAAAAAACGCACTGGACTGAACTGAACTGTATCGTACTGCTCGGTGGAAACTGAGCTATTGTGTCTTTTTGTTTGTTTTGAGTCTCTTTGTGGTTCCTCTGCATCTCTTGTGGTCATTTTGAGTCCCTTCCTGGTTGGTATGTATTAATTTGAGTGGCACTTTGCTGGTGAAGGCCAAGGGGGCTCCCTGATGCTTTGGACCCCTGCGCCTGTGTCCAGTAGGCCCGTTCAGTAATCCATCCACGCCTGCAGGTCCTCCAAATTCAAACCTTTAATTGAAATTGAGCCTTAAAAAAAACAACTACTATCTTATAACATTTGGCTAACTCTGTCTGAAAGAACCTGTGATAGATTAGAAGGAACCAGAGCAGCCACAGTACTGATAGACCTTGTGACTGTTTTGCCAACCTATCATAATATTATGACATATTTATCAAAGTAAGCTTGTTAGCTTTTCACTATCTTAGGATTCTTCATGAATCTGATTATTCTTTATTTATGTTTTGACCAGAGTTAGCCATTCAGACTGATCAGTTAGCCAACATGTGCTCTACAGCTGCTTTTTGTTCCGCCCAGCGTGGTTTAAAGTAACCAATGAGATTAATACACTGAGTAATGTTCCTGTGCCTGAAACTCTTATCTGGTTTTCTCATTCAGTGTCTCCGTCTTTCTTTCTCTGAGGTACACGAGCAGATTGAGTGCTGACTGACAGCCGGAATTAAGAACGTGCAAACGCTCTGGCAACGCTCCCTGCAGTACCTCATAACGTTTAATCAAAACCATGCCCAGCACTTGCCCCCGACTTTCCACCGCAGCTCCCCCAGCATTCTTAAACAGAAATTAAAGTAGTCCTTTTTTTCCTCGTTGATCTTTTTTCATACAGTGGAAAGTTTACACAAAGGCAAGCCTTTTCCCTGGAGCCTGCCTCTCTTTCTCCTTTCCCAAATACCTGCAGGATGAAATCAAACTCCCTTTTGAAAATTACATTATAAGTCTCCCTCACTCTCTCTTTCTCTCTCCCCTTTCCCCTGAGCTTGTCAGATCAGTGCAGCTTTCCCACTCTCCAGGAGAGGATCAGCCATCATTCTGTGGGCGTCAGACAACGGTGCAGGTCTTAATTAATGCAAGGGGGTTTTCATGGGAGGAAATCTGCAGCGATGAAGGTTTTGCCAGAGAAAATACAGGAAGCTGGAACAGGTAAGATACTGTTTAGATGGATGGATGGCGCATTCTTTGCTGATGACGCATGGAGTACAACCACACTCTCTGAGCCATATGGTCGAAAGTGATGATTAGACACTCAGAAAATACAGTCCAGTATATATGTACATCATTAACTTAACTTCCAATGGAAAAAAAAAGGATAAAGTAACTACTAAATGAAAAGTTCATTTCTTTATTATGACCTCGAGCCATGTCGGCCTCCATACATTGTACATTTGTAAGTGGTCAGTTTGTTTTGAATTAAAGTGACGAATAAAGGGACTGCTTATTTCTGTTGTCTGAGACATGTGTTTCTGTTTCTGTCTCTGTGACTTGTTATGAATCAGACAAGAAGCATTGATTTCCTGTTCACCGCAGACAAACAAGTTAAAACTGGATGAAACTTGAGCTAAAAAAACTTCTGTGAGCACAGGTTTTTATATTGAAGGTCCCACAGAAATACTGAGTTAATGGAAACTATTGAGCCACAAAGCATTGATGAAGGTGACGGCTCACTTTAGACTAAGTTTCTGTATCCGCGTCACATGGGTTTTGCCACCGCCTCACCCAGATGGGTGGCGGCCCTCAGTCTATCAATTCCAATAGGAAAAGTGAACGTGAGTACAGATTAGGACTGATTTGGTTACTCCACAGTCACTAGGGTAAAAATTTGACCCATTTTTCACATATATCTCAAAAATTCTGACACTAAAAAGGCATTTTTCAGAGAGACAAATTAACCTTGTTTGAGACCTGTCTGTCTCAGCTCCCGGTCTGGCAACAGCTGATATTTGTACTAGCAGACAAAATATAAGGAACAAACATAAAATTTGTACTGTAACTGGTGTTATGTTTTGACTCTGCTCACATTCACAACACTTGAAAACCAGGTAGGGGGATGCAGGGGAGAGATGACCGTGCCCTCTTAGGAGACAGAAAGTGTATTGTATCATTTACCATGTACCGTTTCATTTACATTGATGTAGTTTGCGATGAGTCAGTTTTTGTTAGAGCATCTTTTAATGGGCTTCATGGGGGAAACCTTCTCTTCCTCCTCCTTAGAGGTCAAAGGTCAGAAACTGGAGGGGATTCAGACACTTAGAGTAAACAGAGCTGCCAAAAAGCTTTGGACCTTTACACTGAAGTAGTCTTTCTAAAACCTAAACTTTAAAGGAATAATTCAACACTGATGGAGGAATGGTTTCATTCTGAAAATCAGATAAAAGATTGATGCCTCTGTCATATCTGTATGTTAAAAGAACAGTTTGAGATTATGGGGAACATGCTTGTTTGCTTTTTGTTTTTACCCAGAGATACCACGTTCATGTCAGTCTTGTAATTATGTAGCTGGAGACAGCAACCAGTTAGCTTAGCTTAGCTTAGCTTAGCTCAGCTTAGCTTAGCTTAGCTTGCCGTAGGCTATAAAATCATAGATGTAGCCACTGGGATGTCACCCATTGGTTTGTGGACTCGCCTTTTGAAGCCTTAAGTTTGGCACTTTGGCTGTCACCATCTTGAACTTTTGGATCTAGAGTGACCATATTTGGATGGGAGGGTGGAGTTAACCCTAATGCTAGCTGCTAGCTTGGTTAGCATGGTTTTACACATTTACAGCTATGGTTAATTGTGATCATGCTAATGCTAATACCCTCTAGTGAAAAACAGGCTTAAAACTATGAAAACAAAATGTACTTACTGGAAAAAAACTGAACATCTGACTCCTTCAAGGGTCTTACTGATTAAAGCAGAACAACATTGAAAACACACTAAAATTGCAACAGTGACAGCTACAGCTTTGCCTATACTCTGAATTTGGGGTTATACCATGGCCACATTACCTAACCACCAGTGTTGTCAATGTACGGCACCCCAAAATTCACTACCCTGCACAGTTGTAATGAACAGGGAAATTAGTCAAACCGCTTACTAGGCTGTAAACATGTTTATTTCTGTTGTAAAGTTGGTCATGGGTCTATGGGGATTGACTCGCTCTTGGAGCCAGCCTCAACTGTCCATTCAAGGAAGTACAGTTTTTAGAGCTTTGCCTTTCAGCCTCTGAGGTAGCTGCTTGAGCTTAGGTCAGTGTAAATACAAAAAACATCTGGTCTAGCTCTGTCCAAAGGCAACAAAACCTGCCTACCAGCACCTCTAACTTAGTAATTATCGAGTTATACTTTCGTTTAACAAAAAACTTAAAGTGTTTTAAAATTTTATAGGCAACCAGCGGAGACTCCATGAAAATGACTGCTTCTTGGCTGATAGTTAGAGGCCAAGAAATGGTCTCAGGAGTTATGACGTGTGAATTCAAGAGCTTTAGAGCACAGAGAAAAGCTATAGTAGCTGTTTCCCTGTTTCCAGTCTTTCTGCCAAGCTAATCGGCGTCTGGGTTCGGCTAATGTTACATTTTGACCGTACAGACATTGGAGTGGTATCAATCTTCTCATCTAACGTATTATCCAAAATGTTGAACTTCTTTTAAACTCGGCCATGCTGCCGTCTGAAGACAATCAGACAAAATGGAAAATAGGAAAACTAGACTACTGTGACATCTAACAGGAAAGACCGCAAGTATGTGGACAGTGCTTTCCAAAATCTGTGCTGGATACAGCCGATACTAACCAGGGAAACAGGGACACCCACAATTAAATTTTACTCCTAGCAAGCTTTTCTCATGCAGTCAAATGCCAAAAGGAGCAATGAAGAAGATGCATGTGGAACCTCCTGTGGACCAGTGGTTCTACAGCGTGGTGTATTAGTAGGTCCAATGGGGCTTTGGACACATTTGGGAGAATAAAATGGGGCATCTATAAGGTGTATAAACTGAAGCATACAGTAGATGCAGTTAAAACATACAGGAGAGCTTTCTTGGATCAATAAAATAAAATAAGGGAGTGCACTGAACAGTGTTATGGATGGAGTGAAGCAGTTTTCCACAGAGTGTTCCTGTTGCAAATCTAAGGTGTGGAGGGTGATGGATTTACTGCAGCCCTGCCTAGTGATCCAAGGCTCTTGTTATAATTTGTTGATCTGACTGAAAGTTTTATTCAGAGATGACGAAACAATTCCTGGGTCTGCAGCCTATTCCTGTGAAATTTATACCCCATAATCTAAAACTCATATTTCTGTTTCCTTCAAGTTCATATCCATAAGTTTTTTTATGGCCTCTCTGGGCTGGGCCTTGTTCCCTGTTGGATTTGTTTTTTCTTTCGCAATTTTTCCCTCCTAAACCCCGTGGCAAGCATTCAAGTTTGGTGGGCTTCCTGTAATTCATGTAAAGTGTATTCGAAAAGAGGCTTTAAGAAAGAGAGGGGAAGAAAAGATGACAGCATTGAGTTTGTGTGTACAGTATGTGTGCAGTTTTACTGTATACATAAACATAAACAGCTCTTTTGGAGGCTCACCACTGTTGGAGCCGCAGGGCAGAGACATCATCTGTCTGTGATTTAAACTGAGTTGGAGAGGAGGGAAGTCACACGAGCACGAATAAGAAAAGAGCTACAGGAAAGACAAGGAGGCGAAGTGACTAAATATAGGATTTTTCTTGTTCCGGGGTTATTTATGGATCAACTGTGAGATTTCCACAACCACTGCTTGGAAAATGACATTTATTACTAATTCTTTATGGCAAGTTATCACATTTCCTTGCTGCTTATTCAGTGGTAGAAGTTAGACATACATATCTTGTTAACAGTAGCCTCCTTTTTCTGACTCAGTCCAACTCAACTGCTGTGGATGGGGCAGCAGCCTATTTTAGCCACCTAAACAAACAAATCATTATCAATTTAAGTGTATGCTATATTTAGAGTATTTTCACTGCTTTACCTTGTTGCAGACAATTCTTTCCGATGCAAAAACCGTTGATAACTTCAGTTCCCTATCTATGCTCTCGTCAAAGCCACTAGACTCCATTGAAAAAGAATACAGTTATTTGAGCTTGCTGAACACAGGAGCTGCTGGTCTACCACTGCCTCGACTGGAAAGTTAGTTTGTCACTGTGTGACTTTTGTGAATCAGAACTAACACTTTTAAACAGCAAATGAACACAATAGCACAAACTAGCTGACCGATCAAGGCAGAGGAAGACCAACAGCTCCTGTGTTCAGCGATGTTAAATTAAATATGTATATTTGGTGAGACCTTTTTCAGGAGGCTAAAATACATTTTGCTGCTACCCCCCTCCACAGCCAACACATTCTCACCCGGATCTTGTCACATATCAATGTTTAATCATGGACTTTCCGTGTCGAGATATGATGTGCAACGTTCCCTGGGTGTGTTGACATCACATGCATTGTCTTTTTTAAAAATACACTTCAGTCTTCACAGGAAATTTACTCTTTGCATACAGTCTCTTTCTAAATAAATGCACTATGTTGGTACAAAACTGTGAACAGAATAATGGCGACCGGCCGCATATCATGACGACATGAAAGGATGGCTTTTATTATCAGCCTTAGGCTGGAAGTCACTGATCAAGCGCCGGTATTTAACGACTTTGAAGTGCATTGCTATAGCAATTCTGCCTGTTTCTCCAAACTGGGGGTGTGCCAACTGCCATCTGCTGTATGTAATACACCGACTACGGATCAGTACTTCTTACAACTCCACTTCAAGAGATTTTAACCATCCCTTAAATGTGCACTTAACTTAAAAGACACATCATGGTTCAGGTTTTTATGAATGTAAAATCCTAAATCCTAATTCTCTTGATGATAAACCTTAGTCATCCTCAGCATAGGATGCCAGGAGTAATAATAATTCAATTATATTTAATGAGTATATAGGTTGATGTTGTAACAATGTTAATTATTTCAAACTTGTTTTTGAGAAATCCTGTTTTGTTTCTTTAGTTTGGTAAAGTAAGAGGCTCTGAATACCCATGATTCTCAGCCACCATTAAACTGGTTAAACTGGGAACAAAACTGTACACCATACTTGCTGCATTCATCCAAAGTTGACCAAGAATCAAATTATGAATTAATGTTAACTTCATAATATCATGTTTCTGCAAAACACAACCTTTTGCTTCTGCTCCCTACTTGCAGAATGTACACAGATCATTCCCTTTAATGTTTTTATCAGAGAACCTGCTGCATGCAAGCTGCTATTTCCAATGTCAGATTATAACAAAACAAATTCCATACTTGCAACTCATCTACGAGCATGTGGGAGTGTGGGAGTCTTGTCAGACCTGCAAATTTATTGGCATTTTCTCAGCAGCAAAGGTGATGCTATCAGCATTTGTGATCTGCCTGTAGGCCGTGCTTGCACATTGTTTTTGTGAACAAAGCTCAACGTATTTTCTCCATGTACTGATGTACCTATGATGCAACATGGAGAGTTCCACGCTTGAAACTGTCACATAACTTTTTCTGTGAAGAAAATGTACTGGACTTCTGTGTCAAGAGCCCCAAACAACTTCAGTGTTGTCCAACTCTATATGGTTTTGCTTCTTCCTTTAAAGGTATCTACTATAATATGATACTCAACTTAGGATAAGGCACTGCACCAGTTAACAAAGAGATTATAAATAAATGTACATTGTTTTCCAGTTGTTCAGGCCACAAAAAGCATTTGAGAAAGCAAAAACAAAGTCACAGTGGAGAGAGGTGAGGGGAAAAGTTGAATAGGGAGATCGTGTGTGTGTGTGTGTGTGTGTGTGTGTGTGTTTGCCAGGCACTGATTACAGAGGTATGGATCAATTTCAATCTCAGAGACGGAGTCAAGTCCCAGTCAACCCTGTGAAGGCAAACAGTCGGGTCAAGATGTCACATGACCCTGACAACCTGAATCAGACAGGCAGCGTGACGAACAGCCGCCCCTCACCACCAATGGCACCTCTGTCCCGTCTTTGACAGGACCCCCATACGGGCCCACCCACCTCAAAAGATTGGTCCCCATCACCACTACCACCACCACCTTCTCCCAGAGGAGCCAACATGTAGGCCGTAGAATAGAAAGCATGTGTTTATGTGTGCAGGCATGTGTGGGTTCAGTAAGCGGGGGCAACAGTATTGAAATATGAACCACTCACATGTCTGTGCATGAAGTATGGAGCTAGCGTTAAGAAAAGATCAGCTTAGTTTAGCATAAAGACTGAAAGCAGGGGGCAACAGCTAGCCTGGCACTGTCCAAAGTTCAAAAATATGTTTACTTATATCTCTAAAGCGAACAAAGGCTGGCTGTTTCCACTGCCTCCAGTTTTTATGCTAAGCCAGATCAAGCTGTTCTCATTTCCAGGGCGTCAAACACAGCAGCATGGTCAGCGGATGTTGGCGTCTGATCCCAACTCACAGGGTACCCTTTCACATCTGTATGAGACGCAATGAGCTTTCAGTAAACTCCAATGAATACCCACTGCAGCAATGATGTAGTTTAAAGAGCAGCTGAAGCCTAGTACACGATTTTCACCCTGATTTTGCATCGCGGAGACTATCGTAATCTTTTGAGTGTTCATACCTGGCGACGTGTGTTTCTGCCAGCGGGAGTCTCGCGAACTGCGTTACGACCTGTGTGTGTACACCACAAGATTTCCCTCACCGAGCCCTCGCTGACAGAGCCCCAGGTAACGCAGTGACGTCACCAACACATCGTAAAGGCATGGATATTCTTTATTATCCTGGGTCCAAACACAATGCGCTCCCCGTGATCCTGCGGACGCCGCCATTGTTGTTGTTATTGCCAGCTTGTCAGTGTTGACAGATCTTGGGAGAGAAACAAGCAACCAGGGCTATGGAAACAAGCCCAAAAGAAGCGACTGCAGTCTGACATACTATCATGCGTTTAAATAACTTATTAGAAGGATATATAGAGAGAAAGGTGATGTTTAGAGAGAGCAAGCCCAAATTAGCAACACTTTAGAAACAAGTCCAAAGTCGCGGCTAATAAGCGGACCTGTTCCTCACATTTCTTCCGTCCTCCTGCGTGCTGACGTGGGACGTGTCCCACCTCTCACTGGCTGATGCTCTTTGTCAGTCGTGTCAGACTTCTCCAGTTTTCTAGCATGCCAGATATCCAGTCCCAGTCACAGACCAGGGGGCGACTTGCTCGTAGGCTTGCTCACACATGAGGACTCGTCATGGCAAACTATCTGCCGACTAACCTCCGACCCAAGGTGGCTCTCTGCGATGTCAAAATCGCGGTGAAAATCGTGTAATGTGAACTAGGCTTAAGTCTGTGTAAATTGGGAGGGAGGGCGGGGTGTTGGCAGGGTCCAAGACAGCACCTTCACCCAACAGACCACCCTGTCCCGTGTGAAACCAAAAGTAGTGGCATTACAAGGATTCATTGTTAACGTCACTTGACGTACTCTTTTACTTACCTCCGTAAGTTACATAACAAATGTTTTCATTTTAACCCAAACCATGAACTTTTTTCTAAACCTAACAAAGTTGTTCTGTTGCCTAAACCCATAGTAGTTTTGGTGACAAACCATTGTTTCCTGTGAACATGGAGGTTTATTTTTACAGGACACTATGTATAAAAAGTGGAAATTGACACGTCCAAAATGCTAGAGGGGTACCTAGAGGGTCATAGATTGAAGATTAGGGCCACTGACCAAGCTGCCGTACATGAATTTGGAGTAAGAACATGTTGCCTTGGTTGCCAGCTACGTACCTAAAGAAGTATTTTAATGCTGGAAAGATGGTCTTCTAATAAAACTGGGCTGTCTTTGCAGTTGATAGACACAACCAGAGAAAACAGAAAAAAGGCTGTGGTTTTTGCTCAAGAAGTAGAAAACCCGCAACTACCAGATCGGGACACACAGCACAAGACCAATAAATGCTCCCACTGGTGGGTGAGATAATGTGAGCTTGGCCATTTTGACATAGGAAACAATAAGACAGCCAACTGGTAACAAATGATTTTGAATTACAGTTAGACGCTAAACTCAAATGTCAGATTTGAGCACTGCCTAGTTTTATTTTTTGAGCTCAGTGTTTTTATGCTTTTATCCTGATATTTCTGACATCATGGCACCCACTTCCTGTTCACAAATCCTGGTATTACAGCTTAACAGTGCACTAAAATATGTTTCTGAATGCATTTTAGGTTAGAAATAGGCAAAGCACTAACAGAATTTTGGTCTATATTTCATTGGCAGTACTCAGTCCTCTTCTGAACTCTTTTCGTCCATGGTGGCGGGCATATGAAAATGCAGAAGTACTTTGAGCAACAGCCCAAGAGCCAGCAAAAATCTGCTGGATGATGTGGTGTATTTGAGCTGAAAGATGATCAGGGAAATCTAGCTGCTTGTAAAACAGAGGGAAGTTTACCACAGTTTATTTACACATACTTCCCACATTGTTATGATACAAAGCTGGTTGAAAATCAGCAAAGTATCTCTGTAACACACAGCGTGTGGTGCTAATTTTCTTATATAATTGCAAAACAGCATCAAACAATCTGGTCCTAAAATGTCCCCCATAGGTGTCTAATTGTGTTGGTGACGGTAAAGGCCAGAGCACATGATTGACATCACAGTAATAGAACCATCTTCATTTTTTATGTTTCCCACTGATTTATTAAGGTTTTTCATTTGATTTGTCACCCGTCTGTGTATCATAGTGGTAATATATATTTCTTTTTGGACAAAAGTCATTAGGTATGAAATATATGAGTAAATATGAAGGTGTGAAAGTAAAGCCTGCAGGAGTGCGGAAAGTAAAAAAAATAAACTTGACATTTTATTGGTTGCTGTTAATGACGAAGACTCCCACTGCTGTCAGTCCTGTCACGCCTCATCTGCAACTCAGAATGTTACTTTACTGCAGTGAGACTATAACGTGCTCCCCTTCCCACACACAGGAGGTCACAGGTCTTTCTCTGTGTTAAACACACACACACAACAAACAACTTCCATCACTTGTTTCATCACTCAGTTTTTTTCTAGCTTGGTTAATTACACTCGCTGTTCAAATATCTTTCACTGAGACAAAAAGAGTTGATTTTTAAAGCCACGCCTTTCCGTTAAACATCAAACTCTGCCAGAAACTGAAGCCAAATCATAACAGGTTTAAGTGTTCACTCTGTAAACGTACCAGAAAAGCCTGTCTTACTGTGCTGTGCACCACACACAACTGCAAACAAAGCTTAACACATTTAATAAAGTTAACAGCGATCACAGTTGAACCATGAGTAAAGTCATTGTGGTGCAACATTCAGGAGCTGAACAAGATTCCCTTCATTGTAAATCTGGTTTCCTCTCATGCAAGCGCCAGCAGTGAGTGTGTTTTATATCATACAAATCAACAAGCTGCATGATTTCAGATGGGTTCAAGCAGCAGAATTAGATGAAATAGATACAGTTTGTGTTGTTTGTTTAAGTCTGAGGTCATTCTGCCAACACATAGTCCTGTAATTTAATTTTTTGGTAGATCTTTGGTAGATCTGCCAAACATGAATTGACATTTTCTAGAAAATGTTTGCTACCATTTGTTTTTAAAAAAGGTTGCATGAGTTTGGTCAAATCCACATCATTCGAGAAGATCCATCTCACTGGCCAAAGTGTGCTACTGTTTTTGCAGATTTCATTCATGCCATGTTATTATGGTGTGAAAACTAACTTTACATGTACGTAACATCACGCACAAGTCCTTAAGACGTTCGTGATCCTCTGATTTTTCCTCTAGCAGCAACACAAGGTTGAAATTTATGAATCTGACTGAAATACCTAAACAGTTTTAGATGGATTGCTCTAACATTTGATACAAACATCCATGTCTCCCTCAAGACGAATTTTAATAACATCGGTGACCCTGTGTTTTTCATCTAGTGCCACCATCTGGTCAACATTTTATTTTGTCCAATGCTTTGGTTCATGACCAAATATCTGACATTCCAATCAATCTTAGCTGTCCTTTGTGTGAAACATGCTAAATTAAAATGGTAATCATGCTAAACATACCTTCTGAGCATCAGCATGTTAGGGTATTCATTGTGAGCATGTTAGCATACTGACATTAGCACTTAGCTCAAACCACCACTGTGCCTAAGAGCTGCTAGCGTGGCTGCAGACCAAGCCCCCACGAGCAGCAAGGGCTGTTTTGAGATATGGATGTATAAAGAGAACTGGATACAGTGTTAGAGGAAGGGCTCAGTTCGTTCCTACGAAGGTTTCTCAGTGGCGCATGAAGCCAAAAAAAAAGTTCAACTGCCACATATAAAATTACCCAGATAATCAGCACTGCCTCCAGACTGTGTGGCCCAAAGAGCAGGTGCCGTAGAGACTTCCTGCTCCTGAGCTGGCTACTTCCAGTTTAGCGCTCCTTTAACTTGAATGGAGAATAAATAATTACATTTTTTAGCTCTTCTAGACTTTCCAAATGTTATTGTATCAAATGGATCAAATGCTGAAAGTGAAAAAGGTCCTTTCCCGAGGGTTGTGGCTCAGCTCTCTTTCAAATTTATCAACTGATTTACAGACATGTAAGCCATGGCATCACATGGCTGACATAATTCCACTTTTTGGCCAATGAGAAAATTGGCTTTAAAGGCCAGCCCGTAGACTATCACTGTGAAAGAGACGTCAGTAAATCAGTGGATACATTTTTTTGAACATCACAACCCTTGCAAAATGACTTGTTTCACTATCTGGATTTGGATTTCTATTCCCTCTGATAACATTTCAAAGGCTGAGAAGATCCTCACAATTAACTAATTGTATCCCCATTAAACTTAGCAGAAAGTCAAACCAAAAGTCAGCTGCTGAAAGTCTCTGGCATGCTTGCTCTATGGGCCCCATGATACAAAAGATCCAGTTAGAAAAGTCATGATGCCCACTAGAGGAGGTGACATCCTAAAGAGACTGGCTCAGAGAGAAATGTTGTGGATATACACACTCAATACTATGACACCAAATGGTGTCATGGTGGACTTGATGATTTCAGCTTAAAAAGCTTCTTAGGTTAAGTTTGTCTCTGTTTCAAAAATGTAAAATGTTTGTTACTATCTGATTTATGTAATACTGTTTAGTCAGATTTGGTGTACTGTGTGATTGGTCCCTATGATTGGAGCCATGGGAGGGAAATTGATTGGTTTGCAAGTAATTAAGGTCCACCTTCAGCTGTGCAGTAATGCCCTTCTTGTGTATAAATAGCTGGATTGATTGTATGTGTCTTCAAACGCTCTGAAGAAGGCCATGTGCCGAAACGCGTTAGCGTTTGTTTTTTTGATGTGAGCCATAAAAGAAGTCAAATGTGAGTACTTTGTCCACCCCCTTAACTTGGCAATTTGAGATGTGCTACCATTTTTACATTTTTGATTATAGAAGATCCAGTTAATTTTATACCCGGAAGTCAACTTTTTTAGCTTCATGCATCACTGAGCAGCTTTCAAAAGAATGAATGGGGCCCTGCCTTCGAAGCTGTATCCAGTTCTCTTTATACATCCATGCTGTGGTGTCATAAAACTCCAGATGGTAGGTTCAGCCACAGGAGCATCAGAAGTAAGCAGAAAAGCTTATTTGTGATTATCTAAACATTTGATTGCATGCATTCAGCCCCGCCCAACTGTCACTGATGGGTTTTTAAATGTTATGACTCAGGTCTGCTATGGGAGTGAAGGTCCAGGAGGCCCATTACATTTGCTGTGATGTTTATGCAGACAAATTGCAAGAGAATCACAGACGAGGGGACATTTTTATGAGTCATATGTTCCAGTGGTAACTAATAAATTATCTGCAGACTTCTTTTTGGATCTGTCCTTTTAGTCTCTTCTTCATCCGTCTCTTCATCTTAACTAAAACAAGATTAATGCTAAGTTCTGCAGCCTCGTACACTATGTGGTTCAGCAATGGAAAAACAAACTGTTTCTCTACTTTCTTTTTTTATCTGCTTCGAGCTTGCATAAGGCACACATTTCAACACCTCATTCTTCAAACTAAAAGTGAGACCCTCTCTCCATAAGAAACTTTGCAAAGTAATCATTTAAGACTTATTTCTCGCCAAGTCACCATGCAGCCTTGATTAAGTACACGCCAAGTGTTTTTCTTTTTTTTCTTGTAGAGTCATCCCTATAAACAAATGACTGTTTCTTCCAAAGCTTTGAGGAAATTCGTTGTGGTGGAAACAGTCAGCCTCATAGACACCACACTAAACTGATTTAGACAAAAATCTACATATTTGCAAATGGTCATTTTCTCTGTCTTGCTTGAATTGAATCTAAAACCATTCAAACCACTTGGTGTAATTTATTACACGTGATGACAGTGGTTTCATAGACTTTTAGCATATTTCCTTGACTTGTAGATTTTTATGGCTGTAATTTAGGGAGAAGAGATGTGGCAGAGAGAAGTGCACACACACACCAGATTCTACTTCTTGTGAGAACCTCTAACCAGAACCTCAAATGTTAGAGAGAAATGCTTAACCCATAACCTCAAACTAATCTAACCAAAACCTAACCCTTTAACCAAGTCTTAACCCTTAAACAATGATTTTGAAGAAAAGAGGGCAGGTGAAATTGGCTCACTTTCCAAAACTGTCCTGCTTTTGTGTGTGTAAAACTCAAATTGGTCCTCATAAGGACAGACGAACACAGTCTAATACAGAATTCATACAACAAATCCTAGCTTTCATGAAGGTCATGATGTTCAGTTTTTGTTGAAACAGTTTTAGAGAGGTGCTGATTCAACTTTATGGTTGTTGTTTGTCATAGTTTGGGGTGCTGTTGAATGTCATTGCAGGTGTTTTTAATATTTTGTCCACCCAAACTATATAAATGAGGGTAAACTGAATTAAGCATTAAGAATTATGCTAATATTCTGTGGTAGAGTATTTTTTTCAAACATTTAGTGTACCATTATTGATGGGGAGATGACGCGGACAAAAACACCTATCACTGGAACAAGATGAAAGTCAGCAGCACCCGACAAAACAGCAAAGTAAGTTAGCATAAAGTTGAATCAATACCTCCCTGAAGAAACTGAACATAGAGAGACGAGTATATGTGCTCACTATACATACACAAACACACAAAGTATATGCACACAAGGTAGAGGCTCAGTATTCAAAAGCCCTGACTTGGCCTCCATCAGCTTTATTTGGCTGGTTCAACATGTTGAACCACGTCAGCAAAAGCGGAGCCCATTACTGAATGAAATCACTCTGACTGGCAGTTCAGCTTAGTGCACGAGAAGAGAAGGGGAAGTGAGAAAAGTAAACAACAAGCTAAAATCAAGAGGGAATGACACCAAAACAAAGGTAAGAAAAGGTAAGAAAATGTTTCATAGCCACTGAGTTCTTTGGAAGAAACGGTTCATGATGGTTTGTGTTATTGTACACTTGCGCAAGGTAAATATGCTCTGTTCCTAACATTGTATTGTATTGTTAATTGCTAACTGGTTGACTAGCGTCAAGATGGCCTTCCGTTTTCCCTTTCTTAGTTACGAATACAGACCACTGCCATCTGCTGGTGTGGAGAGTTATTTCCTGTCAAACAAGTGCAGCACTCAAGCGGCGACCGTCGGCTGTAGTCTTTGTAGACTTTGTGGTCTGTAGTCAACTTTTTTGGCCAAGACACAGTGATGTCAGGCGATGTAGCAGGGGGCCTTCGCTAATTCTCTGAAGTGGGATTGGTGTGTCAGGAAGTTTAGGTGAAATTTACTGTCATTCTCTCCAATGCTCAGTGTAAAGGATAATGAATTGGCTCATCTCTGGTCGTAAGGGCCCATTCAGACTGACAACAGTACTACTGCAAAACAATGCTGTCATGTGAGCATGTTGCTACAGGAAGATTAAACTATAATCCCCACCTCGTGGTTGTATGCCTCTGCCAATCAGTCAAGTTGCAGTTTATATCCATGTCTGTCCAGACTCATGTGTAGCCAGAGAGTTGATAATGCTTCAAATATGGATGTTTCTGCAAAGAAGCTAAATATTCTAAAACATAGTTGCTTCACACACATCTTAAACCCGGCAGCACAGATGATCTATACAATCACCAGAGTTTCAAGATAGACACCCAAGATTAGTGTCTCCCCTTCTGTTGCTGAGTTATGGCAATGAATAATGGACAGAAAACATTGTGATGTCACAGTGACCTTTGACCTTTGACCACCAGATTCTGACTGATTTATCCTTGAGTCTAAGCAGACATTTGCACCAGATGAAATAAAATTCATCCTTGAGTCCACAGGGAGGTTTTTGCCAAATTTCAGGAACCTACCTTGAGAAAAAATGTTCAAGGCCTAGATAGATACTAGAGCTGCGTTTTTGCTATAGTATAGTTATCGGGCCCCTTACACTTCTGCAGCAGGAAATTGGAGCTCCCTTATTCCCAAACATTTCACATGTGTTTGGTTAATGTGTGTACATGCTTTTTATAAATGCTTGATTGCTGTCAAAGTTGTTTATCTTATCAGGATGAAGTTTTAAATCAGTACACTGGAAACTGCAAAAAGAAACACAAGCTCACTGAACATCTGATTTAATGAATTATACACATCTAAAAGCAAAACAGTGCTGCATTATAAGAGCAGTAATAAGATCTGACCTTCTAAAGAACATAAACTGTAAACTGGCGAAGCACCAAACCAGCCGAAATCTTTTCTATAATGCTTTCCTACTGCTTCTAACAGCTGAGAGGTCGAGGCCATACCACCTGCAGGGTCACCACTGAACTATTTGTGGGTTATTCTAAAAAAGGATCAGAGGTGAGGAGGGTAGTCTCTCCGTCTACATGTGGAATGATCAGGAAAAAACAACATTCCTCTATTTTTATCTTTTAAAAACAAACTGGACGGCAGAACTGTTTTCTCGGAAAAACGCTTTAAGAAACATCAATCTGACAAACCCGTCAGCCTTCATACTCCCTAACCATCGTCTGATCTCATCTGCTGCACTGCTGCAAAAACAACAGAGCCCCTAAAATTAGGTTTAACACGATAAATTGGCAACATTACTGCAATGGCCCCTAAAATTAGGACAATTTTGGAGGGAAAGTCAGGGCTAAAATTACTTAACGACAACAATGACTTTGCCATTTGTGTCTGAACAGTTTTGTTGTGATTCATGGGCTTTATGCCACACAGGAAAGTGGAGAACAAGATATGGCTCAGCTTTAACAGGATGGAACAGAAATCATGAAAGACCTGTGACAAGAAAAGTTTCTTTTGACAAGGAATAGTACAGATAGTTGATAATGATACCCCTCAAAAATCATTTGACATGTTAGGAGAGCTTAGTCAGTTTCTTTCTGGGAGTTAGTGAGATCAACGCTCATGTTTGTACTATAAGTATGAAGCTAACAATACAGCTGGCATGGTTAGTTAAGCCAAGCATAAACACTGGAAACAAGTGGAAACCACTAGCCTGGCTCTGTCCAAAGGTAATTAAATCCACCAAGCCACAAAAGCCAATGCTCTCAATAAATCACAATTTGCCTCAGAGGGCTTTACAGCATACGACATCCCTCTGTCCAATAGGTTGATTTCCACTGACTTCCAAAATGACTTATATGGGTGGTCCCACAACTAAATATTTCACCATTCTAATGGTCACAGTTTTAAACATGTCCTTACTTAAAGACATGGTCGCAGCTCCGCTCCAAAACTACCTGGTTAGGTTTAGAAAAAACATCATGGTTTGGCATTAAGTAAATACTTTTGTCACCAACGCAACATGATGTATTACACATATAACACATCTCATATATCACTAGCTTAGCATGCTACATATGCTAGCACACTAGGCTGTGTTGGTATTAAGTTAACGCTGACTTTGAGACGTGAACACTGGCCTCCTGAGTGAAAGTCCTGTGTTTGTTTGATCCATCCACCATCCCTTCCACCCACCATATAGGGGCTTCTATGATCTATGTACAACATTACACAGACTTTGTTGCTTTTCATGCTAAGTAAGTCAAGTAAGCTCCTCCTCTGCTCCTGTAATAATTACAACGGCCTTGAGAGGACTTTATTTCCATTTGCAGTATTATATTTAACAGTATGGCTCTGTTCTGGGGCCCCTCTGCCTTTCTTAGGCCTACACAGAAAGCCTAAGGTGGAGAGAGCACACCTCACCACCCTTCCATGCGCAAACAAAGAAAGCCTAAGGCAGAGAGAGCAAACCTCCCTGCCCTTCCATGCGCCTACATGGAAAGCCTAAGGCAGGGAGAGCAGCAGCAAAGACCCCCCAGGAACAGAACAGAGCCGCATCAATGACAAACAGAAATGACATTGATAAGTCAGACACAACATGAAAAGGAGGAGGCAGATTGCAAAGCAGCTTGCAGAGGAAGCAGCAACAGTAGGCAGGCCAGAGCAGCTTAAATAGGGCGCCTGGAATGAGATTTGCCAATTGGTTGCATAGAAAGGAATCATGTGATCCATCAGCTTGACTTTTGTGGTCACTTTGTCTGTGAGAACAGGCTGACAAAGCCCGTTTAAAGTTTCATTTTATTTTATTCAACTCACATTTAACCAGGAAAGTCCCGCTGATATCAACAATCTGGTTTTCAAGGGAGACCTGGCCAAGAAAGCAGCAAACTGCTGTTTTCAGAAATTGGTGCGCTAAGTATGAATTTCTGAACTCAAGAAGCAGACTTTGTTATTGTTGGACAGCGCCAGATAACTGTTTCCGTCAGTCCTTAAGCTAAGATAAGTTAAGCTAAGCAGCTGCAGGCTACAGATTCTATTTCTCAGCTTAACAGACAGGAGTGGTATCAATCTTCTCACCTCTCAGCACCTCTCACATTTCCGAATATGTCAAATTATTGCTTTAATCGTCACACACCGTGTCTCTGTCATGACCTAATATCTGCTCTGTTCTGATCACTCAGTCAACTACAGAGAGCAATCCTACTCTGTATATTCCTCAAGAGCACTCCAGCAGGGTCGGCTGCTCTCTTAACAGCACCTTGTAACTCGTTTTTGAAAGGTGCTATATAAATAAAGCACCTTTCAAAAACGAGGAGTTTTTGGAGTGCTCAAATAAACTGGCCTTTTTCCCGAACGCTCCTCTGGTCTCCTGCTCGTGGGGGATTCATTACAGTATCATAACATGGTTTAGATTTCTAAATAAACATTTACCTTGTCGCTAGATAGACCTACTCCTGAAAAACTCATGTCTGCGCAAGGCTTTTTGTCCCTACGAGGCCACCGTCATTTACCCGACGGGAGGGGTGAGCGAGTGAGCCCTGCAATCTAGAATTTGACCACTGATGTCACTGTTTTCAACCCATTTTACACACTGGCCCTTTAATAGTTACTTTTAGGAGGCATGGTTGATATGATTGGTTCAACAGTTAAGAACAATGCTAAGCACATTTTATCCTATGAATACTTTAGAACCTGCAATGAAGAAGGTAAATCAGTGAGGCAGCTTTAGATCAAAATGAAAATATACAATGAATTCTGTTGTGAAAGGATTCATGTTTGGTCAGTTCTACTGACTGGTCCCAGGCCGTTAAGCCATGGGAAGATAATGAGGTAATAAGCATGACCATTGCAGTATATGTGTCTCCAATTAAGTTTCAATCCCAGTTACTGGTATCAAAGCTTGGGTTTTGGTTGTAGTCCAAACTTGACAGCACCTTGTAACTCGTTTTTGAAAGGTGCTATATAAATAAAGCACCTTTCAAAAACGAGTTACAAGGTGCTGTTAAGAGAGCAGCCGACCCTGCTGGAGTGCTCTTGAGGAATATACAGAGTAGGATTGCTCTCTGTAGTTGACTGAGTGATCAGAACAGAGCAGATATTAGGTCATGACAGTTTCTCATTACATTAAAGAACATTTTATTTAATGCAAGTACAGACACGACAATGATACCTTCAGTGAGTCCCAGCACAGACAAACAGACTTCCTCACCACAGCTTTGCCTTATTAATGTTTCTGAAGATGAAAAACACAATGTGAAGAAGATGGGAATAACAGCACAGCCGATGACAGCTTTTTGCTTCATCTCTCCTCTCTCTCATCCTTTATCTGTTCGTTTATGGATTTGGCCTGTCAGAGCACTTCAACGGCACGGCAACAGACATCTAACTGAATGTACAGATGGGACAGATAAAGAGATGGATGATATGAAATGGATGAGTGACTTGTGGTTGGCTGAAAGGAACGAAGACGGTTAAGACGAGCTAGCAGGAGGATAATTTTGCTATGTGTATGACGGTTTTAATGTCCCCGGAAAAAAAGATGGAAAGAAAAGATAATGGAAAAGGCTATGGAAGGAAGAGCGAGATCGAGATAAGAATGTAGTGAGAGACAAGAAAATGGGAATGTAGATGAGAGAGAGCGATCAGACATATTGTTACCACATGACAGGACTGTGCTGACAAGAGAAAAATAGCATTGTCTTTGAAATGCAACGGAAAATATTTATCTTACTTTAGAGCAACTCCAATGAATTCAGAATGCATTTAATTAACTAAATGAATTGTCACGAAGCTGAAGACAAGGCTGTTTCTTTTTTTTTAGCTCATTAAACTTGACATTGGCTTTGAAAATCTTCATCATCTGTACACCACTCAGCGGGAGGAAGCATTGAAGACACCAGTGTTTGCACCAAAAGGGGCGCCGCAGCTCAGACACTAAAAGCATTTTTTTTTTAGATCACTTTTTACAACTGCAAATGGGACTACAACCAAAACCCAAGCTTTGATACCAGTAACTGGGATTGAAACTTAATTGGAGACACATATACTGCAATGGTCATGCTTATTACCTCATTATCTTCCCATGGCTTAACGGCCTGGGACCAGTCAGTAGAACTGACCAAACATGAATCCTTTCACAACAGAATTCATTGTATATTTTCATTTTGATCTAAAGCTGCCTCACTGATTTACCTTCTTCATTGCAGGTTCTAAAGTATTCATAGGATAAAATGTGCTTAGCATTGTTCTTAACTGTTGAACCAATCATATCAACCATGCCTCCTAAAAGTAACTATTAAAGGGCCAGTGTGTAAAATGGGTTGAAAACAGTGACATCAGTGGTCAAATTCTAGATTGCAGGGCTCACTCGCTCACCCCTCCCGTCGGGTAAATGACGGTGGCCTCGTAGGGACAAAAAGCCTTGCGCAGACATGAGTTTTTCAGGAGTAGGTCTATCTAGCGACAAGGTAAATGTTTATTTAGAAATCTAAACCATGTTATGATACTGTAATGAATCCCCCACGAGCAGGAGACCAGAGGAGCGTTCGGGAAAAAGGCCAGTTTATTTGAGCACTCCAAAAACTCCGGTAACACTCTGGGGGGTAAAAGACTCCATCCCAAACTCTGACTCTTCTGGCGTAACACACACACACTTCACACACACACTCATTTACAATACCTAGCGGGGACCCCCTCCCCTCTCTGCTCCACCAATCTCCAGCCCGCACACTGACTGACAGCATAGCCTGTAAACAGAGCTCAGCTGTTTATTTAGCCTAGCAATATCTCCGGACTATAGTAGCTGCAATGGATGACTTTGAACGCGATTTTGAAGAGTTTCTTGTAGCGGACACAGACCCAGAGCCATACCTGTTTGAGCCGGAGTACACAGATGAGAGCTGGAGTACACTGAGCGGGCAAGAAGAGAGGCTGAATCCTCCGCTCCCATTTTGCTGCACAGAATGGGATTCGGTGCTACTGCTGCCATCGTTGGGGAGATATATCATCAGGAGGAAAAGCGCCGCAGAGAGTGCATCACAAGGAGTGAAGCTGCGTCTTCTTTTCCTCGCAGATGACGGTTTGGGTTCATTCTCTCCTGTTGCGTGGTAAGTGTGGTCCATTTGCAAACTTTATAACTAAAAAAACTTTTCACTACTCTCCGTCGACAAACTAATAACACTCTCTGCTGTTTCCTCCTCCTTCTTCCTTCCTTCCGCTGTCTTCGTTGGTTTATTTATACATGCGAAACGCATTCTCTGGCTGGCTGGATTGTCCACTCGGGCTGCCTTACATACATGGCGGCGCAAGATGGCGATCTCTCTAAAGCAAGGCCCTTGCTATACATATATATCTATATATATATATATATATATATATATATATAGATATATGTATATATATAAACAAGCATAATTAAAAGGCTACGAAAACCAAACAAATTTTATTTTATAGCGATTATACACTTATATAAACATATTAATGGGTAGAATATTCAGATTCAGATTCAGTATTGACAATAAACCATGCCAAATATTACACACTGGCCCTTTAAGCCCCATTTCCACCAAGCAGTCTGGTACGATTCAGTTCAGTTCAGTTCAAGTTGTGGATGGTACCAATGGAACCGTTCCGTACCGTCCCCATTTTGGGGTTGGGGTAGTCAAAAACACATTGGGGTACCTAGCACACAGATCTGGTACTAAAAGGTGGAGCTGTGAACACTGCAGTCTGATTGGTCAATAGGGGACAGTCAGTCTTGCTTGTTTTGAAGCTCGTGTAACCACTGTTCATACCGTGGTGAGTCAGTAAACTATAACTATAGAATGAAAGGATGTTTTGCTGCCTCTCACAGCAGTTGTAGAATGAGGCCGACTGATGGAAACTTTTAAGGTGGAATGTTTACCTGTAGTTTTACTCAGTGCAGGAGTTGACGACGGGAATCCATCAGAACACTTTAAATTTCAATTTGACAACTTTGACCATTATTTTTTTTATTGTCTCTTCTGGGTGATGTACATTTTTTTAATGAGTGGATCTTCAAGTGTTAAAAAATATATTTTAATGTCGACCAGATTATGTGAACTTCATGTATTCTAATCCTCACTTGGAGAAAAAAAGCATTATGGAGCGTTGTTCGTGTGGGCTATGGCAACACTAAACCCCTGAGCTTGCCTGAGAAGGACTAAATGCACAAACCCGCTATTTTTAAATATCTCTTCGAGAGAAACTCTCACTGCAGCCTGTTTTATTTTGTTCTGAAAATACAACTAGAAACAAGGTTCTGTGGACGATAAACAAGATGCAGACTTCCATTTGTGTCACCAGTGATGAGAAAATACAGTGAGTGCTGGACAGTGTAGTGAGTGACATCAACTCCGCCCACATGTAAGAGTGCTGTGGTGGAAATGCTACACAGACCTAGGGTCAAGGTACCATGTCTGAAGGGTTATTTTTGGTTCCAGAGGTACTGTACCAAAAGTGTTTGGTGGAAATGGGGCTCTATATACAGCAAACATATTTAAAAAGAAACTTAATTCTGGCCATCAGACAGTGCCTCATGTTGTTGAGTTAGTTGGATGGCACTAGAAATGTGTGCTTGTTGCTGAGCTCCTGTTTCGTTTTGCCTCTCAACTCCAGTGTGTTTGGTGGCCTCTATATTGCTGATGTATGATAGTGGCTATACAACCGGGCTTAGTAAGACTGATGTGTTTTTGACTATCGTCTTCTTCTGTCTCAACACAGGGACACGGACCAAAACTGTTACAAACATTATCTGCAAAACATTTACTAACAATGTATTTGATTTGTTTAACTCACAGTATCCGTTCCTAGTAATTAAACCAGGAATAATGTTTTTATGATTACTTTTAGGCAACACAAAACACTTAATTATTAAAAAGTGAACTGTGAAAAGAGACAAGACATGTTTACTTTTGCTGTGTACACCATCATCCCACCATCCTCGACCACCTCCTGATTACGATTGTGTGGTACAAGAACCTATTAATAGTACATTAATATCAATTTTACAAAACAAAGTTGGAAATGCTTTTAGTGCAGCTACAACTGATTTCAAACAGACTATGTTTCAAGTGCGATATTTACAACACTGAAAGCAAACAAAGTTTTTAATCCATCTGAATGAAATGAAGGTTTTTTTGTTTGTTTTTCAGTGTTGAATGATCAGAAAAGCAAACTGAAAAGACACCAGCCTCTTCTGGCCTTCTCACACATTCTTTCTTGACTCTATCAGTTTGCTCTCTGTGGTATTACCATCCATGCTCATTACAGGCAGCTGAGTGCAGTCCACTGCCACTCGCTGGGAACTGTCAAAATACATTTAAGGAAATGTATGTAGTAACTAATCTTCCCAAGTCATCATCCCTGATCACGCGTTTGGCCAAATTAAATATTGATACTAAAGATCCTTCTCTCTAAACTACAATCTATATTCACATTTACTTGACGCTCAGTGGTTGTAAGCAATTAGTGATGGACGAAAATGAACAAATGAAACTTTTTGAACTCTTTCGAGTGCCCAGTATGTGCGGGGTCAGCCTGGCCAGTGTCCAAGCACTCTTGAGTCCCTAATGTGTCCTAATATAGTGCAGTAAAGGCACTGAATGAACAATCGAATCAGACTCAAGTTGAGACCTCCACAAGCCAAGGTCAATGGTGCATTCTAGTGCTTCACAGATGGGCGTTCTTCCAGCCTTGGTGTGTTCATGAGCTTTAAGTTGTAATGTGGAAATAACAACAATGTGTTTTCTGTGGCATCATATTGAGCTTACATAGCCTACAGGCATACAAAAACACGTGGTTAGGTTTGGAGAGATCATTGTACGGCTTAGAATTTACATGGGAGATGAACATGGTGGTCCCACCCATCTCACTCCAAAGTCGTCAAAATCTGGCACTTGGTCAGTGACTTTCGGCAGCAGAAACTGACGAAAAAAGCTGATTGCCGTTATTGTTCAGTAGTGCCCGGCGGCATCAGGGGGAAACGTCGAGGGACAGCAATGAAAGTTAAAATGGCAGAAGTCCGAGAAAGGTGGGCAGGACGGGTGGTGTACGGGTCCAACCATCGCCAACTTTAGTCCATTACGCCGGTGCTCACTTCCCATAAGACTGTGAAGCCAAACCTTGTTCTTTCTTCCGAAACCCAACCACGTGCTTTGGTTGCCTAAACCTAACCGTGTGTATGTTCGCAAATGTAACAATGTGTGTTTGTCGTTAATGAAAAAGTCAACTCACAGCATTGTACCAATATAGTGCCTTTATTTTGAAAGAGACTGTATGGAAACTGTACATATCCTGTGAAAACAGAAGTGTATTTTGAAAGCAGACGATGCATGTAACAGGCAAAACTTGACACAGCGTCCCAGAAAGTCCACAACCAACACACCCAGGGTACCTTGTACATCATATCTGGACAAGGAAAGTCCATGACCAAGCACCTTTATGTGAGTTCAGGGTGAGAAAGTGTTTGAAGTCCCAATTGAAAGTCTGGGGTTTGTTGCACCCATCCACCTCCCCGCCTGCTCTTTACATTACACTACTTGCCAGTGGCATTAATAACTGCTGCCATCTGATGCATATTATACCTGGGAAGGGTACCCGTGTGTGTCCGTGTCTGACATCGACATCCACTGACAAAGCGCCGGTGTTTAACGAGTTGGGTTGTTGCCAACTGTCTCTAAAACTGACACACATGGTGTACCATACTGCCGCGAAGGGTGCCTCAGTACGTTGGTATCTGATGCCGACATCACTGATAAAGCAATGGTACTTGATAGGTTGGGAGTGGGAACATGCATGTAATATAACAGAGTGTTACAGAGAAAATGACACCATACTTTGCATAAAGTATCAAAGCTCGAAAGGTTTAAAAAGTTCGATACGTTTACATGTATCAACTTGAAGGAAGCGACACCGCAAAAGGAATCACTCCATCCATCACTATAAGCAATATACAAGTTTACTGATTGAAGTAAGGAACTACAAGCAGGTTGAAAGGAAAAAGGGCCATAAAAAGCACAATATTATTCACATAATACTGGAATGCTTTGAACATCACCTGATGACATGAGAGTATCTGAGATCTTGATGAGAATAAAAACAGTGTCTTCATTGGCACAGTAGTGTCCCTTTGTACAGCACAGATGAAACGTACTTCACAAGCTGACAGTAGATGAATGTTATCTGTCACCATCGCCTGCTGTGTTCTTTACTTCTATACAGAGATGTGTAAATAAATTGCAGCCTCGGGACATCGAGGTGGGTCAGGTTTCTTTCATCTCCTCACAGGAATGAAACAAGTATGTTTTTCCCACATACAGTGCAAAATGGAAAGACCACCAATGTTGTTTAACTTGGCTTCTGTTCAATGTGTCAGAACCTTTAACAAAATACGACATGCACACACGTTCATGCTCATGTCTCTTGTTAAAACCCACTGGATTTTGGTACGGTTTTGTTTCACAGGCTGCAAAAGATTTTCAGATGTGCGTTTGCTAACAAATGGATGAGGAGTACACAGTGACAGGAGGACTTTACATAGAATAAAAAGAGATCCATATTTGTTGAAAAGATGTTTTCTCTGGTAAATCTGCCTTGAAATGGAGTGTTGTGGTTTTTGGGTGAAGTCAAGATGGTTCTGAGCAGTTTCACATTGTACTAAATTGTGTACAATCGCACAAACAACCACAAACTTGTATCAAAGAGTCACAAAAAACTTTGAAAGTTGAATTCCCATCAGAAAAGTGTATTCAATCATTGCAACTGAAGAAAAAGGCTGAAAATGGTTTTAAGTATTTCTAGTGTGCAAGTATTTCTGTGTGACATTAAATATTAAAATTAAGCAACATCATTCATTCGTTTCCGTAACCGCTCATCCTGTTAGGGGTTGTGCGGGGTGGAGCCTATCCTATCTGACAAAAAGCAGGGAAGACAGGTCACCAGACTATCACAGGGCTGACACATAGAGACAGACAACCATTCAAGCTTACGTTCACACCTACGGCCAATTCAGAGTCACCAATTAACCTGCATGTCTTTGGACTGTGGGAGGAAGCTGGAGTACCCGAAGAAAACCCACACTGACACAGGGAGAACATGACGAAGTCCGCACAGAAGGGCTCCCCTACCCTGGGGTACAAACCCCCCCACCATGGGTTCGAAGGAGACACCCTCTTGCTGTGAGGCGACAATGCCAACCACTGCACCACCGTGCTGCAGCAGTGAAAAAGTAAATCAGTTATAAAATTGGTCAAAAAGTTTTCAGAACTTTTTAAAAAAAATTTAAGAAGAGTTAAACCTTCAAAAACTCAGCTACCCTGCTCCACGAGGACTGTAGGGGTGTCATCATCTTTTTCCTCATGAACCCCACCTACTTCTAATTGCCTTGAAAAGCACAGACAAAAAACAAAACACAGAAGTCTCTCATGTGAGATCATCAAAACTGGGTTCAAACATCAATCTATGACCCCACTGACGTCAAACTACGAAGCTGATTGTGAAAATATCTGAGCCTGTGAAAGCTCAAACTAAATACATTCTGTGCAGCAGGCACATAAAAATGTACATATGGCTGCATCTCTATAAACCGAGCTCATTAAACCCCACACAACATGTAATGGAGACATTTGAAGTTAATGGGGGAAACATGTGGGCGAATACTTCACAATACCCAACACACATTCTCCAAGACCTCACATATTTCACATCCATCCCTTCATCCCTACTCTTCACTTCTGTTGTCAGGTTGTATATGGACGGTAATTGGACCTGGACTTGTACTTGCAAAGCGCTGTTACGTTACATGCTGCATTCACCCATTCACACACACATTCATACACTGGTGGCCGAGGCTACTGTACAAGGTGCCACCCGCTCATCATCTTCACTGGGTACAAACACACTGATGGTACAGCCAATTTGTGGATCAGTATCTTCCCCAAAGATACTTAATCATTCAGACTGGAGAGGCCACGGTTTGAACCACCAGGCTTCAGAGTGTAGACAACCTGCTCTACCTCCTGAGCCACAGCCGCCCAGATATCATAATTCATTTGATCCCATATTCCTTCTCTTTGAAGCATGAAACTTTTTGCAGAGGTGGGTTACCTTGATAACTTTGGATCAAAAACGTTCAGGGCTCAACAAGAACGATTATCCCTATCACCAGGGACAAGTAAATTGGCACTTCAGGCTATTGAAGCTAAATTAAATGCATTGTTTTGTCAAGGATGCGCAGCTCCAATCATGTACTGATAAGAAAATGGCTGCAGTTAAAGACAGAGTTTACTGAGCTGAAGCACAAGTGAGAATTTCAATTAACCTGGAAACAGGAGTTGAGTTGTGTAGTGTCACAAGATGTTGCCAACACTTAAATTATGTATTGCATAATTTGCTGCAGGTTTGGGTGCAAGATGGATAAAATGAGGTTGTTTTTAATAAACTTCAGTCTTTGTTGTTTTTTATATTTTTTTTTTTATAACCGCTAATAAGCAAAACGTACACAAGTAAAAATTAACCTCCTGCCAGCTGATTTCTGACCTACTTTAAAGTAAAAAAAAAAATACAATAATGGTGAACCCTGAACATGTGCTTCGATTGGCTATTTTTAACCAAAGCAAAAGTCTACACTTTACTTTGGCATTATGTATTCATGTCCATCTGGCAGCTGCAGGCCTTCAGTCATTAGGTGATTCAATTAGATGACACAAAAGGTCAGAACAGTAAAATCTACTGCAAACTACCACCACATCATATCACTGATGTACAACTAGAAACAATCTGCTCATTCATTGAGCCAAAGCAAATCGCATGTAAACTCAATTGCAGACAAACACATGACAAACGTTATGAAGTATAATTGTGTAGCCATAATTTGCTGCGCACATCAGAACAGGCCCGTCATGACTGCAACACCTGTAGTTATGAGTAAACAACCTGTTTTGGCTGGGAACCAAAGTCAGAAGTTGTGACCTTAGTAGTAAAAGGTTCTTCTAAATTTAGACGATGTTCGTAGCATGTAAATCTTAATGATTCATGCTAAATGATCCTGTTTACATCGCCTCTTCTTGTATGTCTGTGCTGTCTTTGTTCCTCTTTCTCTATTAAACATAAAACAAGAAGTAATGTGAGCTTGCAAACTAGTTTAGGGTTTTGTTAATAGAATAGTTTGATATTATGGGGATCATACTTAATTGTTTTCTTGCAGAAGATTGATACCACTGCCACATAATCTTTAGGCAGCCACATGAAGCTTAGCCCAGCACAAAGACTGAAAACAAGAGGAACAAGCTAGTCTGCGTCTCTATTCCTTTAATAGAAGGTCCAATTGACCTATAACTAAGCCACAACCCCCTCCACTCACTCGGACAAAACATCAACATTCAGTGACCGGCGCTATGGCAGGTGTCACAGTACACGGCATTTCGCAGGAGGCAGCTGATGATTTTTGGGGACATAACAATCAGATGTCATTGAGAAGTAACCAAAAGGGCCTAAACTACGCATTGGAGGGATATATTCATCATTTTATTGTTGAGAAGCTCGATGAAAAGCTTAAATTACAAGCCACACAGGTCATAGTGTAGGCGTGATAAACCGCATCTCGTTGCCGTCACCATCAAAGACAACAAGTTAAAGTGCCACTGAAGTTAAGGTTTTTGGCTCAGAATATGAGAAAAGGATAACGGCCTTTTTACCATCTTTACCAAGAGTGTCTCTCCGTTAGTTTGGTGCTACAGTATTTACACTGAATCATTCAGCATAACGTTTGCCAACCTTTGTTATCTCTGCGATTACAGATAAGTTAATGAAGCTAAGCTCCAGAGGTTAACGTTAGCTTAACTAGAGCCCTTTGGACAACAGCTAACAATGATGTACGATCACCAAAGTACAAAACTAGAACAAAATAGGCTAATGAACTCCCAGCAAACAAGGTGACATGATGAACAACGCAGCTAGGAGCTAACGTTAGGCTAACTTTAGCTAACGTTAGCTAGAGATGTTAAAGATAACTTTATATTTCTTTCCAGCAAAGTGACAATATGTTGCCTCAAACACAATGTTGACTTACCTTAGAACAGATGTAGACATCATTGTTAATCTTATTCACATTGAGTTGATGTTGTGGACTAACGTTACCACACAACTTTATCCAAAGGAGACACTTTTCTCGGTTGAGATGTAGTTTAAAGGGCAAAAAATACACCTCGTCGCCCAGCCTCTCAGGATACCTTTTGTCGGAGTTGCATGTACCCGTGCAATGCACACCGTTTGACCATTTTTAAACTTCAAATCTCCGAAAAAGCTCATAAAACCGAACAAAACTGACTTTCTGTAATGCATTTCAATGAACGTCCAGGCAGAGAATGTCCGAGCATATGGGAATGGCTATACACACTGTGATTGGTTCATCTTGTTTGAGGGCGGGATTTAGCCATAGGTCAATTCTGCAGAAACATAAAAATGCACAAAGAAGAATCACAGAAATGTAACAGTAAGGGGAAACTTGTTACAGTTTTGGATTTTGCCTGTTAGCACTTTTTCTCCCTCTCTCCAACCTTCTCACATGTTATTCTTTCCTCTGTGTTCTTTGTCACCGTCTCCCCCTTTATCTCTTCCATCTTCTCATGCAGTCTCCATCAACAAACCTGGTATATTTTTCTGACTCAGCTCAGTCTCAGCTCCGCTCACTTCAGTCAGACTCTGTGTCCTGAGGTTGTTGATGCTGACTGGTAATGGCTTCTCCAGACTGAGCATTATTCTCAATGTGCTGTGAAACCACTGGCCAAAGACAACAATGGGCCCCACAAGCTTCCCAAATGATCACTTTGATCATTGCGCGGGCCGGTCTTAATGGCTACTAAATGCTGTAGTGTGGAAAACTTTTGGCATCAGGCCGGCAGTTTGATCCTTGCAGGAGCGGAGAGGCAAACTCTTTTGGATCGAGAAGTAATTGTGGTGTTGTAACATTGTTTTTTGGCTTAACTTTTTCCAGGAAAACAGATTTTGCTAAGTGCACATGCTGGTTTAAACACCACATTGCCTAATACACTTTGATGAATTCACACTTGGAAGCTGCCCAGTACATCAGTCTTCTACTGAACCTCTTCTCTGGAGAAACTGGAGGTTAAAGGGATTGTTCCACTATTGGAAACTACTGAATCTAATTTACTTGGTAAAACTTTGTGCAATTAACCTTTCTGGTGCAGCCTTTCCAGCCTGCTCTGTCTGTTTCTGCTTAAAGGTTGTGATTTCTCTCCATCTCCCAGACAACTCTCTAACACTTTGGGATGTGAACTTGCTGAAACTAGCTGTTGACTGCCTGTAAGCGAAGAGAGAAACACAGTTGTTCCAGCTGATTCCCTGTGCTCAAACTAGGTGTCTTGTGGCTGGTGGAGTGAAATATGAATGTGATGGTGTAACTGCTTCTCCTACAACAGATATGATTGATTTTATTGTTACACATTAAACTGGAAAGTCAATGTAGATGCTTTTACCTGTTAGTTCTGAATCCAATCTGATGGCTGATGATGGTTTAGTTTACTGCAATTGTGCTGGTAAGTCCATTTAAGTCTCATTTCTATGTTGAAAACATAGAACTATAACTACAGTACATTGCCAAAAACGGCTGACATGCAGAGATGGAAAGAGCACTACAATAATTTAATTTGCTTGTACTATTACTTTAAATACATTTTACTTGTGATGTACAAGTAAAATTACTTATGTAAAATGTGCGCCGATAAAAGCACAAAGTTGGTTCAGTTAAAATGGACTCTGAGTTTACAGCATTGCATGTTTAAAGGGCCAGTGTGTAATATTTGGCATGGTTTATTGTCAATCTGAATCTGAATCTGAATCTTCTACCCATTAATATGTTTATACAAGTGTATGATCGCTATAAAATAAAATTCGTTTGGTTTTTGTAGCCTTATAATTATGCTTTTATATATATATATATAGCAAGGGCCTTGCTTTAGAGAGGTCGCCATCTTGCGCCGCCATGTATGTACGGCAGACCGAGTGGACAATCCAGCCAGCCAGAGAATGCGTTTTGCGTGTATAAATGAACCAACGAAGACAGCGGAAGGAAGGAAGAAGGAGGAGGAAACAGCAGAGAGTGTTAGTAGTTCGTCGATAGAGAGTAGAGAGAGTAGGAGAGTAAAGTTTGCGAATGGACCACACTTACCACGCAACAGGAGAGAATGAGCCCGAACCGTCATCTGTGAGGAAAAGAAGACACAACTTCACTCCTTGTGATGCACTCTCTGCAGCGCTTTTCCTCCTGGTGATATCTCCCCATCAATGGTAGCAGTAGCACCGAATCCCATTCTGTACATTCAGCCTCTCTTCTCGCCCGCTCAGCATCAAACACATGGAGTTCCTCATCTGTATGCTCCAGCTCAAACAGGTATGGCTCTGGGTCTGTGTCTGCTACAAGAAACTCTTCAAAATCGCGTTCAAAGTCGTCCATTGCAGCTACTATAGTCCGGAGATATTGCTAGGCTAAATAAACAGCTGAGCTCTGTTTACCGGCTACGCTGTCAGTCAGTGTGCGGGCTGGAGATTGGCGAAGCAGAAAGGGGAGGGGGGTCGGTCCCCACTTAGTATTGTAAACAAGTATGTGTGTAAAGTTATGAAGTGTGTGTGTGTTACGCCAGAAGAGTCAGAGTTCGGATGGAGTGGAGTGTTACCGGAGTTTCTGGAGTGCTCAAATAAACGGGCCTTTTTCCCGAACGCTCTGGTCTCCTGCTCGTGAGGGATTCATTACAGTATTGTAACATGGTTTAGATTTCTAAATAAACATTCACCTCGTTGCTAGATAGACCTACTCCTGAAAAACTCGTGCGCAAGGCTTTTTGTCCCTACGAGGCCACCATCATTTACCCGACAGGAGGGGTGAGCGAGTGAGCCCTGCAATCTAGAATTTGACCACTGATGTCACTGTTTTCAACCCATTTTACACACTGGCCCTTTAAAGGTGAAAGGAGGGTGGGTGTATAATGATGATTTTATATGATGACATTGATACTGAAGCAAAGAGAGTGTAAAACACAGGGTGCATCTAGTAGCTGGTGGAAATGCGCAACACCTGTTTTATCCTCAGTCATAAGGCATACGCTGGCAATCCAGGGACTAAGCTCAACAGCTGTATATGTGTGTGTGGTTTGTCCATATCGACGTACAGAGGAACTAGACTAGATTGAGCAGCACACCTGTGGCTCACCGCTTTGGAGGTAGAAACAGACTCACACAACTGTACTGAAAAGTGTCCCGTGATCAAGCTAGGGCTGGTGGGAAATGGAGTTCTTAAAGGATAACGGAGTTTTCTACTGGGAGGCTACACAGTTTTTGCACAACCTGCAGTGCACATAACACTATGTTGCCTAGCAATGCCAACACTCGCTGCGGTTACATGATGGCTTCTCATTCAGAATGAAATAAATCTGAATGAAATCATTCGGAATTAAAGTTTTTCCAGGTAGTTTACATGGGAAATATTCATTCCGAATGAGGGTTTACACAGGAGATCAGTTCAATCGCCTTTATTCAGGTCTGCTCATGGTTTGGGGCAGGGAAGGTTTCTGATTGGATAGGGGGCGGGGCAGATGTTATGTGTTTACGTTTACCGGAAGAAAACACTGTAGTCCTTGCTCCAGATAACAAGATGCTTGACGATGCCGTTCTTAGTGCCTTTTTCAGGCTTGTTTTGCTTATATTCTTGAAGCAGCAGTACGACAACAACCTTGTTCTGCTAATGCTTCGTCTGTTGAGGAGGAGAAGGGAGGTAGAAGGTCGAAGAAGGGAGATAGAAGACCGTGCTGTGGCGAATGGAAACCAGTGAGTGCAACGAGTCCGACTGCTCTATCTCAGCCCATTGCTTTGCGGGCTATATACGTCATCGCGCCAGAAGGGCAAGGAAACGAGCATGCGCAGAAAGACCAGAATGAGCTTAAAGAGGAATGAGCGTTTACATGCACACAAAATGACAAACGGAATAAACCACCCCCTTTAATTGGATTTAATTTTCAATCGGAATGACCATTTTTCAATCAGAATGACCGTTTACATGACCACTTTTAATCGGAATGGCCTTTCATTCCGAATTAAAGTGCAATTAAACTGTCCATGTAAATGTACTGATTCTCATCTGGAGTTAGCAAGAGTGTGCTGTTGCACTCACCTCTTCTGCACTTTAAAGTCCTCCACAATCTGCTCCAGGTTCAACCTCTCTGTTTGCTCATTCTCAAAGCATAATGTCCTCTCTGCCTCTCTGTCCCACTATAACCAGTCCGCTCGGCCTCTTTGTCCCACTGAACTCCTCAAAGTTCTCAGCATGTTGAGCTGAACGAGGCTTTGCAGTCATATCTGTAACCAGCAGCAAAAAGGCCTTATACACTTCACTGAAAGTAAAAGTTCCTCCGTTGAAATCAGAGAGCACAGCTGGAGAATCCACCAGCACGGGCATTTCACAGTAGCATTTAACACATTAGCAAGATCCAGCATCAGGTGTGTTTAATTTGTGTCACCTGTGTCAGGCTAGACGGGTACCTGTGTCGTCCTGCAGCCGCAGACTTACTAGCATATATCCTCTGCTGCAGCTGCTGATTCATCACATTTCTTCTGTTTCAGTCTCACACAGGTTATCATGACTTTTGTTTTCATACATCTCTGTAACAGATGTGCCTTATAAGAAGCGAAGTACAATACTTGAAATAAATAATGGTTAAGTAAAAGTAAAATTAGACCAGTACTAAAATACTCAAAAAGTACAAGAGCACAAAAATGACTTTTTTAACAGTAATGAGAGTAAATGTAAGTCATTACTTTCACCCCTGCAAACATGTTGGCAAATGCTGCCTATATACACATCCAGCAGACAAAGACTTATGTTTGTGTCCATGTTAAGAAGTTCCATTAAATATTTATTCTCCGTTTTGCTCAGTGTTTGTCTCCACCTACTCTTCAGAAAAAAAATCTCTCTCTCCACTATGCTCACCACAAAGTTGCTAACTTTGTCCGGCTGCTGTTTGGTGTGTTGGGCAGATCATGTCCTGCCTGAGGCTGATGAGTGCCGTGAGAGGGAATCAGACCAGTAAAGTCGTGGGCCATGAAACCTAAAACAATGAGCTGAAAGACTCAAAAACACTCAGCAGAGTTAAAGGAAACCGCAGAATGATATTTCTTGGTGGGTTTGTCACTACAACTCATTTACATTATGTCTAATCATGTAATCAACTGTTAATAAAGAATATTGATTAGTGCAGCTTCAAGTGTGGTGCAACCTACCACTGAGTTCTTTTCCCTTTTTATTTGTCTACCTTTTAGCCGACCTGAGGACTGTTAATCAGAAGTATGTATGTCTTGGATAAGTCTAGTAAAAGCAGCACAGATGGATGGTGATCAGTTTCAGCTTGAACGCCATGTGAAATTGTTGAGCAACCCACAGTGAGAAGTGGACATCTTGAGCCAGCACTGGACATATGTGAGTAGTTAAATTGCTTCTGGCAGCTCTTTGAGTGCAGTGACTGAAAACAAAACAGTAGAGACAGCGAGCGAGAGACTTCATAAAGAAAGAGTGCTGAGTAAGTCGAAGGAGCACTGGGTTGTAAAAGATGAGGAATGAAAAGGGGATTGAATCAAGTGCAAACTGAGAAGTGAGAGATTTCTGGAATTTTACTGGTTCTTCATGGATTATTTGCTTTAATAACATTAGTGAAGCAGAGAGGTGATGCAGAGGACTTCTCCTCATTGTGATCTTTTTCTTTCTGTTCATCTTTCCTGAATCCTGCTCTAAAGGGCGACACCCAGTTTGTCTTTAATATCCTTCACTCTCCACCACTCCACCTTCAACACTCAGCACATTCTCAACTCAAAACCAGCATATGTATCTGTTTCCATAAAGTGTCCTAACTCACTCATCACTGCTGGTCTCCTGTGAACAATTCTTATGCAACTATTCAACATTAGCTTTCAGTGGCAGGAAGTAGAATGACGTTCATATAGTGCTGTGAGGGTGTGGATTTCTGTTGTGGATGGACGCCTGCCCTCCACACTGGCAGGGTGGGTTCCAGCCGTCAGCAGGGACATTTGCCATCTTGGCACTAGTGGTCAGTACTTCTGTCATTTCAACACTTTGGCCCAGAGTGAGATATCTGACAGCTATTAGGGGGATTACCATGAAATTTAGTAAATATATTCATCATCCCAAGAGGATAAATGACTAATAATGACTTCAAGATGCTTTATACTCTTGTATCCCCCATGATAAGTACATTACAGAGGGAGTTTTACTCTAAATTTGATTACCTTACATTGGATGCAGAAATAGTTGCGGATGCAGCCAGGGTGAAATATTACCCAGCTAACTGTTTGTTTGGCAGCTGAGTGCTCCCCTGCTGACAGCAAAGGTAAAAATCATCACTACCGCCAGGAGAAAACTCTGCTGTCAAAAATTAAGGCTAACAGGGGAGGTAACTTGTTATTCTCACCCCCCCGTTTGACTAATAATTTCGTCCATTGCGTTCCCATTTCACAAGACACTCTTTTGTCTTTACTGACTTGGAAAATTTTGCAGGCTAGGTGTTCAGAGACTCAGGCAGGCTCAGCATTAGAAATAGGATGGGAGCGCAGACATCCGGAGGGAGCTTGGAGTAGAGCTACTGCTCCTACTCGTTGAAAGGGGTCAGTTGAGGTGGTTCGAGCATCTGATCAGGATGCCTCCTGGGCACCTCCTGTTAGAGGTGTTCAGGGCATGTGCCACTGGTAGAAGCCCCCAGGGCAGACCCAGAACACACTGGAGGGATTACATATCTCATCTGGCCTGGGAACGCCTTGGGGTCCCCCAGGAGGAGCTGGAAAGCATTGCTGGGGAGAGGGATGTCTGGGGTGCTTTGCTTGGCCTAATGCCCCTGTGACCCGGCCCGGCATAAGCAGATGACAATGGCTGGATGGATGTAGGAAGATATCTAGAGGCCGGGACCAAATCTCGCAGACATGTTTGATGGGGTCTAGTTGAAACAGGGTTCCCTGTGCATCTTCCAGCACTATGCATCTGATTCAAGTGCTTCTCAGTTCAAGGGCAGATGACTTCTAAAGGTAAAAGGGGGACTCAAGCACACTGACTGATTTTCAGTCCTTGATTGGTTTTTCCCACCTTAGATGTCTGATG
This sequence comes from Epinephelus lanceolatus, assembly GCF_041903045.1. Lineage (NCBI taxonomy): Eukaryota > Metazoa > Chordata > Actinopteri > Perciformes > Serranidae > Epinephelus > Epinephelus lanceolatus. The sequence continues at coordinate 41,478,680 of NC_135736.1, forward strand.
GGGTTCATCATTGTGTATTTTACTCTTGTTAGCCACTAAGCAAGGACATATACAGTACAGGCCAAAAGTTTGGACACACTTTCTCATTCAATGCGTTTTCTTTATTTTCATGACTATTTACATTGTAGATTCTCACTGAAGGCATCAAAACTATGAATGAACACATGTGGAGTTATGTACTTAACAAAAAAAGGTGAAATAACTGAAAACATGTTTTATATTCTAGTTTCTTCAAAATAGCCACCCTTTGCTCTGATTACTGCTTTGCACACTCTTGGCATTCTCTCCATGAGCTTCAAGAGGTAGTCACCTGAAATGGTTTTCCAACAGTCTTGAAGGAGTTCCCAGAGGTGTTTAGCACTTGTTGGCCCCTTTGCCTTCACTCTGCGGTCCAGCTCACCCCAAACCATCTCGATTGGGTTCAGGTCCGGTGACTGTGGAGGCCAGGTCATCTGCCGCAGCACTCCATCACTCTCCTTCTTGGTCAAATAGCCCTTACACAGCCTGGAGGTGTGTTTGGGGTCATTGTCCTGTTGAAAAATAAATGATCGTCCAACTAAACGCAAACCGGATGGGATGGCATGTCGCTGCAGGATGCTGTGGTAGCCATGCTGGTTCAGTGTGCCTTCAATTTTGAATAAATCCCCAACAGTGTCACCAGCAAAACACCCCCACACCATCACACCTCCTCCTCCATGCTTCACAGTGGGAACCAGGCATGTGGAATCCATCCGTTCACCTTTTCTGCGTCTCACAAAGACACGGCGGTTGGAACCAAAGATCTCAAATTTGGACTCATCAGACCAAAGCACAGATTTCCACTGGTCTAATGTCCATTCCTTGTGTTTCTTGGCCCAAACAAATCTCTTCTGCTTGTTGTCTCTCCTTAGCAGTGGTTTCCTAGCAGCTATTTGACCATGAAGGCCTGATTGGCGCAGTCTCCTCTTAACAGTTGTTCTAGAGATGGGTCTGCTGCTAGAACTCTGTGTGGCATTCATCTGGTCTCTGATCTGAGCTGCTGTTAACTTGCCATTTCTGAGGCTGGTGACTCGGATGAACTTATCCTCAGAAGCAGAGGTGACTCTTGGTCTTCCTTTCCTGGGTCGGTCCTCATGTGTGCCAGTTTCGTTGTAGCGCTTGATGGTTTTTGCGACTCCACTTGGGGACACATTTAAAGTTTTTGCAATTTTCCGGACTGACTGACCTTCATTTCTTAAAGTAATGATGGCCACTCGTTTTTCTTTAGTTAGCTGATTGGTTCTTGCCATAATATGAATTTTAACAGTTGTCCAATAGGGCTGTCGGCTGTGTATTAACCTGACTTCTGCACAACACAACTGATGGTCCCAGCCCCATTGATAAAGCAAGAAATTCCACTAATTAACCCTGATAAGGCACACCTGTGAAGTGGAAACCATTTCAGGTGACTACCTCTTGAAGCTCATGGAGAGAATGCCAAGAGTGTGCAAAGCAGTAATCAGAGCAAAGGGTGGCTATTTTGAAGAAACTAGAATATAAAACATGTTTTCAGTTATTTCACCTTTTTTTGTTAAGTACATAACTCCACATGTGTTCATTCATAGTTTTGATGCCTTCAGTGAGAATCTACAATGTAAATAGTCGTGAAAATAAAGAAAACGCATTGAATGAGAAGGTGTGTCCAAACTTTTGGCCTGTACTGTATGCATTTAAATGTGCATTATGGGGTAAACAGTTGGGTTTTTTGTGGGCATATCTCTTGTTTCCTGCATGAAAGTCAAATGTACTACATCCCTACTCTCTGCCTAGTTCGGGCCCATACACATGCCATGTTTTTTGCACCATTAAATCCTTTGTTTTCAATGTAAATGTGCAACAGGTGCACTCCAAAGTGAGAGCAGTGCAGTCGCGGCACACAAGTGTTCCTAAGCACCTGTATTTCAGTGTAACCAGCTCACCCTTTTTCCCCTTTAAGGGCAGTGGCCTTGTGGGTAACCTGTGAGGGTATGATGTGTGCTTCATGGTGTATTTGGAGGGAAGATGGCAGGTGACATGGAGTGATGATAGTGTCTAGATAAGCTCAGGGCTACATTAAACCTCATGAAAAGGCCAAGTTTATTGTTTGTGGTGAAGATTGCAATAAAGCCATTGTTGGTGAACGGCACCCTAACACCTCGCTATCCTTCCTTCTGCAGAGTGGACCGGACTGCTAGAAGCTTGTTACTGGCTAATAACAAGCTAAGCTATAATTAATGTTAATAAGCTGTGTGTTCCCAACTACGGTTCGGAGCCGGTAAGCTTTCACTGAGAGAGGTAATACCAAGGTGCAACTGCTGTGCCTTGAAATACACAAAGTTTGACTTTTGTAAAGTTATTCCCTTTCGTGGAAGATATCTTCCCTTTCTTCCATAGATATCACTCTATAATAAATATGGAGTGGAAGTTGATCATTTTAATACGGGCTACCCAGAGCTGTCCCACAACATTTTAGGCCTAACACAAACCTAAAAAACAACACCTGGAAGAAGATAAGTAAGTAGGTAAGTAAGATACGATGCGGTGCACCCAGTAATTCAGATGGTAGACTGGGCACCCAGTGTACAAAGGCAGTGTCCTTGCCGCAATGGTCATGGTCTCGATTCCAGCTCATGGCCCTGTCCTGCATGTCGTCCTCTCTCTGTCCCCCTTCACACTTCAAACTGTCCTGTCATTAAAGGGAAAAAGCTCAACAAAAAAAATACCATGACTCATTTGGCTAAGTGTTATCTGTAACCAACCTGTTAATAGCTTGATGTGGGCTGAGATTAGCTGGAGACAACAGTCTGATGCAGCGATACTGTGTGACTGTACTGCAGCAGCCTGCTACTAAAGCTTATGTCTGTTATCCATCAGTACTACCTGCCTATGGTGTCATTTAGCCACTTAACACACTGACAGTGAACATTAATGTATCGTCTGTGCCTCAAATCTCAGAAAGTTGTGCTTAACCTGCTACAAATTTGCTTTTCAACATTTTGTTTCTCTTCCTATGGGACAACTTGTTTCTTTCACCCAAAAGAGGGCATGGCCTTGGCAATGACATGATGCTGGTCTGATATATATGAAAGTAACACTACTTCCTGCATTGAATGTTGGCACTGGACGTAAATCGTGAGGTGCCGAACCATCTTATATGGACATAATTACTTTATTATCAAACACACTGCTGCAGCCTCTGTGTTATAAGGGTTGTGAGCAAAAATACTGAATACAAATGATCTTTGGGATTTTGAAAATGTAAAGGAGAGAGGCAATAATCCGGATGAGTTATGGCAAAGCTTTTGGGACTCCCCTTCTAGTTTTCATCCTCACAGCACTTTTATATGGAAATGCAATCAGTCCCTCTCCATCTGTATCTTCTTCTTGTCTTTACACAAAGTCAAAGTTCTGCTTCTGATCGTGTGCAGTTTGTTTTCTCAGTTACTCCCATTCGGTGAGGTCATCACTCTGCGTCAGGTTGGCGGCGCGCTGGGTGCCGTCCCGCAGCTGTGGAGCATCAGGCTGGAAATCCCCTCATCCTCAGTGCTGGGCCTCCGAGTGTGTACATAATGAACATGAGCGTACCGTATGTGAGGAGGTGTGTGTGTGTGCGTCTCTATCTGTGTGCCTGTTGAGCTTGGCTGCCGGGGTGTGTATTTAGGTGCTGGCTTTTGTGGACGAGGTATTTGTGAGTGTTTTTATTTTGTGTTTTTGTGTGAGTGTGTGCGAGTGTGTGTGGGCATGTTTGTGTGTGTAGGTGGACGGTTTGAATTCTGGACCTTCTCAGCACATGTGGGCCCGGCATGTGGTTGTGTGTGGCCTACTGAGAGGAGGCGTGTGGCATGAAATGTGTGTGTTAGATGGAGAGAGAAAGAGACCAAGACAGTACAAAGCCAGTTTGTGTTCACTTTCATAGCTGTGTTATCTTTTTCTGCCTCCCCTGCGTGTGTGTGTGTGTGTGTGTGTGTGTGTGTGTGCGAGAGAGAAAATGAGGACAAGGCCTGTTTGTATAATAAACTTTCCTAACTTTCTTTCTCTGCTTCCTCCCTTCCCTCCTTCATCCTTATCGTTCTCCATTTCACCCCAGCACCCCCGCACACGATCATACGTTGGCTCAGTGTTTAAACTCAGACCCACTGAGCCAGTTCTCCTTCTCTTTCTCCCTCACCTCCTAATCCCTCTCTCTCTATCCTCCTATTCCTTCACTTCTGCCCTCATTTTCTCCTCTCCCGCTAACGTCGGTACACTCCCCTGGAAAGTTGTCCCACTCCCCTCGAGCTCTAACACCCACGCGTTCCCCACAGAAACTCTCTTCACACACACACACACACACTGCAAACACCATTTGTCTCTACTTAGTGTGTTGTTTTCAGCCTCTTCACAGCCACCTCTCTCTGTGATTCAAAGCAGGGAACGAATGATGGAGAGTGACTGTGAAAAAGAGACAGAGCTGAGGGTTTCTTCTGGATGTCGTCTTTCAAATTCAAATCGGTTTTTAAAGTGGCAGTCCATAATAACCTCTTTTTTTTTGTTATTCCATGTCCATCTTTGGTGCCAAATTCTCCATATTTTCACACTGCACTTCCCATGAGTCAACTACTTGTCAATCAAACAGTGTGGGTGGTAACGGGACCTCTCATTCCTCTGCATAAGTATCTGTGAGAAGAACCTTGTGCAGCCACCGTGGTAATTGTTGCTCAAGCTACTCCTAAAGTCGACATGCAAAGTATCCAAAATTCATATTTATGTGCAAATATTTTGTTTTTCTCCATTTTAACCCATTCATTTACAGTCACTGCACGTCTTAGCGAAGTTAGCTAAGTTACAGCCAAAATACATGGAACATGGGCACCATGCAACATGTCTGCCAGAGTATGACTGCAGCAGAGTGTGTCCATTATAATTAGCTGAAGCTGCTACGCTGACCCCGGAAGCCGTGCTCACCCACGTAGGCATCACGTTTCTCAGTGTTAGTTTTTCACAGCTGGTCAATTTTTTCTCTATGTGCAGCTCTGCGGCCCTCCAACAAGTTAAAACAACGTAGAACTGTGTAAAAAATTAGGCTAGTCTAAAGTTAGGCTACTCTACTGCACTGTTGTCATCAGTCTTTCCAATTTATATTGTTGTGTTGCTGCAGACTTTGACTTTTAATCCCTCATATGGATCAGGTTCCAGAAACACTGGATCCTGTTGTACACTTCCTGTGACACAGTTTAGTAGCGTCTTTAGGCCCATCCTGCCTTTCAAATTTCATTTACATCATTATGGCATCATGAAAGTTATTTTCTCAGACTTGACAAGACTCCTCAAGGTCCACAAAAGGTATTACTCAGCTGTTTTTACAGGGTGAGACGGTTAAACTGATCATGTGTTAAATCAGCAGAGTGCCCCTTTCAGCTACACCTAGATGACTTTACAGATATCAGTCAAGTGGATTTATTTTTGATACTAAAAAAAGCACTGAAGACTAAAAGTCTAGCTGCGGTGATTACAAGAAATAATCTTAAATTACATGGAATATTTTTATGTGATTTATATAAAAATATTCCATGTTCTATATATTCCATTTTCCACTTTTCACCAAGTTATGACTCTCAGAGGAAGTAAAATTTGACTTTAAAGTTGTTGCTAAGGGCTCAAGAGGATACTTTGCCAGTTTTCAAGCTACGTTTTTTTATCGTAACAGTGTGGGTAGTATGTGTTAATAAACTGTGGTAAACTTCCCTCCATCTTACCAGCACCCAGATGTCCCTGCTCATCTCTCAGATCAAATCACTGAGAGTTTTTGCAGGCTCTAAGGCCGCTGCTTGAACTACAGATTGTACTTTCACATTTTGTCAACCTGCCATCCAGGACACAAAGACTAACTCAGACCAAACTTAGATCAAACAGTAAAACTAGGTAGTGCTGATCAAATATAAACTGTTACTGTATTGCTTATTTCTCACTTTAAATGTCTTCAGAGACATATTTAGTGTCCTGTTTAGCTGTAATATGAGAATTTTTGACCAGATAGTAGGTGGTATGCTGTTTCCTGCATTGTAAAACAGCAAATGGTGAAACTAAGCATTGCTGATCAATGAAGAACCATAATTCTGTCACTATGTTGGCCATATCTCGTATCAAATGTTTCCAAAAACATATTTTAGCAGTTCAACTGTAATTCGAGATGGTTTGTTACCAGCTGGCCACCATATTGTTTCCTGTGGAAAAATGGCCAAGCTCACATCACGTCACCCACCAGCGAGAGTGTTTATTGGTCCAGTGTGTCACAGTGCATTCTGGTAGTTGTAGGTTTTCTACCTCTCAAACAAAAGCAAATGCAACAGCCCATTTCCTCTGTTTTCTCTGGTCGTGTAGCACAAATTTCAAAAGTATTTGCGTCTCTCTACTGCATACACAACCCAGTATTACGAAAAGACCATATTTCCAGCCTTGCAATACTACTTTAAGTGCATAATGTCTGATATATTAGTCTTTAGCTTGTGAACAATAAAGCTCATCTTGGACTCAGTTCTGTAGTTTGGAAAATCTATAAAGATAAAAATCAATATACCAACTGTGCACTTCATTCATTCATTTCCTCTCTGTCTCTCTTAATTGAAAACAGCTGCTTCAGCTCACTCTCATTTATCCCTCCTTTTCTTTCGTCATTGTTTCCATCTCAGTCTCAGTTCTCACCTCTGCACCTCTCACCAAAGCTTCCTGCTCAAGTCTCTGCAGTCAAGCACCATCAGTTACTTTCACAAACTCCCACTTCTTCCCTGAACAGGAAATTTGTCTTTTTGCTCACATGCCTCACACTGAGAAGTCACAACTCTGGGTCAACAGGAGCGTAGGAACCAAGGGGGATTCAGGCTTGCTCAAGGACACTTCAGCAGGGTGATGTGTTGCTGTCCTAGCAGCTGGATATCTCTGTTTAATGGTGGGATGGTTTCCCTGCTGAACAAGCCACTATGGAGCCAATACTTGACACCAAAATGTAGCACAGTTTACCCTCCACAGTGCTGAACTGGCTCATGTAGAGGAGCATGCTGGAGAGTTACAGATTTGTAAGTGGAAAGTGACTGATGGAGATCAGCAGCATCACGGCTGAGCAGTTATGGAGAGCTTTCTTCCTGTGTTTCCTCTTGACCCCTTGCTGAATCTGCTATTCCCTGCAGCGTGGGGGGGGGGGGGGCAACATGTTACAGCACTGGGAATACTTGTTTGATCGGCCATTTGTGCATTTCTATGAATTCTCAGTATAATCAAAGACCTTATTAGGGCCGAATCACAATGTCCTCAGTTTGCTGGAGGCAAAAAATGACTCTCCACCACAGGGCTGTAGGCTACAAAGGAGTCTTAAAATGTGGTCTTATTGTGTTATTGGGAGTCAGAATAGAAGAAGTCATGGCTCAAAATTTTAATTTAATCACATACCCACCGCCACTGCCCATCAACAAAAACAAAGACAACTACGGTTAAATGTGATAAGACAAGAGGACTGTACGGAGGCGATCATCAAATGCTCACATGCACAGTGCACACTGAGAAAGTATTTCCCGTTGTAGGGATAAATAACGTTATGTGTATTAAGGGTTATCATGTCCACCTCATCAGACATTGGGGAGGTATTAAGAGGAATATTGGATTTCTACGTTATGCTAACTTTTTTTGCAGTCCCAGAGAGTATGTGACCTGACACGGTGCATTCGTAAATTCAGTCTGACGCTCTACACTAAAATGAGAGACCTGCTGGTTGAAGAAAAGCAGCGTTATATTTCTACATGAATTAACAAACAGTAAAGTTAATCACACATTCATTTCGATCAGTGCTCTGCTGTGCTGTCTCCCCAGACAGAGTGCTAAGAGAGCGCTCTGCCATTTCGAGAGTGCAGTGCTCTCGATAACCGAACGGTACATTTCAACAGCGTTATGAATTTACGAACGGTCCAGGTGGTGTCAGAGTGGGCTCCAGCACTTGGAATGAGAATTTCTGAAAGTACCACTTGTGTTATGTTCCTTCATTGTCTATAACAAGACAACAGAGCTTGCTGGCTAGTGCTAGCTAATGTCTGTGCAGAATTGTTGTGCCTCCAGCTAAGCCCCGCCCACCAACTTACTGTTTACTCACAGTAAAAGGGTCTATTACATTTTCAAAGAAATGTAAAATAACTCAACATCTGTCTACAACTAAAGACGGAAACAAGCTGTAAGGAATACTCGTACTCGTACTCGTCGTCCTCCGCTTATCCGGGTCGCGGGGGCAGCAGCCTCAGCAAAGAAGCCCAGACAGTCCTCTCCCCAGCCACTTCCGTCAGCTCTTCAGCGGGAACCCCGAGGCGTTCCCAGGCCAGCCGGGTGATGTAGTCCCTCCAGCGTGTTCTGGGGCAGCCCCTAGGTCTCCTCCCGGTTGGACATGCCTGAAACACCTCCCAAGGGAGGCGTCCGGAAGGCATCCTTACCAGATGCCCGAACCACCTCAACTAGCTCCTCTCGATGTGGAGGAGCAGCGGCTCTACTCCGAGTCCCTCCCGGATGTCTGAGCTCCTCACCCTATCCCTAAGGCTGAGCCCAGCCACCCTGCGGAGGAAACTCATTTCGGCCGCTTGTACTCGCTATCTCATTCTTTCGGTCACTACCCAGAGCTCGTGACCATAGGTGAGGGTTGGAACGTAGATCGACCGGTAAATTGAGAGCTTCGCTTTCTGGCTAAGTTCCCTCTTCACCACAACGGACCGGTTAAGCGCCTGCATCACTGCTGACGCCGCCCCAATCCGCCTGTCAATCTCCCGCTCCATCCTACCCTCACTCGTGAACAAGATCCCGAGATACTTAAACTCCTCCACCTGAGGAAGGACCTCCCCCCTGACCTGGAGTGGGCAATCCACCCTTTTCCGGCTGAGGAAGGAATACCTGATAAAAACTTAGATTTGATCAATTTTTAAACAGTATAAAATGCAGTTGTATCAAATTCTAAAACAGCATCACAAGCACCACCACAGACTCTGACAGGCTTCTTTATATAAAAAGTGCATTGCAGTTTTCTTATCTATCACCCAGATATACATACAAATCCCTCCAAACAGTAAAATACACACAGTGAGAGAACAGGCCTCCATCCTTATCTGTATCTAAATATAGATATGTTGTGTTTTGAATTAATTTATTTATTTTATCTTATTTTATTTATCTATTTGTTTTTGTTTTCAGGCAGGGGGTATCTTCCCACGATCTATCTGGGATGGAGCCAGGAGGACGGAGATCGGCGCCTGACAGAAAGGAGGAGAGAGAGGGAGGACGAGTGTCGCCCTTCACTCCTAATCCCACACACAAACACACACACACACTAACTGTACACACTGACACACACACACATAAACACTTGTAAATCCCCCCCGACACTGACAGTAAGCCAGTGGCTTCACACACGCATCTCTGAGCCAAGTTCTAACTGGCTCCAACTCATCACCTCTTCACCCTGTCCACATTGTGACTGATAACTTTTCAAGGGGGATAGAAAAAAGTGTGATAGTCGTATATATGCCAACTCTCATAAAAAATATGACATAATGAATTATATAATGTGTGACATAATTATGTCAGTGGAGCTACTCAATAGCAAACACAGTGATGAGACCACAGTATATGACATGATACAATAACTTCCACTTTAAACATCCGTCCAGTATACGGACTCAGGACCTTTAACATTACAGTATGAACAATTGACACATTCTCACTCTGACCTCATGTCGATGTTTGGTCATGGACTTTCTGTGTTGAAATACAACGTGCAAGGAACCCTGGGTGCATTGGTTGTTGATGTTCTGGGACACCGTATCAAGTTGTGCCTGTTACATGCATTGTCTGTTTTTGAAATACACTTTTGTTTTCACAGGAAATGTACAGTATGCATACGGTCACTTTAAAAATAAATGCACTACCTCGGTACAACACCATGAATTGATGTTTGCTTTTCATTCAACAGCAAGCACATGTGGTTATGTTTGCCAACATGTGGTTGGGTTTAGCCGACAAAAGCACATGGTTGGGTTTTGGAAAGAAGAACAGGATTTGACTTTACAATCTTACAGGAAGTGAACACCGACCTCCCAGGTGAAAAAAAAAGGTGGTTGTTGGACCCATCCACCACCACTCCCACCCGCCCTACTCAGACTTCCACCACCTTAACTTTTGTTGTTGTCCTGCTGCATTTTCCCCTGACACCACCAGTCGCCATTTAACAACAGAAGCGACCTGCCGTTTATCATGCCTACGTGAAAGGATGGCTTTTTTCGTCGGTGTCTGACACAGGAAGTCACTGACCATGCGTCAGATTTCGACAATTTCAGAGTGAGACCAGGGTGGAACAAGAGTACCAAATGTGCATTTAAATCACTAGTAGTAAAGTAGTAGCCAAAAAAATGTTGGCATTGGACATTCCTGCAAACTGATCCATTACATTTGTATGTTAATACGTACCAGATACATTGAAACTTTATGTGTCTTAATGTTTCAACAACACTGTGGTTAACATGGACAGGTTTACACACAAAAACTACTTGATAAAGGTTAGGAAAAGGTAATGTTTCAACTTAAAATACCTGCTTTTGGTTGCACTATCCCCAGTGGAAAAACCCCAACGCGTCAGTAAAAAACATCCACTTTTGGTGCCCTAAAAGCTGCTGAAAATGCAGCAATGACTCGCTAAAACACAACTGGTTTTGTTGTTTGTTGGTCTCAAACAGTGGTCTGCAGCTTGGCAGGTAGGTCTACTTTTACTATCTAATATATACCTCTTTAAAATCTTAAAATGCTCCAATCCTTGATGTAAAGATACACAAACCCCAAAAAACAATGGTACCTGAAATTGCTGGACACCTTAAAACCAACCAGGATTTAAATCCTTTAATCGCTGATAACAGCAAAGACTTAGCATCATGAACACAGTTAAGTTTTGGTCTAGTGAAAGCAAAATTCAGTTGCTGACCCTTGATAGACACTTATTTCATGCACATTTCACCTGAATCTTAACTTAAAATTATGAGGATTTTAAGTAGAAATTCAGAAGAATGTTGTAGTCTCCTCACTTCACTGAACTTAAGTTGTTAAATGGTTGATTTCAGAAACATTTTCTCAACCAAAATGAGTCACTGGCAGCATTTCCAGTAATTATTGTGCCATCAAAAACAGGTATTTTGAGCCAAATCATGATCTTTTTCTCATCATATCCAAGTGGACGTTGTACCTAAACCTAACCACATGTTAACCACAGCGTTGTCGCAAACATAAAGTGTCAGCATATTCGCTACACAAAAATGTACAAATGTAATGTATCTATAGTTAGCAGAAACTTACAATACAAACATTTATTCTGGCAGTTGGGTTATGCTCTCATGTGCTGCATTTAGGCTGGATTTTAAAAGTTATCTTGCGGTTGGAGTGTTAATAATTGACAATATTGGGCACAAGGAACGCTTGTTCCACTTCTCAGTGTATCTGACAAATTCTCATCACTTTCAGAGTTTAGTTTTGCCACACCTCATTTCCACCAAAATTAATGAGTATATATGGATTTTTTAAACATGGTAAAAACACGGTAAAACCCCACTAAAAGAGACTCCTTTCCGTTTGCCAATAGACAACAGCCATGTACACACCTCTGCAGCAGACAAGCATACCTTTCTGCAATGTTCAATGTCACAGACAGGCTGGAAATACAGGTTAGTAAACAGTAGAGAGCAGCATGGAGGCCTGTGAAAATGTTATGGTGGTTACTTCTTTTTATATATGTCTAACTTATTCAGTCTGTCATTCAAACTCAGTGTCGACTCATTTTCAACAATGTTTGGGTGCCGCTTTGGCATTTCATAGGTAAAGAGGCTAAAATTAGCTTGTTCACCTACGTGTTGTTTTCCATCAATGCCGAGTGGGTTTCTTGTGCAGTGGCAAAGGGGCTTTAGATAGCAAGTCCTACTGCCTAATTTATAAAGTCCAACAGAGCAAAAACAGTATGACAGGATATTGAATTAAAATGACTGTTACATAAAACACATACATACTTACATAAAACTGACATGTTCCTGAGAATGAACTGGGTGTCTAAAGAGTCACCAACACTGCTTAAAGCTATAGTGCGTAACTTCTTTCGCCTCCCAGCGGATAATGCGTTATTACAACTAATAAGCTGGCGGCACTTCCATGTACACAAAGTAACACTCGTCAGTCGCCACACACCGTGTAAACAGAGTAACACTCGCTACACACCATGTACACAATGCTACAAACACCAGGCTGCTAACATTACATAACGTTCATAGCACCATTTCCAAGAAAATAATAAAGTACTATGTCCAGTACATGTAACAGCAACACATACTACTCATAATATAATTATTAACCAAGTCACTTACTTATCCAACAGCAGCAAGGCAACATCCGTGTCTGCCTTCAGCCCAATTTCTTCCGTCAGTGCTCTCCACCGAGGAAAAGCGACGCCAATGCAAATCCTTGTTTGCCTTCTCCGTCGGTCACTTTCCTTCTTTGCTAATAGACCCTCAGCGGAACGTCCAGGCTTTTTCTTTGTGGTAAGATCCACTTCTGAACTGTGTCTCGGCCGCTTCTTTGTTACTTTCTCTTTCTACCTGCGCTCTACCTCTTGCTATGACACTCTCCGCTCTTCCTCCCCCTCCCTTCTTGTTGTGAGGAAGCATTTCCTGTGCGCCAGTGCGGGAATGTCGCCAGTCGACAAGCATACTAAAAATGATATATATTGAAAAATACAGCGAGATCTTAGAGGAGCCGATCGGCTTAATCAGCATTGTGTCATCTCCTCTAGTAGTGGCTTGGGTGAAACGGACCTTTACGGACCTGTAGAAGTTATGCACTATAGCATTAATTTCACCCAAATGTGTCCGTTTTGCTCTCATGTCAGATACAGTACCATATCAGCTGTCTGTTGGGTGCCAAACAATCTTGCCGCATAATCAAATCAAGCCAGAGTTTATTTTCCTTCCAGCAGACCTCAGGGTGACTTTCAGCTTCCTATTGTTGTGCTATAGTCCATAGAGGAAACACTTGGATATTTACTGAGGCAGACAGGTTAAGTGCTTCTCGATGTCCAGTAGCTAAAGTGGGACTGACTAAGAGGGCTGAGATGCAAACCACTGGAAACTGACTAACTTTCCCCACAACTTGTTGCTCTTGGAAGAAGGAAACTTTTGGGCTGATGTGCAGGAAAGAAGTCGATTTACTGTTTTGTAGTTAAGTTAGTAAGTTAGTTGGGGTTCAGATGGAACCTGCTGAGTTCATGAGTAGCCAGTGAGATCTGACGTAGCCCTGCCAAGGACTGAGCTGACATTTTCTTTTTTTAAACTCTGAATTAAAACCCTTCACACACACATGTTGGGCAGCAACACATGGAAAGATATTTTATTGTACTCCACTGACTGTATTACACAACGAAATTAAAAACACGACTGTTTGTACTTGAAGAAACGTAATGAACGACATGAATGATGTACTGCAACCAAGACACTTGGTAGCACTCAGATCAGTTTTTAAATCAACATCCATCATGTTTGGTGGAGTCCGACTGACACATGTATTGCTCATAGCTCTGACCCCCTCTGAGGGAGACGCTGATAAAAAAGAGGGGAAAGATTGGGTGGAGAGGGTTGTGTGGGTGGAAAAAGGCGTCCAAATCCAGAGGGGAGATTTATCATAAACCAAGACGGTGTTTGGAAGGAGGAGGAGGAGGGAAAGTCCCAAAAGGTGGAGATGAAGAGAGGAGAAGGCAGGAAGGAGTGAGTCAAGGCCTGGCTTTATTATTGTTGGAAAGGAGAAGGGGAGAGATTGGAGCAAAGTGTGCTTCAGATTGTGTGTGTGTGTGTGTGTGTGTGTGTGTGTGTGTGTGTGTGTGTGTGTGTGTAGTGATGCATATGAATATCTGCATACATGTGTCTCTGAGAGCCAGCTTACCTGATACCATCTACATTTAGCTCCTGCTGTTTATCCCATGCATCTGGTAGTCTAAGTATGCATACTAAAAAAACTGGAAACTTAAAACATAGCAGCATTTTGACACAAAAGAGAGAAAAGGGAAGTTATCACTTAATGAATAGTTTGCCATTTCAAGAAATATGGAAATTAGTCATCTTGCCCAGAGTTAGATGAGAAAATCAATACAACTCTGATGTCTTTATGGTAAATACGAAGCTAGACAGCAGTAAGCTAGCTTAGCTTAGCTTAGCAAAAAGACAAATCAACAAATTAATAGGGCTGCCCCCAAATAATTGACCAAATGTTGGTCGACCAGAAAGGTCATTAGACGGCAAGATTTCATTGGTTGATTAGTCGCAGAAAAAAAGGTGGAACTCTTGTGAGGAGCTGCACCTCGTCAAAATAAATCAAAACCTATATGACTGGACCATGTGGGAATTTAATTTGAAAGGACAGACACAGGAAGTGACCACGCTCAGCAGTCAGACAGGAGTCACGTTACAAACTAATCGCAGCCAACAGATATCTTTCTCTTCTTCTGTAAATATTCAGTCTGATAAATACAGAAAAGCTGTGAGGGCTACCCAGAGCTTTACGTGTGTCCCACAGACGATAGGCCTACACGCTTATAAACAGCTCCTGGAAGAAGATCAGCTCTGCACTCAGGATTTCAGGGAAATAGGCTCTACGGTGCTTGTTACGGAACCATGAGATGCAACCTAGCAACCTAAGACACAACCTGCTGCCGTGCTCTTGAAAGTTGGCACAGAAAAGGCACAAGAGCAACACACAGCGGCCAAACTCGGATTTTCCAGGCAGTTAAAGACGCTCTATGTGTATGGCCTCTAAATTCCAGGGCTGGTACCTGCGGTTATTCCACAGGCTAGTTAATAACAAGTCGGGCAGGAAATCCAACGTGTGGGATCATTTTGAGAAGATGAAGGATGAACCCAAGGTGATATGTAAACTCATCTTCATTGGTCGACTACAAACATGACGTATCACCTGAAACATGGAAGTAGCTACATGCCCATTAGCCCACAGCGTCATTAACAGGCAGCTCGCTCAGTGTGTGACATGCACTTGTGGATAAAATATAGGCCTATATTAATGAAGGTTCATTAGTACGGTTTTGTATTTCTCTGTAATGTAGCACAGTGTTAACAATGTTACTGATACTATTCTTTCTCACACCTTCAACTCAAACCATTGTGTTGCCCCGCACAAAATATATCATTTAATGATTAAATTAAAGATGTGGGCAACTAGTCAACTAATGGCCCTAAATGATGACTATTGGTCAACTAGGAACTCTTAGTTGGGGTCGGCCCTACAAATAAATAATCCACCTCTACAGTTCACTATTTAAATTTAATTATAGCTCGTTTGGTTTATCCATGCAAAAACTGAACAATCCAGATGTTGGATGATCGATGGATCTCTGGCAGGTTTGAAATTTAGCAGTTTTATTAGTTTGGCAATCTAGTTTCCCACATGGCTGCTGTCAAAAGATTTGTTACAAACTGCTGAGCTTGTTTTAATATTAATAGAGTAGTATTTTACATGTAGTGGCTAACTGAAGTCTGGACTGAGACTGTGACATAAATAAAAAAGACAGACTTTATTGTTTCAGTCTTCTCATCCATCTACAGGTCCATATTTTGTTTGTCAACATGTGGCCATGTTGTTTGAATAAGCTTTTTTTGGAATTGTAGGACAAAAACCATTATGGGTTAAGGCTCATATAAGTGGCAGATCAATCGGCAGTTAGGAGAAAGTTTCCTCGAGGGCTTTCTACCGAAAAGGGATATGTTGGTTAAGGTCAGGAAAAAAGTTGTGGATTTGATTAAAATGGATAGATTTCTATCAGACAGGGCATTCTGAAGGGGCCCTGACTGTTGGAGGCCAAAACCCTGTCGATCAACATCACTCCCAGCTTCAATATGTTCGTCTCTACCTTTACCCTTGTCTCAGCACACGTCCAACCCAATAGTGATCTCTATCTTTAAAATCTGGTTTCAGTTCTGGCAGCACTTTAAATTCAAAGCCCCATCCACACTAGCACCCCTATCAAATAATCATTTGTTCCCCACCCTCTGTAATAGACTGTGCTTTTCTTATATGAGAACAAAAGGGACTCAAATTCATCAGAGAACGCTGTGAATGTGATGTTTCGTCTAGTTTTCAGAACCTGAAAGATAAACATACTCTTTCTGGACACAGCCTTTTTCGGTATTTTCAAATAAGATACTCAGTTCAAGCTCAGTTCCCACCTTTTCTGCATGCACCCCCTAAATTACCTTGGGACAAATGTCTGGAGATTCTGCCCAACCAAAAGGGTATATTTCACAAATACATAATCATCTTATGTCATTGGATACACTTACTCTTTTTAAAACAAAGTTATCTTAAAGTTTTAAAGACTAAAGATTAAAGTTCCAGTGATTGTCACACACCTGAGCTTGTGAAATTTGTTCTCCGCATTTGACCCATCCCCTGAGGGGGTGGTGAGCAGCAGCCCTGATTCTGAGTGCCAAGCATGGAGGCAATGAGTCCCATTTTTATAGTCTTTGGTATGACCTGGCCGAGGATCGAACCCACGACGTCCCAGTCTCTGGGCGGACACTCTACCACTAGCCACTGAGCTGGTTTTTTCTTGGGACATTGAATTGGGAAGAAGAAGATTTCTGGGATGCAGCTATCAAGAGGATATATTCATCATCATCCAGTGCATGCCTCAGGCTCATACCATTCAAGGTCTTGCGCTGTACCTACTTAAGTAAGGCAAGACTTGCAGAGATCTACCCAAGTGTTGACAATAGAGTGTCTGCTGCCGTAACACCCCTGCAGACGTTACTCATATGCTCTGTCTTTGTCCCAAGCTAAAGAACCTCTGGGCCTATGTTTTTGGAGCCTTGTCTGAAATTTTGAAAAAGGATCTGCAGCTCTGCACTCTCACTGTTTGGTTTTCCAGAGGACCTTATTACTCTGACTGCCAGACGGGCTGATATAGTGGAATATGCGTCTCTATTAGCTTGTTGCAGAATTTTGCCAGAATGGAAGTCCCCTAACCCCCCATCATCCTCTGCCTGGCTTAAAGACCTGGTATTTTTTCTCAAAGTTGAGAAGATAAAATTCACTCTCAGGGGTTCTGAAGTCCGTTTCTAGGAGAAATGGCAATGCTGGAGAGTTTATTTGAACAAGCTTCGAACACTCCCTCATGAACAGGAGAGGAATATTTTCTAAATGTACAAAACTGCTATTCACATTCATGCACTGTTATTTTAAAAGACCTTCTTCCTTTTTTTCTATTGTGCTTTATGTTTTACATGGAATCTATGTCATTGTATGTTCAACCTGTATTTTCATGGACTTTCGAGGTAGGAGTGGGAGAGGATGGTCGGGATGTGGGGAGGGATGTTTGCAAAGATGGAAAGAAAAATGGAAGGAAAAGTATTGTCTCAACTGTAGTTCTGTATGGTTTGCAGCTATCCTTCAATAAAAAACATCTTAAAAAAAGAAAGGGATTTCTGGGAGAAAGCTCACAAGGAAAACTTCCCCCATGTGCTATCGATCCATTGAAGCAGGGAAAAACATAGTCGTCGTTTTCTGCAAATGACAAAACTGCATCTTAGTCACTCACTGTTTTACTGGTGTGTAATTGTAACTGGTCATTGCTTGTAACTACTAACTGTAATCTGTCTGTAATATAAAGCCTTCAGATATCGCCAATGTGACAAAGACAAATTTGACTTTAGCCTGACATTGCCTAAATATGTTCCATGTAACACTCTTACAGATGTTTCAAGAAAGGAAAAAAGTGTGTGTGTGTGTGTGAGAAAGGAGAGCAGGATCAACCCAAGGAACAACATTGAGCAATCAAGCGAGCTGAGGTAAGATCCAGGCTATATTTCCTCCTAAGCTGCTAAAAATACCTGTTCGTATGAGAGCGGGCGGTCCGGGGGAGGCGGGTGGTCTGTGCTGCTGATACGGCGGCCGTGCTGAAGCCGCTTTCTCACCGGTGTTGTCTTTCAACAGCTGGCACAGAGCCCCCAAGTAGACCACCGGTGCTCATACTGCTGAATCACTGCAGTGCTGTCACTGACTTCAGTGACTGTATGAGGTGGATGTTCAGGTTAATGTGAAGTATCTTCATGAGAGAGGGTTTATTGCAATGTGTCTCTGCAGTGTGACACAGGTTTTTGACAGGTGAAAACAACTCCTCCCTAATACCCACTATAGAATTATGTGTATGTATTGTGTGCATTTGTGGAAGACTGGCCGATTAGAGATGAAAAATACTGTAGTTAAAGATTCATGCCTCTTATTTGGTCTTGAAATTAGCAGCATGAAATAAAATGAGCTCCTTCATTTGATTATTCTTAAATTCACAGAATAAAATATTCTTCAAAGGAAATCTGGACAGTTTAACAAATGCGTCCCAGAATGTCAACAACCAACCTTTGCACAGTGTACCTTGACATGTAAAGTCCATGACCAAATGTCAATATATGATGAGGATAGAGAGACTTTTGGACAGGAAAATACAGGAAATTAAAGCCCCTAGATGTCGATTCTCACATTTCTGACTTGAGTCCCTGTGATCGTACCAAAAACACAGGCAAACGTCAGTGCAAAATGCATGCCATCAGAATAATTTTACAAGACATAAATCACATGAAAATCCTAAACATCGTGGCTTTAGTGAAAATTAAGTTACCAGGTCAATAATCCTTTAACTGGAGTGAAATATTCCAGTACTCCTTTTATTCATGATTGTAGGAGAATTGTGTGTATGTCACCATGTTGCTGTGTAAATTTTTAGGGTAGTGATATTGCCAGAGAGGCCCATTCCCTCCCCTAACTGTCACCATGCATTATGTGGTACAATTTACTCATTAAAAACTCTGTCAGAATAGAAGAAAGTTTGCTTCAACAAATCTCATATTTCCCAAGAAACATGAGAAAAACAAGAGACAAAATGTGAGAAAAACACACAAACAGAGAGTTAGAAAGCGAAAGAGAAAACAGGCCTGAAAAGAGTGAAACTAATTAGAAGCTGAAGTGAGATAAAGGGGGGGGGTCTCATGTTTGAAACCACCAAACATGACCTCAACAAGATCCAAATGGGAATTAAACTCCATTTAAGTCATTAGAGGGCTTTCAGCTCTTTGTAAATGGGACCAGTGACCACCACTGGGGATGTAAACAACACTGCTCGCATAATGTTCATTACGTGACTCACAGATCTGTTGACATTGTTTTGGTGAAACCACGAACTGAACCATAACAGCTTGATGCATTTAACCTTAATTCATCGTGGAGATGTGTTTTTGCTGAGAAAGCACAAACTTTCCCAGCGCTGTCATTCTGTGTGCAGTTCATATGTTACACACTTTGACTTCTGGGACCTCAACAGTGCAGATTAAGACTGTTGTACTGTCGGCCACCGAGCAACAGGAGGACTTATTTATCTCACACTCCTGTTATCCCTGAAGGAAACGTTTCCCAAAGCAACACTAAGAGCAAGATGATCAACAAGTCACTGGAGCTCCATTAATTTTCTGTGGTGAGCAACCTCGTGATGATGGACAGTCAAGTAGCTTCTTGTCGAGACAAACAAACACAGGACTTTGACCCAGGAGACCAGGGTTCAGGTCCAGTGTTAAATGAAAAGTCAATGTTTATTTAAGGGAACCATTTAACTACACATCCCACTTACTTACTTACTTATGGCACCAGCACAAATATCAAGGAAAAAAAAACAGTTTAACAAAATCTGCAAGTCTACAAAATAAGGCAGGCAAAATGCTTTGCTTCTGAAGCGCTCCCACTGTGGTATGACACTGTGCATTGGATGAAGACAAAATTGGGTCACAGCCCTGGCAGCTGGAACGCAGCCCAGCTGCGCCTGGTGGAACTGTCCCTTCTGGCTCCATTGTAGTTAAGGGTGCTTTCAGACCTAGAGTTGTCTTGCTTTGGTCTGAATCAGGGACTAATTTTGTTGCAAAGTTGTAAAATTGCCTAGAGTTGGTTCATGTTCTCACGGCAGCATTTACAAGTGGACCAGATCAAATGCCTTGTGTGAGAAAGCTGCTTTTGATTGGTCAGAATTTCCATGCAGGAAAAATCCAGAAAGTAAACCAAACGTTGAAGAAGAGTACACTTGCAAGATAAATGTGACACTTTATAATGTCACAATAGAGGGACAACTACGCAGGTTGATTTTAGCGCTGCTCATCGTGGACTATATTGCTGTCATTGTTCATTTTGACGCATTGGATGTGCTGAATGTGCATATTAAGGCAGTACAGGAGGAGGTGCACATTAATAATCCTCCAGGACTGTAACATGCTCATGCTTGTGCTTGTTCTCACAACAAACAAAGCATATCAGAGTTCATATGTAACCGGACTGAGACCACCTCTTCAAAAAGGTCATGGTCTGGTTGTTTTGGTGCACACCCAAGTGTGATTGCTGTGTTCACACCTGCCATTAGAACTGCACTTAGGGGGCAAACGAACTTGAGTTCCATTGAACCGAACCAAACAGGGCAGGTGTGAAAGCACCGTAAGTCGACAGTGAAGGTAACAAAAACGGTTGACTTTTATCTCGTATTCTGCCTAACTTTTGTTAGGAATTACTCTGCAGATGCTCTGGTTCAAAATGAGACAAAACTTTTCTATGGATGTATGTTTTTGAGCCACACACTAGGCCAAAATGTGGCCTGTGACAGACGGGAAGACTTGTCATTTTTAGCTGGGCTGATTTCTGGAAAACTTGCAGCCCTTAATGGCCAGTAAGGGAGGAGTCAGTGAGGGTTAAATACAGTCAGTTAAAGCGTTTTTTCTAAAAATTGTGAATCACCACAACCATGAGAATTTTTTTTTTACCGTACAGTCATAAATGTGCACAAAACAGTTGAGGCTGGTGGGTCCAGTAGTTTGTGAGATGAACTCTGGAAAGACAGATAGACACACTCACACATGCACACACACAAATGCATGATGACATTCGCCATCAACATTCTTTGTTGGGGTGATGGTAGTCCAGCTCTGTATCTCCAGGAATATAATAAACAAGTCTGCCCACACCATGTATTCATTTACCACAACCATAGTCTTTCCCTACATAAACCATACATTAACAATCGTGAAGTCACTTTGATGTTTCTACACTGAAAAAAACTGCACTGTCCACTTACATACTGGGCCTGTGGACATTTTAGTATTATACATGTGTTTTTATTCTTTATTATCATTTATATCCTTTATTTAATGTTCTAACTATCATTTTCACACCTACTGTTATTATTAAGTCTTATTGCACACTTGGCCTTTTCAGCACAAGCATGCACCATTTACAGTTTTAACATGTAAAACAATAAAACCTTTGAATCATGAACTGTAATGTGCATATATGGCAGAAAAATAATGAGATCCGTGTGTGTGTGTGTGTGTGTGTGTGTGTGTGTGTGTGTGTGTGTGTGTGTGTGTCTGCAGAGGTGTGGAGTCAAGTGTTTAAGAGTGTGCAAAGAGAATCCAAAACAAACCATGAAGGGAGTTCCCAGTGCAGGTAAGGGAAAATCCTTGCTAATCACAGAGGCTTATACTGTATATCCCAAAAAGCAGTGGGTACTTAGTGGGCCAACCCCCACCAAACAAGGGCCAACTGAAGAATACGCACACCAACAGGCAGTGCACACGAACACACACCAGCAGACTGGGCAAGACTGGGCTGTCATATGTTTTAATCTGGACAGCGCAGAGGCCAACAGCTGATCGAGACAGTGGTAGATCAGCAACTCTCATGTTCTGTGAGGTTAAATTACAGTTTTTCCTAATGTAGCCTGGCTTTGAAGAGAGCAAGACAACAGCTTCAGTTCCCCATCAGACTATCACTGTCTGACCATAAGGTACACATTGATTTTTTTTTCTAGGTGGACCTTTTTTTGGTAGGTAAAATACGTTTTGCTGCTGCCACCATCCACAGCAGTACATCACTTAGCTTCTGTGTCACTACTACTGCCTGCTTTTCCAAACTGAGGGTGTGCCAAATGACATCTACTGTGAAGATCCGAACTAAGGTTTCAAAGTCCTCTCGCAACTTCTGAATTTGAACAACTACTGGAGCTTGATTTAAGAGATATAAATTACATCATGGTTTATTTATAAACTGATTTTGGTGGATAGTAAACATTTCCAGAGCAGTCATCAGGTTTTCCATTTGAAACGTCAACGTAACACCCTGCTTTTTAAAATTTTGTTTACAAAGGCTTTCATTTGCTAATTAACCATAAAAGAACCATGTCATGCATTTAAAATCCATTTCAAAATAAAACCAAAAGAGACATTTCCTTTCTTAATCACTCAGCCTTTTGTTATACCAATCTGACAGCGTGCAACTCTCACAATATGGACACATATACATACATACTGTGTGCGTATGGATATGGACATAATGTATAAACACACACACATAAACGCAGACCACATGTTTAAAGTAGACACACACAATAAGCCCACGCCCGTCAGATGACAGATGATGAGTCTTTGTGGAGAGGAAATGAGCTGGATCAGTCGTAGCAACAGGCCTGTTACCACGTGAACGCCCAGTGTAAACACACCAGCACCACACACACATGCGTAACACACATCGGACTGTAATCAAAATCTGATGCCAGAAGGTTTCAGCTGGGTCACTGACACACTCCTCTCATTATCCATTACTGAACCGTGAAATGCAAATTTCTGTGTAAGAGTGTCCTGCTGTACGCTGTATTCTCCATGCTGCCGAGTTAAACTGTCATGAGCCATGTGAGAATGATTGAGCTTGGCAGGTAAGGTTAACACGCACGGAAAGGTGATGAGAGAGTGAAAGTAGGAGAAGGTTTACCAAAGAAGGGAAGAAAGATGGGCAGAGAGAAAGAAAGAATGAGACGAACAGCGGTGAAGGGCAACGGTCACATCTGGTCAGAGTTAGTGTTTAAGAGTGGAATGGATGGACCGACAGGAGGTCTCACACACACACAAATACACTCATACACAAGTGTTTTTGTTACAGTGCTTGCATAAATGTCCTCTCTTCTCCAAAATATTCAGATGAACACACACTTTAACATTCAACCACATCACGTTCTCTGAGTCCTAAAAATCTACATAATATTCCTCGCTCTATCCAAACTCCATCACAATAAACAAAGCATGCTGTAACTTTAATACATTCAGCTCCTGGTCCAGTACGCTCAGAGAGATTCCCTGAGGATTTTTCAGTTCAGCGGGAGTTCAGAGAAAGATCAGGGTCAAGTCTTTGTATATTCCAGGAAACATTAAAACCGACCTACGAATTAGTTGCCACTTATGAGAGATGCCCGGATAAAAACAAAGGGATTTTTCAAGCTCGACACACCAACATGTTCCCTGAATGTTGTTTGATTGTTACTGTTTTGGTTTGCATTGATGTGTGAAGGCCTGAAGCCACATGAAAGACTTTTTTGTCACGATAATTCACACCAATTTAAATATGTGGCAGACATTTGAACTCCTTAAAGGGGACCAATTATGCTTTTCCTTGTTTTCTTTCATATATATAATGTTACAATGTTGGATTGTCATATTAAATGTGGCCAACGTTTTATATATGAGGTCAGCATATATATAAGTAATCCCTGTGAACAAACATTTTAACCTTCAGACCACTCTGAATACTCTGTTTTCAATGTTTTTTCTACTTTTGAGACAAGGTGACGTTAGCTCATGATGGATTTCTTTCTGCTCCAGGCACGCTACTGCAAGTGTTTGTAATATGTAGCCAGCCATGCTATATGTAACTACATGCTAACATCAGGGAAACATGTTAAATTAGTTGATGAAGTTGTGAATTTCTCCCTGATGTTAGATCATATTCCTGCTGGAGCATGTGCGGTTGAGATTTGAAGCTATCATTGGTGATTTTTATCTGGAGAAAGTGCCCCTTTATGCAGTCATACCCCAGCTTCAAGTAAAGCCTAGTTGACATTACACGATTTTCACCCTGATTTCGCGTCACGCAGACTATTGTAATCTTTTGAGTGTTCATACCTGGTGACGTGTGTTTCTGTCAGCGGGAGTCTCGCCAACTGTGTTACCACCTGTGTGTGCACACCACAAAATTTCTCCACTGAGCCCTCGCCGACAGAGCCCCAGATAAGGCCGTGACATCACCAAACTTGGAGACGACTCATTGTAAAGGCATGGATATTCTTTATTATCCTGGGTCCAAACACAATGCGTGATCCTGTGGACGCCGCCATTGTTGTTGTTGCTTGCCGGCCGGCTTGACTCAGTGTTGCTAGATCTTGGGAGAGAAACAAGCAACCAGGGCTATGGAAACAAGCCCAAAAGAAGCGACTGCAGTCCAACATACTATCATGCGTTTAAATAACTTATTAGACGCATATATAGAGGAAGGTGACGTTTAGAGAACAAGCCCGAATAAGCAACTTCACTTTAGAAACAAGCCCAAAGTCACGGCTAATAAGCGGACGTGGCAGCCCTGCAGCTTGTCCTCCTCACATTTCTTCCGTCCTCCTGCGTGCTGATGTGGGACATATCCCGCCTCTCATTGGCTGATGCAACTTGCTCGTAGGCTTGTTCACACATGAGGACTCATCGTGGCAGACTATCTGCCGACTCACCTCCGACCCAAGGTGGCTCTCAAGATCCTTGGCGACATCAAAATTGCGGTGAAAATCATGTAATGTGAACTAGGCTTAAGTTGTTACATGTAGCTACATGCTAACTTCAAGAGAAACTTGTAATCTTGGTTGCCCATGTTGCAAATTTCTGCCCAATTTTGAATCATGTTCCAGCAGCTTTTATAAGTGATTATTCACAGTAGAAAGTGTTGCTATACAGTCATTCACTTGGCTGCAATAACAGCACAAAGACAGTGAGATACAAAGGACCCAGTAAGCTGACCAGTCACAGCAGATTGTGCTTTTGGGGGGAATTCAATCCAACATAAGTTTGTAATAACTGACCCACTGGTTGGGCCACTGAGGTTTGAGGTTTGAGGTTTGAGG
The DNA here is from genome assembly GCF_041903045.1 of Epinephelus lanceolatus. NCBI lineage: Eukaryota > Metazoa > Chordata > Actinopteri > Perciformes > Serranidae > Epinephelus > Epinephelus lanceolatus. Next base: position 41,503,725 of record NC_135736.1, read on the forward strand.
AGCTCAAGGGCAGCCCCCATATCCCCAGATTTCCTCCCAGATACTGTTGCTGTTTGGAAACCCAACGCTGATCACAGTTCAGTCTCAAAACCTCAACAGTGAACAGAACTACTTTAACAGAAACTCAAGGAGTATGATCAACATGCTAATAGAACATATTTATATTAAGAAAATATGTATGATTGACCATCATTCTAAAGTAACTATGTTGATTGTTTTGCACCAATACAACAACACAAATTCCTTGTATGTGAAAACCTGAGGGCTGTCCTCCTCCAAAATACAACCACATAGGTCATGTGTACAAGCAGCTTATTATAACCCATATTTATATTTTTTGTTAGGCGGCAACTTCTAGTGGCCGTAGTAATGATAAGGGGATCAAAGAAGTAAGTCAGGTGATGTAGTATAGAGAGTGACAAAGTCCATATAGGCAGGGGGTCAGGGTGAATGGAGTGGTCAAACAAACACAAGACTTTGACCCTGCAGACAGCTGTTTGTATCCAAAAACACTGATGTGTGAAGGCCTGAGGTCAACCAAAAGTCGACGCTGAGTTATGTTAATAGTGTAACGTAGTTAAGTATGTAACATCACATATCATCGCATTCCACATGTCACGTTAGTAACAAATGTACTTATCGTAACTCAAACCGTGATTTTTTTAACCTAACCATGTGCAACTGCAACTGTCCACGTTTTAAAACTGCAAGCATTATTAGACATATATGACCTATTCTGTTGTTAAGATATGAAGACATGATGATCTTCTGCCATCAGTAGGGTGGAAAGACCCTGTGGATCATATTAGAGGGTAGGAGCAAACAACCTACAGTATGTGGCCAAATGAGTTACAGGACTTGTTGGAGGTACTACTTGGCAATAAACCTGATTCTCATTCTGAGGTAAGCGGCACAGTGATGCAGTCGTTTGCATTCTGCTTCACAGTAAGAGGGTTCCTGGTTCAAACCCAGGAAGGGAGGTTTGACCCTGGGGTGGGGCCCCTTCTGTGTAGACTCTGCACATTCTCAGCGTGGGTTTCCTCCAGGTACTCCAGCTTCCTCCCACAGTCCAAAGACATGCAGGTAAGTTGGTGACTCTAAATTGGCCGTAGGTGTGAATGTGAGCATGAATGGTTGTCCGTCTTACTGTGACAGCCCTGTCCTGGGTGTACCCCGCTTCACTCCCAATGTCAGCTCGGATAGGCTCCAGCCCCCCTGCAACCCGTAACAGGATAAGTGGTTATGGAAAATGAATGAATGAATGATTCTGAGGTAGCCCAAATGATCAAACCTTTCAAGACTGGGTATTTCTTTATATTTGCATTTATGATAAAAATGAAAAAGAGAATGGCATTTCATGAACATTGTATTCTATTTAAACCACACTGTTAAAGTGGGACATGGCTGTACATGACTGTAGAGACAAGTTAGAGGTGCCCTTTCTGAACCCAACAACAGCCAGAGCAAAGATCCCTCACAGCTCTGAACATGTTTGACTCATTTCCCTTCAAACTGAGGTGAAGAGAGAAGTTTCTTTTTTTTTTTTTTTTTACAAGTTCCTCTTTCAGACAATCCCACCTGTTGAGGGACCATCAGCCTTCCTCCTTCTGTTTCCAAACATCTGTGCCTGTCAAGCCATGCAACACTTTACACACCACAGACCAAACACCTGCTTATCCCCTGAAGGAAATCATAAAACGTCATCAGCAAACACAGACACCTGAGATAGACACTGTTACTGCACCATCGTCAGTCCCACCTGCGTGTGGTCTGGCATCAAATGAAACCTGGATTATGTGGACTAAGCAAACAAAGTGATAGCTTGGTAAGCAGAAGGCGGAGGCGTTGTAAACTTTCCAGTACGCTTGGACTCTTGTTAAAAGCCGTGAGAACTGTTGTGTCCTGGTGTTTATAGCTGACTGGAAAGAGGAAGAGCAGACGTTCATCTCACAAACAGGAGGACAAGGTGAGCTGTAAATCTGTTTGATCACTACAGCAACAGGCAGTGCTGAGCTATCTCTGTGGAAGCCATTTTGGCAGAGTAGAGTGGCCAGAGTCCACAATTATGCCAAAATTGGTCACATTGAAACCAGATGTTATTTTTAAAAAGAATCTGAGTAAAAAGAAACATTTGGTCCAGACTTGTTGAACATTAATCTGATGACGTCCTGAGTGCTGGTTCACACTAATCCATCTCTTGGTGCCGTCACAGCAGAATTATGGGTACTTGTGTTTGAAGCCTTGCATTTATCAAAAGTTTAGAGGTAAAAGTGCAAAAACAGGGACTATTTTTACAACCTCCATAACACACAAATGTTTTTCATTATTGAATATGAACCGGGTCTTGGAAGCACAATGATGCATGAAGCAGCAGGAGAATTGGATTGGCTGCTAAATACACTCGAGTCAGCGCTAAGTATGTCAGAAAAAAAAAAAAAAGTCACATTGTTGGCCAAATCTCCTGTTGCTTTCCAAAAGTGGAAAGGTACTTCATGTCCAAATATCTTATGACTTCAGGGAGACAAGAGTCCAACCAGATCTCACAATCACATCTCTTGATTGCAGCAACAAATCTCCATCCAAGTTGATTCAAGGCAAAGCTTGGCTCCACTCCCCGCAGTCTGAGCTGGGACCAAACCGAGTGCAAATGTTGTTCAGCCCTCAGGACAGAGAGGCAACAGAGTATCATCAGCCTTTTATCAGGGTCAGAGTTTGAGCTGCAGATGCAGTTCAAGGAGTTGATTCTGCATGGAAGTCTTTCTTTCTGACGTCCTTTTCTGGATGGTGGTGAGTAATTAACATGTAGCCTTTGCATGCTCCATTTACAGAGCCAAAATCATCTGCTGCTGGGAGTTGGTGGAATGTGCACCGTATAAACATTAAATTACAAAGTGTGTGTTTCTGTACGTGTGTCTCTCCTCATGTGCAATCAGGATAATCAACATTTCTATCACATAAAGGCCCAGTGCAGTGATGCATTAATATGTGGTGATGACTTTCTCTCTGCAGTGCCACAGCTGTTACAACAGCGGAGAAAAATAACCCCCTCTGAGTCCAGTATGCAACACATTTCTCTCCTCTCACCCTGTTTCTCTCTTTCTTTCTTTCTAGCTTTCTTTCTTTCATCTCTGCAAGTTATTTAAGTTTGCTTATGTTTTTCATTCAAGACATTCATGCACACAACTTTTTTTTTTTATATGCACTTATTTTTGTATAAAAAGGTCCAAGCAATATAGAGTTGATATTCATGCATTAATTTATTCATTTTCTGTAACAGCTTATCCCGTTGGGGGAGCCTATCCCAGCTGACATTGTGCAAGAGGTGATACACCCTGGACAGGTCGCCGGATATCACAGGTCTGACACATACTGTAGAGACAGACAACCATTCACACTCACATTCACAACTATGGCCAATTCAGAGTCAGTGATTAACCTGCATGTCTTTGGACAGTGGGAGGAAGCCGGAGTACCCGGAGAAAACCCACGCTGATGGGGAGAACATGCAAACTCTGCACAGAAGGGCTCCCCCACCACTGGGTTCTAACCCTGCACCCTGGGTTGGAACTAGGAACCCTCTTGCTGTGAGGCAACAACGCCAACCACTGCACAACCATGCCGCCCATAGAGTTGATAGTTTGCTTTAAATATGGATTCCAAAAGCTCAGTCGCAGAGTCTAGCTTAATCCTAAATCACATTATCAAGTTGATATTGTTGCGTTCATTCTCGTCGCCTTTGCTAGCCTTACTTAAGACACATTCCCTACTTCAAACCGTCTCAGATGGTTTGGTACCAAATAGGGATGTCACAAGAGGCAATCAGCATTGCCAGGTGTACAATGATTATCGTATTTGTATGATAATTTGGCCCTCTGTACGATTTACGATCAGTAATCCCAAAAACGGCCAAATGTACGATAATTTGACCATTTCATGAATGTGTGGTTGTAATCAGTATGCCGGAGTTTTTTTGTGAGCCCTGAAGACATCTGTTCCCATGTGACATGTTTCCAGCCAATCACACTTTGCTTAGCGTGAGATACGGGTGATGTTTGTCTCTGAACAATGAGCATGACTGGTTGAATGGTCAGCTGTACCTGCCCCATGAGGCGCTAGGACCCCTCAGGATGTTGAGCGAGAATGAGATTCAAAACAGAAGATGAAGAAGAGCAAAAAAAAGAGGCAAGGAAAATGGAAAAAAAGTAAACCAAAAAAATAAATAAAAATCAAGTAGGATTGTTATTTTGGTTATGACGGATGTACGATAATTTCCCTCAAAATACCATAATTTTGAGTCTCTGGTACGATAATCTTGCATTTCCCACCTGGCAACGCTGGAGACAATACTTTGGTACCACGTTGACACCAAAATTCTGAAAACATGATGGCACTCCTCAGGCTGTATTTGATGAATCATTTACAATAGGAGCATTTATATTTATATTGTGGTTTCTATGCTTCAAACGCCAGCAGCATAATGAGGCGCTGAGCATCTTTTCTGTGCTGAGGGTTTGCTGTTTTTCTTTCTTGTCGCTGAGTTGAAAAATGTTCAATTTTGAGTATAACTTTTTACCCAGCAATCCAATCATAGTGGAGGAGGGGCGGGACAAATAGCCTACCACAAACACCAACTGTCACATCGTACATGTACAACAAGAATGGAGGAGAAATATGTTAATATACTGTAGGCTAATATGTTTACTTGCACACAATATCTCATGAACCCACATAGACTAATCATTTGCATTTGAAGTAGATCATCAGGAATTTATGATAACATTTATATTAAATCAAATTTAAATGTTTTTAGTAAAGGAGTGTATCTTGTTTTGTTTTTGTTTTTATAATAGTATCGAATTGGGTTTTGTGAAATTTATTGATATTGACTACTTAATTTATGGTATCATTGCCTAGTGTCAAGATCATCTGTTCAGCACAGGCTGCTACTGTGGAAAATCTCTGCTGTTTCAGTTTGCAGTAATGCTGGTGAAGTGTTTACTATGGTAAAATAAAGGGATCAGGGAACACAGATTGATGCTTCAATCAAGCCTTTCTTTATTGAGCAGGCCTGAGAGAGTATTCTGGCACACACAAAAGAGTACAAAAAAGAGCGTTTGCTATTTTAATAGTATAGCAGAGTGCTTTAAAGAAACAAGTCCTCCATCACATCAGCTCCTGCACTTCCTCATGTATCTTGAGGTCAAGAACTCGTCTTGTCTGGAACATCACATACACACTAACAGGTGACCTGTAGACGATCCCCAAAATAAGGAAATTAAATCAACACACAGAATGACACCTCCATTATCATGTCTCACAAGTATCTTCTCTTGCTAACTGCTAGAAGACAGTCACCGTGAGGACACTACATACACACTGAAACAAATGCTTTTTAAAATGCGACAGCTGTTAAATCTGATAATAGAATACTTGTTTTCTCAAGTACACTTCTTATTTTTTTGCGAACATCTCATATCTCAAGCGACAGGTGCGGTTAACTGCTTAGTTATTCTGACAGTGATCTCCATCATTCACTACTCTTCATCAACATTTCCTTCACTACTTGTCTCTGTTTAACGTTAGCATGTAGAATAACAAAAGCCTAGTTTACTAAGGGTAAAAGGGCCATGAACTGGGTCAGATGGAATAGTTAGACATTTTGGAAAATATACTTATTTACAGTCTTGTCAAGAATTAGATGAGAAGGTGCCTCACTTATGTCTTTATGGTATATACTGTACGAAGCTACTGCCAGCAGTTGCTCGACGTAGCTTACCCACCAAAGACACAGTCCTCTGTAAAACCACCTGTCATTTCTGTACGTTCTAAACAAAAGGAAGTGTTAATTAGTGGACTTAAGAAGTAATGGTAGGTGAAGTTTGTCACCTTTGGTTTCACATCTTTGTGCAATGTGAGGTACCTGGCAGTAACTTCATATCATTTTAATTGCACTTATGACCATATTTGGAGAACAATATTTGTAGAACTTACAAGAATATTTGATTATTATATTTTCATTTAAAATAAATAAAACCAAGTATTCTGTTACGGCTGAACCCTCTGCTTGTATGCATATTTACACACATGCCTGCAACGTGAACTCTTGTTCTGATGCTTGAGTGTTTCTCTCTGTGAAGGAAATGGAGACTGATGTTGTAATCAGGACCGCTCTCTCCGAACACTACAACACTTTCCTGCTCTCTCTCTGTCGTTCAGTCACTCATCTCATCTCACTCCGTTACTCAACCGGTCACTCATGCACTCCCACTCACTCCTGCCTTGCTCTCTTTTCTTACCCCCAGCTCCACCTTCTTCTGTTTCACTTAATAAGCCCCAAAGCAGAGCAGCAGAGGTGGTGAAGATATGTCGAAATGTTGGGCCAGGTTTCAGAGCTTATTCCCTGGCCGCCTCCCCCCACCTCCCACTCCGTCCTCCTCCACAGGCTCCGTCTCTCCTGCCAACACACACTCAAAGCTATGAGCAGTGTTTCCAGCTACAACTTGTGTAATTTAAACGCATGTGGACTCACACTGCAGCTAATTAGGGTCTCGATGATGCGGGCATGTATGCAAAGGGTCATTTCATGTGTTGACAATACACACTAAAGTACACACAGGCTCATATGAAGCGCACACACGACAGACGCGAGCCTTCTTCCTCCCCCTGCTGACACAGTGCAGCTCTGAGTTCACCTTTTCCGGTCAAGACCGGCTGCACGTCTGGAACCTCACAGCCCAACAGGACTGACCAAAGCCTGGGGAGAGAGAGCGCAGACCGTGGGCGTCCAGTAGAGAACCAGACAGAGGGAGGCAGACAAAAATACACAAAAGGTCCTCAACCATATGAGGTCGAGGCCCAAGAGAAGGCTGCTTCTTACCAGATCTCTTCAGCTGATTTCACTCATTAGACGTTTAGATAAAAGAAGGGAGGTAATTCATGAAATCAGCTTATGTAATGTTTGCTTGAAATGAAAACCTGCAGATGCCTCAGCCTCCATGCCTAATAACCGAGGGCTGCTGGGAAAACTAGCACTGCGTTATGGCACAATACAAGAGGTGAGCACCAGAGTTCAAAGTAGCCAGATCTCTGAATCTTATCTGAATGATTGGTTCATCGATTCATTCATCAGGGGCATGTTCAATCTAATAAGGCTGTGCACTGTTTCACTGCAGTTTCCAGGCTGAATGTCATTCATTCATTTATTCATTCATTATCTGTAACCGCTTATCCTGTTAGAGGTCACGGGGGGGTTGGAGCCTATCCCAGCTGACATTGGGTGAGAGGCAGGTACACCCTGGACAGGTCACCAGACTATCACAGGGCTGACACACTAAGACAGACAATCATTCACACTCACATTCACATCTATGGCCAATTTAGAGTCACCAATTAATCTGCATGTCTTTGGACTGTGAGAGGAAGCTGGAGTACCCTTAGAAAACCTACGCTGAGAATGTGCAGAGTCATTGGGCATTGGGCGAGAGGCTGGGTACACTCTGGACAGGTCGCCAGACTATCAAAGGGCTGACACATGGAGACAGACAACCATTCATACTCACATTCAAGAAACCAGTTAATCTATCATGCATGTCTTGGGGTACCTGGAGGAAACCCACGCTGACACGGGGAGAACATGCAAACTCCAAACAGAAGGGATGCCCCACCCCAGAGTTCAACCCCCCCCATCCCCGATTTGAACCAGGAACCCTCTTGCTGAGAGGCAACACTGCTAACCACTGCACCATCATGAATGACGTTTCCTCAGTACGGTGTGCAACAGGCTTTGAAGTACATTTTCTCTTGTTTGGTGTGTGTGAGAGGTGTTACCCAACCCCATGTTGGTTATGTTTTGCTGGGGCTGGACGTGCCACAGGTGTTGTACCCACCGACATCTATTTTAGCCAGGTGGAGAAACCATGGATCAATCGGAGCTTTGGGGACAGGATTGAAAAAAATGCTTCCAACATCTTTAAATTCTTTTAAGGTAACATCATCAAGTAAGCAAAAGTAAAACTTTGTCAATGTGACAAGAAACAATATGATTTATGAATAAAGCATGGTTTGAATTTGGAGGAACACTTAAGAGAACACTGGCATTATATATATTACTTGTCTTTGTCTCATTGATGTGGTAATTATACCAAGACACTGGTTAAAAAAACACAAAAGAAAGCAACTTTTAGCTTGACGTTTGTTCATATACCACCAAAAGGCATTTGACTGTAAACAATAAACCCAATGACTCCGACTTCAACAAATCCACATTGTGTATGATGCTGCAATAAACAATCAGATTTTATGAATGTCTCGGGCAGACAACAGATGAAACCGTTTTGTTCCAGCCATGCAGAAACATGGTTTAAAGCCAACCCTATAACTGCAGCCCCAAAAAAAGGTGTTCTGTAACCAACTGCTTATTTTATCCACTTGGAACAGACTACAGGCACTTGGTTGCCTATTTCCACATCATCAGTACCACACTCATTACTCTCTGGGTTTTTAGTACTTACTCTAAACTTTCCACAACTGTAAAAGCCATCAGGAGTAGGAGACTGAGCAGTGAAGGGCTGTTCTCTTGTGAATTTGTGCACTCTGTGGAGCACCATGCCACAAATGTTGTTAGTAAGAAATAGTGCAACAGTTTTAAAGGACAGTTTGACCACTGGATAAATGAATGAGTTATCCTCTATCTATCAGATTGCCTTTGAGCAAGGCACTTAACTCCTGACTGGTCCAGTGAAGCAGCTTAGTGACACTCTGTAGCACAGTAGCTCCCAGGTGTTAATGTGTGGAACTGTAAGTGTAAAGTAGGATGTCAGAGAAAGACACTGTGAGCTTAAAGTGGAGTGGCTGAAATCTCGCACGTCTCACCTCCCCGACATGACCCCCCTCTGGACCCCCAGGCCAGTTGTGTTTACACTGCGGTGTCAACATCTGTGTACATTCCACCCAAACAAAAGAGCTGCGCCGAGCGCTCCGCAGAGCCGAGATTAAGGCAGGCATCTGTTGTAAAACTGACAGGAGGGGAGAGAAAGAGAGCAGGACCCTCTTAACCTCAACTCATACTACACACACACACACACACACACACATGAACTCACTTTGATCAAGCCTACAGAGGGAAGGCAGCAAGCTTGAAACACTCACACCCTCCATTTACGCCAGTGACATTTTAGAGTAGTCTTAAGGAAGAAACACACACACACATGCATACACTGAATGGTAAACACTGAAACCACAAGTGCTCAGAGTGTTTGTATTTTCTGTGCCATAGTGACTGGAGAGGCCGTAGCGGACTGGTAGTCGCACCACAGTCTAAACATTATGGTCATGGAAGGCAGAGGAGGATGCAGACTCAGTCATTATACCTCCAACATACCAAGAATTTGACTTTGTTTTAGCCTTTACTGACATTTTGCAGTGTGGTAGGTGTCTGGGATTTTTCCCCCAGCAAAGAGACGTAGGTAAGTAGGTCAGTTTATAAAATGTTCTTTTAAAAGTGCATAAAATTGTACTTTTTTTGGGTATTAGTGTGTGTTCTCAAAATGTACTTTCTTTTTAATGTGTCCATAAGTACGACATCAAAGTTGTGTTAAACTCAATCATCTGTAGTTGACATAAAGATATGTTTATAAAGATACAGATGTGTCCACATACTTGTGGCCGTATGAAGGAGAGAAGACAATATACTTTAATAGTCGGCTAGAAGAAATTCAGTTTTTCCACTCTGTTGTAATATACACACAGGCCTGAAATACACACATGCAAAAACCTAAACTTGCATTAAATGGAGAGATGTCAGAGCAAGGGGTTTGCCCATGAATGGGCGCTCTGAGAAGTTGGGGGTTCAGAGCCTTGTCGTGGCCTGAAATGGCTGATTTCACAGCAGCTTTTCTAAAAAATGTTTATTAGTGGTTTTTGCAGTAAAAATGTGAGGGCAGCTGCAAACTCACTTATTATGAGTATTCAGTGTTTCCACAGCATTAAAATCTATTCATGATGGTGGTGATGGGGGGCAGCAACAGCTGATAGCCATCAGCTTGTTGATGTTATTCAACACAGCACTAAAGAACCATCTCTGAGATGCTCTCCCCCTGCTCCCTCTGCCTGGTTAGCAAGAGCTAACACATCACAACCATAGACTGTAAAAATAATGGATGTAGCTAACGGCACCCGTTAGTTTGTGGACTCAGGTTTTGAAGACTTGTGTTTGGCAATTCAGTGGTCACCATCTTGGTGTTTTGGAGCCAGAAGTGACCATATGTGGGCAAGAGGGTGGCACTGTGGAGGAACAAGGGGTTGATGCGCAACTTTAAGCCTCAATAAAATGTAAACAGATGAGTTACATCTAAATTCACCCCCCCCTCTCCCCCATTCATTTGTCATGAATATTAAAATTAGCTATAGAGACAGCGCTCTTTGTACCAGACTGTAAACATGTGTATTTCTGCTGTAAAGTTGGGCATTTTAACATGTGGGTCTACGAGGATTGACTGTCTTCTAGGGCAGTTTCGAGCAGTTTCATCTCCGGAGGCTGCCGCTTGATCACAACGAGATCTCATCACTTCTCATCATATTTCTGCACTGCACCACTGGTTAACATCCCACACTAAGCAGTTTATCTCACACCAAGACTGAAACAGCTCCGCTCTGTCGTTAAACCTGTTGTTAACCACAGGGTAATGTTAGTCCTGTGATGCTAACAGTCAGCCCTGTCACTATACCTGCTGGACTCTGTCCCAGGCACAGGGCTCCGGTCCTGGAGCAGCATTCTCACAATCAAATGAACACACCAAATGCAGCTCTACAATGAAACGAACTGTTTTAATTGTAAAATTTGCTGTAAAGCTGCAGTGATTGGACAAAACTGACAGGTCACCCTGAATTTACGAGGATTGGCTAAATGTGCCTTAATTGCTGCGATCGCAACATCCTGGAGGGGCTGATTAATTAATACCTGTCAGGTCTTGTCCAAGTTGCATCCTTTATTACCACATCAACCATCCACAGCAGGTTTGTTGATACAGGAGTGAGTTGAAATATTGTTTAAAAGTTCATGTACACATTCATTAAATTATAAAACTGCTGGCGCCCCTGGAAGTGACTGATGTGTGTTGGTGAGCTTCGTTTTTCCCGCTAACTATAACCCAAGATGTATGACTCCTCAGGACACAAGTCAGAGGTAGAAGGTCATTTTGAGGGTTACAAGGTTGTTCAAGGCCACAGTGCCCCACACAGCTGGTGTAGTTCCCACGCCCAGGGACGCTGTATTTATTTAAAATGATTCAAAATGTGAATTTAGGGAAGAAAAAAATTTATATTCAACAATCAACAATCTTTTTCAACATGAAGAAGCAGCATGATTAACAATAACTACCCTCTGTTTTAGTCAATATCTGCACACCAGAAACAATTTTCGGCACAAGATCTTGACCTGATCTTCCATTTAGCAAAAGGAAAAGAAAATACAACCACAAGATTTTACGTCATATACATCTATGTCGATTTAAGAGACAGAGAGATGAAGAATGAGTGTGTGGCACAACAGCTTTTTTGAAGACATTTAGAAACTTCCAAGGCTGAGACCTCGAGGACATCTCAATCTGAACATGGTCATTGTACATGAGCTGGACATTTTCCTGAACTATGTTGACAAGTTAAACTCGTGACCCTTCCAGCAACTTAAACATTTATACACGCCCGACCGCCAAATGACAGAGTTCAGATACCAAAATGAGAAAGTAAGAGGACTGTATTTTAACTGGGCATTCTGACACCTTTGTCTTAAATAATCTATTCAGAATAACACAAAGTGACTCTATTTCCATTCAGAGTAATTATAGACCCTGAGCTCTTTGCACTTGCGTGTTCCTGTAATTAAAGACAAAGCGGGGGTAAAGTGAGGAAGATTCCCATCCGTTCTGGATGCGAGGCCGCAAAGCGTTGGTTAGGCTGGCACATTGCTTCTTTCTGAGTCCAGTAATTATCACTAGAAAATGGAATGAAGCCCAAAGCAGAATGATGGAGTCACTAAAATAGATAGAAATGACTTTCTTTGAAAAACACTGAAAACATGAGAATTTTTTTTGCCGTCTTTTGAGAACTACAGTGATGTGTTTGAGAACACATGAAGATCCAAAGTTCAAGACATGCTCACGAGCATCTCTGCTGTTTCTGTTTAGGTTAATCATTCATTTTCCTTGTGTACAGTTTTCCATGTGGTTCATGTTCAACCATTAATCTCTTGGTCAAATCCTACTTTCTTTAGACTTTCCGAATAATTTATAGACCCTAAAAGTGACACACAGATATGAGTTCAACAGCTGACAGGACAAAAGCACAGAATGTACAGCACTTGTCTGGACAACTACCACAAGAACAGTAATTCAACAAATAGAAAAGAGGCACTAGTTCCCGGCTGTTACTCCAGTGCCTTGTGTACCAACGTATTCACTTGTGTTTTAGGTGGGATTTATACAGTGAAATCGACGACCTACCTATGGCATAGTCTCCATGTAGACACATGGCCTGATGTGCACCTCCCCAGAAATGTAATTTCATGTTGCAGCAACGCAGACCTCCTATTTATTTCATTAATTAATTAATTAATTAATTAATTAATTAATTAATTAATTCATTCATTCATTCATTCATTTATTTTCCATAACCGCTTTTCCTGTTGGGGGTCCCAGAACAGAGCCTGTCCCAGCTGAGATGGGCGAGAGATGGAGTGCACCCTGGACAGGTCACCAGATTCATAGAGACAGACAACCATTCACGCTCACAGTCACACCTTACAGTCAGTTTAGAGTCACCAGTAAACCTGCATTTCTTTGGACTGTGGGAGGAAGCTGGAGTACCTGGAGAAGACCCACGCTGACACAGGGAGAACATGCAAACTCCGCACAGATGGGCTCCCCCACCCTGGGGTTTGAACAAGTAACCCTGTTGCTGTAAGGCAAAAATGCAAACAACTGCACCACTGTGCCGCCCCTATTTATTTGGTAAACTGAAACCCATTTCCCTCAATGGAAACATACTTTTATTTCACAGATAAAAAGCAATAACTTGAAGATATAAAGCCCCCACAGATCAGCATTTTAAGTCCTGTGTATGAAAGAGAAGGTCCACTATCTGCTAGGCTAATTTATGCAATAGAAAATGCCATAGGCTTATGCTGATGTCATTAGCATGTTTTATATATGGGAAAAAAGCATGTCTAGCAAAAGGTAATTTTTTTTTTTTTGTCTGTGAACTTTGTGAGTTATAATAGAGCCAGATTTTGTACTTTTATGTAATGTTGTCACTATAACGGCATGTTTTGTGTGTGTTTTAGGAGTGTTAGTTAAATCAATCAAACTTTACTGCACTTCACAAAAACTCAACACAGTATAGGTATAGGAACCCCAGTGCCAACTAGTGTTTTCGAGGTGTAATTGCAGAGGGATGCAGACACACCAGCACATAAGTATAAATGCTCAGGCACTGTGTAGAGCCTATGCACATATGTACAAGTATAAATTAGCCTTTATGTGACTGAATTGCAAGACGAAACATACCTGAAGCCACTGATGGTGATCTTGGGGCGGCTGTGGTTCAGGAGATACAACAAGTTGTCCAGTTCGAAAACCATTTTGTGGAATCTGAGTGGATGCAAATACGCAATTCTAATGCGATCTGATTTTTCCATCTAACCCTAATGAGAACTGCTGGAGACCAGGCCTTTTTTACACATTAACAGCCACCTCTAAAAGCAACTTCAATCTAGAAGAAATGGTTAAAGGTTTTATTGCCTGATCCTGCCAAAGTCCCACTGAGTTAAAAACTCCCTTGGCTCCTTTTTGTTTCAGTTCAATGATCTCACTAAATCTGACCAGTTTCAAATAAGTTGAGAAGAAAAACTCAGAGCAGACAATTTAAATTCTCTCCCATCCATCAAAGATTCTATCAAATACATTTAGAGGAACATTTATCTCTCAGTGAAATGACCATTAACTTCTCTGTGTGTGTCTGTCATTGCTCTTGGCTGTATGTTTGTCGATGGCGTTACTTTTGCACAAATTATATTTTCTGTCTCAAATCCTTCCAGCTTCAGCCAACTGTTATCCCTCTGTCTATTTTCTTTGTCCCATTTTGCCCTAATACCCTGCAACTGCTTCTGGCCAGAGTGTCATTATAAATAATTAATTATTAATCAACTGTCCTGGTTAAATAAAGATTACATACTTTAATAAAAAAAGGAAAAAAGGTTGGACCAGAACCACACCTGCAGCATGGGAACAATCAGACGGGGTTGGGTTGCGTTCTTGACCCAACAGAACAGTTCTGGCTCATTGCAGCGATGATAAATCAAATAAACTCCACCCGCTCGCTCAGCTACATCTCTTTGCACTCTGTCTTTTCCTTTCTCCGGCGGAGAGAGCTGCCAAAGGACGTCTAGGCTGCTCAGTTTGGGAAATCTCTGATTACAGCATCTATCTGCTGGAATGAAGATATTTATCATGTAGCCAGAGCAATAAACAAGATTATCTTGTATTCTTGTTGAGGCGTACTGACAGCTTATAGAGTTTCACAAAGCATAAATTGACAGTTAAAAGGCATGACACTGTAGCCATGGGGAATCCTCAGTTTTGATTGGCTGGAGAGTTTTTGTGAATAAGTACAAAGTTAAAAGCTGCATCATCTGTGTTTTACATTATTACAGACAGCTGGAAGGCTACAAACGTTTGGTACAATACTTAAGGGGCTGTATGTAACTCTGGAGAAAGATACTTGATTGTTGACTCTCATTCCCAGGTCGTCAAATATTGACACTTTGGGTCGGTAGCATAGACTGACAACATGACAGCTTCCCATAAGCGAAGCCAAAACATCTCCATCACCCCACCCCCTTCATGTTTGCGAATGGGACATTAGGTATAGTTTTTATCCTCCTGATGTCTGTTCAAGTAATTGTTTTTCTGATAAGTTTGGTTCTACAATGGCGCTGCTCACAGTTGGTCAGACAGGTATATGGGCAGGAACTTGATACCAGAGAGATCGACTTGTAGATCTCTGGCTCAAAACTCTGGCTCCAAATGACGTCACCAGCACAAGATGGCAGCAATCATATCTGAGATATTTTGCCTTTATTTTTGTACAGTGAGACTAAGTAAAGACACTTTGTCCATCTTTATATACAGTCTGTGGTTGGTAGTCAGACCGAACCACCAACCCAAAGTGTCGATATTTGATGACCTGGGACTGAGAGTAAATATCAACTATGTTCCACCAGACTTACCTGCAGTACTTTTAAGTGATTGACAAGAACATCTCACCGTAAATGAATACTTGGACATATTGAGGTACTATTATTTGCATACTTGCCGAGAGTTAGATGAGAAAATATGCAGCAAGAAGAAAGTTAGCTCAGCTTAGCATAAACACTGTAAACAGGGAGAAACAGCTAGCATGGCACTGTATCAAGGTAGATGATTTGTCCACCAACACGTCTAAAGATCACAAATTAACATATCCTGTGCGTTTAATCTGTAAAATATAACAAACAAAACAGAAGAGTAAAAATTGAACAGGAAGTCCCACCCAAGAAATAGTCAATCACATAACCTCCAGTAAAACCACAAGTTGTTGTTTTCACACTTCAATCTTCTCAGCTAACCCTTCAGAAGAGAGCGAATGAAAATATTTGCCAACTATTTTCTTTAAGGTACATTTAGTAGCTGCTCCACGTGGAACAATACTCAGCTGTGAACTGCTTCACTCTGTCTTCCTTCTTCACACACACACTCACTAACACACACAGACACTCACACACTCCGTTGTCCATCCCGCCTTTTAACAGCAGTCAGATTTACCACAAGTGGCCGCAGTTAGTAATAATACTCCATGCTGTGCTTGTTGCTGACCGTGCTGCTAACCACTGTGTGATTTATAGTGGGGGTCTGTTTGCTGTGAGGCCGACAAAACCCACCAGAGGAGACTGGCCGGGGGAGCGGGTGGGTGGGGGAGACGGTAGGGGAGATTTTCCTTCACTGAATGATTAGTGTGTGTGCAGTGCAGTCTGGTCAGCTTCACTGGGGTACTGTGAGCATGATGTTAAGGTCCTGACAGATGTAGAAGCGCATGTAGAAACACACATGCTCATGTGTATGCATTGAAATAATCATGTAATGAACAAATTCACATGTGCGGTCACATGACAGAATGCACGCATCTACATTACAGTGTACACATGGCTATATGAACTTCAGAACACCGTCTGTACTACAGAGTACACTAGCAATGGCTTAATCTTCTCAAATACTCAAATAATCATGGTGATTTTAGAATGTATGATTAGTCTGTTTATCAAAACTGTAAAAAATAACAAAATTCAAAAGAAAACTTGAGCTATCTTGTTGTCAAATCACTTTCTAGTTCCTCCTTTGTAAAAAGGTACACATAAGAAATGTGAAAAATGATAAAACTTCATGAGTTATTCTTCTAAATGTCCCTCTGAGTTTCTCCCTTTTACTCAAGAAGCAACCCGGTCGCCAGAGTAAATGTTGACATAGTTGGTTTCTATAAACCACATATAAATTACATTTTTACACTGTTATGTAGCATATCCATTGTAACGTTTCAACAATGCTGCGGTTAACGTGTTTTTAGGTTTAGGCAAAAAATACACTTGGAAAATATCATATTTTGGCTTAAAAGACCGGCTTTAAGTTGCACAGTCCTGGCAAGAAACACAGCAATTCCTCTGTAAAAACAGAATTTTGTTGTTTGCTGGTCTCTGCAGCTTGGCACCATCCATCCCCTCTACATCCCGATGACAAAGTCAACTCACACACTTTGTCACTTTAGAAAGATTGATATGATACATTTGAAAAGTACAATTTTAACTATCTGTGGTTTGCAAAAGCATACAATGCCAACATTTTCTTCTAGCGAATAGGCTGCAAGAGGTGCTCCAGTTTTTACAGCTATCACTGTCCAAATGTATTATTTAAGGATCTGTTTTGCCTGTTTTGGCCCATTTATTACAAACTGTATATAAACCATTAGTGAGCCATGCTGTGTCTCCTAGCCATTCATTTCCATTCATTTCTGCAGGGTATGAAAATCTTTAAGAGAAACTTTGAAACAATTTTTTCTATTGGGGTTGGCTTTTACTTTCACTTTCGCTCAGGCCAGCCGCTAGGGAATACAGGCAGGGGGACAACATGTTTCCTATAGAGCTCGTAAGTTGCGTGTTTCCGTTTCCAGTACACGGGACCTTAAAAATCGATTTCTCATAATGTATTTCAATGGCTAGATGAAAATTATTTTCTGGTTCCGTTTGAATTGTGCCATGAATTTCACTATGTTGTTTGTGAATTTTTAATATATTTTTTCGTGCAAAAAAGGCTACAATTTAGCGGGAAGAAGTTTGATACTGTTAGGTTTTGTGGGGAACTGCCCATTGGTCCGACAGCCCATTGTTCCGAAGTCCCGTTGTTCCGAAATCATCATGATGCCCTGTGGTTAAGGTCTGGTTAGGTTTAGGCACAAAAACCACTTGGTTAGGGTCAGGAAAGGAAAAAAATCATGGTGTGGGTTAAAATGAAAAAGAAAGTGACAAACAAATAAGCCGTGAGCCTGCTCTGCCTCAAGCCTTTCCCAGCTGACCCAGAGCCGGTCGCGGCGCACCATATGCCCGCTGTGAGCCGTTCAACACCGTGGACAGTCGGACCAATGGGCTGGCGGACCAATGACATGGACCCGGTTCTGTGTGAGAGTGCTCTGTGGACTACAGCTCTTCGCTGCTCTCAACGCGTATGATACACGTCACCACTCGCACTCGGAACATGGCTGTGTCTCTGGTACACTTCACCGCCTTCTTCCAAGGAGAGGACAAAAGCCTTAAGCGTGGCGAAAACCACTACAAGTCTGGACATGTGGAAAGTTTCAGCTACGAAACACACCGGCATCTTGATCTGATGGCTCCGTAGATCGTGGCAGAAGACGCAGCGGCAGCACTGTGAGTTGAGAAGTGGAGGGAAAGTGTGATGACGTGACGTCATATAGGCGACATGCAGTCTCTCATTACGTTGTTTCCACAGCCTTTAACTGAAGAATCATACAATAAACTGTCAAACTCTTAACATGAAAAAATATTATTTAGACCCACACAAAACATTTGTGTAATCCAAGGCATTTAATGACTGGGACCAGAAAATAATAATTTTCTCTCCATTAACTCCCATTCATATTTTCCGAGCCGAGAGGTCCGATGGGGGTCTACCAGAAGGGGCATGACTTACGAGCTCTATACATGTCTACACTTCTGCGAATATAATCCAATCAATCATATTCCCACATGTATTTTCTATCTACTTCTATCTTCTGTTAAGACCTTGTATTCTTATTTTGAAAAGCAGAGTAGAGTAGAGCACTGTCAGTGATTTAAGTCAGTAGCTAAATTGTTGCACCTGATCCCATGTAAGAGTCAGCCATAGACCTCTTCATGGGCCCCCACCTTGGCCTTGGATTGGGGTCATCTGTACCTTCTGACCCCCCCATGACTGTGGGCCAGATCTGCTAATTGGTTTATAAACTGTGCAAAACCAATGGAAACCAATGGACACCTGAAGTAGTAGGAAAAATAAATTCAAAGGTTTAAAGTTGTGAAGTCCTGAAACAGAAATGGTCAGCAAAAATGTGCAATGGTAGATTTATTTTGTTTTAAATATTTTTAAACAGAACAGCAATGCCATGTTTCTGCATTTAGAATAAATTACAGGTATAAACTTGATGATATAAACATACAGTGCGTTGTATGAATACACACACATACTCAGCTGCCCTGGTCCAGTTCCAAATCATTTCAGCACATTTTGCTTTTGGCAAAACTGATGGGCTCCCAGAGGCTGCCTGCTTAAAGCGCTGCAGGTTTATACAATAATTATCCAACCACGGGAACCCGCCATTCCACCCAGATATTTCTTCTCTCACAGCAGGACGATAAATCAACTAAAAACCTCAAAATGTATGTTTTTGCAGGCAGGCAGATTGGTAGCTGGGTTGAAAGCGAACAGGCTTCACAGTCAGCGTTACAAATCTGAGGGAAATGTCTGAAAAACATTACCAGGCATGAGGTCATGCATTTGTGTGCTATTCATTGTGTTTCTGTAGTTGGGTGAGAGCTGGAGGGCTGGGGCCAAACCAGAACATCAGCCAGTGAGCTCTGGATTGATATGGAAAGACCAGATGGAAAACATTTGGCAAACTGGTAATCTGATGCTAAATCTGGGGTCAACCTTTTAATAGTTGGTGAGGAAAGGAACATCTCCTTGACCCCTTCAGATGGACATATAAATACACACACACTGCTGTCGGCCACATGCATGTGGCAGTGATCTGGAACCCTAATTAGCTGAGGATTGAGGGTGGAAGGAAGGGGAGGGTGAAATTGGACCAGAGGTTCTTCTGATTGAGGGGAAATGGGAAACAGGCTGGAACCAATGTTACCCTTTAGCCTTACACACACACACCCACACACACACACACACACACACACACACACACTCCAGCTGAATGATGGTTACTGGATCAGGAATGAAATATCTCTCAGTTGGCTCACTGCTTGGTGCACAGCTATCCCCTGTGATTATGGCCTCCAGTCCCTGGGTGCCAATAACCGTTGGCCCAAAAAAATGTGAGTTGGAGGCTGTGATTGCAGCATGAATCACGGGCTAATCTGATTTGGATTACTCACTCTTGCCTTTCTTTCGGTGCTGTGCAGTCTCAAAGCTCTCAAATGGCTAGTTTAATAAACGAGATCCTAAATCTTTCATAGAATTTAGGAACTGACACTTTTATCTTGAGAAATCACATGTATAACAAATAAACAGGTGGAGGTCAGACCTTAAATATGAGGCTCTCTGCGAGGACTTGTGGACCACAGTGGTAAAGTAGATGAGGGGCCAGGTTTTAGCTCCATCGAAGCGAGCATCCATCCTGCCAAAGTGTCCTTAAGCTCTACAGCGATGCCTGCCAGCACCAGACATGTTGTTCTGCAGCCTGTAAAAGAGAGAATAGAGAATGGAACCGAACTTAACTGTAGCACACCACATCATAAAAAAGGATCAGACTATATAGCACACTGTAAAGATCAACAAATAACGACAGAGAACCATCAAACAGACCAAACAGATCAGTGTCATGATAATAAAGACTAAACAACATTGACTTGGAGGTCACTTTAAAAACCGATAAAGCAACAGCTAGCTGAAGCTAGAGACGCTCAATATATGACCAAACAAATCTTTACATTCCTGTGGTAAACGGACTGCATTTATATGGTGCTTTCAGTGCGTAACTCCCTTCACGGACAAAGTGCTTTACAATTTTGCCTCTCATTCACCCATTCACACACATTGACGGCGGCAGAGCTGCCAGTCATGCCGGTGGCCTGCCCATCAGGAGGCTTAGGATTGAACCACCAACCCTGCCATTAATGGATGACCTGCTCTACCCAGCCCATAATTACGTACAAATATTACATATATGTGGTTTGCAGAAACATACAATGCCAACATTAATTTATTGGGTTTCTCTACCTCTGCAGCTGCCCCCATCAGAGTCTCCAAACTAAACTGAAACATCACGGTCACTGGAATGAGTCATTTTTAGCAGGAGTTTCATTCACTGGTGACTCAAAGCAAAGTTGTCAGCTCAGCCACAATTTAAAAGCTTATTTAAAGATTCATAATACTGATCTGAACATAAATGTTTGAGCTGAAATGGTGTTCAGTCTGTTTTTGGTACAATCACTTACTGATGTTCTGACTGAAAAGAGGCGTGACTGCTTAAAGAAGGAGAAAAAAGTGAACAAATTACAAGTACGCATCTTCAAACTAAGCTGAATGATGAGACTGGAATTTAAGTGACTCATTATTTCTACCTCTAGATTGAATTTAGTCTAACTACTAAGTGGTTTTGCTCTCATGAAAAAAACATAATCTCTATAGCATATGTGCTTGCATACTATTGGTTAAGTCTTCCAGGGTATGTGTGCATAGAACTAGAGTTACATCCAGGTAGACTTAGACTTAATTTATTCGTCCCAGAGGGAAATTCGTTTCCACTAACTGTACATTTACAGAGATCGATCACGGATAACACAAGCACAGACATATCACAGACATCACAAAATATCACAGAAACATTACATGGTCATTTACAGGGTCAGTCAACAGGATCTTTTGTTCAGTGCAGTTATGGCTACTGGGTAACTACTTGTTTTTGATTTAGTGTACCAAATCATCCATCCATGCATTTTCTAACCGCTTATCCTCTTGAGGGTCGCAGGGAGGCTGGAGCCTATCCCAGCTGACATTGGGTGAGAGGTAGTCTCGCTCACCAGACCTTTCTCAAGAAAAGAAAGGTCTCGCTGCGCCGACCCTCACTTTAAGATTGGAGAAAAAATGGCTCGGCTTTTTTTATTTCTTTCAACCAATCACAATAGTTCTTGGCGGTGCCACAGCAACGGTACGCTTGAAAACTACTACACAACCGGAGGTGGTAGGGCGGGACTTCAGCGGGTGGCTCATTCCGCCCAATGAGAGGCTGATCTATGCAGCGAACTTCCACCCACTCAGACTAGGCCAGAGGCAGGGCACACCCTGGACAGGTCACCAGACTATCACAGGGCTGACACATAGAGAGAGACAACCATTCACACTCACATTCACATCTACGGCCAATTTAGAGTCATCAATTAACCTGCATGTCTTTGGACTGTGGGAGGAAGCTGGAGTACCCAGAGAAAACCTACGCTGACATGGGGAGAACATGCAAACTCCGCACGGAAGGGCTCCCACACCCGGGATCGAACCAGGAACCCTCTCGCTGTGAGGTGACAGTGCTAACCACCACATCACCGTGCCGCCCCTGTACCAAATCAACTATACTTTAATAACAAATCACACCATCTCTACAACTCCAGACTGTATCAAGTTATGATTTAACCTGACCCCATTTACACCTTGTTTTAATATTATGTGTCTCCAGTGTCCACACTGAGATCTGATTGAGATCCAATCACTCTGTCCAAGTCAAAAAAACAAACTTGTTGTCACAGGTAGCACATCTACAGGATAGCATTGCGATGTAAATTACCAGGTTTTGCTTGTGTTCTTTCATGGGACCAAATAGAAAGCAGACACTTGGTCTCATCTTGACTCCATCCAAGAGACTCTTTCTTGTGAGTAACTTAAGTGATTAACTGGCTAATGGCTTTTGTCTCACTGGTTTGGAACAGTCACACGCGATTACAAACTGTATTTCTGCTTGAGTATACTCTGTGTGAATTGAAAACACAGTTGCATTCAGACTTGTGTTCAGTCAACCCGGTCTCACTCAGAACTCACTGAAATCTGGCGCTTAGGCAGCGACTTGTGGCATCAGACACTGACGAAAAAGCCATCTTTTAACACTGGTATGATACGTGACCGGTCACAGGTATAGTTTAACAGTGCCCAGCAGCGTCAGGGGGAAACGCGGCGGGACAAGAGCGAAAGTTAAGGCAGACAAAGTCCGAGTACAGTGGGCGGAAGGGGTGGTAAATGGGTCCAACAAACAGATTCTCACCCAGGAGAATGGTGTTCGCATTGATTATAAAGCCAAACCCTGTTCTTTTTTTCCTAAACCACGTGCTTTTGTTGCCTAACCCTAACTACGTGCGTTTGTTGTTGAAGGAAAAAAAGTAAATTTGTGGTGTTGTATCAACATAAGGTGTTTATTTTGAAAGAGACTGAAACAGTAAATTTCCTTTAAAATGGAAGTGTCTTTTAAAAGGGGACAATACATGTAACAGGCAGAACTTGACATGGTGTCCCAGAACATCAATAACCAATGCACCCAGGGTATCTTGCACGTCGTATCTGGACATGGAAAGTCCATGACCAAACGTCAACATGTGACGAGGTTGGAATGGGAATGTGTTGGTTCAATGTGGTCACATTGCGTACCTGACCACCCCCACCAATGCATTTTAACACAAGGTGTAAGAGGGTCCAAGACATCATCCAGTGTCATGTGTTCACAGATTTATAAAAATGGGTTGCTACAGCAAGAGTGAACCTGCTTTTACGTCTGAAACCTCCCGTCTACGACTTGTGACAGGCTTGAGACGCACCCTCGGTGAGGACTTGAGTCAGGGACACTAGGGAGGCCCCCTTGCTACAGCAAGAGTCAAACCCCAAAATATTAACATGAATAGTGCACTGAGATACTGTAGATAAAACCACACCACTGAGAAGCAAGTCTATGTTTAGGAGCTCAAATACGAGCTTGGCCTCGCTGAGAGATAAAATCCTGATGATTTGTGTATGTGCTCTATACATCCAGATAAAGAGTTTCTGGTTTGTGGGCCATTCAGGGGATTATTCGCCTTCAAGGTCTCAGGCCCTGCCCCTCACTTCCTACCAGGGACGAGCAGCTTCAGGTCTCATCTATAACCTCAAGTGTCCTCCTCAAGACCCAGCAAAGCCACTGGGAACATGGACAAATCCCAGGCTTAGTGCTCTCCACATAAAACAAAACCCTGTTCCCAGTGGACAGACAAACAGCACCAGTGAATAATCCTGGTAAACCAGGCTTAGGATGGGTTGCTTCCAGGCATCGAGGGCACTAAATCTTTCACTGTCACCAGCTGTTAGACTTCCATATATTCAGTCGAATGCGAGCAGGTCCTGTCACAAACAGGCATCTTAAATGTGCATTTAAGGTTTCAGTCAATCACTGTCCTTTTTGCCCACACAGGCTGCATTGTTGGGCTGAAAATAAAATGATCTATCAGCCTACAACAGAAACACAAGAGCACCCTACAGCTCCAATTAGCCCCGACACTCAGCTTTTAACCTTTTTGTGTTGCCCCGTGAGAAGATGTGAGGCTGTTTGTACTGTAATGCTAAAGTCTATTATCACTCCCCATGATGCTTCTTTACTTTTCCCAATTACTCCCAGCAACCAGCTGCCAGTCACACATGATTGGCAGACAAAAGCTTTTATCTGTTTGTATAGCTGAGGGTCTATATGGGTTGATGCCTTTATGGCCAGAAAAGGTCAAATAGAGTCTTTAAGTTCTGTCCAACATTTAATTGCCTTTGATTAAGTGTGGTAGAGACTTGCTGTCTGGGACAAAATCTGTCACTTAATCATGATGTAAAGGTTTTTGTCGTACGTCTGTTCCCATTCACACATTTAACATAATGTATAGCTCTGTATTTGAATACCGAGCAGTTGAGTGAAAGCCTTGTATAAGTCCTAACTGTCAGCTCCATGGGAACTTGTTTTTAGCTTAGTGCCAGTCTTGGTTTTGAAAGGTGTTTCATCAGCCCAAAAAGGTGTAAAAAACAAACAAAAAAAAGTCATCATTTAACATGCAGTCAGTTAAATAATAGTAAAAGCATGATTGAAGCTGATTTTAAGTCAATACCATTTAAAATGTGTATATAACAGGAAGTATGTCGAAGTGAAGCTTTTTCCACAGAAAAAAACGTAAAGACTCAAAACAGTACATCTCTGTGGTAATTATAAATTGCGAGAAATTTTGAACATATGGATCATATTTCCTATTTGTATGAATATGAAAATAATAAGTAAATTATTTCATGTACAGTAAGAGATACTGAAATTACAGAACATTTAACTCAAGCTCACAGGAAAAAGCAAAGAAGCCGTAACTGATACACTCTACAGAGCACATAAAATCAAAATGCTGACTCAACCAGAAGATCTTAGTAGGCTAACTAACAGGCAATACAGGGTATGTAAATATAGATCTTAGTTGCATTATAGACTTAAAGATACAGTTCTGCAGTCTAGATTGGTTTGGTGTGATCATGACGTGGTTACTCAAGATAATCCACACACCTTGTTGTGAGCAGTTTCATGTAGGAACTATTTTCTTTCTACCAAACTACATTTGCCAACCGTATCACTGTGCAGAAGGAAGCGTGCATCTACTCATGAACATGAGGCTCATGCTCGTGACAGCATGAGATGTTAACATTAATAATGGCATCCTCCTTGCCTGAGGTGTAACAACAGCTAGCTCAGTGATGCTTAGTGAGCTAGCAGTAGACGTACACCTCCTTCTGGAGGTGATTCGGTTGGCCAGAGTAGTTTAGAGAGAAAATAGTTCCTACATTGAACTGCTCACAAAAAATGTGTGGATTATTTTCGGTAACAGGGTCAAGATTTCTGGAAAGAGACATTGCTGTTGAGTTTTTCAAATGTATTTTTTTGGTGCTTTGAGCACCACAAGCTGAGTGCCATCTAGTTCTGTTATACTGACGAGAAGGCAAACATCTCTATGGCAAATATCTCCAAAACTCTGCAACTCACACTAAAACAGTTTGGATTGATAAGTCCCACTACAGGTGGGAGGAGAAATATGCATTTTTGATGTTGGGGTAAACTGTCCCTTTAAGGTTTTGATGATGTAAATCATGAGCGTTACAGTGCTAATCTGTGTACTACAAGCGCAGGTGACACACTGCCCAGATGTCTCAAATCACATACTTCCGTTAGTATACTTCCATGTAGTATACTATGTGCACTATGTACTCATTGGCGTAGTGCGCAAATTTCGACAGGGTAGTGTTGTCTCAAACCAAACACGGCTGTTGTGCACTCACTGGAAATGACGACTGCAAATTAGGTAGTCAGCAAACTAGCATTAGCATTCGCGTTATCGTTCGCAGTACCAAATCATTACAGACGGCTAAATTAACCCAATAAACAATAGGGGTGTAACGATACATCGATCCACATCAATACATCAATTCATTGATTAACGATCCAATTAAATCGACGCAAAATGAAAACATCGATCCATATCGTCATCTTAAAGACACACCTTTATTTTGAAATTCACATAGCACGTCTGTGTCACCATTTTTGGGCAAGCGCGCCTCCACTCAAACAACAAACAGAGCTCAGAAATAAAATGGTCAAATCATATGATATCGCGTCATATTGTTCGCACGCTCATGAATCGTATCGAATCGAAATCGTATCGTGACAGACTTTGTGAAATCGGCAAACATCATATTGTCATCCAAACAAATCGATATAATATCGTATTGTGATGAAGCTGGTGATTTACACCCCTAACAAACATACTGCTGGCTTATACCCGACAACAGTATAGTGGTGCTTAGTACAAAAACACATGTATTTGTACAATGCAGCGACGTCCACGGTCGCACAGTCCTCGCCCGCCATTTCCAGTTTGAAAAGTGGTCCCTCCCCTTCTGCTACGTAGCCAAGATGGCGACCATTGAGTGCGAGAAGTGTCCATAGTTCCACACTCAACTTCCTGACCGTTTTGAGTGCACCATCCAGGTACTCACAGTGCACTGCATTTTCCATACTTCTCAGTGTGAACACACTTATGCACTCAAAATATTAAGTGTAAATACAGAAGTATGCGATTTGAGACAGGACTGGCTTTTTTTTATCCACACAGCTGTATAAAGTTGTTTAGTCCCAGTTGTGAAGTTAAGCTAAATATCATTGCAGCAATTCTCTTTGCATTATGTAGCATAAGGCCTGAGGCTAAACCAGCAGAGTGAACACATGGAGTTTAATTGCTCATGTCATCATTCACACTACTGGAATAACCACACATACAATGAAATTCTACCACAATTCATTCAGTCAAAACTGATCTATTGTCTGCATTCAAGTCAAAACATTAGCTAGCATGGGCTACATGTTACCTGCTGGTGATGGCTTCAAACTGCCAAGCAGGAAGTGAGAGCATCCAATGGGCTTTATGGAAGGAGACTCAGACTGTACCATGCTGGTACACAGAGGGAGGGTTTTCATTGTTAGAGGAATGGAGTGCCCAAAACAACTGATAATATTATTCTTTCTATGTAAGGACAATTGGAATGATAATTAGACACCGTTTCATTGTTTTTACATTTATATTTTATTTATATTGTTTTAATAGACTGACTAACTTTGGCTTGTCTTGCAGGAGGGACTTCCTGTGAAATACAGAGGAAGTATGACAACAGTTTTTGTTGTTTATTAGAGAA
This sequence comes from Epinephelus lanceolatus, assembly GCF_041903045.1. Taxonomy (NCBI): domain Eukaryota; kingdom Metazoa; phylum Chordata; class Actinopteri; order Perciformes; family Serranidae; genus Epinephelus; species Epinephelus lanceolatus. The sequence goes on from NC_135736.1 coordinate 41,530,805, forward strand.
GATAGAAAATGTCACCTTTTTGATCTGCTTAAGGGTAAAAATAAAATGCATTTTAGGGACTACTGTCTACTTTATCTTGAGCTTCAAAGTGTTTCACCCCACCACATTTTGTTGAAAGTTTAGTGTGTTTTCATTAATTTTTGCTGCATGTAACTTTTCTGCGCACTGATTATACTTCAGCCTGTGCTTTCTGACTTCCCTCTGTGTAGTGAACACTGCCTTGTAAGCTTTTGGTGAAGTCATTCATACTGATGTGTACTGATACATTCATTTTATATTCATATATGACGTGGGTGTGGGCACTAAAGGAAAATAATAATCTTTTCTAGCATGAAATCCTCCGTTCTGCTTTCTTTCCCTCCAAAACCAGAGAGGATTGGACCATGAAGGGAAACCTCGATTTGATCCTGAAAACAAAGTGGTTTTCCGCCCTCAGGGGATTTATAAGGGTGAGTAAGATGGAACATGGCAACCCTTTCATCGTGACATACTTTAATGAGTGAGCAGGAGTGATTTACAGTTATGGTGACATCATAATGACTGGGAACGCCGGTGATTTGTAGCATCCCAGAATCCTAGAAAGGGAAAGAGGAAGTTCAGGCTGCCTTAAATGACCTTAATTATTTTTATTAATATTTTACTACTGATGGAAGTGATGTCATCCAAATATAAGAATGAAAACACATTTATTAGTCAGGACACTTTTTCAGCCAAACTAAGTATTTAAGCCCAGACACACTCTTAGATAACATAACAACCATCAGTGGTTTATATTGTGTGTAACATTGACTCCAGTGCATGTTTTCAGATTGTGATTGAGAAACACAGTGATCTACGACATCACATTTTATTCAGAAACCACGTTAAGGAGCACAGAGAATACACTGCAGGAATGTGCTGTATGTAAAACACAGCCACCGGCCTGTTCCACATGTTCCTGTGACTTCATAGAAGTCCAAACTCTCCCCTGAGAGGCACCACAAGTCTTGCTTGGAAGGACTGACCACTTTGAATCTGAGCTCAGTTGGAAAACCCCCGTCTGAAGCGATGGTTCTCAACGACCCTCACAAAAGCTTCTGTTCAGATGCTGCACACGGTGATGAAGTGGGTGGCTGGACACACCAAACAGCCGGAGGGTGAGTATGTGAGTGTGGAGCAGAGTTGTGCAGCTTTGGAGCAGCACTGAAGGGTAAATCATGACGTTACTCACAATGCCATCTACTGTTGACTTTCAGTATTAACATATAAATGTTAAAGCTAATGCCTAAAATAAAAGACTCCAAGTGAAAGAATGTTTTAGCATTTTATTAAATAACACAGCTTTTTTCAACAAATCATACCGAACACATCTATGTCTGACTGAGACAATCACGACTTCCTTTTCTTAACCAGTTTTTATTTCTTTCTTTCTACAGTATGAGAATATTCTCCCAATGCATTTCACAGGACTGGATGTTTCATGGCCTTTCAAAGTTTTAATATCCAGAGAATCCCAGGATTTTTTTTAAAAACAAAATTCTTTTCACTGAGTTGTGTGGCGACTGCACACTAAAGGAATACCTCCCCCCTTAAATAATCATTTGTATATCGATTATTCTCCCTATATTACATTGAGGTTACGGAGAAAACTGCTTTTCTCACATGCCTCAGGTGAACAAAGAATCCAAAAACTATATGAAAACGTGTGTTTTCAAACTCTCACACAACACATATAGTTTAATCCAAGTGTCATGTATCCAGTCACATACTCAGTGCTTCCAAAACAGACAGCTCTTTATATCGGGAAGCCGAACTACAAGTGAAACTTACCTATACTCTCTTCAAAGCCAGACTCCACTGACACTAATTTTACCTCACTGAGAACAGGAGCTGCTGGTCTACCACTGCCTCAGGCCCTGATCACACAGAAAGCGTTTCAGCAGCTGGAGGCAGCTTTTTGTAATCGTTTGTAATAAGAATTAAGCTTTTTACTCACGTTTCTAGGTGCCTGGCGTTTTTGCCGGACCGCTCTGAATTCCTTAAAGGAGCTGTATGTAAGAATGTGGCCAAAACAGTTAATGCACTCAAATTCAAAATACTGCCACGAGTCGTGTCCGCCCACCCTCCCCTACAGATTCGAGGTTGCTGGACAGCGGCACGCTGGAGACTGATTTGTTTGCCGTGGCAGGGCCGTGTCGCCACGTCCTTGATCTTCGGTTTTCCAGCGGACCATTCGAGCAAGTCCGGCTTCTCTGCTGCTAATGCTGCTGCCGGGATACAGCTGAGGAGGAGCCGGCTGCTAATGCTATGTACCGGGACACTGCTAATGCTGCTTGCCGTGCTGCTGTAGCTCAGTCGTAACTGTAACTGATGCTGAGACTCTACTGACTGCGTGACTGGTAGACGGCAGTGGGTGGCGCAACAGGCCAAAACACAAATTCAAAACATAAACATGATTTGCGGGCCGTAAAATATTTTTTTAAATGCGAATATTCTGGCTGTACTATTGTTGTCGGTGTTCATATGTTACATGAACATTATTCCTTAGTCTCTGTGACATATTAGGATGATTTTATGACTATTTGCTTTAGATTTCTTACATATAGCTCCTTTAACTTGAAAATCTTTTTTCCCCATGGTCCAATCAGATGATTTGAGAGGCGGGCCTTCTGTGGTGGTCATGACAACAGGTTTACAGTTGGTAAACAATGGAGGAGAAACTGGTGGTAGCGGTTGTTGGATACCCAGAGCTATACGGCCCGACGATGGACAACATGTTATTAAACTGTCCCAGAGTCATCCTAACATATGCCTGGAAAAGGCCGTCATGGAGGAGAAGCTCCTGGACCAGCTGGTGGTACTCCCCATAATCAACCTTCTTTTTTAGGGTCTCATGTACCCACACAGATCTCCGTTTCCCTGTGCCCAACAAACTATGTGCTGGCAGCCTCTCACCCTCAACCAGAGCTACAGCAAGTACCCTCTGCCTCAACATTTTAGGAGCTACATACTAATTACTGTGGAAAAAAGCTTGATTAAGACTTGAAATATATGCACTAGTTTTGTGTCTCCTTTTTTTAATTCATCAAGCATTCTCTCAATTTTTGGATTCTTCGTTCACCGGAGACATCTGAGTATTAACTAAGATTTCTTGACAAATTCCACTTAACACAGTACAATTAATTGATATACAAGTGGTCATTTGGTAAGGTGAAGTATTCCTTAAAAATTAGTGCTCATCAACAGTGTCCTACATAGATGAGAGGGTGATTGCATAGCAGGCTCACCAACATTTAGACCGTGCCTTGGAAAAGTGTATTTGACATGTTGGTTGTGTAATGAAGTAAAATGAGTGTAGTGGGTGGTCATCTTCTCTTCTGAGTATTTTTCAAGCTGACATTTAATTCCTGTCTGCTTCATCATACTTGGTTTTATTAAACAGAGAGTTACTGTCTGCAGAGCACTTTGTGACTCAACGAGCAGTGCAGTTTCAAAGTACGCAGGGATGAGAGTTGTACCACAATAGTCCTCTGTAGTCGCCATCTTGTTTCTCTTCCAGCAACTTCTTAAGTTTCTCAGCTCAGCACCTGTCTGTGGTGACGGGCCAGTGGGTGTGTGGGTGGACCTGGCGTCTGTGTGGCCTGTTTGCCAACCACAGCTTCAACAATGTGTGACTGTGTCAACACAAATACCACTCTGCCTCTCTTCTTCCTCCTCCTTGCTCAATCCCCAAAGCAGGAGGAGACAGCATAGAGGCCCAGTCGGTGGATTTCCTTTCTTCTTTTTCCATGTTTACCATCGTTCTTTACCTGGAGAGGAAGGAAAGCAAGTTACAGTCTGCCATAGAGCTGGAGCTGATCCTCATAAGGAGATGGGGCCACTGCCAGGACTTTAAAAATACTCAGATCAAGAGTCATAAGTCTCCCTTTGCAACCTCACCTGCCCTAAAAAACGTATATATCCACCAAAGACATCTGTTGAATTTTTGTTTTTCTACATTTTCTACATCACTTGAACTTTTGAAATGCATGTTTTGGCTATTTCAAAGCCTTTCCTTCAATGTTAGGAATACAATTTCAGTGAAGAAACACCAAATCCTGTCATTTTTAAAGTGTGTTTCTGGCCTACAATAGTCAAATTTAGGGATATAGAGCCCCATGAAAACTGTCTAAATATTCTGTATAAATAATTTGACTTGATTGGAGATGGTAACTGCAGAAATGGTACACTGGATTTGCCATTTTTACAATGTTACGTTTCAGTGTGTCGGGGAGGACGTCAGAGGTTCAGTTACTGTTTGAAGCTCCCACCTGCAGCCTGAGTGTCAGCTAAACATTTTCTTTAGCTTAGAGAAGAAGCCTCCCTCTTCCTTCTGCTGCTGCTGCTTGTCCTGTCCCTCCTCTGAGCTGGTCGACTTCGCACCAGAATGTGAGGTGCTGCTGCCCCCTCCTGGACACAAACACACACTGCATCAGCTCAACCTGCAGCACACAGAACCTGACTGTCTATCTGCGTCTATGGCTCTCTTTGTGCACTAGACTGGAGAGATGCTTTTATTGAACAGTGGAGTTGTGCTCTAACACTGACCTGTAGAGGGCTCGACACCGTTGACTGTCCCCTGAACATCTGCTTCGTCTTCAGCGTAACTCAGCAACAGGGAGCGCTGCCTACGAGTCAACTTTCTGCAGGAACAGTAACAGAATTAAATTATACAGACTGAGGTTTTCATCTACTAGCAAGAGAAAAATATACAAAGTAAAAAATAAGAAAAACATAACATAGAAGTTAAAGAATTAAAAAAAAGGAGACATAAAAGGAGATGAAAGTATGAAGACAGACCAGAGACACTTTGAGGACTGCAAAATTACATAACATGGAAATTCGAGATGTCCTGCAGATGAAGTCATACACATTTTGTGATAATTCAATGTGGAATATATTTTAAAATCTTCCATAAATAAATCATAGTTTTGATTTATAAGGCTAAGAGTCTTTTGGTTATTGCAGCTGTTATCTTGTTGCTGCAATAACTGAATCTAAAAATCGTCATTTTTTGTCATGATTTGCCAAAACAAGTAGTCTGACACATTTATAGCACAACTATGTGGGTCTTACTTTGGCACTCTGATCTTGATGTGAACGTAGTGATCTCCATAGCTGTAGCTGTTCATCCTCCGAATGCCTTTCCCCTGCAGCCGGATCACCTGATCAGACTGGCAACTGGCAGGAATCTGAAAACACAGACGACTTTGAAACGAGAACAAACAGAAATCTGCTCTACTGAAACTCCGTGTAAGGAAATGTATTTGGAGACTAAGAAGTGCCTGGTAGGATGATAAATGGACGTGCCAGTGCTTCCAAATTGCAGTTAAGTACAGGACTTGATTACATTTACTTAGCAGTGTTTCCCCTTTATGCATTTAGCAGCAGGGCTGTGACACTGCTATATAAAAATCTCCCAATACGTTATCTCGCTGTCTCCACTTTAAAGTGTACCAGCAGGGATTATAAATCAAACACCCCCCGATCAGGGTTCTCCAATCAATAAGCCACTGACTGTTATCGGCTGGTGTTTGTTCCAGAGGTTTGATTGGTCGTCTCTGTAACGGCTGATCAGATGAAGCAAAGAAAGAAAAGCCTTTTTCTCTATGCACTACTGAAAAAGCTTCCCTGGTCTGACGGTTCTGACAAACTGTAGCTCACACTGAACATTCACTGTTACACTCATGGTTTATCTACCTGTGCAAACTAGGGATTGACAATATATATCAGGCCGATAAATTACTGGGCAATATTAGAAATGTAGACTGCTTTCATTGACTTCATTGAACAAAGGCAGCACCTACACACCCGACACAGTGGGTAGCTGTACAGGTACCTTTAAACTTGGTTTGTGAGCCGCTAATAAACTCAGAGAAGAAGGACCTGACAAATGCAGCACACTGTCTAGATGGTAAAACATGTCACAGCGTGGAAGTCTTTCACAGTTCCAGAAGAAGACAACAGGATTGCACCAAGGCCTGATCTCTAACCGCCCGACACCCTCCATTAGCTGTATATCATCCACACTTGTACCGTTCCTTCTTACTCACCACTATACTGATGGTCTGATAGAGGCCCTGTGCGGTGGCTGTGCCCCCCAGGATGGCCTGAGCTACAGAGATGAACACATCTGAGTGGATGTCTACTCCATTGCGCCTGAACACCGGGCTTCTCTGGACCTGCACCGGACATTTCAGATGTAACACATTAAAGTCCAACACAATCAATGACTAATTAATGCTTCAAAAACAAACAATACTCACCCTGAATGTAATGAGGATTTCTCTTGTTCCTACTGGCATGCGGACTGTCTGACCATTTTCCACTCCTGTGAGAAAACCACAAAATATATGATTTTTGACAAGATATATACGTCAAAATTGACCACATTTCCAAATCATAGTCAACAGCAGTGAAAGCAGGTTTACACAGACTCACAATGTGGCACAAAATTAGATATACTGAGAATCTGTTCACTGTTCTTTTCGAGATTTCAGGGTGAAACCTACCAGCAGGTACTGGCACAGTGACCGTCTGCCTCTTCTTCGTCTGTCCTGTACCTCGGCACAGAGCGCAGTGCGTGTTTATGATTGATCCCTTCCCACCGCAGCGTCGACAGGCAGAGCGCATCATGAAAGGACCCGTGTTCAATGTCTCCTGCAGGGGGCGACACAGACAGTGATATGATGTATAGTGGCTGACTGTACACGGTGGAACAGTGTGGGGAAATCCTGAGAGGAAATTAAACCAACTGATGGAAAATGAGAACCTGAAGAGCTTCACAGTGGCTCCACAAGTTAAAGGACCCTGCTGATGACCCTGCTGCAACCTGTCGGTCTGCTACTCACCATGCCGGTGCCGTTGCAGTAATGACAGTGAAGCACTTTGGTTCCTGGCTCATTGCCCTGTCCATCACACCTTGGGCACGTGTCATCAATGTTCACAGTCAGGTCCTTATTTGCGCCCTTTGCTGCCTCTGCAAACGTAAGCTCCATCACAAACTGCGGAAAGACAACAAGAAATAAATAGCAATATAAAAAACCTTTGTGTAAAATAATAATTTAATGAAAACATGTTGATGCTACAGTGTTGGCAGTTCTGACCTCAGGCCTTTGTTCAAACATGTTGTGGATGTCTCCAAAGCCCATTCCTCCAGTAAACTCTCCAAAGATCTTCCTGAAGAGCTCCTCGGGATCTATCGTGGTCCCCCCGGCCCTGTAGTACTGCTGCTGGCCTGCTGCCCCAGCACGGCCTGGGTTGAAGCCCGCCGCTCCGTATGTGTCATACTGCTTCCTCTTCACTTCGTCACTCAGCACCTTCACACAAAAACAGCAGAATTTGATGACGCTGCCCATCACGTTCACATACAATCACATAACTGGAGAAGGAACTAAATTATCTCTGATACTTTAGTGGAGTTGGTTTTGTACCTCATAGGCTTCAGCCAGCTTTGCAAACTTCTCTTTGGCCCCTGGGTCATCTGGGTTGGTGTCAGGGTGGTATTTCTTCGCCAACTGGAGCGAGATAAAAAAGTAAAAAGAAAGATGAGGGCAGGGAATGACAGCGCATCATGTTAAAACCTCTTTATGAATTTTTCCTGACATTCAAAGGCATCACAACCCTGAAGATTATGTTCACTATTTGCAATAGGACACTACAAAGAAACTTTAGTACAGTGTAGAGCAACAGTGTGACAAAGCAAGGTGTTTCTCTGACCTGGTAGTATGCCTTCTTGATGTCCTTCTGTGTCGCAGTGCGAGAGACACCCAAGACTTCATAGAAGTCCTGCTTGTTAGTCGACCTGCTGCTGGTGTGAAAAGAATGACAGGAGATGCCATGCGGACATCTCGAGCCTGCAAAGAAAAAGATCCAAAAAGGACTATTTGATCAGGAGGACCACTGGACATTCAGATGCTGATGAGATATCAGCAATATTCAATGATGGGGAAGTTTATTTGTGCACAGCCCCAAGAAAAAGCACTAAGAAGTCAGCTGTTAACCATCAACAAGGTCCAAAATTATTGCATTCAGGCCACCAACACATGATTTATGACAGCAAGAAACATAAATTAGAGCAGAGTTCCTGACTGTACTGCTGTCATAAGACACTGTAGGTATTAACTAGAACACTCTTCACAAAGAATGCGTTTACACTGCACCAGTGTACCATGCTGTGTATCCAATGCAGGATCACTGAGGTGTTTTTACAGCACATTAAATGGATCAATTATTTTAAGAATTTACCACATTTGAATACGACTCTATTTAAAAACAAAAGTCCTACAATACTGTAGTACATTCAAAAATTGACTCTGTGTTGAATATAGTCTGTTGTTTATTGCCCTGCAGTAACAACATGACCACGAAAAGACAAATAAAGTAGTGGAATAGTGGAAAAGCCGATTTTTGTTTCTGCTTATTCATGTATTTTTCTTAAAATCTAACTTTATTTCTAGTTTTATTATTGTTTTATGTAAAGGGAAACTGGCAATTAAAAATGTCATATGGTGTAAAACGCTGAGTTTTTTTTTTCTGTGCATATGACAATAAACTTGACTGTAACTAAGTACATTTATTAAATTACTGTACCTAAGCACAATTGTGCAGTACTTGTACTTTACTTGAGTATTTTAATTTTATGCAACCATATACTTGTGCTTAAATACATTTTGGAGCACAGACATATTGTACTTTTTAGTCATTTGATAGCTTTAGTTAGGGATGCATGATATTGGATTTGATATGCCAATCTGTAACAACTTATTTGGCAGATAGCCAATACTGATATCAATGTGTCCACTTATTTCCCACCTACTTTTAGTGATCAAGTCTCTTCTGTAGTGGAATTAACATCATATTATACATGCATACTCTTATGGTGATGGTCCACCAGCAGATAAAGACATGAAATAGAATGCTTTTCAATGTATGTAATATTTATTCATTATGCAAAATAAGTAAAAACATGTTGGCCAATTCTCAGAGTTCATTTTAAAGCTAATATTACTGTGTATCCCTACTTTAATTACTTGTAACTTTGTAGATTTAGATTTATCCAAAATATAATCCAATATTTTATGATATATTATTATAGATTTACCACCCAGCAGTTATCAAAATTAGCTCCAGATTTACCAGCTGCATCATTAAAGTGATGTGCACATGAATGCATCAAATAATGAGAACCTTTTGCCAATACTTTTCTATTTCTACTTCAGAGAGACTTTAAGTGCAGGACTCTAACTTGTGCCTGAGTATTTAAACACGGTATTATTGATGACATACTTATTTAAGTACTGTAAAAGTTGTAAATACTTCTTACACCACTGATAATATGATGCAGACACGATGGGGGTGTGACAGCTGGACAGAGCGGGTCATCATACTGTCTTTCACTACCAGAGAGCAGTTACATCATACTTGTACCAATGCTAACTAGCCTTAAAGGACTAAGCTAGCCTTTAGCTGGCTGTACACTGTAACACCACACATCACAACGCCTGAGACGACGAGGCTGTGCACATTTAAACAGACTGTTAGCGCAGAGCACAGTGACAGATGACTGCTGCTGTAGGACACCATATGTAAGACTCTGATGTTCTGCTAACAGTTAGCATCTCACCTGTCAGTCCTCTCAATATCACGACATTTCCGTGTGTCCAGGAGCTCGTGCTAACCGCTGACCCTACCCGGTGTGACGGCGGCACCGTCCCGGAACAGACTCCTGCATGTCTGGAGGAGACGGTCAGAAACCGGCCGCTGCGGTGTCCAGAAGAAACAGATGCTGATAGCCAACGTGCTGCCAGCCGGGCAGCGGAGGACGCCATTTTCACGTCACTACCGGTGTCAGCGGATCTGCGGCAGTCTGCGCAGGTGCGGGTTGTTAAAGTTGACCAAATCAATATAGTAAATGGTAGTTGTTAGTAAAGTACTTTCTTTAAATATTTAAGTATATTTTTGTTTTTCCAAAGTATGTATTTACATGGTCTCCATATTTAACAATGGTATTAGGCATGATCTGAAATATAAACAAAATAAAACACTTCATGGGCGGATTATGAGACAATGGGGCCCTGGGCACAGATGTGGAAAAGACACCACCACCTCTACTACATTGGAGCAAGACACACAGACTTTATGTTGTTGTTGTTGTTGATGTTGTTGATGTTGATCGTGCCTTTGCAGGAGCTGCTCCAGAGCTCTGGAATAGCCTTCCCACCAATCAAATGCTCCCCTCCCCTGACACTTTTGAGACAAATCTTAGGGCCTACATGTTTTCAGTGGCCTTTGGTTGTTCATAGCAGTTTTAATATTTCATATGTAATTGTTCTTATCAGTGTTATGCAGTTTTATATTTGCGTACATGTTATACTGCTATATATTTACTTTTATTTTGTACAGCACTTTGGTCAACTGTGGTTGTTTTTCCAGTGTGCTATATAAAAAAAAAAAACTTGATTTGATTTGTAACACTTTGAGATAATTTTGATTGATGATTGATATTTATTTCAAACATGTGAAACAAACAACAAAAAAGCTAAAAACAAGATAACAATAATTGAAATGGATGATAACCTATACAACAAACTCAATGATTAGATTCTAATTAACAACATAATGTTGGAAAAGGAATTTGAGGAAATATTAGCCTACTTGTTTCCAGAGTTGGGTATAATGCGTTACAAAGTAACGCGTTAGAGTACTTTGATTACTTTTTACAGTAATGAGTAACCTAACGCGTTAGTTTGCTGTTTGAGTAATCAAATACTTAAGTACATTTTGAAACAAGACATCAGTTACTTTCATTACTTTTAGAACGCTGGTCCTTCAGCTCCGAAACAGCAACGGCTGTCGTTTGGTTCTAATAACAGAGATAACGTTAAACCTATCAGTCTGAAAGAAGCCACGGAGCTTGTGGCTCGCTACGTGGTCGGAGAAATGCTGCCGTTGTCTATGGTGGAGTCTAAATAGGTGGAGTAGGACTGGCTGACAGACATATTTCAGACTCAGGACTTGCATTATGCCTGGTACACGCTACACGCTGGTACTCACCAATTATGTGCCAGCCAACATGTTGTTGTAGTCACCTAAAAGCGTCAGCAGATGGCAGGAGCTACATTTGAAGCGCCACACGTAAACTGTCGAGCTACTATATCTTCCACAGGAAGTTTTGACAAATGTTTCAGAATAAAAGCCTATTTAGAAAATGGAGGGATTCTCTCAGCTGAGGTTATAAGGGGCTTTTAATTTGAAACAAGTATTGAGTTTGAAATGATGGTGCGATATGTTAACTTTACAAAGACAATGGAGCGCATAAAAAGTAAATATATAAACACACAGAGAGATTAATAAATAACGGAGCGTCTATAATGTAGTCTGTTTCAAATGAAGCTGGGAGCCTCTGCAGTTGTGGTGAGTAAAAGCCCCGCCGCTATTTGTTAGTGTTATTACTTTATGTCCGACCGTGAGGATGTACCATTGTTTGCTAGCTTGATGCTAATGACAGTAACGTTAACTCAGCGGGTTGACAAAGTGCCTCTGCTGTTTCACACCATCATTTCCCCCTTTTACTCTGTGTGGTAACATCCCTAGAGGAAATATTAAAAACGCTGCGGTGTTGTTGTCATACAGTTGTCTACGGCAGCAGATCGTTGTGTGTTTCTACTGGTCAAAGTGACGGCTGTGATGGGAGAATTGGATCTCAGTGAAGGGCAAGTGGTCCATAACTTTAATTTTGGAGACAAAATAATGTAGGCTTAGCGCCCTGTGGTCCATTGCCCAATAGGAAATGTAGAATACTCAAAAGTACTTTAAAAGTGCTTGAGTTACTTTTCTCAGGGAGTAATGTTGGAAGTACTTTTAAAGTAATTGAGTTACTTTACTCAGGGAATAACGCAGTAAAGTAACTGGTTACTTTCTTAAAAAGTAATGCAGTGACGTACTTTGATTACTTTTAAAGTAACCCTTACCCAACACTGCTTGTTTTTCCTTACCCGTTTTCAGCTACTCATCAATTAATTCATGAACGTCTCATACATGTATATGCATACATACAAATTCGTACTTACACACACACACATAAATACATATACAAACACAAACACACACATCCATATATATTTGTGTCGTTAGGGTCATTTTGTGTCTCTTTGCAGCTTTTTGAGTCTCTTCCTGGTCAGTGTTAGGGGTGTAAATCACCAGTCTCATCACAATACAATATTATATCAATTCTGTGGACAATGATGCAATATTTGCTGATATTAAAAAGTCTGTCACAATCGGATTTCGATTTGATGTAATTTAGGGGCCTGTGATTGATACAAGACGATATTATATGCCCACATAACACAGTCGGTTACAGAAGAAGCTGCCACGTGTTTCCTCTCTGCTTTTGGCCATAAAAGATAAAAACACATAAATAATGCAACTAATTGTAACCACTTAAGTGTAATAACGTTTACTTTAAACTCACTTCACTAACACACCTAAAACAACACATGGGATAAGTTAACCTTCAGGGCTTTCTGCCAGAGAGACTTTTCTGAGGGAAATCTTTTCATTTTAACCCAAACCCTGATCCTTTGTTCAACAAAAACTTCAGGGTTATCTGGTTTAAAAGCCCTGAAGACAAATTTCTCCAAACAGCCACATCCAAACATAGATTAAATTCAGCTCAGAAATAACTGTCAGAGTTCATGGACAGAACAGTTAGTGACCCATTATTAACTTAAGCATGTAGTATTTATCAATTTGAGTGACATTTTGCAGGTAGAGACCAGGGGCCCTCTGACATTTTGGACCCCAATCAGCCCATTCAGTAATCCATCCATGGATTACATTCATCCTCATGAAATGTGTTTGGAGAATAATTTGATTGAAATGTAATTATATTGTAAATCAGATTTAAATGCTGTTGTTCTGTTGCTATCACCTACACAGACAGCAGATGGCGTCACAGAGCTGTCAATGACAGACACTGCAGTGTCTATTACGCCATTAAACTGGACCAAGTTCTGAACGATCTGTAAACTGTGATGGGATGTTGACTTTGCTGTTTTTGTGGTTAGAGTTCAACGGTTAATGAAAGGGTGATGGGGAAGAAGCAATGTTCCTCTGCTTCAGTCAGGTGTCAGACATGTTTTGTAGAGCTTCATTATTTTTAAATTTATATATAAAATGACAGAATGTGTCTTTTTCTTTCCACATAAATCATTTCCTTAGTCATACTGGATTCCAGTTCATGATCAAAAATAGAAATATATGACCCAACATAGAGGGTCATGAGGTCTAATTTCTGAGTCATAAAGTCATATAGAAACCTTTGACTGTTTATCTATACTTAAGAGCTGGTGTCTATGGAGATGAAAGGAGGATGGTATGAAAAAGATCAGAGAAAGATCAAGACTTTCATGTCTCAAGTTATGTCAGGGATTTTTAGGCAGCGAACATGTTGAATGGATGTCAGTGTGTGTGACCTGATGAAAGAGAAGCTCGCGCTCCCTTTCAGTTTCCCCTCCTTCTTCCCCACCATCTCTCTCTCATTCCCCGCCGTCTCCAAGGCGATGTGCAAAACAGCATCCCAGCTGTGTGCGTCTGTGTGGAATGTATTATCAGAGGACGCTGACATTTGCCACTCAGTAATGTAAATATCACTGCGAGCAACGATTCTTATCTCACTAAAGATGCTCTGACTTCCAGCATGTGAGCGCCAACACAGAGTGGTTCATGTTCAGATATGTGATGACGTGTGTGCATGTCAACATTGACAGGCCAAAGATGCTGAATGATGGGTTTATGTTCACACGGTTCGGGTATTTGAGTCATCGCATGTGACTGGATTGTTTGAGCCGTTGTTTCTCATCCTCTGGTCATTCTTTGCTTTTTAATCTCCACAGCTATGGAGATGGAGGATTTGAGGTCAAGCCATCAGAGCAGTGGGAGGTGGGGCAGCTGTGTCAATCTTAACTCAACTGCTCATACCCCTCCACCTCTACACACACACACACACACACACACACACAAAACCCCATGGTGTTGTCATAAAGTGCCTGGTTCAAAGCAGCAGTGCTCAGTGCAAGCCTGTGGTTGTAATTAGTGTTGTGGGTTATGAATGATGGTAATAGTGCTCCATATATCAGCCTCACTGTCAGGCACCGGCACGGCTGCTTCATACCTCGGGCCAAAACACATACATGGAGGAACACAACACTACTGACCCAGATTGCTCCTGTGCAGCTCACACAAACACACACTTGTGAGAAAATGTTGTGCAGCGTGAGCCACACGTGCCAAAATGTGATGTCAACGGTGCTGATCTTAACGAGCCTACACTAGAGTTGTATTATAGTGTCCTCTGAGGATTTTTAATTCTGATTCTGAATCAATACACCAGTATTAGACTCTAAAGCAGTGGTCCTGGTCCAAAAGTGGGTCCCAGGTCTATTCTGAATGGACCATGAGTGACTTGTGAACATGTCAACTTTGTTAAAAAACACACTTTATTTTGAAATACAGTGAGTTTCCAGCACAGTGCTTTTACTTTGAAGTGCTGTTCCCTGCTGTAGAGTGAGTGACTGATGGATAGCTACATGACAGAGACAGTGACATGGTCAAATGCAAGTATGACTCTGACTATATTAAACTGTGTGGGCCTTAAACAAATGACTGAGGAGAAATCTGGACCCCGTGGCTGGACCAGTTGGGAATCACTGCTCTGAGGACAGCATTTCACCAAGGGCGCTTTGAGCTAAGGTTATTAGTGTAACCAACAGAATACATAACTACATTATTATCTTTTACTCAAACTGCATTACTGTACCGCTGGCACTGGACGTTATAGGGTTGGTAAGAGAGTAACAATCCTGTAGGTTACCCTCATCTTTCAAGTGGCTGGTCAAATCACTTTAAAGTGGCACTCTATACAAATGTAACCAATTTATCAGTCATGAGGATTTTATCCCCCTGCAGGACTCTGCAAGAGCTTCAACAAGTCTGAGTATATAACCCAAAGGATGGCATCTGGGTTATCCTGGGTGTTATGGGACATAATTAGGAGGCCTAGGTGTATGGTTAGGGGTGGAGTTAGGAAGCAGGGAGAGGCTTATGTTCCACTTGGGGTATTGGGTAACTCCCCTTCCTAGGAGCTCACACGCCTGAAAAGGCGGCGGTTGATTGGAGTCCAAGCTGGCTGCTGGAGACGCCAACAGACTGCCACGCCACATTTCTGCAGAAGATTCCGACAGACATTCAGAAATCCGGAGACAAAATCCGCCAATCCGGGAACACCACTACACACCTCACCTGATCTGGGGTCGCGTTCAACCCCGCCATGAACTAAAATCACAACAATGCTGCTTGTGCTGGCCCAGCCTGGCCATCGACCGGAGGAGACGCCCGAAGCGTCGGGTTGGGGTGGCCACCTACAGTAGCGGTCGGGTCTGATGAAGGGTGAGTAACCCATTTACCCCCTAGACAGCTCAGAGATCTACACACATTAAGTAAGTGAGGCATACGTTCAAGTGCAACTGCACACTGCAGGGAAATAACTAAGCTTAGTTAAAGGTTACAGTTACCAGCGTTAGGTGTGTCAGGTAATGAGTCAGGCATAACGTTAGGTGTCTTGTAACACTGGGCTTGGAGACTACAACTTTAAATGTTTTATTTTTATTTTCATTTATTTATTTAAAACTACAAAACCTGTGTTACAAACTGGGGACACAGAGTTTCAAGGACATACAGTTTGAAAGAGTGGTGCAGTGGAGGGTATACGCAGTTTACCCACTTCCTCCTCTGTAACCTGCCCATCCACCCAGATTTTCTGTGTGTAGTTGAATGTCCTCTTTGTGTCTTCATGGGTTTTCTCCAGGTACTCCAGTTTTCTCCCACAGTCCAAAGACGTGCAGGTTAATTGGTGACTCTAAATTGTCCATAGGTGTGAATGTGAGTGTGAATGGTTGTCTGTCTCTATGTGTCAGCCCTGTGACAGTCTGGTGACCTGTCCAGGGTGTTCCCCGCCTCTTGCCCAGTGTCAGCTGGGATAGGCTCCAGCTCCCCCACGACCCCAACAGGATAAGTGGTTATGGGAAAATGAATGCATGAACAGTGTATTTAACTGGTAAGATGTCCTATATGGGGCATGCAGGATACTTGGTGGTCTGGTGGTTGGGAATCCCAATACTTCATATATTATATACTGTGTTGCTGTGTCCATTGATTCCAGCGGGGGGGAACCTTTGTTGCATGTTCCCTCTCTGTCTTCCTCATGGTCTCCTGCCTGCATATTTGCTGTGCCCAACCCAATCAAGTCACAGTGCCTGTGCCATCAAATTGCCTCAGTGATGTTGTATTTCTTGTGCCAGTAGTCCATATACTGCATGTACTTGTTTTATATGTGTTGTCAGTTTTAATATGCAACTTAATATGCCCTGTCACCTGAAGTTGTTGTCCATGCATGAAGGAAAACAAATTCAAGAATGCTAATGCTCCCTGCGCCCCTCCTTTCTCTTGTTTTGACTAAAGAGCTAGGAATCATGAGATACTATATCCCCCTGTGATGTCACAACCTCTCTCCTGCGGCCACTGACATTTTCATGTCAAAAATAAACATCAGAGAGACGCAGACAGAGAGGATGCATGGAGAGATTTCCAGAGATTAACCTTTTGAACATCATCAATTAGAGCTCTCTGCTACTTATGTTTTGCATGCGTCCAGATCGTGACAACAAAACAACCTCACAGCCTCACAAGAGACTGAACATCTCACATCCATCATTCAGAAACACACAGCTGCTGATATGGCTGCAGGGCAGAGCGTGTATCAACAGCAAGAGGGGGCGAGCTGAAGTTAAACCATGTCCAGCATGACACTCCACACTCCCCTCTGTTATGGAGATGATGCGGCTGTTATGGTTACAGACTGTGCCACTGAATTACTGAATGGTCTCACAGTATCTCTCTGTGTTTGTGAGTGTGTCTGCTCCCACACAGCCAATAAGCAGTGTCTACTTGGGGAGCCAACTTGTGGTCATAAAAATGACCTCCATAGAGAGCAATGGTGCAGAGAGAGACTGCAAACCATTTAACCGAATTTATGTGTGGTATTTTTATTGATTTTAAAATGTTCTAAGAGCTTTTGATCTCAAAGAAAGAAAGGCCATTATCATTTGTCACTTTCAAAATCTCTGTGAATCCCTTTATGATTTTGTGTCAGCACAGTTCTCCATTTGTTCCCTCCATTTTGTTTGTGAGCACCTCCCTTTTTTTAACCCTTTGAACTGCAGTAGAAATGGTCCACTGGGCCTACATTGGAATTTTTGCTTATTGTGATGTCATTTCTTGGAGTATCTTCAAATGCTTCATATCCCTAAAACCTGTACAACCTAAGCTAAAAGGTTATGTAAGTCAAACTGTAATAATTGATTAAAGTATTGAAAACATGTCTAAAAAAAGACAAAAAAATGAGTTTTTTCATCAAATTTTACAAAATAAAAGACACAAAACAAGATGTAAAAGGTTTTTACATTTAAAAAATATAAAGAAACTATTATTAAACTATTATTATCGTTCAATATTTTATTTAAATGATGTATATTATTAAGTTTTTGAGATGTGCTCATTTTTATGAGCCTAATGCAAAGGCGTTATGATAGATTCATCATGCATTCCTCTGGCGCCACCGTGTGTTTTTCTGTGGTTTTGCCTCACACGCAGTGTTGGACATTAACACGTTCCAGTCACAAGTAGTGTAACTAATGACTGATTAAATGTCAGTAATAATATTACAGTTTCTCCAAAAGCAAGCAACTTGTAACAACGTCACTTTTGTTATCACGTCACTACTGACTTGAAATACAACAGTCACATCGGGCACGTCACAAAGCAGCCAGCTAGTAGGAAACACTAACCTTAGCGGTGGGAAATATTCCCATTACTTTGACTTTTGTCAGGAGGAAAGATGACAAGAACACTGCTGCTGAAGATAGTTGGACTAAAACTTTTTCCACTGCAAAAAACACGTCCTTAAATGTCCAGTCTCACACCTCGGCTACTACGACTGACAACACAACAGCATGAAGCTCCAGGAAACCCACCCCACCAAAGTTGAGCCCTACGCAAGGCCTGGAGGTCGGCTGTACCCCTAGACACAGGCTAGACAACCAAAACTGGACTTTAATTGTGGAGAGCTGCAGGCTACAAAGAAATAATGAAGCTTGTAGCGGATAAGGTTGTGGATGAAATACTGCTTGATGAGCGACTCTCCATCTTTGGGGCAGAGCCTTGGGAAAACACCAAGCAACAGAAAAACCCCAAAGTAGAAAAGAAGCTATGCAGCCTTCGCTACACATAACGGCAATGACCCTAACATTGACACAGAGGCACACATCTGAATTTTGGGGAGAATCGCCATTACCAATTTTATGGAGTATAACGGAAAAGCAATATAGTGCATAGTGTAACAAATTTACTGTTGGCAGGGAGTAATACGCTAAGTAATATTATTACTTTTGGAGCGAGTAATGATTACACTTTCAGAGTAACAAACCCAACACTGGCCACACATAACGTAGTGCAATGATGTCATGATGAGCATACGTGATGACAGTGAAGACAGAAGCCTTAGTTTTCTGCTGCAAAAATAATAAATGATCTAGCTATTATGGTTTTTATTCTAGATTGATATATACATGCTTATGCAAACAATGGTCTGCCGTGGCCATTACAAGGAAATTATGGCGTACTTGAAATACTACATTTGCACGGCCTGTGAGGAAAGGAAATATGATGAATTACTTATCATAATGACATGATGAAGGGGAAGACAGAAGCCTTAGCTCTCTGCTACAAAAAGAATTAATGTTCTGGCTATTATGCTTTTTATTTCAGATCAATATATAACCAGGATTATGCAAACAATGTCCTCCTGCAGCCATTACACTGAAATATTGGCATGATTACAGTGAAATACCACATTTGCAAGGCACATAAGGTAAGGTAACGTGAGAAGAATAAATGCAGACAATGATCGTGGCCATCCATCCACGGGAAGTCCATTTTTTAAAGATTAAAAAACTTTTCAGTGTAATATTCAGACTTTTGCACCATACTCTGCTGCTCTTTGTTTTGTTTTTGGTTTTTTTGGGCATTTTAGCCTTTAATTGACAGGACAGACAAGTGTGAGGGGGAGAGGGTGAGGGGTAGTGGCATGCAGGAAATGGCCACAGGCTGGAGTTGAACCCAGGCCCCTGTGGCACCAGCCTTGTACATGGGGCGCCTGCTCTATCCACTAAGCCACTGACGCCCCTTGCTGCTCTTTTTACACTGCATTTTCTATTTTCTCCACGTCTTTAAAAACGGCTATAGTAATATTCTTGCATATACTGCACTTTTTAAACCTATGTTATTGATTTTATGGCCACATGGGGGCAGGAAAACAGGCTGTCAGTACAGCTCTGACATATTATCACCTAATAAACCTGATATGAAAAACATGTTAGCAAACAGTTGCCTATTTACACATCCAACGGACACAGAGCAATGTGAGCATTCATCTGGACTTGTGTTTCTGTCCTCCTGGCAAATATAAGTATATACTCACCCTCTTTTTACCTCTGTTTTGGTCTCCACCAGCCACCAGCTCCTGAGAACAATATCTGACTTTAACAGTTGGATGAGATATTGTATCCTCCCAGCAGCATGTAGGTGGTCCCCTCCTTTATTAGATAACTCATACACTAATATGAGTCCATTCTCCCTCTGGGACTACTTGGATTACACTGCCATGTTCAGGCCCTCTGACTTTCCCTTAATCACATCATTTTCATCTGGCTGCCTAAGCCAAGCATAAAATGCCAATCAACCAGTGATGATGACCTCATATGTTGAATCATAACATCAGATTGCAGGACGTGTGGAACCCAAGCATGTGAAAGCAAACACACTGTGAAAAATTGAGGCTTATATACATGGCTCTGGGTTGATGTTTTGTCCTTGGTCAGTATGGTTGCTATGAATGATGGAGTTCGTCCAGTTTTGGAAAAACAGCAAATGATGGCGTTGTTAGCTGTGTCCTGGCCAAGGGTTTGTGTGAGCAACCCTGTTTTCCACCCATTCAAAGCCTTGAGGTTGCTGGACAATGGCTGTTGGGTCAGTTTTTATTGAAGCCTTGAAACAAGAAGTTTCCAGTCTGTTTGTAATGAAACTGCAGTGTACTCCTGACATAGAATTAATAGGTAGACATTATTAAAATATTTAAACAAGGCATATATATGAGGTTTGGAGTCATTGAGAGTGCATACACTTTGAAGCGTGAAGGACAGAGGGATGCTGTGAATTTTGTGCTTTTCTAAAAGCTAATAATAACATGTGAAATCCCTTAACAAAAAATATCTTTCCTGTGTGCCACTCATTACTCATAATGCACAACCTAACAGAATCATTCAAACTCACACAACTTTATTCTAAATTCTAGTGAAGAGCCATAATTCTTGAAGATACAGATACTACTGGCCACTTTATAAAACACACCTGTTCAACTGCTCATTCTTGCAAATACCTAATCAGCCAATCATGTGGCAGCAACGCAATGCATTTAGGCATGTAGACATGGCGGAGCGACCTGCTGAAGTTCAAACTGAGCATCAGCATGGGGAAGAAAGGTGATTTAAGTGACTTTGAACGTGGCATGGTTGTTGGTGCCAGACGGGCTGGTCTGAGTATTTCAGAAACTGCTGATCTACTGGGATTTTCGCACACAACCATGTCTAGGGTTTCTGAAAAAGAGAAAATATCCAGTGAGCAGCAGTTCTCTGGATGAAAATACCTTGTTGATGCCAGTGGTCAGAGGAGAATGGCAGAAGACCATCTCTGAACCAACAGCACGTCCAACCATGAAGCAGCAGAAGACCACACCAGGTGCCACTCCTGTCAGCTAACAACAGGAAACTGAGGCTACAATTCACACAGGCTCACCAAAACTGGACAATAGAAGATTGGAAAAATGTTGCCTGGTCTGATGAGTCTGGATTTCTGCTGCCACATTCAGATGGTAGGGTCAGAATTTGACATAAACATGAAAGCATGGATCCATCCTGCCTTGTATCAACGGTTCAGGCTGGTGGTGGTGTAATAGTGTCAAGGATATCTTTTTGGCACACTTTGGGCCCCTTAGTACCAACTGAGCATGGTTTAAACACCACAGCCTACCTGAGTATTGTTGCTGACCGTGTCCATCCCTTTATGACCACAGTGTACCCATCTTCTGATGGCTACTTCCAGCAGGATAACTCACCATGTCACAAAGCTCAGATCATCTCAAACTGGTTTCTTGAACATGACAATGAGTTCACTGTAGTCCAATGGCCTCCACAGTCACCAGATCTCAATCCAATAGAGCATCTTTGGGATGTGGTGGAACGGGAGATTCTCATCATTAATGTGCAGCCGACAAATCTGCAGCAACTGTGTGATGTCATGAAGAATGAAGAATGTTTCCAGCACCTTGTTGAATCTATGCGACCAAGAATTACGGCAGTTCTGAAGGCAAAAGGGGTCCAACCCGGCACTAGCAAAGTGTATTTAATAAAGTGGCCAGTCTATGTCAGGCTAAGTCTTGGGTAAGGGTTATAAAATGATGCACAAGACATCTAGAATATTTCCAGTTGATCAAATGGATCAGCCGAAAAAAAAACATGGAGTCATGTTATCAGCCTCATATGGTCAGTCGGGGCCTGCTACACCCACTAGTAGGTCCAGAGGGCCCATTACCTGCCCATTCACTGGGTGCTACCAGTTTGTTGGGGTTCAGTTTCACTTTCCTTAGGTCGATGCTCCAAAACAACATGGATACGATAATGGTTGGCTTCTCATGGGACTTGAACCTTGGTCTCCTGGAATAAGGTCCTGTGTTTGAAAGCCAAAGCCCTTTCTGGCAGTCAGTTTAATTTCATAGCCTGATAATGGCCTTCTCAGCCTGATAGTAGGTGTGGCAGGCCCCTACTGCCCCGTATCTATGACGTTTATCACCACTGATAATGGCCATTTAATGGCCTGATAATAGCCAAATCGGCTGGTCAGACAGTTTGGAATAACAAACTTTTAACAGTCTTAAAATTACTGAAAGGGCAACAAAAGGAAAAACTCAATAACTGAAGAATTGCTGGGTCAATAAATGCCACTGTAAGGGTAATAGAGGTAATGGTACCTAAAACTGCTGTATTTACATGTACAAGCTACGGGTTTAAGCTTCTACAAGTGTGCCAAAGAAGAATTTTGCTTGACTTGAGCTCACACTGTTCTGCACGTCGTTGTGTATGCACTCTCAGAGTAATTCACTGTTGCAATTTCAAACAAACAAATTAAAACTCTGTGTTACACGTCTTTTAAACCACAAAACGAAACACTTTTCCTCGAGGCTGCAAAGTGTGTAAAGGTCCCGCCCATTTTGGTTTGGCAGCTTTCCACTACACCTCGAGCTGTTTTAACACCCAATTATCTGGACCGGGTGTGTGATGAACTCTGGGATAAATGCACCACCATTTTACTATGTGGAAACACTGAGAGCAGGTTGGCATCTTTTCTGGCATCTACTTCAGATCAGATTGGTATTATTTTCACACATAAGTTAAACAGGTCCTTCATTGTTCATATTTCATTGTTAAAGCTGAACAAACTGCTGTGTAGCAACTTCATTCATTCAGATTGGTACTAAAAGAAAATAGATTATATAACCACTGCGGCTTCTCGTCTGTTCCTTCTTCAGCATATTCCCTGTGTGCAGCGGAGAGAAAGGCAGCCTTTGTGTGGTTATATTAAGTCACTAATCTGCAGAGTCAACAGACAGAGGGTTTCTCTGCCCCTGTGGTTCTGTGGCAGCCGTCCTGTTTGGGTGATGGCTGCCATGGGGCTGCTCGTAAATGTCTTTGTGGTTACCTCTAATTATCTTCTTCCCAAGCCCAAGTCTATGTGTGTGTGTTTGTGTTGTGTGTGTAACTGATGGATATCTGCCGCTTCAAATGAAAGACTCTCTCCAGTGGTAGGACTTTGGGGTTTTGGCCCACAGCAAATTATTGCCACCAATATAGTGAGGCAGTATTACTTTTTCACTGGAAACAGCTGCAGCTGAATAAAATGGTATAGATGAGAGCGGAGAGAATGAATAAAACAGTGAATCTGCGAAACAATGAGTTGCGCTATAAAACTATGAAGAGCCGGGGTAAGACCTGGTGTAGCAGTCTTGTTGTTGATATGAGCTCCAGTGTTTCAGGGGGATATATTGGCAAAAACTGAATATAATATTTTAGGGGTGCCCCCTAATAGTCAACCAAACGTTAGTGACCAGAAAGGTCATTAGTCTGCAAGATTGCATTGGTCCCCAAAAAGACATTTGAAAGGAAAGACACAGGAAGTGGCCACGCTCAGCAGTCAGACAGGAGTCACATTACAAACCAATCACAGCTGACAGTATCTTACCCTTCTTCTGTAAATATTCAGTCTGATAAATATGGAAGAGTTGATCATGTTAGTGCAGGGTTACCCAGAGCTTTACATCTGTCCCACAGACGATAGGCCTACACACTTATAAACAGCGCCTGGAAGAAGATCAGCTCTGCACTCAGGATTTCAGGTAAATAGGCTATACGGTGCTTGTTAAGGTTACTTAGCAACCTCTGATGCTCAACCTCAAGCTCTCCAAAGCTGGCACAAAAAAGCCATAAGAGTTCTTCTACCCAGCGTCCGACCTCATGTTTTCTTGCCGGTTAAAGACGCAGCATGTGTACAGCCCCTAATTTCCAGGGCTTGTACCTGCGGTTATTCCACAGGCTAGTTAATAACATGTTGGGCAGGAAATCCAAAGTGTGGGATCATTTTGAGAAGGTGAAGGACGAACCCAAGGTGATATGTAAACTCATCTTTATTGGTCAACTACAAACATGACGTATCATCTGAAACATGGAAGTAGCTACATGCCCATTAGCCCACAGCGTTATTAACAGGCGGCTCGCTCAGTGTGTGACGTGCACTTGTAGATAAAATATAGGCCTATATTAATGAAGGTTCATTAGTACGGTTTTGTATTTCTCTGTAATGTAGCACAGTGTTAACAATGTTACTGATACTATTCTTTCTCACACCTTGCCCCACAAACTAGACAAACTAAACACTGGCTCTAGATAGGGCTATTTGCCTTTTCGAGGTGGCCACTGTGGTTCCCCTTCATGATATGGAAAAGTTTCAGTTGGTTGCAATGTTATGACCTCACCACTAGATGCCACTAAATCCTACACACTAGACCATTCATCCATCCTTTTTCATACACTTATCCAGGCCAGGTCAGGGGGGCAGCAGGCCAAGCAAAGCACCCCAGACATCCCTCTCCCCAGCAACACTTTCCAGCACCTCCTGGGGGATCCCAAGGCGTTCCCTGGCCAGATAAGATTTGTAGTCCCTCTAGTGTGTTCTGGGTCTGCCCCAGGGCCTCCTGCCAGTGGGACATGCCAAAACACCTTTAACAGGAGGCGCCCAGGAGGCATCCGGATCAGGTGCCCATACCACCTCAACTGACCCCTTTTTGCCAAGGAACAGCGGCTCTACTCCGAGCTCCCTCCGGACACTAGACCTCTGATACTTGAACTTAGAAAGCAAGCATTTCAAAACATTGGAATTTTACTTTAAAACATCGTCATGTTCCTGTTAGGGAGTTTTGGAGGAGATTTTTTCTAAAAATATGATTATTTTCACTTGAATAAAAATACACTAATATGAATCAGAACCTTTGTGAGGGCTTTATGTGAAATCATTATCTTTCCATTTGAAATCCAGCCAGATCCCTTTTTTCTTGTTTCTGTTTTTATCCCTCTATCACTCCACCAAACCTTATCCCTCCCTCAATCTCAGCCCTGAAGCCCTTTAAATGGTGCTGTGACGTCTTGCGGTTGATTGTTCAAAGCGTTTGCCAGTTGGGCTTCCAGTTTGAGGAGAATTTCTGTGGTTTCCCAATTGGTGGTTTCCACAGGGAAAACATTTTCATATTAACTGATAAAAGCTCTCAATAAGTGGAGCACAGTATATGTTTTGTATATTTTCTGTACGTGCGTGTCAGTGTATGTTCATGCGTATAGAGGGGATGCATGGCATATGAAACCATATGCCGATTTGGACGAGGCCACCCACTCAGACTCTGTGGACTGGGCCATTCCCAGGACTCTTACCCAGGCCAAACTTATCCCGGCCAATTTGGTCGGCTCCGTCCTGATCCTGGGAACATGCTGTACCTGCACTAATGAACACTAATGTGCTTTCTAAAGCTGTTTTCATAAGGACTCCCAGCAGTAGTTAGTTGTGGACTTCATCACATACTTTTAAAATGCTATGTTCAGAAAAATCATGTTGGCACTATGTTTGTTTTCAGCACCACCCTGCGCCATATTCACAGTCGCTCCACAAGGCTCTGCTGGGGTTGGCGTTCCTCTTTCTTTCCCTCTCAGAGATTTCCATGTCTAAATTTAACCCTCACACTGTGCATTTCCTTGTGATTGGATTTAGAACGGACTATATCTAAATATAGATTAAAAAGGCAAAGCAGCAGTACATTACAGTGATAGATATGCAGCATAAATACCATTAGCTGGCATTTTAGCTACAGTGTGCCTTCTTCAGTACAAAAGTAATATGATGTCATATAAGACATACACAATTAAAAATCAAGACACTGACTACTCTGAATTTCCCTCTATGAGTAGGATAGATGGAATTTGGGGATCCTATAGTTTAGAATATTAGTTACCTGACCAACTGATTTACAGACAATATTTTACATTCATATATTTCATGTACTATATCAAGCTGACATGCTTACATGAGCTGACTTTATCATCTGAAGGTGGAGGAGATGGTGGATGACTTGTCACCTAGACGAGACACCTGTCACGTACCTCATGTGTAACCGTGCCCCACTTTATCTTAACTTGTTGTACACCAAGGCTCAGTTACAGGTACTTATATACGTGTACAGTGGTGGAAAAAAGTTTTCGGACACCCCATGCATTTGTGAAATATTGCATTAAGAATCACTCTTAGGTCTTCAAGTGCAATTTCTTTTAGTACAGTCACAGCCAAAATACTAAATAAATCCTAAAAAAGCCATTAAAAACTTAAAATTGATTGGTTCCATAAAAATACATAAGAAATTTTGAGTATTGGGTCATTTTGGTACCAGTGATGAAGGTCGTTCTTTTTATTAAAAGACACAATTTTTGTTGCCAAGCTTCGTGTCTACATAAAGCCAGCACATTTGAAAGTTCTTCAGACACAAAAATGGCTAAAACAAGGAACCTAACGCAGGAAACACACCTGAAGATAAAGAATCTCAGCCAGGAAGGGTACAGCTGCCGCCAGATAGCCAGGAAGTGCAGATGCAGTCCTTCAGCAGTTGGATACACTCTGCAGAAATACAGACGAACCAACAGCTTGGAAGACAAACCAAGATCTGGGCGTCCAAGGGTTTCTTCAGCAAGAAATGACCGCATCCTGATCCGCATGTGCAGGCAAAACCGCCGAATGACATCACAGGAGCTTCAGCAGCAGTGGTCAAACCAAACTGGTGTCCAGTGTTCCACCCGCACTGTACGTGGCCGACTTTTAGATCATGGCTTAAGGTCCTACAAGGCTATCAAGAAGCCCCTGATCAATGAGAGACAGAGGTTAGCCCAGCGTCGTTGGGCCCAGGCACACAAGAACTGGACAGCCAGGAATTGGAAGAAGATTTTGTGGTCAGATGAGTCCAGTTTCCAGCTTTATCTTCCTCCTACTAATGTGAGGGTACGCAGAAGGCCAGGCGAAGCATTATCTCCAGCATGTACAGTACCTACTGTCAAGCATGGTGGAGGCAGTATCATGGTTTAGGGATGCATGAGTGCTGCTGGTGTTGGTCATCTCACTGTCTGTGATGGCACATTGAACTCTACCAAGTATTGTACCATTCTCGAAACCCACATGCTCCCTTCTGTGCGTGCACTGTTCCGTCGAGGTAAAAACTGGATGTTTCAACAAGATAATGCCCCTTGCCACACATCCAAGGCCAGTAGAACTTGGCTGCAGGAGCACAGTATCCAGGTCTTAGAGTGGCCAGCTCAATCCCCGGACATGAGCCCCATTGAAAATCTGTGGTGGATTATCAAAAGGTCTGTTTCAAAGCATAAACCAAAGAATTTAGAAGAATTAAAAGCAGTAATTCAAGAAGAATGGGACAAGATTACCCCTCAACAGTGT
The DNA here is from genome assembly GCF_041903045.1 of Epinephelus lanceolatus. NCBI lineage: Eukaryota > Metazoa > Chordata > Actinopteri > Perciformes > Serranidae > Epinephelus > Epinephelus lanceolatus. Next base: position 41,558,090 of record NC_135736.1, read on the forward strand.
GAAAGGCTCGTGGGGAACATGCCAGCCAGGATTAGAGCTCTACTACGTGCCAATGACAGGACTACTAAATATTAATTTGATGATGTGATGGTTTATTTATTTTTTGTTCAGTTTTGAACACATTCTCTGTTATTTGTTGACTTTGATACCGACAATGTTGAGAACTGACATATTGAAACTGTCAAGAATTTAGTTTTGTTAGTTTTTCTTGTAAACAATAAACAAAAAAATTTAATTTGTATTTGTTTGTATCTGTCTAATGCAGCCACACCTTTTGAAACACAAAAAAGATTTTTCCACAAATATTTCATGATAATATTTGAGATTGTGTAAAATTTTAAGGGTGTCTGAAAACTTTTTTCCACCACTGTACTTAATATATAACCTCAGCAATCTCAGCAAAGCCTCATAGCCTTAGCACATGGGGTGCACGCTCTAGGTGAGAGACACCTACCAAGCTGCAGACCGGCAGAGCACTGAGACCAACAGCTTTTCTCCCAACAATAGGGTTGATATTAGCGACCTGCTACTTTTTCACTGTGGATAATGCCACAAAAACAGTCAGTCAGGACAGACTTGTTCTGAGCGAAAAGAATATTCATTTACATGTGCACTGAAGTATGCGAAATGTGAAAAGTGGCATCATCTATTCTAGTAGGGGGGTAAGGACACAGTAGAGTCTGAATGGTAGTGATGAGATGAGATGAGATGAAGAGGGAGCTGAGGATGTGAATGTGAAGAGGAGGGCTTTTGATGAGCTGGTCCTGGGTTCTGGATAAGGTGACTGGGGGTGAATGGGATGGAGGAGGGCGCGACCATTCCTCCTAAAATGACAGCTGACAGGAGCAGAGAGGAGAACAGATGTAAAGTTTGGCAGCGGCAACATGAATAGCTGAAGGAGATCGTGGCAAAGTTTGACTGGCTAACCAGGAGAGGGAACACTCATAGTCAGCTGATTGGTGGGAGCAGTGGGAGTGGGATAGAGAGAGAAATGTGAATGGATTAAGCATAAAGAAAGTCTTCCTGACTTGCTGCTTTTCCAATGCCCCCGAAACTGGGTAGCCAAGACATGATCTTCTCCTGACCATAACCATAACCAAGAGGTTTTTGTACCTAAACCTAACCACACGTTAACCACAGCATCAACTACATGTGACGTCCAAAATAATACCTTATCCGTGGTTTGCAGAAATGTACAATGCCAGCATTTTTTTCTGGCGACTGTGTTGGCATGTCTTTTTGGAAAGAATTACAGATTTCAGATTTTGCATTCATCATTGCTCTCTGTATCACAAAGTTGGATGGACTTCCTTATGCCGGGAACACACTTCACCATATCAGCCCCACTATAGCCTGACGCAAAGGAATAAAAAAAAAATAGTGGCGGGGCTTTTACTTATCACAACTGCAGAGGCTACCAGCCTCATTTGAAACAGAGTTTGTTATTTATTATTCACTCTGTATTTTTATATTTTGCTTTACATCCGCTCACGTTTTCCTTGACAAAGGTAATGCATCGTGCCATCATTTCAAACTCAACACTTCCTGTATCAGTATAAAATTAAAAGCCCATTATAACTTCCTCTGAGAGAATCCCTTAATTTTCTAAAAAAGGCTTTTATTGTGAAACATCTGCAGGAACTTGTTGTGGCGGATTCAGTGACTTGCACAGTCTGCATGCGGTACTTCAAATGTAGCTCCTGACATCTAGTGGCGCTTTTATGTTACTACAATAACATTTAAGCTGGCACATGAACAGACACAGTGACTGAAATAATAGTTTTAATAATTAAAAATAGGACAAGAATAACCCGATGACATCACACACGTCGTGAAAGATGACCGGAGATAATTGGTGTGGACCATCGTGTAGTCGGCCAGGCATTTTATTCTGATGTCTATTTGTTGCTTGATTGTGGGTGTCTGTCTGTATTTGTGTCGTCTCGTTTGCTGATTTTGTAGTTATCTGACTTTTAATGTTTCTTGCTTTCAGGTCTCTCTTGAAAAGAGATCAAAGCCTTACCAAACTAAGAAAAAGTCTTGTCTGGTATGACTTGGTGCGGACATGGACACATTATGGTTGGTAACACACTGTTCTGCATGAAGCCTTAGGGTTGTCTTGACCCACTTCCTCCTGAGCTGCTGCAGCCATTAACATTATCTGAGGGTCAACTCCTACCACCCTCTCTAACTTGTAAAACGGCGCATGTGAGACTGCTCCCATACCTTTGACCATCCATTTCCAGGAAGTCTCTATCAGCCCCATCAGCTCTCCAACAAAGAGACCTCCTGGTTGTTCACACCAAAGGCCCTGCTGCAGCCCCGGGCTCTGCAGTGCTTTATCACACTATGCTGGTCCCGCCCGTCATTTCTGACCTCCCCTCCCCTCAGGTGACAGTTGACCCATGCAGAGCAGTGGCCCACCTGAGCGCAGCCTCTGGCTACAGGTCAATGACCACCTCATGGTTGACAGAGGAAGAGGTTACTCAGGTCATGTCAGATTTGTTTTGCCTCATGACAAAGAACAGAGCAGAAAACTGTACAGAAAAACAAAGAGACAGATTGCAACAAGATGCAGAGTCGAGGTATGTCGTCTCAGTCATTGCCTCCTTTTTCCTTTCTTTTCTTCTCTCCCCCTCTGTCTCTCAGCAGGGACCACCTAAGCTCCTTTTTATCTTCGGGAAAGGTGTCTGACTTTGACAAGTTCACTTAAAGTCTCATACTGAAGCGAGCGAGGCTCCATTAGCGAGGGAGTTAGAGAGGGATGAAAGATGTGCTGCGAGGGGAGGAAGGTGGGAGGGCGAACACAGTTGAAAACACAAGACTTGGCAGGATGTTACTTTCTCTGAGCTGTTTTGTCAACAGGTGAAGATGTAATTGCACACTTGACTTGTGTTGTTCTTACTGCCTTCTCACCGCTCCCCAGCCCCTGAGAAGAACAGAAATTTAAAGACATGAGAAAAGGAGGTTGACAAGCCGGCCGATTATGTGTTGATGTGACAACACTTTCCCCCGTCGGTTTGAATTGTTTTTGTGACACGGTTCAAATAAAGTCATACCCATAATTCCTCCTGTCTGACCAAGTGTGAAAAATAGAAAGAGAGATTGACCCTTTATTTCCAGTTTTTAAAACGTGGGCGACAGAGCACCTCAAGGGTTTTTTAAACACATGGCAAAGCAATCATAGATCTGCTAAAGATGGTCTTCATTTAGTAATTTCACTAAAGAACATTTCAGCAATTAAACTGTTTTGTTTTTTTTTAAATGTTGTGAATTAATCCCCCTCCTTTGTTAGGGCATTGAAGCCATTTTCATAAGCACATACAGCGAGCAGCAGCAACCTGCCACAGCAAGAGAACACGCCGTCTGCAGTCATTTTGACTTGACCAGCTGACTTTAATACAGGCAATTGGCTGTAGAAACAGCACGTCATCTGTTTCTACAGGCAATTGGCTGTAGAAACAGATGACGTGCTTTACATTCTAAATCCAGCCGCCTGCGGTTTGACCAGCTTAGTCCTGGGTGAAACCATCAGCCTGCTTGAGTCAAGCTCAGACCGGCCAGTTCACGTTCTAAAACGGTTTCATCTTGTGGCAAATCTTTGGTCTGAACTGGGCTTAAAAAAATAGTGCACCCAAAAATAAAAATTCAGCCATTATCTACTCACCCATATGCAGATGGAGGCTCAGGTGAAGTTTTAGAGTCCTCACAACACTTGCGGAGATCAGGGAGAGGAGGTAGCAGCACAACTCCACCTAATGGAGGCTTACAGCGCCCCAGATTCAATGTCCAAAAACGCATAATGTCCATAACGTCCGTAGTGATCCAAGTGTCCTGAAGCCCCGAAGTAAAAAGCTGTTTGGAAAAACATCATCTGAACTCTATCTACAGGCTACAATGAGGCTAAAAACAGAGTTCAAATGACGTTTTTCCAAACAACTTTTTATGTCGGGGCTTCAGGACACTTGGATCACTACAGACGAGCAGTATGGAGATATTTTATGGTTTCAATTATGTGTTTTTGGACGTTTGAATCTGGGGCGCTGTCAGCCTCCATTAGGGTTGTGTTGCTACCCCCTCTCCCCTTGGATCTCCGCAAGTGTTGTGAGGACTCTAAAACTTCATCTGAGCCTGCATCGACTTATGGGTGAGTAGATAATGGCTGAATTTTCTTTTTTGGTTGCACTATCCCTTTAAGAAGGACAATTTTGGAAAAATTCTTGTTGTTTATAAATAGGCATTAGTTGATTTTTTTTGGCCACTTGGGGACAGTGCAGCAGGCTGCAAACATAAATTTGAAATATTATAATCTTATAAAGTTGTTATAGTGAAACACTGGCATACTTACATATCCAGCTGCCTAAAGCAGGTGATTTCCTGTAGGTTCATATGAGCAGCTCTTTTGAGATAATTATTTCATCCATTTCCCAAACCATTATGTGTGACCGTGCCCTAATTTCTCATAACTACACAAAGGATCAATTGGACTCGCCCCTCAGATGTGATGCATTGACTTGTAATGTATACATGTTATTTGTTTTCATTTATTTCAAGACAAATGAAGCATTAATAAGTATCATCTTCATATGTTTCAGTATATAATGTCTATATTATTAATGCTACTTATAAATGGAGATGCTTTTTAATATTTTAAGGTAAACTAACGTGGTCATTTTTCTCACGATGTTGTCTTTGGCTATTGAAGTCAGTGGACATGTGCAATGGCTTCGTGTAAACATGCAGTTGAACTATCGAGCCCCTGGTCTAAATCAGCTTACCAAAGGAATAAAGTAGAATTTTTCCTATAAGGTAAAGTGCTGTACGAAGAAAAATAGCCTTAATAAATTCAAATTGTCAAGGCACCCCTAAAATGGCAACAGATGTTTGGAGGAGAAGAGGCTGAGTGAAGATGAGAGAGGAATTACAGTGAAGATAAAAAGATAAAGAGTCGTTCCGAAAGAAGGATAAGATGTGAGGATCATGTGCCGAATGGATGTTAAGGATGAGAAAGACGACATCACAGAGGAGTGAGGATGAAGACTATGAAGGGGATTATAATCATCATCTTCCAATTTGCCAATATATGAACCTTAAGACAAGGTGATTTTCTGTTAAAGGAATCCCACATGAGCCGAGAACCCTAAATCCTTTCATTGAGAACAATACAAGTTTTTACCAACAGAAAAGATTTCCTGAGCTACAATGTGAACATTTGCTGGCCTCAACTTTTTCTCCAGCAGTACAACGGTTGTATATATCAGATAAATGCATGCATTCACCCGACACATGTGCTTCTCTTCAGAAGGTCAGAGCACAGGATTGCCCAGTTCACCTGGCTCCTGCAGTTTGTTACTTTGCTGATCATGACAGATGTGACACCAGCTGCCCTCTTGCTCACAGCTGGAATAAAACTTCTTGTCAGTTAATGGTTTACCTCTGCACCTGTAGGGCCAACCTGCCACCTTCAGAAGAAGAAGAATGGGGAGTCAAGTGCAGAGTACAGGAGGAGTTCAGGAACCTGGGATCGGAGCCTGGCAGACTGCTGTTTGCTTCCTGTTTCCTACCGACAGTCAGTGTTGGTTTCTTTTAACCATGACCTCAGTCGTTTGTTAAACAGTCATTCTTGTGTCTGAATCTAATTTAATCGTAAGAATCGTAGTGTCAGATTAAGACACTTTCGTTCTTGCAATAATGACTTGTTATGGTTTTGGAAGGCACTAACAAATGATACTGTGCTGCCAATAAGGGGCAAAAACAAAAAAAACACTTACATGTGTCACTCTGGAGGGCAATTACGATGTATTTTGGAATTTGTAGAACTTGTGTTAGTTTAAGTTATTCTGACTTTGATGACAATGATAGGTGGGAAAATCCATCAAACAGGATATACTGTCTGTTGGTCACGGTGTGGTTAGAATCCAGATGCAGCACCACAGACAAGAAGAGCAGTTTGTAATGGCCTTTGATAAACCTCTTGCAGAGCACAGGATGAACAGGTAAGTGTAACAACAAGAAAGGTCACCCTCTTTGCTTGAGGCCTCCTGAGGCACAGGATTAGTCCAAAAGATTCCACTAGCCACTCCGAAGCAGAGACCAGGAGAGTCTCTAGCTTCAGCTTGATGCACACACTCCAGGCAGTTCAATTGTGTACCGTGAGGAGCAGGTGGGAGATGTCATCGGGCGAGCAGAGGATCCAATACCAGGTAAGAAGACGGGAGGGGTGACACACCAGTGGGGAGTCAACAGTAGGTTGGTCAGGCCAGGCGAGGAGTCGTGGAATCAGCGCACACACAAAGGCAGAATGTGCAGCCATGCGGCAAGGTAATCCACAGCACAGGAAATCACAGGCAGCGGAACAGGTAAACTCACAATGTAGAGCTGACCAGCAGTCCCTCCACTCAGCCGTGGGGAACAGCAGAACAGAAACCAGAAATGTGGGTAGCAGAGCTTTTGGTCGGGCACAGAAGACTGAGTGGTTTACTGGGGAGCAGGCGAAGCAGGAGAGTCAGAGACAGGCAAGGTCGACAACGAGAAAGCAGTCCGGGAAAACATGCTGGAAAATCTATCATTGAATGACAAAGAACAATCTGGCAAGGTTATACTCCCCTTCTTACAGTATGTCACACAAGTTTTTAATTTATTTGTTTATTTATTTTTCTTTCTTTCATCTCCATTAGATTTCCTTTGACTGGTCTGGCTTTCTCTGTTTGTTCCTGGGTTGGTGCCATTGTCTTTTTTGTCCTTACTGGTTCTGTGTTTGTTTATCAATACTCTGTACATCTTTATTGAATTACCAATAAATACCTTGTTTCAAAAAAAAAATCCCCAACCAAAGTTAATTGCTTTTAGTAAGCTTTGAATGGCTGCCCTGCATCATTTCTTTCAGTTGATGAAAACTGATTATCAACGCTGATGAACCCTTCTCCTCCTTTTTTCTCTTCTTCTTTACCACCATCCCTCTCTCTCCTCCTGCCCTCCTCCTTCTCCCTCTTTATGCCCTGCAGGCAAACACACTTTATGACTGTTCCTCAGAAGTCTCCTGGCCTTAATCCTCCTTAAGCTTAGGAGACAGAGAGACACTTTGCTCATCACTTCCCCGCTGTTTGATCCCACATATTGTGCTCCTCTGGTCGGCAGGGAAGAAAAGGGCAGGGCCGGGTGAGAGAGCAAGGTGGAGAGAGAAAGAGACGCAGGGCGGAGGGGACAGAGAACAAAGAAGACTGTGACTTTGCCGATATGAAAACAAGAAATAAATTCACTGTTGCCAAGACGGATATCTTTTGTTTTTGAAGTCAGGGATGATTCAACTCAATCCCCAGATTGAGGTTTTGATGCCGTTATTATGTATCATGATGAGAGAGGGATGAAGAACAGAGGGAGAGGAGGACGAGGAGGCATGTATGATATGAATTCCTGTTAGGGAGGACAGCCGTATCAAAGCCAGCAGGCAAATGTGATTTGTGATGGAACCTGCAAAATATTTATGAAGAATGATATCTCCGCATGAGAGAGGTAGCACTTTGATCTCGGTGAGGAGTGGCTGACAAGATGCCCACAAGATGTTACAAATCAAAGAGGAGGGAAAGAGGGAGGCAGAAAGGCTTCATACTTTCCTACAAATGTTTTGATGTCTTTGTCTGACGCATGTCTGAAATTCTCCGGCCATCGCCTCATCATGCCAGGAGAGAAATGTGTAATTTGATGGGACAAAGGAAAGGACACAGTCATGATGAAAACCATGCACAAGGAGAAAAAACTGCATGTGAATGCAGTGTTGCTCAGAGGGTATGGACATAGGAGCGTGATTGGTGATTTTGCCTTCTTTGTCCAGGAAAGACAATACTGAACCCCCTCAAGTGAGAGCATCTTGAAGGAATCCCGATCCCTGTTGGAGGGCAAGATGGCACCTGACGGCTGGACAAAGCCAGGGTCAAGAGGTTGTGAGTCAAAGGTCAGGAGCGGAGGCCTGATGTGGAGGCAGAAGAAAAACCAGTGAATCACCTTATATCATTTTGTCTCCTTCTTATTAACTGTCTAGCTCCTTGGGAGGCAGGAGAGCAGCTGGGTCTTTCTCACTGTGGGAAAAGGTTTGGCTCATCGATGTCTTCAGTTGTGTGTTTTCTCTTTGTACCAGTGCCTCTCATTTTCTGTCTCGTCCTCGTTTTAACAGGACTAAGAGTCTGCAGCCATGCTGGCAGCTCTGTGAGGCTGTAACACAGATACCAGACCCCAAGATGGCGCCTGTTTAGTCCAATGACTGCTCGGCACATCCACCAAAAGAGTTTCTAGCTTCCAGGTTTACTTCCAGGGTCTGCAGTCCACTGAATATCCGCAGTAGTGTGTCACCCTCTGGCCCCGTCTGCAGGCTCCCATTCAGCCCACAGACTTCACATTGTGATGACACCACAGACTTTTATATCCATTTTCTCATAAATTATAATTGACCTTGGTTGCAGTTCAAGGTGTCCTGTCAACAGTTTTACGGACATTATAATGGTAGTGTATGAGCAAAATGCTTTTTGGGCTGCAAGGGAATTTTTGATACAATAACGCAAGTGGACACTGGTAAAAATTGGAAGCAAGGCTGAGTGGCGTTCCTGAGGGCCTGGGCTGTAGTCCTACTCAGGCACAACTGTCTTTTGACCTGAATGCTAATATAGCAAGCTAGCATGCTGACAACCATAATGCTACCATGCTGATGTTCAGCAGGTATGACATTTACTATGTTTACCATTTTAGTTGAGCATAGGGGCGTACGATATGACGATATGATCTGACAAAGCAGAGAGATCGTAGAATTGTCTATAGGGCACATTCTATGCCTTGCAGTTCTATGCTGGCGCATAGACGCATCAGAAGTTTCAGGCACACCTGACCAACCAATCATAGCGAACTACGGGCATTGCAGTGGATTTCTTACTAGCTACTAGCGGTAGCCTCCATGTTTGGTTGTGTAGCAGCAAGCCATGGCTGAAAACGAAAGCAAAACAGAGGAGTTAGTCCCTAAAAAGAACTCCACCTCCATCGTATGGAATTGGTTTGGCTTTTCCCCAAATGACAAGGCGCGAACGGCTGTGCATTCCAGCAACAAGTGCTCCCTCAGATCCTTCAGCACAGGTGGCAACATAGTAACTTGCCAAAGGGCTACTCTCAAGCCACATAAAGTTGACAAATTGGTATTCTTGGCTAAAAATCTGTGACTGTAATCTGTCATGATGTGTCTCCTACGAAGGAGATAAAAGCTCTAAGCAGATGTCTGAACAATAGTAAGTTCTAAAGCTGCTGGACTTTAAATAATCAGGTTATAGACATTGCAGTTTGATAATTTTTGTTCTAAATCGTTGCACTTTAAGAGATAACCACAGTTACTTAAGTCTGCATTTCTATTTGACCTTTTCAATAAGCTATTTAGTGTTTTACCTTGGGAGGAATACTTAAATCCTGTTAAGATGACTGTGTTGAATAATAAAGTAATACTGCAGAATTGCCTTAGTTTATAACAGTAGTTGGCATTTTTATTTTACCCATTTAAAATAATGAGTATTATTTGAAACGGACATTACCTCATTGATATTTTGTTCTGTAATACTTATTTTACTTTTCATGTTTATTGAAAGCTACCTCAAAAACCAAGTGCGGTTTAATTTTTATGTTGCAAGAGTGCACTTTATCAGTGTTGTTGTTGATTACCTTTTAGTATGTTTACGTTTTTGGAACATGTTGGGCAAAATTGCACAAACTATTTAAATTAAAATCTGTTCAGAAAGGTTCTTTGGCCTAAATTGTCTGTTTTTTTTTTTTGTTTGTTTGGTTTTTTTTTTAGGTTTTTACATGTTTACATCCATTTTACATCCATTTTACATGTTTTACATAGGGAAATAGTTTGGTTGCACTGTTCAGAAACTTGCAAATTAGTCTCAAAAATCAACATAAAAAAGAATTGTGATAAAATCGTGATTGTGATTTTATTATAAAAAATTTGTGATATGATATTAATGCCATATCGCCGACCCCTAGTTGAGCATGCTAACATTTGCTAATTAGCATTAAACACAAAGTAGCTACAGCTGAGACTGATACGTTTTCATTTAAAAAGAGTGTTTTAAAACAAAATGAGCTCCGTCTACACAAACAGTTTAATACTGTTTCAGAAATAATATCCATCCACACGAGCGCCTTAAAATCACACATGATCATTCACATACACTGGGCATGTGTGTGCTGGTGTTAACAGGAAGCTGATTGTCCACTGTGGTGGGTTGCTTTTTCGTAAAACTTGAGTTCTCATCTAAAGAGCCGATCTCCAGATCTATGACTTGCCAGGCAGTGTCTTTTTTGGCCATTGTCTTTATAATGATGGAATTTTGGGTTGTTTAATTTGGGATATTTCTCAACACCAACAACAGGTCTCTTAATCCATTTTTTGTCACACACAAGACACAGCTTGTGCTCAAGAGTTCTCTTTATACGTCAATGCTAAGGAGAGGAGTCGAGCTACCATAGGAGCAGAGAAAAAGAGCTGCTACGGGAGCTGATATGAGCAAGCAGAGAGTGAGTGGGGGAAAAATGCATTTAATTCCAGGGGCAGCAAGGCTGGAAATAGGACCGTGGCATGATGTGCCACGGGGCAGCACGTCTCGTGGTTGTTCATTGAAAATAGTAGGAGTGTATTTTTTGATGTGCTGCATTCACTGCCGGTGTGTTTTGGCCTTAGGTCTAATATTAGTAACACAAGTAAAATACCCATAGTCAGGGCTGATGTTGTTTACTTACTTCTAGAAAAGGGTCCCATAGGGGTTTGACACATCAGAGAAGAACACATCATGACTGATAAGATCAACTCAGGAAGCAGCGTTGGTGTCTGTGCCATTGTTCTGAAAAGTCTCCGTTTCCATCCAGCGGGACTGAAACACAGTCCCGCAGTTTCTAAACTAAAACAGGCTCAGTAGCGTTCAAAAGTCTCTGTTTTAGGAGTTTGAAAACACTGGAGAAGCTTAGATGTTGCTTAAATGTAGCAAAAGTTATTTATTCTAAAATGAAAACACATTAGTGTGGATGTAGACAGAGGCTGATGGGAACGGCATTAGTTTTGCAGCTATTTCTTCACAAACCAAAGCCTTGAAACATTAACACTGCTGCCAAATCCATAGCCAGCCATCCAGTTCTTTTCAAGACATCTCACCCAAAATCCCAAAGCTGCTTCACATATCAGCGGCTCCAAATGGCAGCAAAAGGTGATGGAAATTTTGAAAGTTCAGAAATAGATCTGTAGCCTGTCTATATCATCATGAATGAACTTTACACAGCAGTGTTGTTAACCAAACCAGGTGAATATTTCACACCATAGAATGTCAAACAAATAAAAGATAAGACAACAGTCTCATAAGAATGAGACCGTTTTTCTCTCAGTACTAAGCACTGTATCATCTTTTTTCATTTTTAAGTTTTAATTTCCCACTGTATTAAACCACTGCTAAGTTTTCTAAATAGTCAGGTTGCAGTATTCTGACGTATTGCTGTTTAATATTTTGATGGAAGATGGAATAAAGGGGATTTTTGTACAAGTTTAATCTACATTTTGAGCAATTCTGCTAAAAATGATGGCGCCCTGATGTTTCAGGAAAGTAGTCAGCTATTCTTTAATGATAGTTTATGTTTTTTGACTTGTTTCTAAAAAGAAATACATCTTCAGGACAGTGTATTTTATGTAGGACTGACTCAATAAGAAAACTAAAGACGGAACATGTCCAACATTGCAAAAGTGTTTTTGGACATTTCTTGACAATGGGCTTCTTTGTGTAGGTTTTACAACACAAACTATACTTGTAGGATCAGTTAGTTGTTGGTTTGGTTGTTTTGGGGATTTCTTCACAACAAGAGGAAAAATAGAATATGCCTTGTGCTTTAAATACCCAGACAGAGGAGACACAAACAAGAAATGCCCTCGGGAGGCATGTGATCCCTAAATAACCGCTATTGAGTAAAACTTTTTGTGTAAAAAGCCAGAGTCATTTCCAAACATCAATTTTTCTATTCTGAGACGAGCTCTGTCTTTACTCAACAGAATGAATATCAACACATACACAACAGTGTTGTGTTGTATAGTAACATAAATGCCCCAAACACACGGACATTAAAAGCAACACACGGCTGTAGCAGTGTAGGAGAAGTGCTTTGTGCTCCACACTGTGAGGACTGAAAAGGATGGTTTATGGGTAATAAAGAGGGAAGTCATTGTCGTCTTGGATGGGTCACTGCGTGGCTTCCTCTCTGAAGTCAGACCTCCTTTATGCAGACTTGAATAGAGCACATTTACTGACTTTAGTCATGTGGTGGTTATTTATTTCTTTTACGTTGGTTGCATGTCTTCCACAGTCAACAAACAGAGGCTGCTGTAGCTGCGGGACATCTCGCCCTTCCTCTTGCGGTGCTTTAAACTGCTCCTCGCTGTGTTAAAATAGCAATGTGTGTTTTCTTAAATGTGAATGAATTCACATCGCTGTCTTGGCTTCCTTTGAAGATGACATTCTTGATCTAAGTGGGATGAACCAGGTCAAATTAAATGATTAACTCTCCTGTTAGTGGTGTGGGAAATCATCAAACTGTCAGACTGCAGAATGGCTTTAAGCTCTCACTGCTGGTTCATTCACTGAAGCATGTGTCTGCTCTCTTAATGTTCATTCAGTGATGAAGCCAGATTTACTATCAGTCCAGTGGCCTCTATATCTACCTCTCCATGAGCCCCTTTTCCCTCTTTCAGCCTATTGATGTCTTTCTCTCTTCAGTTTTAGTATCTGCTCAGAGAGCTCCATAATTCAAATGAGCTCAATTCAGAAGTGAAAACAGTAGGCCTCACTGAAGAGCATTGCCACACTGAGCAACAGTTATATCTCAAAAATACACTTCAGCACAATGATGAGAGCACACTGAAATCTAAGGAGGTGGTAAATTTCCATCTTAAGCATTAACAAAATATTAATAGACCAGTGGACCACCCTATACATTGAGAACTTCTAGCCCCGTTTCCACCAAACACTTTCAGTATGGTACCTTTGGCACCAAAAGTAACCCTTTAGACAGGTCTGTTTAACGTTTCCACCGCAAACAGTACTCTTTCATGTGTTAGGTAGGGGGGGCAAAAATGGAGACTGTACAGAACGGTTCCAAAAAAGCGTACCGAACTGCACAGCACTGCCAAGTGAAAACGGGGCTTATGAAAGCAGTATGGCAAAACTGTTAAATCTGCATCATAGTTGCAGCAACATAACAATAAGCTATAGACCATAGGTGTATATTTTGCTGGGGGTGTTTATGCTTCCAGGGTACTGTGTTCCCAAGCTCAATATCCTCTTAATATGACTCATTAAGGAGACCTTTGTAAGGGTTTTGTGTTCTCAGGAATGTTTTCCCCATAGGTCAAATTTTTACTGTATGTTTCCCTGGGTCAGTATGTTTAAATCACCCACCTATAGTCTGCTGATGTTATGCTCCATGAAACCTATGCCCTCAGATTTGTGGGCAAGACAGTTTTCTTGACTTTAGAAGTGATATCTCCACAGGGACTAACAGATTTGTACCATTCAAAGTGCATTTCGAACATCCACATCCCTTTGTTCTTTGTAATTTCAACTGCGAAGCTCTTACAAAGTTTGTTTATATCAAAAGACATATCCCTGGAAACAGGACAGCCCAGTCACCAGAGGAAGGCATTTTGCTTTTCTACAGAGAGCGTCACAGTGGTGCAGTGGAAAAAAAAGGGTTCCTGGTTTGAATCCCACGGTGGGGGAACCATTCTGTGTGGAGCTTGCATGTTCTACCCGTGTTACTGCGCAGGCCCGGTTCTATGAGGGTGCATAAACATGCATTGCACCCTTATTTCATGTGTCTGCAAGCTCAGTTGAAAAGAGTGAAAAAAAAAATTTTCCCTGTTTTTTTTTTTTTTAAATTAATGTTGACATAACAATATAGAACACATTGATAGTGAAGTGTGTATTCTATTTGCCAGTTTAGTTTTAATTCAGTGGTAATTAAATAATAACGTCACTGTCAACACTGTCTGTCATGACAAGTGCGCGTGACTGCACGTCACTCATTTGCATCCAGCGCAGTTAGGCCCGGCGGCTGCTGCACCAGCCGGACGCAGCTTTCTGCTGTACTGTTAACAGCCTGTAACACAAATAACGTTAATGAGATCGCCATGGATATTCGAAAATGGTTCAAGCAAAACACGACCAGCAACAAGTCAGATCGGTAACGATGGTGAGATAGAGACTCAACCTCGATGTGAAGTTAGCCTAGCTGCTGGGGAGCAAGCAGCAGCCTCGTCCTGCTCACTCCCACCCGAGCCACTGCCTTCACCCCCAGCCCCAGAGCAGGCGCCCGGCTCATCCAAAGCGCCAGTGGCAGTGGAGTAAGTTAGATGGTAGGTGTCATGTTCAAAGGGGTAGGAAGAAGTTAATGTTTCTATGTCGCACCACATTATACTGTTTGTGCAAATCTGAAATAAAAAATAAAATAAAAAAACTAGAAATTCAAACTAGGAATTCTATCATTCTATCATCTAGCACTTGAAAGACACTTTAAACATTCTTGCTTGGCTGGTATCATCCCACTTGAAATGACTGGAAAATGCATAATTTAGTGTTGAATAACATGCCGGCATGTGCACCCCCTCTGATCAAAGATGCACCTCTAGTCATTATTTTCTGGCCCTGTTACTGCGGGTCCTCTCCAGGTACTCTAGCTTCCTCCCACAGTCCAAAGACACGCAGGTTAAGTCAATCTGTAACTCTAAATTGCCCGTAGGTGTGAATGTGAGCATGAATAGTTGTTTGTTTGTCAGCCCTGTGACAGTCTGGTGACCCACCTCTCGCCCAGTGTCATCTGGGACAGAGTCCAGATCCCCAACAGGATAAACAGTTACAGAAAATAAATGAACTTTTCTGCAGAGCTGCTTACCAAACTTGCAACAAACAACAGCATCAGTTGTGATTAAATGAATCGTTGCTGTGTTTTCAGTGGCTTTTTAGCCACCAAACGTGGGTGTTATGTAGCGACCTGTCACTGTGTTCCCAGCAGGAATTGTGTCCCCAAAACTGGGTATTTTAAACCAAAACATGATCTTTTCCCAACCTTAACTAAGTGTTTTTTGTGCTCAACGTAACCACAAGTTAACCACAGCACTGTTACAATGTAAAGTTTCAATGCATCGGCTACATAATAAGGTACAAATGTAAGGTATCTGTGGTTTGCAGATACGTATAATACTAACATTTTCTCTGGTGACTGGGTTGATGAGGACACTGGGAAGATGGGGATGACCCCATTGGCCACATGTCAGGTGAGGTTTTAAAATGGTTTACAGGAGACAGTTGGACAAATTCCAATTTTGACTTGATGGTGACGTTGCACAAAAAAGTGAAAGGATCTCAAAAGTTTTTACAGTGCATGCCGAGGAGGACCTGAATGTCTGTACCAAATTCCATGACAATCTATCGAATAGTTGTCGAGACATTTCACAAAAAGCTGTCAGGAATCGGTTCAGGAAGGACCCAAATGCAGAGCAGCAGGCAAGTTTGAGGTTTAACAAAAAGCGAGCTTTAATAAAGCTGATAAAAAACAAGTTCAAATGACAGAAGAGCCAAAACTAAACTGAAAACCAATCGCGATAATACGATGAACTCAGGCAAAAAATCCAAACAGAACACAAGACATCAGGCTGGAAGTTGCGTTGGGAATGTCACCAAGAACACATGGATAAATGCAGACAAACTAACAAAGAACTAACAAAGAAAACTAATCAAATGAACAAGACACAGCTGGAGTGGGTGGACACGGGCAAAAGGAGGGAAATGGAGATTGGCAACCAACAAGGCTGTGGTGGGGAACATTAGGGTGGAGCAAACAAGACTAATACAGAACAGGTGTGAGGGGAAGACTCTGGGAACAGGGAAGGACTAACGAGACAGATGAAGACAGGTGTGATAGAAATCAGGCAAGAAGACACACAAAGACAGGAAGTAACATCAGACACGACATGTGAGGAGAGAATCTACAAAATAAAACGGGAACGGATTAAACACGAATGAATAACATGAGACAAGGAAGAGCACAAGTAGAGAAGCCCAAAACAAGTCAGGACATCACCAACATCTGAAGATTCATCTTCTGAAAACCACCAACATCTGTACAAAATTGGTGTAATTTTAAAATTACTTTCACCAAACTGCCTCACAAGGAAAGCATGTAACCACTGAAGGCATTTTATCATCGCATTACTGCTCCCATGAGGTTAGCTTTATTGTTCATGTTTTAAATCTTCGGCCAAACACCAGCTAATGTGTCGACTCTCTCCCACTATCGTTTTCTACTTCCATTTTTTAAACTTCCTGTCAACTTTGTGTCTCCCACTCACCATAATTCCCAAGATTATCATCTCCCGAGCCGCACCGAGTTCATAAACTGACCTCATTCCTGCATGCAAACTCCAGCTAATCCTTTCGTTACAGCAGCAAATGGATTTCATGATTTTTTTTTAAAGAGATTCCTCCCTTTGCTTTTACTCAAGAATACACAGCTTCTTGATTGTCATAGTTGAAAATTTTGTATTTTCCGTTGTTACTCTTTGAATTTAGAAAGTGAAATTTGAAGTCTTTTTTACTTTATTGATTTACTTATTTTGTGAGGCAAACAGGATAACATCTGGGTCCTTTTTCTGCGTTATATACAAGTACAAATTAAGATTAAATAGTTGCCTAATTAGATGACTACGATGCCATGGGAAGTGCATTTTTTTTTAATTTACTATGACCCTTTTAATAGACTATCTGTAGTATGTGACAGTGAGAAATCTACATACATAAATGTACAACATATAAAAGGGATCGAGAGCTGTGGGTCACACATGCACACTAATATTCATCCAGAAAATATATAAATATTCCAGAGGAGATAAATATCATCTTTATGTGGATGCTGTTGTTCTCCTCTGGCATCACAATGACTCTTAATGGCTTTGGAGTAAATGAGAACACAACCACAGAGGGATTAAAGCAAGAGAACATGCTAGACTGACATAAAAATAACTACAATAGACAGACTTTGCTCACAGCTACATGTGACATCGAGCTTAATCTCCACGCACAGCTCCTGCAAAATAGGTTAGAGGAAAGTCACAGCTCTGGATGGCTTGTTGGGCCTTTGGAAGATGTTAAATGTTATATGGTGTCTAATGTGACCGTGTGATATTACATCAGCTGGGTTTGACACAGGCGTAGTGAGCGTACACTCACACACACACACACCGTTATCCTCAAACAATCCAACTGCCTCCCTCAGTGAGTTCATCAAAAAGCACTTAACCCCTCCCAAGCTCATTCCCCTCTCTGTTTTTATTTCCCTGCTGAGCCACACTGCTGCTTTTCTCTTTGAGTCTCTACAAACACTCAGCAGCAGGCCTTTCGCTCGGCCCGGCCAAAGACAATGGCTGAGCTGCAGGAGATGGAGACGATGATGAGGGGGACCAGGAGGAGGAGGGGGCTTATTTTGTTGAGTGATCTGGAGTGCTTAAAAGCAGGGCGGCTTTTTGTTTGTTGTGTTTGTGTGTATAGAAAGGGCTTCTGACTTTAAAAAGCTGTGCTGAAGTCAAACAGCAGAGCAGGAGGTGTGAAGTTTAAGAGGTTATTTGAGGGTGTTTTAAGGAACATTGATAGCAATCAAGCAGCTGTTTCCCCTGAGGCCGCAGTGAGATGGAGACCTGCAGCAGCCTGGTTAATGCTTCTTGAAGGAACAAACAGGTGGTTACGTAATTTTATGCAAAACGAATGCTTTAGTGTGGCTCAGTTTATTTCTTATCTAGAATTACCGCCTCGCAATCGTATGCATCTGTGAACCAGTCGAGCTGCTGTTAACATCCATGTCTATTCAGCCTCATATGTAGCCATGACAGTTGATGATGCTTCAAATATGGATGGTGCTGCAAAGAAGTTACAAATTCTGAATGTGGATATTTCGCATACATCTTTAGCAGCACAGAGGATCTTTACAATCAGCACAGTTTCAAGGTGGACACTCAAGATTAGTGTCACCAATTAAATATCTGACCAAATGTCTCCCCTTCTGTTCCTGAGATATGGCGTTGAATAAAGAAAAGTGTTTTTGCAGAACATTATGACGTCACAGTGAAGTTGAGCTTTGACCTTTTGGAAATAAAACATCACCACCTCATAATTTTATCCTATTAGACACTTGTGTGAAATTTTGTCATAATTAGAGAAAGACTTTTGCCCATTAAAATCTAATCAGCTCATCCTTGAGTCCAAGTGGACGTTTGTGCCAAATTTGAAGAAATTCCCTTGAGGCCTTCTTGAAATATCACTTTCACAAGATTGAAAAGGATGCAAGGTCACAGTAACCTTGACCTTTGACTACCAAAATCTAATCAGTCCATCACTGAGTTAAGGTGGGTGTTTGTGCCAAATTTGAGGAAATTCCCTCAAGGTGTTCTTGAGATATCTCGGACTGAAGGACAACCTGAAAACGTAATGTCCCCAGCCACAGCTATCACCAGTGTGGGGGCATAAAAATGCTCACTCAGTGGCCGTACACATGCCACATTTTTTGCACCCTCAAATTCATTTCACTGTAGACGTGTGGCAGGCACACTCAAATGTAAGAGTGACACCATTGTGGAGATCAGCTCTGCACTCAGGATTTTTGGTAAGTAGGCTATTATATTTTGTATTATTTGGTTTGGCCAAGGCACTATACATGCTCCCCCATGTGTCATTTTGACAGGTCAGTTGTTGTTTAGTTATTATATTGAGTATAGTTATGTTATGTTGGCCGCTTTTATAGGCCTAGTTGTTCAGTTCTTGGTTTGGAATATTTCATGTATTTTTTTGGGCAAATAAAAAGCCAGAGTTTACATCATTGTTGCCTCACTACTTGGTCCCTAACAATTAATAAGGGGACTAAATACAACCCCTTTATCCCTGTGTGGTCCTTTGTCCTCAGATTATGCACCGTTTAGCCAGCAAAAGTAAAGTTGGACATGCACTTACTGCACTTACACCATGCACTTCACACCATGTGCTACAGATCGTTAAAACAGGGCCCTGAGGTGCACAGTCTGCTGCTTTGTTCTGACTCGTCACTATTTTTTCAATGCTTCATTCACGACTTTTCCTCATTTTACCACCTACATATCTTGCTATCAAAAGGTGTCAGTGCTGCAACAAGATACAAGAATATGGAGAAATCCAGCCTCTCCAGAACAACAGAGCAGATCATCAGCAAGTTTGAGCAACAGGTGATCTTCCACAGTTCCCCTACTGTCAGATTTATTTGCTTACAGTTCATGTTTTTACGACCTCTTAACAAAGTGGATCTACTGCAGTGGCTGTTAAACTTTGCAATTGTTGCATGATAACTCATCTTGTTATGTAATTGTTTAGCTCCAAACT
The DNA here is from genome assembly GCF_041903045.1 of Epinephelus lanceolatus. Classification (NCBI taxonomy): domain Eukaryota; kingdom Metazoa; phylum Chordata; class Actinopteri; order Perciformes; family Serranidae; genus Epinephelus; species Epinephelus lanceolatus. The sequence continues at coordinate 41,577,553 of NC_135736.1, forward strand.
GACAGCCTCTGTCTGACTCTCTCCTGCACTAGCTGACTACACTTTTACTAAACCCATCTGTCGACATAATACCGCACTACACGTGAGCAGGAAATACAAGCTTCAAATACAATAATCTTCAAAGTCAAAAATGCAGCATACCTGTCTGAAAGTAGCTTCATATATCCAGATTACTATGGGTTAATGGATGTTAAAAAAGGCTCAAATTAAAACGAGATAAAGATAAACAACAGAAAAATAAACACATGGTTAAGACTGATTTTTCAAATGTAGCCCCAGAAATCCAAAAAGGTTGCAACAGACAAAACTATCTGTCTCTTCATCTCTGTCTCTTTTTATTTCCTCCAGTCATTTTTATGAGTTCGCCAATAAAAATATAACCCAAAACCTGATTATCATCCTCTCTCTGCTCTCTCACACACTCTGGTAAACTATAGCAGTCCAAACTCAATGGTTTGATCTCTCCATTTTTGTGTTTCATAAATATCTGCCTCTTTGAACCTTAGTGCATCTCTGATCTTTGTGTGTGTTCTCTGAGAGGAGCCTGGCACTGATGGCAGCTGGTTTACCTGAAGGCCCTTAACAAGGGAAACAGGAAGGGTTGAGTTACACAAGCAGAGGAAATGGCTTTGACCAACATGTAGAGATGAATTTGTTATGCTCCATTACAAGAAGAACATAATGTCATAACCTGCTGCATACAGAGTTTAAACCTGGAGGGTGGCGAGACAATATAATACCACTGTTTAACTGAAGTGACTCAGAGAGAGCTGGTTTCCTTTATAAACATGTGGGCACCAGCTGCAGTGCTGGAAAGTAACTAAGTACATTTATTCAACTGTACTAAAGTAAAATTTTATGGTTTTTATATTTACTCTAGTAATTATTTATTTATAAATCTACAACATTTTAGATGCAAATGTACTTTTTACTGCAATACTTTGATCTTAAAGTTTTAGTTACTACCTTGCAGATCAAGATTAATAACACAACATATAATCCAGCTGCTGTATTATTATATCTTAAAACACCTGGCAGTATCTGAAGCTCTTCGAGACTCGCGGGAGTACCGGTGATCATCCTATCGGTGAACATTATTAGCCTGGTACAGTTCAGTTCAGTTCGGTACGCATTTTTTTCCGTTTCCACTGTGAAAAGTTGTGGATGGTACCAATGGAACCATTCCGTACCGTCCCCATTTTTGGTACCCCCCTCTGTTGGGGTACCTAGCACCTAGTACCTAGCTGTGAACACTGCAGTCTGATTGGTCAGTAGAGGACGGTCACTCTGCTCAGGGCTGAGTTGTGGCTGGTTTTGAAGTTTATGTTAATACTGTGGAGAGTTTTACATAAAATGAGAGGATGTTTGCTGCCTCTCACAGCAGCAATAGACTGACAAAAAAACAATTTAATTATAGGGTCGACTGCTTGCGGCTTTTGTGTTTACTTGTAATGTTACTCAATACATGAGTGGACGATGTGAATCCATCAGCACATCTTAAAAGACAACTTTGACCACTGCATTGGGTTTTATTGTCTCTCTTGGATGACATACACTTTCGGTAATGAGTGGATCTTCAAGCGTTTAAAAAAATAATAATAATGATAATTTCAACCAGATTATGTGAACAGCATACATTACAGTCCTCACTCGGAGAAAAAAAAACTGTCACAAAGCATCATCCTTGTGGACTCCAGCAACACTAAACCCCTGAGCTTGCCTTAAAAGGACTAAATGCACAAATGTGTCATTTTTAAATATCCCGTTGAGAGAGACTCTCACTGCAACCTGTTCTGAAAATGTCGGCATGCAACACAGTTCTGTGGATGATAAACGAGGTGCAGACTTCCATCTGTGTCACCGGTGGTGAGGAAATACAGTGAGTGTTGGACGGAGCAGTGAGTGACATCAACCTCATCGTCATGTTTGCGGTGAAAACACTAAATTTGAAGGCTCATGGTTGAAAAGGTACCATACTGAAAGTGTGTGGTTGAAACGGGGCTATTGTCTTTAAGGAGCTGTGGCACACTCACTTTTCAAGTGGAAGGGTATCTGGTGAAACTAGACCACCTAAGGCATCCAGTGGTACCAACCATGTCCTGCTAGCGTGTCCGGAAGGAGGGTGATTAACACTCTGATCTAAGGCGAAATTTTTTCAAGAGAAAAGCCAGCACTTTTGAGTTTTCTTAATTCTTGAGGGGTAATAAAAAGGTTATATTTAGCACCACATCAGTGTAACAAATGGTATCAACCCAAAAAAAATGCTGCAATAACTTAATAGACATAACTGCACATTTGAATGGCCATCATGTTTCCATCATCATGTCTAAGCCCTTATACACTATAAACTTTCATGTTTGAATAGTCGCTTAAGTAAAACACAATGCTCATTATATATTTAGGACTAGTCGATGGTGGGTCCCAGAGGATTAAGTAGTAAAAATTAGCTCCACCTTTGCCAGCTGCAACTTAAAGTGATGTACATATTAATGCATCAATAATTATTATCCAATATAATATACATTATTACAAAATAAGCCATCCTGCATAATGAGAATTTTTACTTTAATACTTTAAATATATTTTGATGCTCATACTAGTACTTTAAGTTGTGTAGAGTATTTCCACTCTGTGGTACTTCAACTTTTACTTCAGAGATCAGAGTGTCTCTTCCACCACTGACCAGCAGAATATGGATATTTAAGAATTTGTAAAGTTTTTCAATTTGGACTGGAATCACTCACATCACTGTTCACTGGAAATAAATCTGACCTCGACACAGGATCCAGCACCAAAACATCAGCCTCAACCACACAGCAGTAAATCTTCATCCAGTGACGCCAAACCTCAGCATTCTCCATCCCTACTGTTTCCAGTGGTGGGAACAAGCCTGTTGGTGGGAGGTGGACATGTCTATCTGATAAGATGAGTGTTCATAAAGTAGCTCCCTGTGTGTGACACATGGGAAAGAAAGGAGCAGATTAGGGAGGAGAGGAGATAACAAAGACTGTTTACTTTTAATCAAGACTGAGTTTGATATCTCTGCAGTGAAGACAGACATTGAGTTGATATGATGTTATTTAGGGCCAACACTGACCTTAAATTCAAATATTGGATGCTGGCCATTCGTGTTGTCCACTGGCAGTATGATGAAGTGTTCTCCCAGACCACAGCTACAGTAGTCACACCTCCTTGTTAAAGGGTCGTCCTGCATTAGGACTGAAACAGAACTGAATGGTCATGGGAAAATAACTCCACAGGAGTATGGGACACATCTTGCACACATCATCAGGAGCCAGCAAAGGAGCAGATCCAATCCACACATAAGGAACATAACATAATGTGTCCATTAACTCCCAATAGACACATTATATAATGTTGACTGGGAGCTGTTACTGGTGTTACATAACCTCTGACTGACAGTCTGCAGCCATGCTAGCAGCTCTGAGGCTGTTGCAAGGGTCAGAGCTGCTAGCATGGCTGTAGCTAAATGCTAATGTCAGTATGCTACGTTTTTAAGAGTTGTTAAGGATCAACATCAACTCAAAAAATACAGGTATGTGTGGTGGAAATGCAGGTAAATGCTCCTCCACTTATCACTTTAAACAGTTAAGAGTAAACTAAATAACTAAATCAACCTTGGTTACGGCTACAGCTAATGTTTATGCTATTCATATGCAATCTCAGCTTGGTATCACTCCCACACTTTGTCACACCCCACAGCGCACAAGGCTTCTGTAGGAGACACAACAGGCTTTCAACTATCACAAATGTAAAGCCGTCTGCGGCAATATCAGATGCTCAAAGCAAGTGGTGTAGTATAAAGAGAGAAGGTCTGGGTAGGGAGATAGTCAGGGTGGATAGACTGGTCAAACAAACACAGGACTTCCACCCGGGAGAGCGTTGTTCCTGTCTTGTGTGAAACCAAAAGGCAATGTTGACTTATTTTAACATAATGTTACGTAAGTTACATGAGCACATCATGTAGTTATGTCACTTCATGTGATATTACCTCATGTCTAACTGTACCCCCTTTACAAACATATTCATACCCAGACCATGCTCTTTTTTCTAAACCTAATCAAATAGTTTAGTTGCCTCAATCTAACTGCAACCGGTTGACAACAGTAACCACGTGTTACAATGTGATTCACCCATATTTGTATATCAATAACATACCAGACTGCAAGATGGCACCCGTCCACAAGTTCAGCTTAGAGACTTTAAATTATGATGACATTTAAATGGCTTTTCTTGGCTTAAGTAAGGTTTTATTAATATAAAACCTCAACAGATCAAACATTCATATTAGAAAGACTCATAATTGAACTTGTTTGGAGCTTGAGGTGTCCTGTCATCAGTCTTACAGACGTCTCTTTAACAATGGTGGTCTATGGGGAAAATGCTTTTTGGGCTGCAGGGATTTTTTTTCACTGTAATACTGTAAGTGGACTTTTCACGTCCACATAGTACAGACTAGGTATCCTTCTGCGCCTGCTGTTGATGTTCCACAGGACATCAACAAAAGCATGTGGTTAGGTTTAGTAAAAAACATCATGGTTTGGCTCTACAGTCATACAAGAAGTGAACACCGGGCTCCCAGGTGAAAGTCTGAGGTTGTTGGACCCATCCACCACATCTCCCGCCTGCTATATAGGAACTTGACGGCTCCTCATGTGAAATTGTTACCAGCAGCGTTTCAACCTGATGCCGTCCAGTGGTGAATCATACTGCTGGGACAGGTGCCGTCCGCCCAACCAGCAGCGTATCATACACTGTGAAATCTTACATCCCTCCAAGTAACATACTGACGCCGCCTGGCCACGCGACGTATCATACCACTGCCAAAGGTAGCTTTTGGCGTAAGGTGTCTGGCGCCAAAATCAGTGACCAAGAAGTGGTATTCAATGACTTCGTAATGAGAATGGGCAGGCTGAGCCGTGTTCCTAGGGGACTGGTTCCACCCAGGAGACACCTGTGAATCTCATTCAGATTCAATTTGCATTGGATGTATTCGAGACCAAGGAGGCGTGACGAAGCAATGGTATACCAGTGAATGTGAATGGGCTTGAAAGGAAGGTGACATATTAAGGAAAAGAAAAAAGAATAATTGAATGACAAACAAACATAATGGTTGAAAAATATATTTTCTCCCCGGGTTTGTCATTTTCATTTCAACCATATTGTGACCATGTCAGACATTCAGTCCTCAGAGAATGTTCACCATCACCTCGTAGACATGCATTGTGTCCAGGAAGAAAAAAATTAAAAAGGAAAATAGCACTGCAACAAACTTTTATTATCAGTTCATCTGCTCAGAATTTTTTTGATTACTTGTTTGGTCATGACAAAAATGGTAATCACCACTTTGCAGAGGATGCATCTTCCAATAATTTGTGTTGAGTCTAAAAGTTTACTGTGATATAACACGAAAGGAGGCAGCAAATTCTGCAATTTAAGAAGCTGGAACCTGAGTATTCTTGCATGAGACTAAGATGCGAATTGTCGATACTATCTGATTTAATTCAAAATTGTTCAAGCTACTCAGGTTCAAGTCAAGGAAGTGACTTCAATTAAAGGTCAAGAGGCAAAAGGTCTACTAATGTCCAGCAGCAACATAACCTAGAGGTATTCATCCAGAAAAACCTGCTGACCCAGAATCAGATATACTTTCACCTTCTTAATGGCTGGGTGTAGGAATACTGAGGTTTGGTAATCTGATCTGAGATCTGTAGCTGAAGGGGGCCAGTCCGATTTCCACCAGTTTACATCAGGTTGTACTTGACCTGCGGAGCGTTCAGCATTTTAGCTAGCATGTTGTTAATCTGCTTAACTGAGCTTTAGGGAGATGGAGTTTCTCTCTCTGTTTCACTCACAAATCCACTTCCATCCTTTCTCACACACAAAGACACACTTTCACCATCACTCTGTGTCTCACACACACACACACACACACACACACACACACACACACACACACAATCTGACCGTACTCCATCCTGTCTGTTTTCATTTCCTCCCTCTCACCTTTCAGACCCTGTCACAGTCTTATCCCCATCTGTCTCTTCTTTCTCTTTGTTTCCTCGAACACAAACAACTGGTTTTCAGTGCTTTACATCCACACTGCCTTCTCTTTTATATGTTTACATGTTGAAATTTAACTGCATCCTTAGAACTCAAAGGTTTAAGCTGCAGCATGCATCTTGCTCCTGCAGTTTTTACAGATCGAAACCAAAAACCAAAGCTTTTTTTCATCAAGTCTTCATGCACAGTGTCTTCTTTGTGCAGCTCAAATAGAACCACTCAATTATGAATTTTATGTATTTACACCAACTCCCCACTCTGGTTACAGTGTTGGCCAATGTCTACACATGGTTTACACCAGCTCCTCAAGGAGCAAAATGCCAGCATAGTGAGTTACGCAAAGCGACCTCAGGCTCGCATGAAGTCATCCGACCGTCTGCTTCGTCTGCTTTTTCACCACCACAACCAACAAACATTTGTTTTGTCCTCTGCTTGTTGAAAATGCAGTCAGCTGTTGAAGCATGTCCTAGTAGTGTTTAACGTCTGAAACATAAAGAGCTGCTTGAGATGGCTGCAAGCTGCGTGGAACCGCAGAGTGCCAGTCCAAACAGCAGGTTTGTGGGATGCCAGCAGGGGTTGAAATGGGCTCGTGGGCACAATGCTCGACTCCATGGCTTCAGGTTTGGACGAGGGAAGTAAAAAAAACATCATGTCTTCACCACCAAAAAAATAAACCCTACAATTTTCTCTTTATTTTGCTGTTTACTAATTGGCTGCTTTTCCTCAAACCAGAGTAGTTGTTACATAAAGACGATTTCAATATTGCAACATGAAACAAAGCAGTGATGATTCTGGTTTCAACACGTTACAGCTGTAGCCAAAGTTTATGTTAAGATTATTTACTTGCATTTAAATGGTGATGACTCCTGAAAACGACTAGGGGACGCGGTTGAAAGCTCAGGGAGAAAAGCCAGTAGTGGTCAATGAGTTAATATTATTTTATCACAGATGAGCGTTCACAAGCTCACAATGCTCAAATTGGCTGTTTCAGCCTGTACTGTAGAAATGTTTCTGTCTAGAGCATCAGAACTAAATGTAGCTGACCTTTTTTAAAGCTCACAAGAGGTGTTAAGCTATTTTAGATTTAGTCTTAGTCTAGAGAAGAAAATGTTTATTAGTTTCACAGTTTTAGTCTAGTTTTAGTTAGTCTGAGTGGGCGGAAGTTCGCTGCATAGATTAGCCTCTCATTGAGCGGAACGAGCCACCCACCTCCGGTTGTGTAGCAGTTTTCAAGTGCACCGTTGCTGTGGCAACGCCAAGAACATTGTGATTGGTTGCAAGAAATAAAAAAAGCCGGGGCGTTTTTTTCTCCAATCTTAAAGTGAGAGTCGGCGCAGCCAGACCTTTTTTTTCTTGAGAAAGGTCTGATGAGCGAGACTAAGTTTTAGTCAACGAAAATTCTCTTGAGACCATCCAGATTAGAGTCCTGCAGGGACCAACACGTGAAATCTGGTGGCCAGTGGCTGCTTGCTCTGCTGCCGTTCAGCAGCTAACAAGTGGCGCTAACTGCTAACAGCCATCACTGCAACAAACAAACTCCTCAAATCCATTCAACACTTCCAACATCCGTCAGACACACCAGGTGATTATTTACAGCTGAATTAAAGCTCACAACTCGCACCAACCACTGATGTTGCTCCGATGCGAGTGTTTTTGCTGGCTAGCTTAACATCGAGTTTACCAGCCTGTCACTCATGTGGCATTTGAAGATAACTGAGAGCATGGCTGTTTTCAGTTTTTAATGTCCAGTGGTCCACCACAAACATTTTCGTCACATCACGCCTCATCAACGAAAGTGACAAATAGATTTTGTCTTAGTTTTTCATGGTACAGATCTATTTTTAGCTTGACGCCATCTCGTTTTTGTCATGGAAAAAAAAATTTCATTATTGTTTAAGTCAACAAAATTAACACTGCTCACAAGCATAGACGCCCAGTGACCACATACTGAGCAGTATTGCAGTCCATCCAATAGTTGTAGAGATCTACTCAAAACTACAAATGCCGAAGAAAAAGTGAGGGATCAAAGTCTTTAGGATTCATCCTCTGGGGAACACAAATGTACAAAATTTCACAGCATTCCATCTGATTGTTGTTGAGACATTTAAGTTTGGACCAAAGAGGTGGTCTGACTCACCGAAAATACACACCTGTCGATTAGTCACCTATCAGGCATGGTCATTTATCATCTGCCAAGGCAAGAATGGTAAAAATTAAACAAGGCACAAATGTGCTGCAGAAAAAAACAAGAAGAGCCTCAGGGAATCTGTGTTTGAGCAGCGAGGTAACCCACTGTGTCCTGTCGCTTACTTGGAGAAGTACAAGTCATTGCTGCCACTTTAAATTAAATAGTGGCAAAGTGACAACAGCCAGGAGAATGTGAGCATAATAGTTGCAGATGGTAGATGCATATGCAGTTGTGATGTAAATGCAACATAAGAACTTTTCTTCTGTCTTTCTCCAAACATCAGGTGTACTAACCATTGGGTGAACTTCTCTGGCTCCATGTCTCCATGGATTTATAAAACAGGCAGCACTTTCCACTTGCGCCTGTGTGGTGCTTGGCAACCATTTTGCTAAATGTTGCTTAGGAACTAAATTGCTTGGCTGAGGAATGATTACTTATCAGTAATTGACTGCATTTTTGTTGCTTTGTGTTTATTTTATGAAACATTGCCAGGTTTATGTAGTAATCATTTTATACAGGCAAAAAGCCTCCACGTGGTGCCTAACAACGGCCATTAGCTGTTATGAAATCATTATAAACCACAGTTATTTAATCTTTTATCCATTACAACTTACTTTTATTTTCCTTAATTTGTAGTCGCCTATCACAGTTGTAGTTAACAGTATGACTGGATCTACTTACTCAGTACCACTAGGGGCTAAATGGAAGTGCGTGTGTGCCATTTTTGTAATAAGTGAGGGAGAAACAAAGAGAGTTCCTCATCACACACAAACACTGATGAGAATGGACACTGAGCGAGCAGCTGACGGATGTGCTGTGTTTTGATATGAGGTCACCGTCTCGTCCAGCGTTTGTCATGGGGTGAGGTCAGCCCTGAAAACATTTACCTTCCTCTTTACTCAGTCAATTGTCATTTCCTCCGCTCAAGTTTGTAATAACAACAGACAACACTGAAAAATCACCTGTTAGCTGTTATTAATTCCACTGTGCTAACGGCATACATATCTCTATTCTCTCCATTAGCAGGGTTTTATGCATGTGTGACTCTGAGCTACAAATTCACAGGGGTTTTAGCCTCGGTATTATGATCCTCCAGATAATCTCTCTCACACACAAACACAGAAGCCTGTTCAGCTTCTCTTTCAGGCTCCTCTAAAAGTCATTTTCTGATCATCACGCTCACTTTGTTTTCATATAAATAGTTTATTAGTATCAGTAACATGTTGGGAGGTTTTTCTGCCTTCCATTCTTTATGCGGATAACATACCAGAAATACAGACAGCAATAGAAAATCAGAGGTTATAAAAAATAAGAGGATATACGTGCATGTGTGTGTGTGAGTGTTGCTGAGGAAGAGTAAATCTTGGAGTACAAAAACCTAATCCCAGTCACTGTTTCTAGAAAGGATTCTACCCAGTTTATAATCCGAGCCGCTGAGCGGTTTATGCTCTGGGGAAGGAACAAGATGCAGGCAATAAGTCCTTCGATATCCCAGAATCCACCTCATTTCTGCCAGTGTTCTGCATATTCAGCATTTAATTGCTTCTTTTGGCCTTTGAGAAATCACAGCGAGGAAACCACCTGTCTGTTTCATGTTCTGGCAGTTTTTTTGCTCTCAGTGTTTCGCAAACCTTTCAAAGTACAGTTGAGGTCCATATGAGTCAGTTATTCTCCATCCAACCTCCCAAAGGTCACTGGTCAAAGTACACTCCATCAAACCTTTTACAGTCACTTGATGGCAGGTGGTGTAGTGGAGATCTTAGAGGCTGAAGGTGCTCGTCCTCTGGTTCAGGTCGTCCTCCTCTTCCTGTCCTCCATCTGCCCGTCTCTCTTCACCTGATGCCTGTTGAGATAATAGTCAAGTGAATATCATGATAAACTAACTCATCCTTAAACATATTTCCTTTTCACACCTGAACAATATTTATGCAGTTTCAGCATTCAAAAAAACTCAAAAAAACTCAAAAAACAGCACGCACATCCAAATACAATAAATACTGGGAGCCAGACAGAAGAACAAATACAAGAATACAAAAACAGATCCGCACGCCAGAAACTCCTCCTTTTGGAAATTTGAATCACATCACCACATGTGACATCTCAGGCACCAGGCCTTCATCAGACATGAACAAGATAAGGAGACACACCTCAATATGTACGACCAATAACACATGACTAAAACATCAGGTAAAAAGACAAACAAAATGTGATAATGACATGTAAATTCAAGGTGAAATTGTAGAAGAAGATATTTTTATAATTGAATTTTGTTGTTGTTAACATTGTTAACCATTATATATATATATATATACTAATATATATATATATATATATATACATATATATGGGGGTGTGTCGCCATTTCTGTCTGATGAAGGGCTGGTGCCTGAAACGTTACATGTGGTGATACAATTAAAATTTCCAAAAAGAACAATTTCTGGTGTGTGGACCTGTTTTTGTATTTTCATACAAAACTTTACACGTTTGTTGAACTGTAACTGGACTCCGTTTAACTTGTTTACTTCTTTTTTTTTAATGTGAGTGTTTTTTTTGGGGGGGTTTTTTTGGTCACCAGTTGAGTTTGATAAAAAACATTATTTGAAGTCTTATGTTGTTGAAGCATGGCCGTTATACGCTTTCGCAACTATGCCGTTCCACCGTGATTCCCATGGGTCGTGCACTGTGCCTGATTAGCTAACCAGTAGGACACACACACTGGGACTCACAGGGACTCTGCTGCCCTAACATGCATGTGCAGCCGGACTGACTACCACAACGACGAACAGAGAGAGAGAAGCTTGGATTGCAACATACACACACAGAGGGACTGTGACTTCATTTTCTGCTCAGGATGCCATTACTCCACTATATCTGCCTATAAGAAATAGTTATTTGATGCTGTATTAATGCTCTGAATATCGCATACAGCTCCTTTAAACTGGAGCATTTAATCTTCATTTACTTACATGTTGTATGTAATGCATTTTTGTGAATAATAATAATTTAATGCAGTAATGCATCAATGCAAATAAGAAATATAGATAAGAAGTGTTGGTCAGATTTATCTTGACACCGGCTCATTGAGCGTTTTGTAGTTAATTTGTGCATATGCGACAGTAACGTGATCAATTTAATACATTGTTCTCAAAAAGCAGAAAGACACACATTCATATGATCTCCCTTACTCTGTGTTTAACCCGTGCTGCTCATTGTTAATCTAAGAACATTAAATTCAGGCTTGTGTTGCACCACAAAATGTTTCGGCAATCATACTATGTTTGACCGAGTAAGAGTGCAGTTGTGACTGAGACCAAATAATGTGAAATTGCTGTCACATTTACGTGACAAGGTGCGTGTCTGAACGGGGCTAAATGTTAATTTCTACTTTCAGCTGATGACGTAGTGACTTGCAGGAAGTCAGCAGATAGATGTGTCATTAGGAAGTCACACGGCTGCTGCACGGATTGACCCTGTGACCTTTTGTTTACAGGATACTCCAACTGCAAGACCTCCAGTGTAATATAATTTCTGGGGACATTCAGTGGAAAAAGTACAATTATTACTTTTAGTCGATTTTTAAATTTTGGTGTACTGTGTTCACTGTGCATCCAGCAAGAAGACAAGTTTGTATTTAATGTCACAGATGTAAAGTTGCTGGGTGATGGACATATTCCTGTCCTGGGGATCAAACCTGTGATGTTTCAGTTACTGACACACACAAAATAAAATTTAACACCCCATCTCCATTCATCTCGGTTTTAATACATGTTGGAACTGGGGAAAAAAGCATCTTTATAAATTCAGCTATCTGTTGTTGGCTCTAATTCAGGAGAGAGATTTGAATAACAGAGAGAAGACTTTAGGAGAGTGTGTGTGTGTGTGTGAGTAGGTGTTTGAGTGTGTGTTTGTGTGTGTCAGGGTGAGGGGGTGTTGCCCTGAGGGAGGACTAATTCAAGGAGAGAGGAAAAACAGTAAATACCTCAGATCTCTTATCAGCTCATTTGGATGTCAGTAGACACATTCAGACATGAGCAGCCTTCACATTCACACAAACACACAGCTGCATGCTCACCGTTGTCTGTGTCTGAGTTTGGGCTGATGTGGCGTTTGTTGGTGCACATGCACTCCAGGTGATCTTCCAGCTTCACCTGCACCTCCCTCAGCTTGGGCCGCCGTCGCACATACTCCACCTTCGCAACCTGGAGAGGGAAGAAGAGAGAGACAGAGTGAGAAAGAATCACACAGAGGACACAAAGCTCTCGATAGACTTATGTTTAAAGGTCCAGTGTGTAGGATTTAGAGACATCTATTGGCAGAAATAGAAGTGTATAATCGCCTGAAAATACGAGTTGTATTTTCGTTACTGTAGAATGAGACATGTTGTTGAAGATTCTCAGTTATCCAGGTCATTGTAGATCAGATCACTTGTTCGCATCTGCCACCTTGCTTTTGAAGAAAGGCACACGGGAGAAATTTGTTCTGCAACTTCACAGATAGATGCCACTAAATGGACACACTGGACTTTTAAACTTTAAATAATTACAGCCACTGTCCAGTCATAGCTAAGCAGCTGTAACTAGCCAAAGCAGGCTTGGCAAGCTTTGGATTTCTCCACAAATTTAGAGGGTCAGGTCTTTTTTTAAGTCCTTCCAAAAGACAAACACAAAGAAGGAAAAGGTAAAATTGATCAACAGTGTGTCTGACTAAAAACTGCAAGAAAATTACTAAGGGGGCACCTACTGCATAGCAAAATGCTGAATAGAACATTACTCTCACTATGTAGTTCAAGTACTTAAGGAAAAATGTCTTTCTTAAGCTTATTATTCACAGATGACAGCCTCGTCTCTACCGTAGCTGTGTAAACACACAGGTGTGTCTGCTCTTGTTTGGATGAATGAATAGAGCATTAACACCCCGAGAATTGACTTCACTGACAGTAAGTGAAGCTTTTTTTTGTTTTGTGTCAACACACATCACACTTGCTGCTGACACTGAGTGTCTGAGCCTGGTAACTGAGACAGCAACAAGTCTTACACACTGAGATATATAAACAGAAGTCCATGAGCCGCATCAATACACCTGACATACTGTAAAACAAACAATAACACACACATGCATGCTGACGCTCACATCTCGGACAGGGAGCCAAGTCGGTGGAGCTTCAGGTCTGATTGCACAAGCATCTCTGCTTCAAGTCTGAACAGACCCTGTGAGCGTGGACTTTACAACAGCAACCCAGGAGGTTCAGTTAAGGTGAGGAGCTGAGCTGCAGAGGCACCAATCAGGCCACGATCTACCTTTCATGACAGAGTGCTAACAGATGCTAATGAGCCCTGACAAACACAGAGTGTGTTTTATAAACCACTCATTTACATTTACTTTAGTTTTGGAGGCAAATATGAGCTGTCTGGATTTTACTGTGTGGCAACATGTGTCTAGTAAATGGTTATTTACAGGACGTTCACACTGGAGATTATGGCGGTGTTAACATTCTGGACTGCACAGGTTTGGGGCACTGAAGCATTTGGTTACGGTTAGGAAGTGACAATGGTTTTAGTTTAAATACCAGACAAAGCAAATGCGTCACATCTCAAGCCTCATCTTCAAGTGAGTGTTGACTTTTTCAAGCAGTTACTTCCTGGAGTCTCCACTGGTTGCCTGGCAACTGCCCAGAGCCAAGACATAGTTTCACACAATCCCCACCATAAAAACACTGAATATTTGTTTTTGCACTTTGGTTTTGTACAAATTAAACAAACAAGATATAACGTGTTAATTTTGAGCTTTAGTGGTGCTGCAAGGCAGATTTTGTTCCAGCCCAGACTAGCTGTTTCCAGCTGCTAAGCTAAGCTAATCCGCTGCAATTTCATATTGTACTATACTGTGTATCTATCAGACAGATTTGAGAGTGGTATCCATCATCTCATCTAACTCTCCGGGCTCTAGTTTCACAGACCGGGCGAGGCAGAGGCGCAGCGAACCTGCGCTTCGCCAATTGGGTGTGGCCAGGCAGATTTTGCAAGTTTGGCACACCGTGCGCGCTGGCGCAGTTACTCCTCTTTCCCACCTCCTTCCCTCCTACCTGTGCAAGTCGGAAAGAGGGAGGAGAGAAGGCATGGAGTGGGTTTTACACACATCACACCAATCAAGTGAGCCCCTCTCCTCGCTTGCGCTGCTCGAAACTAGCTCTGTGCGGGGTTCGCCACCCTGCGCCACCCTGCGCCGCGCCGGGAAACTAGAGCCCTCCGTCAGAAAGCAAATAAGCGTATTTGCCAAAATGTGAAACTTTTGCTTCAACCAAGCACCTAAAAACATACCCATAAAAAGGTTAATCATGTTTTAGTTGCCAGAAGCAAATACTGTTATGAAACATGTTGACAGTGAACAGTTTGCAGGTAACTTCAATGTAAGTGTTCCCTCATTATCACAACCAAACCTCTTGGGCTGACAAATGAAGCCAACACGAATGTGCCGAAAACTGCAGTTCTTTGAATGGCCACTTGAGGCTGGCTCAAGCAGCCAGTCAATCTCAATGTTAAAGTGCAAAATGCCCAACTTTACAATAGAAATAATCATGTTAACAGCTTGGTGCAAAAAAACAGATTTAGTCTATATCGTTAAGTTCCCTGTTCATAACAACTGTATTTTATTAAGGCTTAACATTATGCATTATCAAAGGCAGGACACTCAGTGTCAGGCTGTCTGTCAATAGTGTCCTTGGCTTCTTAGTTAGATCCACCCCTGTCTTCTCCACAGCACCAGCCTCTCGCCCACATATGGTCACTTCTGGCTCCAAAAAAACAAAAAAAACAAGATGGTGATAGCCGAAAAGCCAAACTTGAGACATCAAAACAATAGTCCACAAACTAATGGGTGATGTCACATAGCTACATCCATTTTTTTATAGTCTCCACATTTCTCATTAAGCATATTTGCTATAACAAATTTGTTGCGTATGAACATCATTTCTTAGCAGACTGGATTGCAAAACTAGCCACAGGTGATGGTTGGAAGTTCCCTTCAGGCTCAACTCCCAAGAGTCTAGTACAACACCCACATCACTGCCAACATCACACAGGTTCACCTTTTGATCACATGCTCAAGCTCACCCTTCTTCTTGAACTCCTTCATTTGAGGCAGCAACTTGCTCCAAAACCAAAGGGTCAATCCATTATTTTCCGGCTGAATACAATGGACTTAAATGTGCTGAACGTCAGCCCCACTGCTTCACTCTCACACTTGAGGTCACACAGACAGATATGATGATTATAGTGAGGTTAGGATGCTAATGTTATCTCTCTGTCTTTGTCTCACACATGGACACAGCACCTAAACCTCAGCCCTGCCATTTCCCCTCAGGCTGTGTGTGAGTGCATCTTACACTCGTGACCGCTTACTCTCTGAACGCTGGATTTCAGCACATGTGAGTGACTTTATTTTTGATTTCCTCTGGAAGAAAACAAAGGACGAGTCCTTTCATCTCAGATTGGGTATCAGCGGGCCAAAGCGCAGAGAATCAAACTTGCCCTCTCCTTCTCCTTCTTAGCTTTTTCCCTCTCGACCTCTGGCAACACACACTAATCCCCATCTTCGTTTCACCCTCTTTTACTCTTCTTGTATTTCTGCTTGCTCATTCTTTTAATTTTATGTCACATTTTAATCTTTGCATGCATGCAGTTTTTTAATTTAATATTGGTAATACTTCCAAACTCTTTTTAGATGAGCAGCAATTAGAATAACTGCTGTGATTATCAAAATGTGCAAACACTGTACACACACATGCTCATATTTACACAATAAATATCAGCAGTTGAGTTAATAATGCTATTCTCATGATTTAAAACTACAGCTTAGATCCCTTTCCTGTGTGCAGAACGACACACACACACAAACACACACGAACACTTTGGGTCGGCTCCCAGTTGGCAGGTTGCGACTGTGAACCAGTTGGGGTTTACTGAGTCTTATTTCCAGCTCTGGCAGAGATCAAAAGGAAGCTATTATGTTCTTGAACTAACTCACTGCCAGGCTCTCAATACACACACACACTCACACTCACACAATGGTAAAGCTGGGGGGAGTAATTGTTTCTGGCAGGTGTAGAGTGTATACCTCCAGTAAGAGATTGTGTGTTTACATGCTCTGTGCCATCATTAGTTTTGTGTGTGTCCAGGGTCGGTGCCATTAAAAGACAAATAACAGAGGCCTTTTACAAACTGGTTGTCGACCGATTACCGATGTTTACCACAAATATGCCAGCACGTTGGAATGGTGAGAATGACAGTTTGGTAAGTAACATTTTTGCCTCTTTAACTGCAATTTTGTTTGTTTTTATCACTTTCATACTCGGGGTGGAATGCAAAAGCTACTGTCTATATCTCAGTACCATCTACAATGAAAGCATAAAGTTCAAACCATCTGTACTGCTGGTTGGTCTGAAGTGTGTTGTCTATGATAACAATGAGAATGATATTGACAGGGGCCATAATGGCTCATTAGTCATTCATTCATTCATTATCCATAACCACTTATCCTGGTACAGGCTCGCAGGAGGCTGGAGCCTATCCCAGCTGACATTGGGTGAGAGGCAGGTACACCCTGGACAGGTCGCCAGACTATCACAGGGCTGACACATAGAGACAGACAACCATTCAGGCTCACATTAACATTAATTAACCTAATCTAAATGTCTTTGGACTGTGGAAGGAAACCAGAGAACCCTTAGAAAACCTAAGCTGACACGGGGACTCATTAGTCATGTTACTATTTTATTAAAAGGAATGCTTCACTAATAAAATGACCATTTCTGAATCAATTAGTCGTGCCATGTTACCTTGAATTCATTAAGAAAACTTTGTTTTTCTTGCATGCCTCCAAAGAAAACAGAAAATTTTTAATCATAACATATTGATTTAAAGTTTAACAAGAGCAAAACTATCAAAAAACTACTAAATATCAACAAACTGTTACAGAATTCATGCAGTGTAATCCAAGTCTCACTTATCCACTCTGTACTTTCCAAACACGTGCATTTTCACTATAACCCCATGATTTAAAACTATACTGAAGTGAAACTTATCCATGCTCTCTTCAAAGCCAGACTCCAGTACCAGGATTTTTTAGAGTTAATGCATGTTTGGGAAGTACTGAGCCTACGACTGCATACATAAGACTTGGATTGTACTGCAGAAGTTGTTTGAGAGTTTGTAAACATAAGTTTTGATACAGATTTTTGCTGTTGTTCAATGTGGTCACCAATCAATGAATGAAATATTCGGAGGAGGTGTGTGAGAAAATCAAAGTATTCTTCACAAATTCAAGGTAACACAGCATGACTGATTGATTAACAAATGTCCTATTGACAAAAATGTGAGGTCGTCTTTATCTTTTCTTACAGCTTCTCTACAACACAAAATGGGTTACCCTAATGCTCATGTCTGAAGCTAAACTTTCACACATAATATATAGTAAAAACAAGTTCTTGTTTTGTACCTTGACTGTGCGGTGGTGTTTGCGGGCTGCCTGGCATCTCATGTTGCTGGTGTTGCAGCAGCCGGTGCAGCGTTTCACCTCGACGCAGGGCGGCCAGATGATGAAGTTGGCTGAGGTGGGATCCACCTGGCTCCTGGGGATCTCATAGATCGCTGTTCGCACCTTGCACACTGCTGGCAAGGCCTCCTCCACCACTGCAGGGGAGCAAAAAGGTCAAAGGTTACAGAAAAGTTAGTAGGGATGTGCACTTGAAACCAAATGTGCTCCATCTGTGGGACACTAGCACTAGGTTTATCTTCCAGACTTCTAGTACTATGATGAAATGTGTACATGTACTATATGTACTGATAGATTAGACTCTTTTTGATCAATGTATCTGCATAGAGAACACCCTGTCATCTAAATGATCCAGGTGCAATACACGGCAGACATTTTATTTTACAGGGAAACATACAGTAGTATCGTCAGTGGAAACCAAACCAACTTTTATTCCACATATTTAGATTTTTTTTTGTACATTTAGCCCTCGTCTTTCAGTTTCTAAAACCTTGATAGTGTGTGTAAGTATGTTTGACTGTGTGTGTGTCTCACCAGTGCTCCTTCTGCGTCTGGTGTGTGTGTGTGCTCTCTTCTGGTCGGGGAAGCTGTGAGAGAAGTCCTTGTGGTAGCTGTGTTTGGTCTCCTCGATCACCTCGTTCTCTGGAGAAAGACAAAACATCACACGCAGGTTCAGACATCACACAGTCTCACTGTTAACAAAACCGTTCATGAATATTCCCAGATCCCTGTCAAACACACACATGAATGAAGAGACCTCACTGACGGATAAAACACATGTAAGAAGTCTGTCTGGCTGTTTTGTAACTAGACTGGATTGTTGCTGATTGTGTTCAAGATAAAAATGTGGGTCCAAACGGTGAAGGGGGGTCACTGAAAACATCAGAACTCATCTTCTGGGACCATGAAAATCATTTTCTACATATCTTAATATGAAGCAAAATGTTAGTCGAGGCAAAGAGGGAATCATCTGGTTATCCAGACACATTGATGACTGACCGACTGACCGATAAACAAAAAATTGAAAGGAGTGGGATGTTTACATGCTGCAGCAAGTTGTTCATTACAGATATCTTCACCACGTCTCTCTTGATCAGAGCACAAGCTTAACCACGTTATTCTAACTCAGTTATGGTGTTTGTATCTGTCAACAGGTTACTGAGTTCTCTGCATGTAAATGTAGCCAGTGAGAAACACTGTGTGTATCAGATACATTTTAAATCGAATTCACATCAAGACACGAAAACACACACACACACACACACACACACACTCTGCATCAGGAGTTTACTGTGAGGTCTTTCGTGGGTTGTTAGAAATCTGCAGCTGAGAAAATGCTGTTTTGTTGAGCCAGAAGTTGAAACACTTTATAAAAGCAAGGACACTATTCTAAGTGTCATCAAGTCACGAGCCAAACTGACCTCCTCTCTGAGCGCTGGTATGGGTGACTGAGCTTTTTTGTTTATCCACGTGGTTTAATGTTGTTTTTTAATGTTTGGCTAAAGGCCGAGGTATGCTTGAAAAGAACGTTGGTACAATGTGCTGTCCAAACATGTTGGAAGGTAAAAGTGTTGCTGTTACATATGGGTACTCTGCAGAACATCAAGGCCACGTCCATTTTTGGGAGATAGAAAGATCCCATGAACGTCAATGTGTTTGGATTCTAATATTTGTATGCAGTAATTTACTGCTGCACTTTATGACTGTCCTGCAGCAGCCCCCCACTCAAGCTAATGTTCACTATCCATCAGTACTGCCAGCAGCATCATTTAGCGATTCACCACACTGACAGTCATTATTCACAAATCTTATGTGCCTTAAATCTCAGTGTGAAAGCCTTGATTAACCTGCTACACAACAACTTTTGAGCATTTTCATGGTATCTCTCCTGATGGGACAGCACATTTATTTCCCTGTGACAACCCTCCTCCTGTACTCTAGATGGCTCGCTTGCTCATTCTCATCTGTTGTGTTGCAGGAGCTGAGAGGAGGGTCTATGGCTGATTGAGCCACACCTGGGCCCGGTGTGTGCTCCAGCATACCCTTCATCTCCCTCTCTCTCGGCCTGAGGACAACTCTGGGTTTTCTTCTTTGTTTTCCACACATACACACAATGCCACGCACCCACACATGCATCTCATTACTGATTACTGACTACATGTTGTGTTATTTGTTTTAAACTTATGTTTCTTGTAAATAAATTATCATTCTTGTCAGCCAGGTCGTTTGTCTCCCGTTCATGTTGTAGCTTTTGAGGTGGGTTGTGACACCCCAAAAGGGGAGGCGGCCTCAGAAATGACACGATGCCGGTGTTGGTCCATGTGTATCACGTGATACTATTAATGGTTTTGAACAGTCGAGCAACGCAGCATTAGCTTTAAAATGAAGGTTTTGCACAACATTTGACATGTGTTAAGATTTGTATGTTTAGAAGCCATCCAATGAGCACTTCTGATGAAGTACACAGCCGCCTTGATAATCGACTCTGTCCCCCAGATATCTGTGCTGCTACACAAGAGAAATATATATCCGAGTCCAGTTAATCTCTCATTCATAGTTTTGTGAGACCTGGGGTCTCATTCATTAAAACAGTGCATAGGATTCATACTAAAAATGTACATACGGACAAAAGCCAAACGTGAAACAAAAAACATGTGACAGTTTCTCCAATCAGGCTTTCACCTCACCATCTGCGGTGCCAATTTCCCGTCTCCAAAGTGTTTGTAAGCACTGGTGAAAGTTTATCCCATCAAGTCTGATTTTAAAGATCACAACTTTTGCGTGGAAAGTAGCGTACGCCTCTTTGAGGCCTTGTTTTGTGCGTATGCAGTGTTTAGAAATGAGACCTCTGGCCATTTTTTTAAGATCGGTGCTAAAAATATTCTTTGTATCAGAAAAGGATCGTGAGGCTGTGAGATTCAACAACAGAACAACTGTTAAACTGCTGTTATGTTAACATCTTTTTCATTTTGAGTAAGTTGGTACATGTCATCTTTACATTAACAACATTAATGCAAGGAGGAGTTTGTCTTGCAGCCAAGTAAGGCAAAAAAAACCACAAAGACCTGCAGGTTTTATACCGTGCACTGCCTTTGTGAGTGTGTGTGTATGTATGTGTGTGAGTATCATGAGATGTTGTAAAAGTCAATCAAGCGTTTCTAAAGTGTTCACAGACCCATCAGACCAATTCAATACTGCCAAACCACAGGATATCTACAGACTTGTTCAGAGGCAATAAATTCTGAGCTAAATTTGTGTATGTAGTATGGACTTCTGTGTGTGTGTGTGTGTGTGTGTGTGTGTGCAAAAAGATTCTTGGAAATCAGCATAAATGATGTCTGAGAAGAGCAGGACTGTTTTAATTTGACTCTGAATACCAAACCTGACACGTCTTAGCGTGTGTTTGTGTGCGTGTGTGTGTGCACCTATCACTCTCGCTTGCATGGAGAGCTGGAGAGCTGTGTGTGCAAGCGGTCACGCACACACGCCCGCCTATATACACAATGTGCTTCTAAAACACAACAAAGTTCACCTTCGACATCTCTCTCTCCGTCTGTTCCTCTCCTGTCTCTTGCTCTGACATGCAGGAATTTGAGCATGAATTATACATAGCAACGCAGCAGCCTTCCAGCGGGCCCTGCTCTCAGACCAATAATGGGCAGCATGACAACAGCATAATGAAGTGAGCCACTTGACCCCCACCAAGCTGGGGAGCCGTCACACTCGGCATTTGCATCTCAATGATGCCAGGATTAATGGTGGCACCGCTCGGAAAAGCAGACACTAAAAAATGATTCAACTATTTTTCACAGGCAACGTGAAGTTCAAAGAAGAAGAAAGTTTGTGTTTACATTCTTTTTTGAGTTGCTAAAAGAACAAAATCCTTTACATTTTGCAGTTGAAGATTGAACTTACTCTTCAACTAAAAATAGATGCCACAAACAGGAAGACAGAAGTCACAATTAGGATTTTAAAGGTTAAATTGTTTTTGACAATAGACTTAGATTCCCTTCTTTGAATGCCTAGTGTTTCACAGAAAGCAGAGGGATACTGTAATGTAATATGGACGTTGATATCAAAACTTCTACTTAATTAAAATGACTGTTTTGTGGAAGTTGTTACTTAAACTTAAAGGGAAATAAGGGTAGTAAATGGGTTTCTCTAGAGGCAGGAAGTTTGGTAGCAGAGGGCCAACCAACACCATCAGCACAAATTAAAGGTGTTGTATTGCATTTTTATAACTGCGAGGGACTTACAAAAACTGTTTTAAAAGAATGGTCGAAATGGTGCAGCAGAAGTCGAGATATCCAAACTATTATATCGCGTTCCATTTACCTCTGAAGTCAGAGGTGGGAGCTGGGAATGACCTCACACCCGAGTTCACTGTGTACCATTAAAACAAAGTAGAAAACCAAAATGTTGTTAGCAATACCAGCTCAAGCCAGGTTAGCCATTGTTTGCATTACTAGTTGATAATAATGTACTACACTGTGTTTTGCACATACAAAAGCTGTAGCAAAATTTCCACAGATAGTTGGACAGGACAGTGAGTACGTGTTTTAGTGAGACACTAACAAGAAGGAAGAACTGCTAATAGTACATTACAAAAGCTTTCACTACTGTTGATTCAGAGCAGCCATATGTTTTTGAGGTCCGGGTTGGTGAGGTTCCTCCAACTTTCCAAGTTGGAAATTTGACTTTAGGGGGCGTTCCAGTGAAAAAAAAAATCAGACTGGAAACTCGGATATTCCTACTTCCCAGTACAAGAGGAACACATATTTAGTCCTTAGTGTGGCTTGAGCTGCAAAAACACTACAATTCCCACAATGCAACTCTTCAGGAGACCCTCTGCGCCTGGTTAATGCTCTCAAGTTTAAACTCCACACCCTCTGCAGTTTCTAAAGCAAGCTTCCCATAAAAACGCTCACTCCCCCAGCCCAAGATTAGCTGGCATCACTGTGACATCATCACTTTTTCAGACTTGGCAAAGCTCCCCCAGAGCCGCTGCAGCAGACCACAAACAACTGTTTCACGTGTTGAGCTGTACTTAACGTGACCAGCAAACTGATTCTGATGTGTAAAATTGCTGGAATGCCCCTTTAAACAAACATTTTCTTTACAAATCTACATCTTTCATAGTTGACCCATTGGCAGTGGCTGATAAGCACAAAGTTAACTCTGTCTCTGGGTTCACAGAGGGTGTAAAGAGCAAGACCAGCCGCTGGTTTCCCAGCAACATCCGGGGAGGCATTCCAGTAATGAGAGGAGAGGACAGCATCCTCTTACTGTGCACTGAACCAGATGCAACTAATACCTCATTTCAGAGTCTTTTAAGGATCAGACAGGGAGGGAGGCAGCAGCCCTCACTGGTTCATGCAAGCCTCTGCTGGCTGCTGTTTGCCGGCACTAAAGATCGTCCAAAGCTGCAGGTACATCATTTTTAGTTATTTCAGGTTTCTATCAATGAAATGCTAAAATAAGATTGATTCAAGCACTTTTCCTAGTTTCAAAAGTTCATATGCATTTTATCCTCATATTAATCATTTATCCTGAAAAACAGCTGAGCAGGTATGTGTGCATTAACGTATAACAAACTTTGGATTTTTTGCTGAATAACCTCATTTTGCTGCAGGGCTCACAAACCCATCTTGTGAGACTGAGAGAGTTGGATTATAATGAAGCGCTTTACCTACGGAGTCTATCTCTAGCAGCCGCTGGAGGTCGCTGATGCTGCGGATCTCGCTACGGGAGAGCCGCTCCAACAGCTCCCGGGGGAGAGGAGACTCCTGTGGGAAGAACAAGTCATTTATTAGGGATGAAGATACAAATCTGCGCAAAAAATCATGCAATCATACAAGCACCACTAATCTGAAACTCAGTGACAGCCAACTTGTTGCAAAAAAAAGGACAGTGTTCGTACTGCGCCAAAAGAATTTGTGCGTAATTACGCATTGTGAATTAAATCTGTTGTATGTTCCACAATTAACTTTTAGTTTCTGTATGAGTTGCAGCAAACACGTAACAAATCTCAGCAGCAATTATGAACCACAGCACACTTCCGCACGGCTTACCTCAGCAGCGGTGCGTAACAGGCAGAGGCAGCCGGCGAGGAGGTGGTATACCGCAGCTCTCATCTCCTCTCAGATCCGCTGCATAGGCACCAGGACGAGGCGAAGGTCCACTGCAGGAGCCGGGCTGTCGCTCCCTGTTCTCGGGAGCCCAGAAACATCCCTCGGGAGAAACTGGCCACCACCACGACCTCAATGAAACAGCGAGCCAGGCGCGTCTAAAACTTTAAGATGGTGTTTAACCTCCCGAATGAAATGAAGTGACAGAATAAAGAAGAGAGCCAAGCGTGTTCTGCTCCTGTATTCAGCGCAATTCACTGTAGGTGATTTCCAAAAATAACATAAAGTGGCCGTAAATCTGCAGGGAGAAGCTCACAGTGGCACAGCCGTTCGTCCAGTTTGAAGCATCAAAGCTCATCAAACAATCAAACCTAAGTGAGGTTAAGTTGATGTCCAGCAGCTCCTCGGTTTGGCATCACAGGAACACCACTGGAGTCCAGTGGAAATATAAATATGCATTCACACATCCAAGAATATCCATCATTCTGTCTTCGGTATAATCCTTTCAAAATCACATATCTGTGCGTTCTGCAGCGCTGAGCATCGTGGCACTTTGTGTGGGCAAATCATTAAAAACTGGTCACATCTTTTAAATGGAAACTTCCAGATATAACCAGATCTGTCCTGGATACGAGGAGGAAAAATGAAGCGGCATCAACTGAAGAAACAGGAAAAAACTCTCCACTCTGCAGCTCAGAGGAGTTTGATGTCTGCTCCCAGCGGCCCTGTGATCTCCGGGGTGAATGAAGTCGGGATGCTTTTAGTCACAGGATATAGCCGTGCGCGTCCCCGTGGCAATAAACTGTGAGCGCGCTTTGCATAATAGACTTAAGAACATTGTAGGAGCGCAAACTCAGGCAGTAAACTACAGCAAAGCATCGTTTATTTCTGAATATTACTATACTAGACTCAAATCTATAAACGACTGCATCACCACTTCACACAACTTTTCCCAGCAGTTTACTGGAAACAAGTCAAAGTAACAAACTCCATCTGTTCAGACTGTTAACTTTGATGTTTAATGATCCTGAAATGCATACATGTAGCCTGTGTGTTCTTTTTTTTAACTTCATCTTTGCTTTTCGTGATCATTTTCACAAAAAGAAATTAAAAAATGGATAAATAAAATCAGATGAAATGTTTGTAGCAGTTAAAACCTCACAAATTCAAGTTTAAGACTATTTAATGACTTTCAGGCCTTGTTGTTGTAACACTGAATTTAAGACATTTTAAGACTTTATAGGGACCTGTAGACACCCTGATGATAAGTAAACATCACATTTGGATTCTGGACTGCTTTTCTGACAAACTGTTGATGTTGATAGGGTTTAATCTTTCACATCAATAAGGACTGAGCCACTGTGTGATAATTAACTGGAGGCTAATTTCTAACCTACCTAAAATCATCTGGGAATCAGTTCCTCTGAAAGTCAGTGGTCCCATTTCTCCTTCAAATTATCCTCCTCACCTACAGTAACTCTGTGAGTGAGTGGGACAGGTCAGTGACTGTGTCAATTGCTGTGTAATAAAGCTCATTAATGAGTGTCCAGACCTGAGATTGACCACCCTTGGAAACAGAAAGACACAGACAGAGCACCAACCCCAACCCTTTTTGTGCACAAGTGCAAATTTTAGCCCCAATGATGGTGCTTCATGAAAGGTCAAAGGTTCACCGTACTAGACATCATCATTTGGAAAAGCAACAGGAATCTCTGAGATACAGTAAAAAGAAAAGATGGATAGGCCTACAAAACTGTTCACTAAATATTCCTCTGTTCGATCTTCCAAAGATTTAACCGGACAGATCTACCTTGTGCTTTTTGTCCTCTCTCTGACTTCTACTGTAAATATGTGATGCTGCGGCGGCCTCCAGCACAACATCAAGAAATGTTTACAAAATGTGCCCTTCTTCCAATTTTTACTTAATCAGAAATACAAACATTAAGAAGAACCTAATTTGATGTTTATCTGACATCAACCTCTCGTAGTGCTCAAGCAAATAGCAACAGTACAGGTAGAAGTAGCGTGGCGTAAGTAGAGCTTTGATTCTCAGCCTGAACTCTACTGAGCCCAAACCGGCCCACTGGGTTCAGGCCGGGCCATATTTTCTCAACATTCCCCTGAGTTTGAACTGAGTCGGGTTCTCGCCAATTTCCTGGTGTTAGAGTACTATGTCTCTATGAATTAATGAACAGGTAAGTCTCACTTTCACTGTGCTTACCACTCTGCCACGCCAAGAGTGTGGTGCTCTGAACTGAACATTATAATCCACCCCAAATTTACAACAGTCCAGTTTGTGCCTGAGAGTGCTCTGGTGTTTGCAGTGGTTATTCATGAATGCACCACATGTTGTAAATGTCTGTTACTGCACTGAAAAAATTTTAGTTTATAATCATGTATAATAAATGTTTTAATTAAAACGAAAAACAATACAGTGGAAACTCGGGTTTTTAATCTTGCTGCAGCGGTTCAGGCTCAGGTAGGGCTGGGATGGAAACTACAAGGGTTCATGTAAGGTCGGGCCCGATGTTTTGGTCTGAGCGCTACATGTTAGGGAGGAGTTTGGGGTTGATGGTTGTGACAACAAAGGGTCTGGAGCCAGAGACTGCTGTCCACATCCTGACTCCTATTAACAGTCAACTTTAATTACAATCTAACTTAAATTAAGTAGTTTTAGTTGCCTTGACCTTAAAATGTTTACATGGAGAACTTTAAACAGTTATTTTTAGCAGGTTTGGAAGGCAATGAGAGACGATATTCATCCGGCTGATAAGGCATCAGATCAGAAAATGAAACAATTTGATTTCCTTAAGAAAGCAACGATAAATCTGTTTGGTAATTTTGGTTGGAGGACTTGTTGCCATGTGAGTAACTCTGACAAAAAATACTTTCATTTCAAGAAAACTGAGTTACTTTGAAAGTGTCCATTCATCCAATACCTATACCACCTGATCAGGGTTGCAGGAGCTCAGCACACACTGGACAGGATGCAGGTAACATCCTGAATAGATCACTAGTCCGTCACTGGAAGTTCACCTATCTATTGAAATGAATGGAAATCAACATAGAAGGTCAATCTTAAAGAGCTGTAGTGGTATTTTTTGGGATGGTGACAGTTTGCAATCCTGTGATCTGTAATTAATGTGTGTAAACATGCAACATGCACTGACTTGGTTCTTTACTATGAATCCAACTGAGAGTCTGTGAGATGAAAAGCAGGTTGTATTTTTCCATTTCTTTGTATAATTGGAGTAAATTGTTGAGGGAATGTAAAAGACTCTCCAGAGCTAAAGCTTCATAAAGCGGCACTGGAATCTGGAAATCCAGCCTCAAGCATTCAAACATGCACGTACACATTTTCCCTCCCTTTGTCGGTCTCACTTTCCCAAGCACATACACACACGTGCACAGCAATTTACCCAATATCCTTCATCCCACCACACCAGCAGTTAATCTGACTCAATCTTACAGGTTCCTGTGAGGACAAAGTACAGAGACCGAGAGACGAGAAAAAAAAGTCGGAAGAGAAGGAGGAGGAAAGATGAAATCCTGGAAGAAGTTGAGGGCAAGAATGGCAGAGATAAGAAGCTTGTTGATACCAAGATGAAGCCTATTTGGATGAAAGAAGACGACAGTGGGGTGAGTGTGTGTGTGTGGAAAATCCAGGCTGTGTTTGACCAAACACTCCACCAATTAAAGCCCATTTATCCTGACAGGGTCTAATACCATCACAACAGAAATCCACCTCTGTCTCTCTCCCTCCAACTCCCTTTGAACGGCTTCAGTGCACACAGACACACAGACAAAGAACCGGAATGATGGAGGGGAAATGGGTCAGAACCGATTCGGATCTTGAATGGCGACACTCGTGCCGTGACGCTGTCACTTCCTCCTGGCAGCTGCTTCTCCTTGGATGCATCCCACTTGTTCTGTTCTGTCTTCTTGTTTTTTCCCTTCTGTTGCTGCTGTCCCTCTCTGGTCAGTCCAGCTCCCTGCTGTGTGACTGTTACAGACAGAGAGGAGGAGAAACTTTCAGTTCAACTTTGATAATGCACCATAACTTTTTCTTGAAATATCTTAGTTTTGCTCTGAAAGTCTGGTCACACCAGAAAAGCGACACAACAAAATAATCTGCATGTTTTTACAAAATGTCTGATTCTAGAAGTCACTGTTTCCTCTAGACTGGGCTGTTTCTTTCCCCCTGACATTTTGTTCCCAGGATTCAATGCTGTCTGAAACAGTATCCTTTATGAGAGCACCACTGGGGGGCTTCAAAATTGTAAATTCTGGCTTTAAACATTCTGTTTATGGTAAATGTTTTGTATGTGTATATAACTTTATTTCATCTGATCAGATGCTATGTAGCGTTGTCACCATCAGATTACATTTTTGTGATGATAACAAAGGTAACAGAGTTGGGTTGATTTCTGGTTTTGCCCAACCGGTGTACAAGCTTAAACTGGTTGGATTTTATGTAAACCTGCTACACCAGCATTTGTCATTGTGACACATTGGCAAAAGTAGCCTACATCAGCAATCTGTGCTGACAGCTGCATGGAATTAAATCCAACTTATATTGCACTGGGAATAAGCAATATGACACTGTGTTAATATATTACTATGTTAGTATGGTTATAAACGAGCTAACGGAGCTACTAGTGTCTGGCAGGCCGTGCGCATGATCAAATTTCAGTAGAGGCGAAAGGGCAAAGAGCGGTGCGCATTGTGTTTGTTTACTAGAAAGCTCATGTGTTTTTGTGTGACAAGAAGAGACATGGCAGTTAGTCTCACAAGAAAACTAAAAGTGCACCTATACCGCAACATTTTGGATTTAAAGGGATAGTGCACCCAAAAATGAAAATTCACCCATTATCTACTCACCCATATCCCCATGGAGGCTCAGGTGAAGTTTTAAAGTCCTCAAAACAATTGCAGAGATCCAAGGGGAGAGGGGGTAGCAACACAACGCCACCTAATTGAGCCTCCATCAGCATATGGGTGAGAAGATAATGGGTGAATTTTCATTTTTGGATGCACTATCCCTTTAAAGTTGATGAGCAACGCAGTGTGCTGTTTTGAGCTGAAGTTTAAATAAGGAATTATTTGTACATACCTTTTTTATTTTACTACAAAAACTAAAAAAAAAGGTGGAGGCTGTGGGGAGGGAAGTGGAAGGTGGAAGTTTCTGGTAAATGACCATCGCTAATTACAAGCTATATAGGCTACTTGCTGTAGTCTGTATTTATGGTATTGTTTGTCATTTCTAGTAAATTTCACAATATAAAACTTGTGTTTTCTGTTTAAAAAGCACAAACGTAGGAAGACAGTAAGTAGGTTACTCACTCGTCTTTTAAGTGGTCACATCTCCAGTTTGATCTCAAGTGCACAGCTGATAGCTAGGTGGTTTGTTTACATGACAAAACAGTAGTGTATATTTAATAGATTAAGTGTGGACAGAGAGCTCTGATGTTACACAATATGACATGAAAACTGGATTTGCTGTTTGGACACAGTGTTGTTATGTTCCACTCAGGAGCAGCTGCTGAGTGCGACACCAAAATTTGATCAGATATATCAGACTCGAAATATCTAAGCCACCCCAGACCCTAGCTTGTCACTTGTATTTTATTTATTTTGTTTGCTCAAGTGAAATTTAAAGCTGTATTAACCTCCTGCAGTGAAACTTCTTGTCACTCATTAATCTAAAAGCCAAACCAAGCTAAATATAGTGCTGTCCTTAAGTTCCTGGTGATATAAAAAAAGTTCTCATTCAAAAGGGCATTGAATTAACTGTCTTTATACAGTCTCCCCCCTTTTCTTTTTCTCCCACATAACTTTCCGAGTGGATTAGATATTTTATAGAGGCTATTTATAACAACCCAGGGAAAAGCCTGTTGTATCACTTTTTTTTATAACTTTAAAGTTTTCCAGCTCTTTTCGTAAAAGCAGAGTGACGCAAATACAGTATGCACCATATTAAGGTTTGGTGACCTTGCTCAGAAGCACTGCAATGTTTGGTTAATTTAGTATTAACAGCCCTCCCACCCAAACTGCTATCCTGTGGGAAAGCAGAATGCCACCAATGGGAATAAAGTAAGATGAAAATGTTAGAGTCAGATTTGGGGAGGAGGGTTTTGGAGATATGAGCAGCAACAAAAAAAAAAGTGAGTGTTTACGAGACAGAGAGGCAGTAAAAGTTAATCCAGTAGGGGATAAAAACTTTTACGAGCAGGGTGGGGGTTAAGGGCTATCCCCAAATTTATTCACAAAACCAAGCACATGGTGGAAAAAACCCCTTTGTACACATTTTCCCCCCCTTCTCTCTCCAATCCATCCAACATTAATTATTAAAGCTCTTTACAGAAAAAGTCAGAATGGATTTCACCGTTAAACCCAAAGTAAGTCCACTGCTGGACACCTGCCAAAACCTATTGTGCGACGCATGAATGTTTGGTCATCTGCCAACTGGAGACTTATCCTGGATTACCATCTCAAATATGCTGGCATTTACCTATATGTAATGCTACCCCCCCAACACCCCCACCAACCACCCCACCCGTCTGTTCATCACAGGCCACAAGGCTCTGAGAGAAAGCTTTATTTAGGACTGTTTGGGAAAGTGGAAAACACAGGGCCCTTGTGCTGTGTGAACTCATAGTCATGAAGACAGAGAGCCAGCTTAACTGGAAAGGGCATACAGTAAGTGCTGGACCTCCCACCAATCTGATTTACTCCACAGTAATTAAAGACTAAACTGGAAAGCACTCCGAGAGCACATGCACCCACAAATGCTGCACAAATTTCTAACTTTGTTACTTAAATAAAAGATAAATATTTAGAGATGTGTAATAGGCTACTGCATCTGGATCTGAATTTTTATTGAAATACACGAGAGAGAGAATCATGGGAAACAATCATGTGGCAGCTGTTTATCACGTAAGTGCCGAAGTTTGCAAAGAGAAAAATCTAAAACTTAATTTACAAGTGAATCTTTTTCTTTTTTTGATTTAAATCAAATTCTTCAGATGTGATTAGACGGCTTCAAAGTGTTACTGTGGAAAGATATTGAGCTGCAGAGGACTGTTCACCTCCACACACACACCTCCGTCATCCGCACTGTCAGATCAGGAGGAGGAGGAGGAGGTGGATAAGGGTTTAAGGAGCTCTGTATGAGGGGCTACACAGTCACACACATACACACACAGGACTCACATGCACTAAAATCCACACACAGATGGACCGTGTGCCACAACACACAACAGGGAAACTCAGACACACACAGGTAACATGACTTCCTTCCCTGCTCAGGAGACCATAACTCCAC
This sequence comes from Epinephelus lanceolatus, assembly GCF_041903045.1. Lineage (NCBI taxonomy): Eukaryota > Metazoa > Chordata > Actinopteri > Perciformes > Serranidae > Epinephelus > Epinephelus lanceolatus. The sequence continues at coordinate 41,608,826 of NC_135736.1, forward strand.
TATATTTTACATTTTTAATAATGTCGCTTGATGCTTAGGGGTTGTGTTGTGTTTTGCTCATGGTGCTCTGTTGGTTGCTAGTGTTATGTGCAATACATGAGTGGCTGATGTGCAATACTGTTCAGTATAGTATGTGTTTTTACTGTATGTCTTTTTTTATGGTGCATGCTTTTCATTTCTTCTGGAGCAATACTTGTGCAGCTCTTGAGTCCAAGACAAATTTCCTATGGGGACAATAAAGTATATCGTATTGTAGCATATTATAGCATATCGTATCATATTGTACATCTCAACATAGCAAAAAGTGGTTTGTCATTATATTAATGTTCTGAATGACATATACAGCACCTTTAAATTAAAAAAATAAACCTCATTCATATTCTCTGGAAATGTAAGCAAGTTTTTGCCAATTTAAATCCAAACACACACCTCTTTCTATGATACTGCTCTGCCAGCTACCCACTAGCTAACGGTATGGTTTTATATGATGGGTGGGGCTAATTAATCCAAATTACACTTGATGTATGTGTTCAAGAGCAACACGAGTCATCAAAGCATTCTTACATTTACAGAACGATGAAAAAAAAGGGTTTTGTTATAAATGTACTAATTAGTTTTGCAACACATGTAGCATATAACAAGAGATAAATGAACACCAAAATCAAAGACACAAGATTAAAACTTGGGAAACACCATTTTCATATCACTGTGTATTCAAAAAAATAAAATAAAATAAAAAATCTTGCATCTGCTGCTGGATCAGGACCCTAACCATAAAAATAGTCACTTCCTGGTCAAAGGTCTCACAAAACAACATATAATATATCCAGGGTCAAACACATAACCTCCTTGGTTCTTTCATACATGCTGTGACACATATGCTATTTCTATTCTATGAGCTTTGAAAGGAAAACTAATTTCTGCACCATCAGGAGGGATGGCAGCAGGCCAGAGGATGTCCCCTCCCTGATTAGGTGACTGACTATAGGTTCCAGTGTGGCTGAGCCAAACAAAAGCTGTGAGTTTTTCAGCACACAACTCATTAAAGCTTAATGACACGTTCTCATTCCCACTCTTCAAATATTGCCACTTGGTCAGGGGACTTTCATGTCTATATATGACACGCTAGGCATCCTCCTGTGTCTGGTGATGCTCTGAGATACTATGTCAATTTATGCTTGTTGCATGGATTATGTCTTTTCAAAATTCTGTATTTCCGTTTTCAAAGGAAATACAGAATTTCTGCTCATTAGATGCATACATTTTTTTCTAAAATAAACTTGTGTTGGTAAAACACCTCATATTTAAATGTATTTGCTTGGGCAACAAAGCCATGCAGTTAGGTTTAGGCAACAAAAGCAAATGGTTAGGTTTAGAAAAATAAAACGTCATGGTTTGGCTCAACATTCACATGGGAAGTGAACAGCGGCCTTCCAGGTGAAAGTCCAGGGTTCGTTGGACCCATCCACATCCCGCCTGCCATATAGGGACTTTCCAGCTCTTCATATTATATCATATTTCAAACTGACGTTGGCAGCATTACCCACTGACGCACCTTTTGTGCTTCGGTGTCTGACACCGAAATCACTGACAAAACAATGGTATTTGACAGGTTGGGAATGGGTGGACCTTGACCATATTGTATCACTGAATGCTTTGGTGGAAACAATTTCCTATCCTTGAGGATAGAGAGCCAGGCTTGGGATCATGAGGTTGATTTTCTTAGCCAGCTGGAAAACTGTATAAAGAAACAGTAAATCTGTGACACTGTGTCTTTCAACAATGGTCACTGATATGCCCTTGAGCAAGGGAAAAGTGGATGAAGGATGAAGGATAAAGTGCACGTGGTTAGCTGAGCAGAGCCAAACTGGAAAGATAAACAGTAAGAAATAACAGCAGAATAAACATATTCAAACCTCTAAAATTCAAATTATAAACAAATAAAGCCTCATTATGTGAACTAACCAGAGAAATGTTTCAAGGCATATCTCTGACGCCTTATCTGAGCCTTGAGACAAAACATCACAGCACTGATCCTGCCTGAGTACTTCCTGTACTGTTGTTAACATCTGTAATCTCGTTCTCTCTGTGTTCTGATGGTAAAGACAAAGAGCTGCTTCCACATGTCTGTTTCAGCAAGCTGGGAAGTGAAAGCTACAAGGCACACAAAACAAAACAGATTAACAGTCCACCGCTGTTTCAGGAGGCTGTCCTCTCAAGGACAGCTTCGCTTAAGCTTCAGCTAGATAACATTCAAGTAATAATTCACACATAAATAAATGTTTTACTGATCTCTGTTGCTGAGTGATACTACACAGTTAACTCTGATTCAACACAGTCAACTTAACACATCAAAAAACTGCAGTGAACTCCACATGCTCCATTAAGACACACTGGAAAACTTTTCCAGGACTCAAACCAAGGTGAGGAACAGTCTTGTTTCACAAAAGGAAACAAAATGCCTGCTACCAGTGGGGAAGGTGAGGCTCATCTTGGGTTTTGGAGCTTAACAAGCCTAATTGCACATGTTGGCACTCTTGCCAAATTGTGATTCACTCTACAACCACTCCATAAAAGCTTGAACTTTTGCTAATCTAAACAACGCTGAGTGGGACTTTGCTGTGAAACAAACGATGCATTTAATGCAGCAGTGACTCTGGTTTGTTTGGAATAAAAAAAAGAAAACTGGTTGGTTAGGGAGGACAACTACCACCAGGATGGAAGAAAAGAGCAGCAACAACAGAAACTTAAACAGACTTCCCACTACTTCCCAGACAGACTGCCCTTTCTGATGGGGAACTGAACTAAACGTTAACTTATTTATGCTCTCTTCAAGGACAGACTTAATTTTACCTCACCAAACACAGGAGTTGCTGGTCGTCAATCAGTTGTGTGAGAGCTTGTAAACGGATGTTTGGTGTTGTTAAACGTGGACTGCTTTTACCTTATGTTACTATATAATGACGAAAACTCTGTGTGTCTGTTCCACGTTTTTCTCCTCACTGACTTCAATCCATGTGAAATTTGGCACAGTGGTAGAGGGTCATGGGAGGATGCGAATGGAGCAATATTACATCAATTGGCCAAAGGGGGGGCGCTATAGCAACCGACTGAAATTGCAAACTTTGAATGGGCATATCTCATGCCCCGTATGTCGTAGAGACATGAAACTTTGCACAGAGATGCCTCTCCTCATGAGGAACAAATTTACCTCAAGAACCCATAACTTCCAGTTATATAGATTTTCTGCCATTTTGAAATTTTTGAAAAACACTTAAAATCGATCTCTTCCTAGGAAGTTGGACCGATCTGCATGAAACTCTGTGAACATAATCTAGGGACCAATATCTAAAGTTCCCTCTTGGCAAAAGTTGGAAAACTTCCTAAAACTGAGCTTCTATAAGGCAATGAATATTGCGGAGGGCGTGGCTCATCACATAAAGGTGTATAACATCTCAAGGGTTTCACCGATCACCACGCAACTTTGTAGGCATATGACCACACATAATCTGAGGGGACCCATCCATTATTGACCCTATCAAACAAAATGGGGGCACTAGAGAGCTAATTTCTCAACTAGGCCTAACCACGATATGGATTTTTACTAAACTTGGTAGATATGTAGAACAGGACGCCTCAAGGTGACTGGAGAAATTTAACTCTAATTGGCAACTGGGTGGCGCTATAACAACAGAAAAATGCTTAAAAATGCCTAAAATGCGACCGATCGCTGTGGCTCCCCCTGTGGACCAATGTTGTTGGTTTTTTTCTAATTTTTGGTATGACTAAGTCATGGTATGGTATGCTGTACATAATCACGGAAACTGTCAATGTGTCATTCTGTCAGTCAATCATTCTGTCCCACGTTTTTCTACTCACTGACGTGGTCAATCTATGTGAAACTGCACATAGGCATTGAGGATTAGCATAGGTAGAAGGTGACAAAGCTACCAATGGGTATGGACTAGTTTTTCTATGTTTTTGTTTTTTTCATTTACCAGAGGCATGCAGGAAAAACATTCTTCTTCACAAATTCTAAGTGACATGGGGTGAGTAATTGATATGTAAATGATCATTTGCGGGGTGAAGCATTCCTTTAAGCGACTAGACAGAGCAGTAATCTAGGGCAGTAATTGTTGCCACAGCAGTAAATTTAAAAGCAAAACCACAACTAGTAGTACTAGTATCAGCCACAGTAATCATAGCAGTAGAGGTGGGCGATATGGTGCTAAAATAATATCAGGATACTTCAATGTATTTTTGCGATTACGATATTCTTGATGATATGATACATTAGTAAAAAGATATTTCATTAACAATTTAAGAACACAGAATTCCAATAAAATAAGTGATATAGCTTTACATGTTAACCTGACAGTTTGCCTTCAAATATTCAGTAAAAACTAAACAAAGATGATCTTTCATTTCTTTAGTTTGTGAACAACTGTAACTCAGAGTGAGATTCAGATTCTGTATACAGTATAAACAGTTCAACAAAATAAAATCTACCACAAATCAAGCATTTAAACAGCTCCTAAATACAAAAAACGTACACTGGGATCTATATGTATAAATCAACAGGCAATTTCCTTCCTTTAGCAAAATCCTAAATGGCTGAGTTGGGGTTTTTTTCCACCTGAACCTTTTTGCTCTGCCATTTCTCCTCTAATCATCACGCTGTAACCTGTGACAGGCTGTTATGATACCACAACTATTGTACATTCACATATATGGAGTTGTTTGTCAAGCCGCGAGCGTCACATAGGTTTACATTACCAAAGATTTTTTTTCCCGTGAGCTCACATCAAGAGATGAGAGGGAGAAACGCTGTGCTGCTGCCAGAGGAGCCACTGAATGAGTTCCCTCTGAGCTATAAGTCGCTAAAAGAGTCTGAGAAGTCTGGCGCTGTTCATTAAACATTCAGGATGCCACAGTTTATTCCACACTACTGAAGCTGCTTCTCTTTAAGGAACCACAGCAGAGCCTGTAATTATTTCGCATTCAGCAATGCTTGTAGTTGTCGTGCAGAAGTGTGAGTGTGCCTTGTGAGAATCACGACATGAATTTTTTTTATTTTTGTATCATATTAAAAATTATACCGGCATTATCGTGAATGAGATGATATGGCACACCCCTACGTAACAGTGCAAGAGTCCTACAGTATTTTCCTCCTGTCTTTACACTCACAAATGAAAGACTGCTGTGTCGTTCCAAGAATGATCATATTTGGACAGTGAAGTGATGAAGCACGTCTTTGCCCCACCCCTGTTATCAATGCTGAGGTTCCCTTGAGCAAGGCACTTAATCCCCTCTCCTCCAGTGAAGCTGCTCAGTAGCAAATGGATTATAATGTGTTCTGAGTAACTTCCAGGTGTGAATGTGTGTTTTTGTATGGCAGAACATTCCTTCAAAACATCAGTCATGCTCAGTTAATCTACCTTGGTTTAATGTTTTTGAAAAGCTCATGTTAAAAAACACCTTGATGTTTAGAGCCTTGACTACTGATGACGTCTCTCCAGTTATAGTTTCACTTTTTATTCTATTGCACTTATTAACACGTTTATTTAAACAGGCTCACACTGGTTACTGGAATCTGTGACATTTTAGGATGCAGCACAATGATCAGTTATGTTATTACTAGTGAGATATAGCATCTTCAAAAGAAAATCTGAACCTGATAAACATTTCTAAAAATTGTTTGGATTTAAATTGTCTGTTTAGTGTGTCCCGAGCTTGACCGTCTCCCACTTCCAGCCAGCTGCAGCAGAAGGTTAACACCTCTTCCCTTTTCCTCTTCCTCCAATTCTATCACCTCTCCCTCCAATGTTTGCCAGTTGATTTATATGATAAGGTGATGATCAACGTAACAGTAATCGAAACAGCTGGGAAAGACCAACAAATTTAAAAAAAAAAAAAAAAAAAAAAAAAAAAACCCTCTTATTTGGATTGACAAGGCCTGCCCAGCTGACAGCTGTTAGGGAACTATGACTGCCGAGTGTGAAAGCAGGCGCCGCTGGACTGTTTGACCAGTGGAACATTTGATTCAAACGTTCGTCCATACCCAATTGTTCATCGTTTCAGTTGGGAGACTTTAATCTCCTCTGCGGAAATAATTGGGAGGCAGTGAGTTAATTGTGTTTTCCATTGATGAATCATCAGGAAGTGTTGGTGAACCCCGCTGACCACACACACACTCACTCAAATATGTGCACAAGCTCATGCACACTAACTGTGAGCAAAGCCTACATGTGAACAGACACACTTAATCATACATACACACACTTGTACATGCACACTTTTTCCACACGTTCAACGCACTATAACACAGACTAACATATGTTACACAGACCACACACACATGCACACCAACAGAGACCACATATGCACATGTATGTACGCTCAAACACACAGATACCCACTGTGGGTAAACTCTCTCTCCTCCTATCATCCTCCATTGCTCTATTTCGCTGCTGTTTCAAAAGATTAAGAGACCAATTAGTAAAGCTCTCACGGCAGTTATTACCACGCTGGGAACTGGAGAGAGAAGAAATCCCCCTCTCTCCTCTTCCAAAAGAAGGATTTCTCCCCCATTGTCGCTGGGTTGAGAGCGAAGGATGTGGGGTGTATTTGGAGGGCTGCTGATGTGGTAATTTTGGCTCGGAAACAATGCTATGCTGTCTAAAGAGGGGTAATGGAGGGAAGTAGCGGAGGTAGTGTTTGCCCTGTGTGTGTGTGTGTGTGTTCACATGTGATACACATGCTGCAGACATACACACACACACACACACATACACACACACAGTGAGGTGACATCATGGCATCACTCTGAAGGCCACGCTAGCTTCCAGATGAAGGAGGAAGCATCGTATTAACTCCAAATCAGGACACAGACGCTTTGTGTGATTGTAATGAGCAGCAGGACAGACAGAGTGGAACACAGAGCGAGACTGTTTCTGTGTTAGTGTGTTCAAGTTACTCTGAAGGTAAAACCCTCCCTAAACTTTTATATCCTTCTATATATGTTCAATCTGTGATATTCTGGGCACTTTTTTGTGATGATTAATTATTAGTGCTGTTAAAATTAACATGTAAAACTTTGCCAATAATTAAGCAATATCACACGAGAGGGAGTGATGTTATACTTGTATATCGTCACGGCTGTGATTCGGTCATAGGCACGAGGCCGCAGTTCAACAGTTAAATAAGCAAGGCTGATTAAGAAATGTTGAAAAATGAGGACAAAATAGATAATATGAGCATTTTATTTGTCTTCCGCCAACAAAAATAGTTCACTCAGGACTCCGCTGTCACCGTTGCTATGTAACGCAGACATGGTGCGGCAGGCGCTTACTCTTTATACACATTTATCTGCACATTTCCATTAATTGTGCAGCCGGTGAAATAAGTCTCTGGTGACTGCATGGTGGACTGTCGCTTCACAGGCACAGCCGACTCTGCCTTCTGATCTGACAGTATGTTGCTTTTCTCCAAGTCATTGAGCTCCGCTGATGAAACACTGACAAACCTGGATGTGTGCTCAGATGGATTCAGCTTCTCCTCTCCCTCATCTTCCTCTGATGACCATTCATAGTTCAGTTCAAAACTTATTTTAGAAAATAAATCCATATTTTTGGCTGTTTGACAGTGGATGAATTAATTAGCTTACAATGCAACTGCTGACCTAACTGACACTAACCGTCAGTTTTGATTTGATTGTTGATTGCAATCAGCTGTGAGGCGGAGTGATACATACACAGTGAAATAACCGTGATGTTGTACTCCAATATCGTCACGGTTTTACTGTCTCTCGACAATCAGATTGCAGGGCCGGAACTAACTGTTGTATAATTAGAAATATTAAATGCATTAAAAATGAATGCAATTAACGCAGCTGTGTCTTGTGCACTTCCTGTGGCAGCCGACCTACATGTCAACTTGTGCTGTTAAACCATCTTGACTAAAGATGGATAAGGACAACAATGGAGTTTTAGGTGGAATGTTTCTCTTTAAAAAGTTGCCCTACAGATTTTTTTTTTAAATCCCAAAAAAAAATCTGTACAGTTTTGCAAAGCCAAATTTAATAACCACAAACTAATTTGTCTTTGACCTATCGCTTTAAGCAAATACACACAGCCAGCAAAAGACTTTCACTGGATCACTGGACATCTGTGAGCAGTGACAACCACTTGGGCGGACCCTGAGCCAACACAGATTTGTCTTTGATCTATGACTTTTGCTGGGGAGCTCCAAAAACTGCCAGCGAGTGGAAAATCAGGGCTAAAGATGTGTAGTGTGAACTAGGTATAAGGAGATACTTTACAATGAGTTGGTGGAGAAAAAAAAAACGAGTTGAAAGTTAAGTGGATATTGCAGTTATATTCATCAGATGGTCAAAAAACATCTCATATGAATGCTTATGTTGCTCTGTGACTGCTGAAGGTGTAAAAGGGCAGCTGTTTGCTATTCAGCTGGCAATTTCGACTTAACGTAAAAGACCGTAAGTTGTTTTTACAGCTTGTTGCTGCCCCCTGAGATTTCACATTAATGATCAGACAGGGGAAATAAAAAAATATCTTCAAGAAGCTTCTATTAACGCCTCGCCTGAAATGAGGCTGACTTCCCATATGCGCCCTGTGGGCTCTGTTTGATGTGTCACAGAGGTACTGACAGCAGGACAAGAAGAGATAGGAGGTAAAATGTCAGCTCTGTTTGGTTCTGTCACCAGCCTTATCTCTGATCTCATCTCCGCTGCTCACCTGCTGCAGCTGTGGACACTGTAAATGTGTTAACAGATGTCAGAACAGTTTTAGCTACATGTAAATTATGTTTTGTCAAAAAGAGACAACTACGAGAAACTACGACTTACTGCAGGCTGATAAAAGATCATTTAAACTAGAGCTTTGTTTACTGCATTATGTATTTCCAATACAAATATTGCATCCTGTAGGTTTCTGCAGCAATTTAGTTTGCAAGTACGCAACCCCTTAGATTATAAGTAGATGAAACAACTGTGCAAAATTCAAAGTGAGCCACACTCCTAAATACTCAGTTACCGCATTTTAAAGTTCTCATGCTGGTCTAGTGCAACCTGTGGGCAAAATGCCATCAAATTTTATTTGCTGACTATAGTCTGAGGGTATTCTTTGTTTCAACTTAATTTCAAGTGAATAATGTGTGTACATTCAGGGTGCAAAATGTACTTTTTTGTCCACTGACCACACAGCTCATATGTATAAGTATGTTCCAATTTTACCAACCATTTAATAGGTTGCCATTGTTTTTTGCTGGTGAGTGAATCAAATCTTCCAGCCACTTGCATATTTCACGAGCATTTGGCTAGGCATGGTGCAAATTTTGTATCCTGTGTAAATACTAGAAAACTTTTTTTTATGCCAAAAGAATTTTGTAATCAGTTATGAGAAAACAGTATCACATATCAAGGCAGACCCAAATATGTTGTGTATTAAATTTATTGAAGACTGGATGAAACTGGTTCATAAGACCCATTCTCACACCAAACTCATCAAATACCAGCATTTTGCCAGTGATTTCAGCGTCAGAGACAGGCGTAGAGAGGCACTTTCACGGCGGTATGATATGCACTGGTTAACTACCTTAATATAAATAAGACAAGCGGCAGAAGAGATAGATGGGTCAAACAAACTCTGGACTTTCACCTGAGAGCCTGCTGTTTGATTTCCGTGTGAATTTTAAGCCAAACCATGATGGGGGGTTTTCTAACCCTAACCACATGCTTTTGTTGACTAAAACTTAAGAAAATAAACCTAAAAATAAAGTGTTTTACCAACATTGTAAGTTTATTTTGAAAAAGATTTTACATATGTAACAACCAGAAACTGTACGTTTCCTGTGAAAAGGTAAGTGTATTTTGAAAAGACACGTGACATTAACAAACATAAATTGACATGCCATCCCTGAACATCCAAAACTGACACCGGTATTTTGACGTGTATGTCCACTGACAAAGCAGCGGTATTTGACAAGTTGGGATGAGAGTGTGTTGGGTTTGCAAAGATTGCTGCAAATGGGTGTAGCCTATATGGACAGATTTGTGCTGGACAAAGTAATCGAAGGGAAAAAAACGGATATCTGCTGTTCAGGAGTTATGGGTGGAACTGTAAAATCCTTTATAAATGGCCACATGATGGTGCTACATGCACCAAATTCTAAACTTTGTTTCTGTGATAATTCTAACCACAAGATCCATTTACTGTAGCTTTACTGTATGAATTTGACACATTCCCAGTTCGACTGGCTGAAGGCGACCATGGTATGTTGTCAAAAGGTCCGGGAATAGCTGACCTTGCTTTAAAAATACTCATCTCAGACTTGTGTCCCCACTGGCAAGAATTAATGTCTGAGCTTATGAACTTAGCACCTAATACATGTGACTGAAATATGATAGTTTTAAGGTATCTTACAAGCTAACAGAAACAAACACACACACTGGATCAAAAACATCCACTCCTTGATGATACTAATCACATGTTGGGTAACTAGACTCCAACTAGGGATGGGACAATATACGATTTTATCTTGCAATAAAAAAAAGACTCACAAAAAGTTGATTGTGGTGAATTTCCATTCCATTGTGAATACCATGTCCAACAGCACCCAAGGATACTGCTGGACAATCAACAATAAGAGAAAAAATGCATGTGGCACCAACCTAAAAAAAACACAAAAGATCACGATCAGTCATTGGCATATTTCACACCAAAAGCTGAAAAGCCTGGCTGTCCTATGTGTGATGCAATAAAAACATTAGTTAACATTAGTAAGTGATTCCAGTATGTTTTAGTGCCATTTTAAGAGTTTTAGGGATATTTTGATGATTATCTGGATAATATCATGAATCGCAGTTATTACAGCCAGGATAATCACAACATGAAATTTTCATATCTTCCCATGCCTCACTCCAACACTGAGAGACAAAGACATGTCTCATTTGCTTCAGCAGGAAAACAGACATTAAGTAAGATAGAAATGGCCTGTCAACAGTGAGAGCCAGCTTATTGTACAGGTATGTCTATATGCAGTCTACAAAACATCTTTGGTCCACTAATGGATTTTTAATAAAGTATAAAGCTCACAGGTATTTCACATTTTACCTTTTGCCTGAGACAGTATTACTGTGACAGCATTTTTGGCAAAGAGAACAAAACTGATGCATACTTGTGTGTTTATGTGTCAATTATACAGTGTTGTTACTACCTGCTTGCCAACTCATCAGCAGGTGATGGCGGGAAGACAGGAGATTCTCACTTGTGTTGAGACATGAAGTAGCCTGGCTCCACTCTCGTTTTCATCAGGCCTCGTTATTATTCTCTATATCTCTGCGGAGAAATCATTAAAAGTCCTGGATAAGACTGAGACAAGTGCTCAACAAGCCTGAGCTGGAGGGGCTGAACATGAGTGGGTGGAGGATGAACTGCAGAGGGAAAACTTATAAAAGCTGATGAGGCTTTGCCCTGGTATTAAGAGGCACTACTCGCTGGTTTGTCTTATTAATCTGTCTGGAAGCACCGCGCTGCTTCGAGAGTTGTCTCTGTTAACAGCTTGATGAGATTTTAATGATCCTACATTTAATTAGAACTAAGTGAAAACAGAATAATATATATATATATATATATATATTTAAATTAACTGGAATAGTGAGTAACCCATAAATGCAGATAGATCATTTTGCTTTTGTTTGTCTTCACATGAACAAGTAAACCTGAGTCTTAAAGGAATACTTCACCCCCAAATGATCATTTGTATATCAATTGACCTTTTGCTAAGCCCCGCCCCTTTGTGATGGTCCGACAAGCTGTCAGAGTAAGCATGGAGCCCACACTGTAACTAACTGCACTCCCTGAAGAAATATTATCATGTTATTGGAAAATGAAAGAGTGATTCCAGAGAGAAGCAGACAGAGGGGTCTACAGTCTGTGTTGGAAGGATATATCCAGGATGTCAAACTGACTCAGCAGCAACAACAGGTTAAAAAGACAAAGATATTAGAAGCTAAAGCCGAACTATGGGCTACAGATCACAGTGTAAAAGTGAACCACCACATCACTGCTGATCACCACACAAGACAATGAATATAAAGGGAAACTTTGCTGATATTGAACCAGCTGTGTGGCAACGCAGTGTGTGCAGATGAAACAACATTCATCTGTGCACAATGTGATGACACACAGCTGGTTGAATATCAGCAAAGTTTCCCTGCTTCCCTTCACTGGTTCCTGTACAGCAGGGTCGGTCTTTGTTTCACTCTTATAACCATTAAAAAGCAAAAGCAAATCCACAAAACCAGCCTGAAAATGAAGGAAATCTGAAACGACTGCATTAGAGTGAATGGAGCACAGCTGTGTGGTCTGAGTCGTCCAGATGCTACGTTATGATTGGATAGTCTGTGTCCGGTGCGGGACTTGGCGAAGGGTCACAATGTTACTCACAATGTGCCACACACAAAACTTGTGCAGTATAATCCAAGTCTTCTTTATCCAGTCATATGCTCAGTACTTCCCACGTGATCTGCTGGTCCACCACTGCCTAGATCAGTAGTTTGTTTGTGATATTGTCTGACTTTAGTGAATATGAACTATCCATTTAAAACACCAAAGTCACACAATAACACAAACAAACTTAATGATCAAGACAGTGGTAGACCAGCAGCTCCTGTGTTCAGCAAGGTAAAATTACTGTTTTTTTTATCAATGAAGTCTGGCTTTAAAGAAAGTATTAAAATTCATCAAGAATTTCTCAGTTTTGGGATTTTTCATTCGCCAGATGCTGCCAGAAAAGACAAAGTTGACTTCAGAAAATTCAGATAACATGGGGTGAGTAATTGATATGCAAATGGTCTGTTCTGGTCAATATTTTCATAGTAACAACAGATCAAATGTTTAATGTGAAAGGATTCATTGTTGAGAGAACGACCCTGCAGTACAGAGCATTTAGCGTCTTTTGATTCACTGTTTTGATTAATTTTCCTTTTCAGTCACAGCAAGCAGCTGTTTCTTATCAGAAAAGCTCTACAGACCAAATGTAAACTACTTGCCCAGCAACGCATGGGAGACAAAGTCAGCGACAACCTGGTGAACATAGTGGAGCATGTAGCAGCCAGAGGGCCAGGTATTTCCCTCAAGAGTTGTTGGAGAGCAAAACCAAACTGAAAGAAGAGTTGATATAGCCCTTTAAATTTGGGGGAGGCTCAGCTCCACATGAATGTCAATGTTGCTATGTGTCTGCTCAATGTGTAAATAAGCCACTGTGTGCTAACAAGGTCGTCATATCAAACCTATAAGGCGATAAGGTATTGTACTTACAGCTTATTGCACTTCTCCCAAGTTGCTAAAAATCTATCAATACAGGTTGAACAAATCACAGTTTCTTGTCTATGGTGTGCATATCATCTTGGTAACAACACAGGAAGCTTTCAAAACATAACACAACATAATCATACAATAAGTGTGTCAACATAGGGCTCTTTCTGAAGAGGCTTCTGAGAATTTATAAAGCGAGATTGTCTTACTTCAGTTTATCTCAAGGAGTTATCATTTGGCCTCTCGATTATTAAAGTTCACCTTGAAATACTGATTAGATGTGGTCCTGATAAATTGTATTAAACAAATACAGGTGTGCTATTGTGATATCATGTTCTTTTTCAATGTGATCACCTGCTGGTAGCCTCATGGCTGTGAGGTCAGATTGGCCAGTAATATATGGGCCCTCGCAACGATACACTTAAATGGAATGCAGCCAGCGTTAATGTTACTAATTCAACTGTAAATAAAAACACTGCTGTCATAGTTTCTTGTTAGTAAAAGAAATTTTGATGATTGAACATTTTGACTTGATACTTCGTTTTTATTATGCTGACACAGATATCTTTTACGAATCCCTGACAATGTCATGATCCATTTTAATAGTGATCTCAAAATAACAGCCAAAAATGCTTCTTCTGTCCTCAATTATTTGCAACTATAATCAAATTTGTGACCCCAATTTTTCGCCACCAGTCAGGTATGCAAAGTTAATAAAGTGAACACATTTAATATATGTAATTCCCCATTAGGCTTTTTCCCAGAGAGCAGCGATGTGCTTCTGCCAAACAAGGAACCATTAAAGTGGAAATAGACACGTTTTTATGCCTTAACTTATCATTATGACATAAATGTTACTGTAATTTTACAGTGCAATTGCTATAGAATAACGACACCATTGGTATTTAGATTGGTTCCCTTTAAGCCTCCCTTTCACTATACAATTCTGTTTTGTGGCCACTGTAGCATGCCTACACACCAGAAAAGTTACAGTTTTGCTACCTCACCACTAGATGCCACTAAATCCTACACACTGGACCTTTAAAGAACAATTTCATTGCTGGAAAGATAGCCTTTTCATAAAACTGGGCTGTCTATACAGCAGAAAGACATAAATACTTTTGAAATTGGTGATATGTGACCATAGAAAACAGAAAAAAAAGGGCGGTGGCATTCACTTTTGCACAAGAGGTAGAAAATCTACAAATACCAGAATGCACTCTGCCACACCGGACCAATTAACACTCCCGCTGATGGGTGACATAAGGCCCGTTTCCACCGCAGGAACTTCAGGGTAATTTTACGGGGCCGGGGCCGTTGGTGCGTGTCTCCACCGCAGGAACCACCCCTGAAGGACAGAGTTCCGGAATTTTTACGGGGGCTAAACAAGTCCTTGCCTCAGAGTAGGTACTCAGAACGGCCCCGAAAGACTCCTGGCTGGGGCTTGGGGATTACTTGGTGCTGATTGGATATATTCAAGGCGGGATGTGACGTTTTGTAAATAACAACATGGTTATCGTAGTTTAGCTAGGCTAACCGTTAGCTGTTAGCGTTGTCTGTAATAACTCAATAAACGGTCCGTGAAAAAAATATTTTTTTCCAGTGAATATCTTAGTTACAACATGATTGAGCTAGCAAAGCAGTTTTGTGTTGCTATGTGTGGTATTTATTCAGTTTTGGGAAATCACGATGTCTAGAAAGCATCAGCTGACAGGGACAGCTAACAGCAGCAGCAAAGCTAACATCAGGACGTCATCTGTTAAAAGCCTCCTGTTGTCGGATACAACATGAAACTACTCCAGTTAGCTCAATCATGTTGTAACTAAGACATCCGCTGGAAAAATATTTTTTTCACGGACCATGACCGGAGTTATTACAGACACCGCTAACGGCTAACGGCGTCCCTATGCCCCTACGTCGCCCAGGTCAAAATGGCCGTGCAACAATTACGTCACATACAGAGCCCGGTAACTTTACAGGAACCTTCCTCCTACTCTGCTCTCTCAGTGGAGACACAGCGGTTGAGAGGACCGAGTGAGAGGACGTTCCTGTAGTAGTTCCTGCCCCCCAAATAGTACCAGGAACTTCTTCAGTGGAAACGGGCCTATAATGCAAGCTTGTCCTTTTTGACGCAGGAAACAATATGGCAGCAAGCTAGTAACAATCATTCCTGAATTACAGTCAAATGGTAAGCTAAAATATGTTTTTAATAACATTTTAGGTGAGATTAGGCAACGCAGTAACAGCATCTTGGTTCATATTTTATCGGAACTGCATAGTTTTATTTTTTGATCTCAGTTTCTTAGCTATCATGTTTACAACACAGGAACCAGCACGTGCACAAATTGTCGAATTACAGCCAAACAGTGCACTGAATTTGTTCTGAAGACATTTTAGTTGAGAAACAGGCAATGCATTAATAGAATCTTGGTTTCTATGCTAACAGCACTGCCTAGTTTGTCATTTTTTCTGCATGTCCACTTCTATACACTTTGTGTCCTTGGTCTCAGGCATATGAAAATGTGTAAGTATATACTTAGAACAACAGCCCTGAAGCTGGGACATAAGCAGGGAGATCTGGGCACTGGTAAGATGGAGGGAAGAAGTTCATTAGCAAATACTACCAACACTGTTATGATACAAAACTGATTGAAAACTGGTAAAGTATGCCTTTAATGATGTGATGGTAGTAAGATGAAGGCGATTAATATGCTTGTCTTTAACACACATATACTTAAACTGTGTTGTCTTCACTATGACGAACCTGTCAGTTAGAAGTTGTTATAAAAGGTTCCATACAAAGCTCTTAATTCCGGCCATTTACACAATATTTATACAAGAGTATAAAACGGCTAACAGGCATTAACACACTACTTTATTTTCACATAGTCTACCTCGCTCTTACTGCACAGACTTCACACAGACACACACACACACAAACACCATGACCTTGCCTCAGTAACAGGAGCTTCCTGTTTCTTCACTATGTTATGGCGGGGCACTGAGCAGGTCTATGCAGCAACCATGGTCGGCTGTTAACTATTAATAAACACCTAAATGCATGCACAATCTCTCACAATCACACACACACACACACACACACACATTTACACTGCACTTGCATCTCTTGCCTGCTAAGATCATGAGATGACATGATAGCACCCTCTGGAGGAAAGACTCCCAACTGCTGAAATGGAGACTGAGGAGTCAGGTGCTCCTTTCTGTCAGCTTTTTCTGTATGTCTGTTCTGTCTGTTTAAGCTCTGGATGTGCTGAAGAAAAAACAGCTGTAGACTTCATTTTGCCTGTGATGACATTCTGATGAGTGTCAACCAGTCAGGCTTGTTTAAAATTTGGGCTGTCAGGTGAGGAAGTGATATTATACAGCGATAAAAGGGGAAGGAATTTGAGTTTCAAAGCTGCATGCTGAGGTAAACTCTCAAATGTTAACAGTACAGTCTGTCCTCTCCGGTCTTCACACAGTAAAAGTCACCTGCTCGTGGATTTGACTACTTTTTCATTATTACTTTTTGGAATAGTTTAAAAGGCAATATTCTGATTAGAAGCTGAAGGACTACAACAGCCATGTTTTTGGCAGAAGCTGGATGTGTGTTTATGGGTTTCATCCTATACATCTCAGGTATGAATGACTGTTTGTGCTTTCATACATAAAGATAATTAAGTGTAAACAGTACATGTGAGAAAGATAACTTTAAACTGAAAGAACAATAAACATAAAATATCAATTATTTATATAATCAATTATACTTTGGTATAAATCTGTCCTGATGTTTGCTTCTGTTAAAGGTATTCATGGACAGGCAAACAGCATCTGTGCCTTAAAAGGTTCATCAGTGGATCTGCCCTGCTCAGCTGAACGTGGCACTTCGATCAACAAATGGTACACTGTACACTGGGATGGCTCCAAGTATGTACAGTATGAACTCTCCGCAGATGGAAATCATTTAACGTACCACATGTCTGAAGAGCCAACTCTAATAATCAATGATCTCAGTGAAGGTGATGAAAACAAATACTGCTGCAGAGAGAATGCAGACAACCCACAACGCTGCAGGTCCATTAGCATCGAACTTCATGTTGCAGGTACAGTGGCTGCAAGTATTTTAGTACTTTAATTCTAACATCAGTATATAAAGTCTTGTCTCATACATCATCATATCAGACCTGCAGGTACAGGTGATTCCCACCACAGAGGGACAGACAGTAACACTGATATGTAGCACCAGCTGTCCTCTGACTGAAAACCCTGCAGTCTACATCTGGTACAAGAACAACGACTTCCTCTATCAGGACTGGTCTCCCTGCTACCACCAGCTGGTCAGCAGTGAGGAAGCAGTCACATACTCCTGTGCTATCAAAGGCTACGAGCATCTCAGAGCTCCTGAAGTCTCAGTGGGTGAGTGACAACATTTAGCTCCTCATCATGTTACTCGATCTGTTCATACATTCAAGAAGAATTATATTATTCAGGCAGTGGAACTTTACCATTAAAATAATGTATCACATTCTTTTTGTCCAGATTCTGTCACATCGACCTGCTTTAATGTGACCTATGCTGAAGGGACAATATGTTCTCATGAGCAGTCATCAGAGGATGAGCCCTGCTCCATCACATATCCCAGAGGTGAAGTTTTACCAAACCTTGACAAACAAAAACACAAACACGCCTCACACCTCTAATGCCTTTACAATCAGGTTTTCACTGAAGAGATTAGTGGCATTAGCAGGCAGGTTTACAGTGTCATTTCTTTGCTTTCTTCAAAAAGAAATCTATTGTTACATCCTCAATGACAAACTGAGCTCAGCTCTGCTAAAACTTGTATTACCATAGTATAACAGATTTTGTAGTGACAGGGGTTCAAGAGTTCATATTCAACAATGTCAATGATTCATTAAGTTCTACACTTAAATATGTCACAGTAATTGATGAAAATGAACTTGTAATCTCTCAACATATTCTGTTTTGTTGAATTAACCACTTTTTGAGCATTTATTCAACTATTTATGTCACTTATGTATTTGATGTGCACAGGTGAACTAATGAAAAATGTATCTGTCATCTCCCAACAGAGGTTCATATTCAGAGGACTCCTGCGGATGAACCAGGCCGTGTCAGACTGACCTGTAGCACCAGCTGTCCTCTGGTTAACTCCCAAACTGCCTATAGGTGGTACCGAGGTGCATACTCATACAGACACACTAAGAGTCAACATTTTTCAGTTCCTCGTTCCTCTGGTACAAAATGATCCTGTGCTGTAAAAGGCCTCGAGGATCTGCGCTCTGCTGAAGTCTGTGAGTACCAACCAACTTATGGTGCATTATAATATGGGACTGGGACAAAAAAGTAAGATAATCTGAAAAATGTTAAAGCATCAGAGGCGGTGGACAAAATAGCTGAAACACCTTCCAATATAATATGGTAGCTAATAATAGAATGATAATAAAAACTATAGTTAATAGTTTTGCTTTAATCACAATCTGTGCTATGCAATACAGAACAGTGACATTATACTTAAGAAAATGTATTTAAAGGAACAGTGTGTATGATTTAGGAGGATTTCGTGGCATCTATTGGTGAGGATTGCAGATTGCAACCAAGCAGCAACCTCCAAGGCTGAAAAAGGAAGCCAAAGTGGAAGTGCCAAAAACTGCAGTTCAATGAATGGCCACTTGAGGCTGGCTCCAAAACAGACCCCCGTGTTGAAATGGCCAACTTTATAGCAGAAATAAACATGTTCGCAGCCTGGTACAAAAAAACCATTTTGGTCTCTAAAGCTTATTTCAACATTCATGTCAACTGTACAACTGCTTTTTTTAATGACTCACCCGTTTCATTTTATTATGGCCCAAAGTTATGCATAATTAAGGGCGGGGCTGCTTGAGTGACAGGCTGTCTACAAGGCGTTTCTGAATTCTGTAAGTCACATCCACCCCTCGCTCCTCCACAGCTCCACCCTCTCGTCAATATATGGTCACTTCTGGCTCCAAAAAAATAAGATGACAATGACCAAAATGCCGTACTTGAAGCTTCAAAACAGCAGTCCACAGGGTTCCTTAAGATTCCTGCAATGTTCATTGTTCAGGAGGTTTTTACCAGGAGCTGAATTATCCGCATAGATCTCTTCGTCTCCAAAACAAAAAGACCAGGTGATTTAAACCGGTAAAAACACTGAATGAAGCAGTTTCACTTTTAAAAATAAGTGTTTTTTTTTTCTGACACTTCCTTTGCAGAGGAGCTGCTAACTACAGTAACTGATGCAAAATGCGAAAGGCCCTATCTAGAGTTAGTGTTTGGTGTGTCCGTTCTGGGCTACTGTAGAAACATAGTGGCGCAACATGGCCATCTCTGTGGATGAGGACCTGCTGCCTGATATAAATGACTTATTCTTGGGTTACGAAGACAAACTTATTTTCCAGTGATTATACACCAAAGAAACATACTTATTTTACTACTATATTCCATTTGTGTTTATATATCCCTCTAAACCCTACACACTGGACTTTTAAGAATTGAATTTTTGTGAATGAATAGTTTTCTGTTAACTCACAAAAAAATTGTCCAAAAAACTAACAAAACAATATCCAAGCTAAAATGTCAACACATCTTATAAAATCTTCCATGGCCATATACTTAAACAGACACCTTTGATGCCTTTGACGAGTCCTTCATGATCTTGTTTCAGGTCCTGATGATAAGAACTGCTGGAGTGTGAATTATGTCAGCAGGAGAATCTGCACTCTGGAAGGTTCTTCAGTGAACATTACAAGTAAATATTCCCATCCCAAAAACCAGAAGCCAAAGTCCAAATTATGGTTCAGAATAAAGAGAAGTAGTGAGGAGGATGATGAAGAGCTGATTGAGGCTGCAGGTCGTGTGTGGTATCATGACAACAAAAGGAACCTCCACACCCTGAGAATCAAAAACCTAAAGGAGAATGACTCAGCAGAATACAGATTCAGACAACAGCAAGATGACAACAGATGGAAACAACCTGACTTTCCTGGAGTAACTGTGATCGTCACAGGTAACTCTTATCATGTATTTCTTAACACAAAGGTGTTTATCCCTCACAGCTCCTCACTAGCAGCACTCAGCAGACTTAAGTCAAGAGAACTAATGCTCAATCAAAAATACAGATTATTTCATGCTCGCTCATGTTCAGTGTGGAAGCTGTGGAAGTTATTGTGTGTGTACTTTGGTGTCATTTTTGTACTTTTCACTACAGTCTTAAAATGCGTCATCCCTGCATTTTAGGACTGCATGGATGTTTTAGCAGATACTGGAAAACATATGAATGAGGATTTGTTAAGTGATAGTATCTCTATTTTACAGTTAGTGACCAATGTAACTCTTCCAGGTCTGAAAGTGAAGTTTACTCCTTCTGCAGTGGTGACAGAGGACCAGAGAGTCACACTGACCTGCAGTACCAGCTGTCCTCTCACTGACAACACAAACTACATTTGGTTCCTCAACAGTCGACCTCTGACCCTGACAGAGACCCAAACCAAACACCTGGTGCTAGACCCTGCCAGCAGTCAGCATGCAGGAAACTACTCCTGTGGTATCAAAACCCAGAGAGACATCACATCCCCTGAAGAGACTCTCACTGTCCAGAGTAAAGCAGGAAAATGGACACCAGCAGCAGCTGCAGGAGTCTGTGCTGCTCTCCTGCTTTTAATACCCCTCACTGTCTTCTTGTGGATTAGGTGAGTGACACTCTGCCTTGTTTTAGAGCAAGAGCGTTCAATCTCCCATCTGAAATACCTCATCATTTATATCCTCATTTGTTTAACTAACTAGAAGAAAGAAGACTTCCAGTCAATCTCCTCCAACTGAAACGTCAGACAATATGGAGCAGGTAAAGATTAGAATTTAGCTTCATTAGAAAAACATGCATAAAAGGCACACAAACATTTCTGTGCAACATAATGTGATGTAATTTGTCTTGTTTCCTCATTAGATAAACTCTGGTTCCCTGTATGACGAAATCTCCACTCAACCAACAGAGCAGGATGAGCTTCACTATAGCAGAGGCCACTTCTCCAGGAACCAGACAAATCCTCTCTACTCCACAGTCCAGCGACATCCGCCCCGACAACAGGAGCATGTGCACTATGCTGTTGTCAACTTTAGACAAAGCAGGATCCCTGCATGAACATTTATTATCATTACAAAGGCTTTAGACTTTGTTACCTTGCTCTCACAGACAAGTAGCAGTTAAACAAGTCTTAAAAAACACTCAAAAACAAACTGACACATTGCAACTGTTACAAGTACCAACCATCACCTCCCATAATCTACAGAATTTTCTCTGTCTAATAAGCTGAGAGCAGGGGGATCAACTAAGCTGTAGATAAGAGATCTTTGGTCTTCACACACATTTCCCATGAACGACATCACATCATCACAGACTGAAAAAAACAACAACGAGCACACAACCCACAGGCGTGTTGAGAACATGTGGCCACATGTAGCTATCTCCCACTGAGAGTACGACACTAAGTAGTGTAGGCGATAACGTAATGCTTGTACTCAGCAGTGTGGATCGTCTACCCTTCAATTTCATATCACACATATACACAGGTGACACTGTATAGAATATGCAAATAAATTGTTGCTTATGGACATGTTCTGTAGTGTATTAAAAGAGTGTGGATGTTGAGTCTGCAGCTTTCCTCTTTATGTGTTTAACTCAAAAACCACAAAACAACCAGATAACACTATCCTCTGATCACCTCTCTTCCTGCAGCTCAACACATGCACTTAACTTCTGCATGTTGCATAAAGAGCTAACACATTAAGTAACAATTTTAAAAATAACTGTAAGAAGAGACAGAATCAAGAGATGATATTGTGTTAAATAAAAAAAAATCCAGATTAAATTATGATACCATGTAAAAACAGCGGAACATGACGTCTTCACCTGCAGTTTCCTTTTACTGGGGAAAAAAAAATCACCTCAACTTGAAGGAAGTGAAGTTTTGAAGTCAGAGCCGCGTGCAATCACCCACCCTCATATTAACCAACAGTCCTCTCCAGCGTTCAGGTTGTACGCAAAGTGCTGCAGATTTTATACACTTTTTGATTTAATGACCTCTCTGCTGAGGGACTGAAGGACTACAATGGTCATGTTGTCGGCAGAAGCTGGATGTGTGTTTGTGGGATTTATCCTGTATATCTCAGGTATGAATGCTTGTTTATCTTTAAAATGATAATTAAATATTTAAGAAATATTTGACTGAGGTCATGAGTCAGATTGGAAGAAATGGTTCATTTACTGCTGAAGAAAAAAAAATCTGAAATGAAGACTGATTAACAGAAAATCAGCTTTTCAAATGTTATCAATCTGTCTTTTTCTTAAAGGGGCTCAGGGACGAGAAAACAGCACCTGTGCCTTAAAAGGTACATCAGTGTATCTAAACTGCACAGCTAAACGTGGCACTTCAAGCAACAAATGGTACACTGTGCACCGAGATGGCTCCACGTATACTCAGAATGAGCTCTCTGCAGATGGATATAGTGTATCATACAACATGTCTGAAAAAAGACCAACTTTAAAAATCAATGATGTGAGAGAGAGTGATGCAAACAAATACTGCTGCAGAGAGACGGCTGACAACCCACAACTCTGCTGGCGCAACAAAACTGAGCTCCATGTTACAGGTACAGTGGCCGCCAGTTATTTATCACTTTAAGACAAACATCAGTATATAAACACGTCATTATTCTTCCAGACCTGCAGGTGAAGGTGATTCCCACCACAGAGGGACAGACAGTAACACTGATATGTAGCACCAGCTGTCCTCTGACTGAAAACCCTGCAGTCTACATCTGGTACAAGAACAACGACTTCCTCTATCAGGACTGGTCTCCCTGGTACCACCAGCTGGTCAGCAGTGAGAAAGCAGTCAAATACTCCTGTGCTATCAAAGGCTATGAGCATCTCAGAGCTCCTAAAGTCTCAGTGGGTGAGTGACAATGATTAGCATCTTATCATGTTACGCAACATGTTGTTAAACATGTCAAAATTTCAAAAACAACTGATTCAGGGTAGAACTTATGACAGACTATAACCCATAAAAATACTGAATCTCATTTCTTTGTGTCCAGATTCTGTCACATTGACCTGCTTTACTGTGACCTATGCTGGAGGGAGGATGTGTTCTGATAGACAGACACCCTGCTCCATCACATATCCCAGAGGTCAAGTTTCCTCAAACATTTACAAACCTCTCACTCTCAGACCCTTACTCGTTTTTCACAGTTGAGATGTATTTTAGAATTGGTCATTTATTTTGTGTTGACACTGTCATATCTTTGTGTTTTGTTTTCTAATTTTTACTTATTTAACTTCAAAGTCTCCATATTCTGTTTTACTGCACAGATAATGCTTTGAGAGTTTATATTTATATGTAGTTTGTATTGTTGTTGTTGATGCTGTTGTTTCTGTTGTCATTATCAAGTGCCAGTCACATTACATCACAGCCATCCACTGTAGCACTTTAACTCACTGAACTCTAATATGTTATTCTATCCATCAGGCAGAGGACAGGTTTTGTATGGTATTTATTTATTATTTGTCTGTCCTGTATCCTCTTTTATGTTATGCTGCTGGGACAAATGAATTTCCCCCCGGAAAAATAAAGTCTACCTTACCTTACCTTAACATTTGATGTAATTTATATAATCACTAATTTATGTAATTCAACATGGTACAAATTGAACTTTATCACCTTCCAACAGAAGTAAAAGTTCAAAGGAATTCTACATCTGCAACCTGTACCACCAGCTGTCCTGTGACCAACTCTAAACCTGCCTATAGGTTGAACCAGAAGACAAAATCACACGCTGAGAGTCAACAGCAGAGAGAGTCCAGCTCTGCTCAAAGCTTCTACTGTGCTGTGAAAGACCTCGAGGATCTGCTGTCTGCTGAATTCTGTGAGTACGAGCCTTTTAACATGCTGTGAGGTCTGTTTGAACTGTGTTTGTTTTGAAAAAAGTGCACTGATGTCATAAATCTCAAAAACTAGGAGAAATATGATGATCTGAATCATGTTGCAGCATCATAGGGGTGGATAAAACAAAGACTTTTAATGTTAAGTCTAATGCAGTAACCCTGAAGTAGTTCTGTGTATCCATCCAGAATTAAACTAGAATTACCACCCTGCAGTAGTATACCTCCACGCACCTGTCTTTCTTACAGTTTATGTCAACATTTGTGAAAACATGGAAGCTTTAAACGCATTTTCTTGACATAAGAGAAGGCAATGAGCACAGTTTCAAGGTGGGCATTCAAGATTAGTGTCACCAGTTCAGTATCTGACCAAATGCTTCCCCTTCTGTTCCCTGAGATGTGACAGTATTAGCCAGACAAGTGTTTTATGCTGAATATTATGATGTCACAGTGAAGTTGACCTTTGACTGGTTGCATATAAAATGCCAAAATTTGAGTAAATTCCCTTACGGCACTCTATAGATATCATGCTGATGAGAATGAGACAGACAAGGTCACAGTGAACTTGACCTTTGACCATCAAAATTAATTAGTTCATCACTGAGACCAAGTGGACATTTGTGCCAAATTTGAAGAAATTCACAAGAACATAAAGCCTCCAGCCACGGCTATCGCCAGGTTCGTGGGTATCGAAAAGGAAAATTTGTTTTTATCTTTTCTTGTGTGTCAAATCACCAATGAAATTGCACTGATAAAATGTGGCCACTGTCCTTGTTGACTGAGAACATGTCAAATCAGTCAGCAGTCAGTCGGAGGACAGGAGCAATGTCTCATCATAAAGCTATGAGCTAGAAATAATTGCCTTAAAACATTTATCTTTGACCACTAAACAGAAAAACAGAAATAAGACTTTTTTGTTCGGATTTCCTTTTTATAAGATTGTCAACCTCAAGATGAAAACAGGAAACCCCACAATAAATTTCCGTTTTTAATGAGTAATAATATTTGACCCTAAACATGTATTTTAAAATACGACTTTTTCATCTATATTTCAGGTACTGAAGATAATAACTGCACGAGTGTGAATTATGTCACAAGGAGAATCTGTGCTCTGCGAGGCTCTTCAGTGAACATTACAAGTGAATATTCTCATCCTAAGAACTACCAGTATACCAAGTCAAGATCATGGTTTAAAATAAATACAAATGGGAAGGAAAAACCTGTAGAGCTCTCTGAGGCTACACGTCATGTGAAGTTTTATGACAACATGAAGAATCAGCACATCCTGAGAATCAATAACCTGGAAAAGGATGACTCAGCAGAATACACATTCAGACTCAAACGACCTAATGAAGGATGGAAAGAGTCTGACTTTTCTGGAGTAACGCTGGTTGTCACAGGTAATTCTGGAGAATAAATACAATGCTGATGGTGCCAGGGTCATCGTATGAGTTTATCGACAAATAAAAGGACCCACAATCACTGATTGTTTACAGCTTTTTGTTTTGTTTGGTTTTTCTTGTTGGGATGTGCACATGAACGGCTGACTGTTTTTGAAACCCAAAGTCTTAAGTTCAGCTTTGCTCACACCTGCTGCACTTTTCAGTAGCAGATTTCCAGCACTTTAAGGCTGGTTGATGTTTCATGGACCAAAGTGCAGGAGGCCCAAAGCTGCTCTCTATGTGGCATTACATTGTTTTTACTTTTAACTTTCACTTATATGATCTTTGCCTCAGTAATGTAGCTTTAGTTGTCTAAATTTAAGTAACATTAATTACCTTTCAAATCAGGCAGAACAGAAAACATACGAGTTACTTTACTGTTTATGTTTTCATGTTAAATCCTCTTTCAGGTCTGAGAGTGAGGGTGCATCCTGCAGAGGTGACAGAGGGCCAAAATGTCACTCTGACCTGCATTACCAGCTGTCCTCTGCCTCACAACACAACCTACATCTGGTACTTGAACAGTCGATCCCTGACCAAGCCAAGAAAGCACAACAAAACACTGATACTCCGTTCAGTCAGCAGTCGGCATGCAGGAAGCTACTCCTGTGCTGTTGAAGGTGGCATTACATCTGGTGAAAAAACTCTGACTGTCCAACATGTTAAACGGAGACGAGCAGCAGCAGCCGCCACAGGAGTCTGTATTGTTCTCCTGGTTACCATACTTCTCATTGTCTTCTTTTGGATTAGGTGAGCAACACTCTGCTGCACTGTCTATCATTTATAATCAACTGTTAATATCAAATCACTTGTTCATGTATATTCATTAATTTCACTAACCAGAGAGAAGAGGACTTCACGTCAGTCTCCTGAAACTGAAACAATGGACAACACAGAGCAGGTAAAGATCGGATATTTCAACAAAGTTCTTGCACAATATTTTAGTCTTCATCGTAGGATTTGAAACTCTTGACTGTAAAGGATCCCAAAAATCCCACACACTGTTGGTCATTACTGTTATTACAGTGGACACTGTACAGGAAGTACAATTCATTTAATTTTTGGCTTCTTCTCAAAGACCAAAATTTTGAAATTTTGCTGTACTGGAAAACTTTATCATCATCTATCCTGCTTCCCTTCAGATAAACTGATTCTTCAAGTGGCACAAAACATCAATTTACTGACACAGGTGTGCATTGTAAAAGGTCCTCTACTGTAGTCCACATTATACAGCAACATTAGTTTTCCAATGCACCTATGAGCTGTATGAAAAATATTAGATATGCACATGATAAGGATTACTTTGATTCAAAGGTCCAGCATGTAAAAGTTAAGGGGAATTAGTGGCATCTAGCTTTCAGGATTGCGGATTCCATCCAGCTGAAACCCTTCCTGGTTAGAATTCCTTCAGTGTCCATTGTTCAGGAGGTTTTTACCAGGAGCCAAATTGTCCACAGAGGTCTCTTTCTCTCCAAAACAAACAGACCCAGTGATTAAAACCAGTAAAAGCACTGAATAAAGCAGTTTCACATTTGAAAAATCAGTGGTTTTCAACACTCTCATCACAGAGGGACTGCTAACTATGGTGGCCAACGCAAAAATGCATATGGCCCCATCTAATGTTTAGTCTGATGGTTCTGGGCTACTGTAGAAACATGGCAGTGCTAAATGGCTAAATCTCCATAGACAAGGACCCACTACACATCTAGATTAACTAACATGTAGATTTAAATGGCTCATTCTAAGGTAACTAAAGTACAACACTTCTTATTTTCAGGTGCTTATACACTAAAGAAAACATACATATTATATAATATAATATATTACATTTCTATCAATAAATATGCCTAAATACGACACACTGAACCTTTAATAAATGTCTGTAATAGCTGCAAAAAATAATTCAATTTTTATCAATTTACACATTTTGGTAAAATCATAATTCTTTTTAAAACTGTAAGGTTACTCATGGCAATAATTACCTACTCTGTGATGCTGTCTTTAAATACTGCTACATCCCCCCAAATGTCATCAGTCCAGCTTCCAGTGTCAAGGTCATGTGTCCCACGATGTAAACTAACATTGTTTGTCTTGTCTCCTCATCAGCTAAACCTTGGTCATGTGTATGAAAACATCTCAGCTCGACCAACAGAGCAGGAGGAATTTCACTACAGCAGAGTCCACTTCTCTGTGACCCAGCCAGATACTCTTTACTCCACCATCCAACCACATCAGCCCGAACAACAGGAGCACGTTGCTTATGCTACTGTCAACTTTAGACCTAACATGACCCCAGAGTGAGCATCTCTTACCATCACAACTGACTCAGCGGACTTATTCATCATTATCAGTGGTACTATTTTCAACTTTTCACAATTTAAGGTCTCTAGTCTCCACCAACACTTTACTTCACTCCATGCTAATGTGAACCAGGTGTTGCCCAAAAAACCTGAACGTTACAAGCTAAAGCTAATCACTTTTAAACATCTGTCAGAGAAACAGGCCAACTGTCTCTGAAGAAACAGCAATGCCTCATATTAGTTGGCTTTGAACATTGCATGTGCTAAAAAGCCTAACCACAAAGACAAATGTGTGAAATACTGCCTCAGTGACACCTTAACTGTCTTTTCTAAAAATGACACGCAACAAACTTGAAGACATCAAAACACCAGTGACACTAGTGGTCACACATATGCCACTATGTCAGATTTAAGTAGAAGAAGAGCAGCTAAAGAGCTAAACACCAGTGCAGCACAGTATACAACACATTTAACATCATACAAAAGATTTATGAACAGATTCATGATGTAAAGGTGAAAAGGCAGCAGATTATGTTCTTCACTGGTCCTCTCACTGCTGAATCATTTGTAATGAACTTTTATGGCAGGTTAAGTCGCCTCTCAAGGGCTGATATGCTGTACAGATGACTTGAAATTATGTCTTAAATACATTGAGCAACAGTGTTACCAGACCACAATGCAATGCTGAAATGTGGGTGGCTCTGTCATGTAAGCTTATTGACACATTTTGGGGGTTTTTTTTTCTGGTGTACTTATGTTGCATTACTTTCTGTTTCATTTGCAGCTGTAAAAAGCTTTTGTAAAAATGATTTTGCTCTCAGAAACATGTTTTACCCTGCATTAACTGAAGTGTATTAAAAGATGAAAGACATTACATTTGTATCTTGGTGCTCATTTTTCAAATACTGTCCAACAAAGACAACTTCACATCTCTCCACTCTGGTCCCCATGACATCTTTGTAATGATAACATTTCATTATATCATATTGATATACAGCAGTTAAATACTGCTACATGAGCAAATACATGTAAATAACTGAAAACAAAATGATAATAAATGTAATACAAATTTTTCATGTCAAAATATGACTTTAAATAACAACTGCTTTACATAGATTCTTTGCTACAGATCTCTTTTTACTGAGAAGAAGAATGAGGAAGGAACTGACATTTTGGTGTCAGAGCTTCATGCAGTTTGTCTGACAGCACATTAATCAACAGTTCATTCTGTCTCTGAAAGAAGACTGTCATTGATTTTGACCATTTCTTTTTATTGTTTATGTTTTAAACGTTTTTTAAAAACACAGCAGTTGTGATAAAGCCAATAGATTATACAATCAACTCTCTGATTGGAGACTGAAGACTGAAACAGCCATGTTTTTGGCAGAAGCTGGATGTGTGTTTATGGCTTTTATCCTGTACATCTCAGGTATGAATGGCTGTTTTTCACCTTATATATTGAGTAAATTGAAAAATGATGTTTACTGATGAAATCTTGTGTTAAAGGGATTCAGGGACAAGAAAACAGCATCTGTGCCTTAAAAGGTTCATCAGTGGATCTGCCCTGCTCAGCTGAACGCCCCACTTCAGGAAATAAATGGTACACTGTAGAGAAGAGAGACCACAGGTATATTCAGGAAGAGGTCTCTCTGGATGGAAATCGTGTATCACACAACAAGACTGAAGATAGTCATCCAACTCTGATGATCAATGATCTGAGAGCAAGTGATGCAAATTTTTACTGCTGCAGAGAGACGACTAACAACCCAGAAAGCTGCTGGCGCCACAACACTGAGCTCCATGTTGCAGCTACAGTGGCCAGTAATTTATAACTTTAAGACCGACAGCAGCATATGAATTCTTATTTTATACATCATCATCTCAGACCTGCAGGTGAAGGTGATTCCCACCACAGAGGGACAGACAGTAACACTGATATGTAGCACCAGCTGTCCTCTGACTGAAAACCCTGCAGTCTACATCTGGTACAAGAACAGAGAGTACCTCTATGAGGACTGGTCTCCCTGGTACCACCAGCTGGTCAGCAGTGAGGAAGCAGTCACATACTCCTGTGCTATCAAAGGCTACGAGCGTCTCAGAGCTCCTGAAGTCTCAGTGGGTGAGTGACAACATTTAGCTCCTCATATGATGTTACGTCTTTTTTACTTGTTTTTTAGTGGTGTTTTCTGGTCAAGGGGAGAAAAAAAGAAAATGTGGGGGGTAAGAGCCACACAATGGTACAGAACAGGGTTTTTCAACTTACCAGTCAATAAGTTACATCCTTCGGTCTATATGGTCCATATTTTCCAATGTTTTGTTTATTGATCAAGTCGCAGTCTTAAAGAAAAGGTGGTTTTCTCCATACAGTGAATTTCGTTAATAACTGCAATCCAGTCGTCCTTTGAAGGGGGGCTCGCCTGTAGCCACCTCTGTGTGACTGCTGTCTTGCTTGCAGACAAAATAATTTTGTCCTGAGTCATGAGATTGTCTGGGGTTTTGCCAAGTACAATATGACAAGAGAACAATTGACTTCAATTCCTAAGATGTTCCTTATTTGGCTTATTTGGCAATCTCTAACCAATATGGATAAATTAGTGGGCATTCCCAAAAATATGAAACTGGTCTGCCAATGGCTGCAGCATTCATCCCACCCCTGAGACCGCTTCTGTATAATATTCAGTTTAAGAGTCCCAATATATTGTATTATGTTCTTCCAGCATAACTCCCACCAGGATCTTGAACTGGTGGTCTGGGCTTGACCCTCCCAAATATCATTCCAATCATCATCCGATATCTCCAGGCCTGAGCCCTCTCCCATTTCTGTTTGACCTAGGCAGTAAAATAATTTTTGGAATTTTGTAATCTATGATATATTCAGGATACAAGATGTTTGTTGTCTTTATTCTTATTTCCATCAGTTATTATATTAATCACAGTGGGTTCACTATCCTCTGTTTGTTTAATATCTTTACTGAAGTGGTCTCTGACCTGGAGATATCTAAAAAAAAATCATTTTAAAAAGGTTTTACACATTTGAAAGCTGGTCAAAAGCCTGCATGTCATTAAAATTAGCTATAGTGCAGTAAGCAACATGTTACACTTTCAAGACAAAATGGAATCATTGAAGAACTTATGACATGCTATTACTAATTAAAATACTGATTCTCATTTCTTTCTGTCCAGATTCTGTCACATCGACCTGCTTTACTGTGACCTATGCTGAAGGGAGGATGTGTTCTGATTGGCAGACACCCTGCTCCATCACATATCCCAGAGGTCAAGTTTCCTCAAACATTCACAAACCTCTCACTCTCAGACCCTTATTCATTTAATTCATCTTATTTCACATGGCACAAATTAAAAATGTATTTATCATCTTCCAACAGAAGTGCAAGTTCGAAGGAATTCTACATCACTGACCTGCACCACCAGCTGTCCTGTGACTGACCCTGAACCTGCCTATAGGTGGTACAGAACAGACACATACTCTCTGTGAGTCAACAGTTAACAGCTACTGGCTCTGCTGAAAGCTTCTCCTGTGCTGTAAACGGCCTTGAGGATCTGCTGTCTGCTGAATTCTGTGAGTATGAGCCTTTAATGTACTGTACATTCTGTTTTAACTTGTGGAAAGGTGTACTGGTGTCATAAATCTGAACATGTGAAAAACTATGAGCAATAATGACCTGAAGAATGTTGTAGTCTCATAGGGGCGGATTAAATAACACTTCTAACTGATGTTCAGTTTAATGCAGTAACCCTCAAGTAATTCTGTGAATCATCATTTCATTAAATTATTCGATTCAAACTGGAGAATAGAAAGAAAAAAAAGATTTATGTCTGTTTTTCGAGGGTATCAAAAATGTTTTTCTGTTTTCTTGGCTATCAAATCACTAATGAAACTGTGTTGATGTCATGTGGCCACTAGATGTCCATGTTGACTGAGAGCACGTCAAATCAGTCAGCAGAGACAGTCAGAGAGGAGCAGTGTCTCGTCATAAAACTTTTAACAACAAATGACTGCCTTAAAACATTTGTCTTTGACCATGAAATGTTCTGATTTTCTACTTGAGAAGAAAACAGGAAAACACACAACCTGTGTCCATTTTTTGATGCAACAAAAATCAAAAAAAGAAATGATTTGATTCTTTTTTGATAATACCCATTTTTCATTTTTCAAATTGAATGAAATCCCCGAATAAAGGGTCAATGGAGTTAAAAGTCATCCATAGTCAAAATCACTAAGACTGAGACTCACTTGTGGTTAATTCTGTCAATGAGCAGTAATATTCGTCTATCCTCAAAAAACTACTCTAATCTTTCATCTATATTTCAGGTGTTGAGAACAGTAACTGCTTGAGTGTGAATTACGTCAGAAGGAGAATCTGTGCTCTGCGAGGCTCTTCAGTGAACATTATAAGTGAATACACGCATCCCCACGACCAGCAGCCAACTTCTAAATCATGGTTTAAAATAAATAAAAATGGGAAGGAAAAACCTGTAAAGTTGGCTGAGGCTGCACCTCATGTGAAGTTTTATGACAACATGAAGAATCAGCACATCCTGAGAATCAATAAGCTGGAGAAGGATGACTCAGCAGAATACACATTCAGACTCAAACGACCTAATGGAGGATGGAAAGAGTCTGACTTTTCTGGAGTAACGCTGGTTGTCACAGGTAATTCTGGAGAATAAATACATTGCTGATGGTGCCAGGGTCATTGTAAAGGTTTGTCTTAAAAACAGGAACCACAATGACTTTGCACATGAACAGCTGACTGTTAACGTATTAGGGACTTATTATTTATGTTTCAGTTACATTCAGGCAACTGACATATTAAATCCTGTTTCAGGCCTGACAGTGAGGGTGCATCCTGCAGAGGTGACAGAGGGCCAAAATGTCACTCTGAGCTGCATTACCAGCTGTCCTCTGCCTCACAACACAACCTACATCTGGTACCTGAACAGTCGACCTTTGACTGAGCCAAGAAAGCACAACAAGACACTGATACTCTGTTCAGTCAGCAGTCAGCATGCAGGAAGCTACTCCTGTGCTGTTGAAGGTGGCATTACATCTGGTGAAAAAACTCTGACTGTCCAAAATGTTAAACAGAAACAAACACCAGCAGCAGCAGCAGCAGCAGCAGCAGCAGCAACTGCCACACGAGTCTGTACTCTTCTCCTGGTTACCATACTTCTTGTTGTTATCTTCCTTTGGATAAGGTGAGCAACACTGTGTTGTGCTGCACAATAATTATACTCAACTCTTAATCTGAAATTGCTTCTAGACATATATATTTATACTTTTTTTTACTTCAACAACCAGAAAGAAGAGGATTTCAGGTCAGTCTCCTGAAACTCAAGCAATGGACAACACAGAGCAGGTAAAGATCAGACATGTCTTCTTCTTGCACAACATTTTAGTCTTCATCGTAGGATTTAAAACTCTTGACTGCAATCATTATTCTAACTAAGGCTGTAAGGTCTTTAAGTGTTACTCCTGCCAATTAATACCTACTGTGTAGTGTTGTATTTAAATACTGCTAACCCCCCAAATGTCATCAGTCCAGTTGTCAGTACAGAGGTTACATGTGCTATGTAGCTGATATTGTTCATCTTGTCTCCTCATCAGCTAAACCCTGGTCATGAGTATGAAAACATGTCAGCTCGACCAACAGAGCAGGAGGAGCTTCGCTGCAGCAGAGTCCACTTCTCTATGACCCAGCCAGAAACTCTTGACCTCCCCATCCAACCACATCAGTCCGAACAACAGGAGCATGTTGCTCATGCTACTGTCAACTTCAGTTCCAACACGGCCTCTGAGTGAGCATCTCTTTACATAACTGATTCAGGATCTACTTAGTGGCCATACTCATCTTGATCAGTGGCACAATTTTCAACAACCTGACTTTCACAGTTTAAGCCCTCTAGTCTCCACCAATATTTCACTTCACTCCATGTCTCACAGAATTCCCCAAAAGTTCTGAGCCTTGCAAGCAAAAGCTAATCACGTTAAAACATCTATCCAGTGCCTAATATTAGTTGGCTTTGAACACTGCATGTGCTAAAAAGTCTAACCACAAAGACAAATGTGTGAAATGCTGCCTCAGTGACGCTTCAACTGTCTTTTCTAAAAATGACACAACAAAAACTTGAAGACATCAAAACACCAGTGACACTAGTGGCCAGATTTAAGTAGAAGAGCAGCTAAAGAGCTAAACACCAGTGCAGCACAGTTTATAACACATATAACACTGTAAGAAAGATTTATGAACAGATTCATGGTGTAAAGGTGAAAAGGCAGCAGATTATGTTCTTCACTGGTCCTCTCACTGCTGAATCATTTGTAATGAACTTTTATGGCAGGTTAAGTTGCCTCTCAAGGGCTGATATGCTGTACAGATGACTTGAAATTATGTCTTAAATACATTGAGCAACAGTGTTACCAGACCACAATGCAATGCTGAAATGTGGGTGGCTCTGTCATGTAAGCTTATTGACACATTTTGGGTTTTTTTCCTGGTGTACTTATGTTGCATTACTTTCTGTTTCATTTGCAGCTGTAAAAAGCTTTTGTAAAAATGATTTTGCTCTCAGAAACATGTTTTACCCTGCATTAACTGAAGTGTATTAAAAGATGAAAGACATTACATTTGTATCTTGGTGCTCATTTTTCAAATACAGTCCAACAAAGACAACTTCACATCTCTCCACTCCCACTCTGGTCCCCATGACATCTTTGTAATGATATAATTTCATTATATCATATATTGATATCGATATACAACAGTTAAACACTGCTACATGAGCAAATACACGATGTGAATAACTGAAAACAAAATGATAATAAATGTAAAACAATTTTTTATGTCAAAATATGACTTTACATAACTACTGCCTTACATAGATTCTTTGCCAAAGATCTATTTTTACTGAGAAGAAAAATTAGGAAGGAAGTGACTGCTTGGTGTCAGAGCTACATGTAGTTTTGCAGCCGCCCTCACATTAATCAACAGTTCATTCTGTCTCTGAAAGAAGTCGTTGATTTTGACCATTTCTTCATATAGTTTATATTGTAAATGTTTTAAAAACGCAGCAGTTGTGATAAAGCCAATAGATTATACAATCAACTCTATGACTGGAGACTGAAGACTGAAACAGCCATGTTGTTGGGAGAAGCCAGATGTGTGTTTATGGCTTTTATCCTGTACATCTCAGGTATGAATGACTGTTTTTCACCTCATATATTGAGTAAATTGAAAAATGATGTTTACTGATGAAATCTTGTGTTAAAGGGATTCAGGGAAAAGAAAACAGCATCTGTGCCTTAAAAGGTTCATCAGTGGATCTGCCCTGCTCAGCTGAACGCCCCACTTCAGGAAATAAATGGTACACTGTAGAGAGGGGAGACTATGAGTATATTCAGGAAGAGGTCTCTCTGGATGGAAATCGTGTGTCGTACAACATAACCGAAGATAGTCATCCAACTCTGACGATCAATGATCTGACAGAGAGTGATGCAAACTATTACTGCTGCAGAGAGACGACTAGCAACCCAGAATGCTGCTGGCACAACAAAACTGAGCTCCGCATCACAGGTACAGTGGCCAGTAATTTATAACTTTAAGACCAACATCGGCATATGAATTTGTATTTCATACATCATCATCTCAGACCTGCAGGTGAAGGTGATTCCCACCACAGAGGGACAGACAGTAACACTGATATGCAACACCAGCTGTCCTCTGACTGAAAACCCTGCAGTCTACATCTGGTACAAGAACAGAGAGTTCCTCTATCAGGACTGGTCTCCCTGGTACCACCAGCTGGTCAGCAGTGAGGAAGCAGTCACATACTCCTGTGCTATCAAAGGCTACGAGCGTCTCAGAGCTCCTGAAGTCTCAGTGGGTGAGTGACAACACTTAGCTCCTTATGATGTTACTTCTTAGTATTTCCTTATTTTTAGTGGTGTTTTCTGGTCAAGGGGAAAAGAAAAGGTTACATCCTTTGGTGTATATGATACATATTTTCCAATGTTTTGTTTATTGATCAAGTCGCAGTCTTAAAGAAAAGGTGATTTTATCCATACAGTGGATTTCGTTAATAACTGCAATCCAGTCGTCCTTTGAAGGGGGGCTCGCCTGTAGCCACCTCTGTGTGATTGCTTTCTTGCTTGCGGCCAAAATCATGAGATTATCCGGGGTTTTGCCAAGTACAATATGACAAAAGAACAATTAACTTCAATTCCTAAGATGTTCCTTATTTGGCTTATTTGGTAATCTCTAACCAATATGGATAAATTAGTGGGCATTCCCAAAAATATGAAACTGGTCTGCCAATGGCTGCAGCATTCATCCCACCCCTGAGACCGCTGTTGTATAATATTCAGTTTAAGAGTCCCAAAATATTGTATTATGTTCTTCCAGCATAACTCCCACCAGGATCTTGAACTGGTGGTCTAAGCTTGACCCTTCCAAATATCATTCCAATCATCGTCCGATATCTCCAGGCCTGAGCCCTCTCCCATTTCTGTTTGACCTAGGCAGTAAAATAATTTTTTGAATTTTGTAATCTATGATATATTCAGGATACAAGATGTTTGTTGTCTTTATTCTTATTTCCATCAGTTATTATATTAATCACAGTGGGTTCACTATCCTCTGTTTGTTTAATATCTTTACTGAAGTGGTCTCTGACCTGGAGATATCTAAAAAAAATCATTTTTAAAAGATTTTACACATTTGAAAGCTGGTCAAAAGACTGCATGTCATTAAAATTAGCTATAGTGCAGTAAGCAACATGTTACACTTTCAAGACAAAATGGAATCATTGAAGAACTTATGACATGCTATTACTAATTAAAATACTGAATCTCATTTCTTTCTGTCCAGATTCTGTCACATCGACCTGCTTTACTGTGACCTATGCTGAAGGGAGGATGTGTTCTGATTGGCAGACACCCTGCTCCATCACATATCCCAGAGGTCAAGTTTCCTCAAACATTCACAAACCTCTCATTCTCAGACCCTTATTCATTTAATTCATCTTATTTAACATGGCACAAATTAAAAGTGCATTTATCATCTTCCAACAGAAGTACAAGTTCAAAGGAATTCTACATCACTGACCTGCACCACCAGCTGTCCTGTGACTGACCCTGAACCTGCCTATAGGTGGTACCAGAACAGACACATACTCTCTGTGAGTCAACAGTTAACAGCTACTGGCTCTGCTGAAAGCTTCTCCTGTGCTGTAAACGGCCTCGAGGATCTGCTGTCTGCTGAATTCTGTGAGTATGAGCCTTTAATGTACTGTACATTCTGTTTTAACTTGTGGAAAGGTGTACTGGTGTCATAAATCTGAATATGTGAAAAACTATGAGCAATAATGATCTGAAGAATGTTGTAGTCTCATAGGGGCAGATTAAATAACACTTCTAACTGATGTTTAGTTTAATGCAGTAACCCTCAAGTAATTCTGTGAATCATTCTTTTATTGAATTTTTCAGTTCGAACTGGAAAATAGAAAGAAAAAAAGATTTCTGTCTGTTTTTTGAGGGTATCAAAAATAGAAAATGAGTGTATGTTTTTCTGTTTTCTGTCAAATCACTAATGAAACTGTGTTGATGTCATGTGGCCACTAGATGTCCATGTTGACTGAGAGCACGTCAAATCAGTCAGCAGAGACAGTCAGAGAGGAGCAGTGTCTCGTCATAAAACTTTTAACGACAAATGACTGCCTTAAAACATTTGTCTTTGACCATGAAATGTTCTGATTTTCTTGTTTATTGGATTATCTACTTGAGACGAAAACAGGAAAACACACAACCTGTGTCCATTTTTTGATGCAACAAAAATCAAAAAAAGAAATGATTTGATTCTTTTTTGATAATACCCATTTTTCATTTTTCAAATTGAATGAAACCCCCGAATAAAGGGTCAATGGAGTTAAAAGTCATCCATAGTCAAAATCACTAAGACTGAGACTCACTTGTTGTTAATTCTGTCAATGAGCAGTAATATTCGTCTATCCTCAAAAAGCTACTCTAATCTTTCATCTATATTTCAGGTTTTGAGAACAGTAACTGCTTGAGTGTGAATTACGTCAGAAGGAGAATCTGTGCTCTGCGAGGCTCTTCAGTGAACATTATAAGTGAATACACGCCTCCCCACGACCAGCAGCCAACTTCTAAATCATGGTTTAAAATAAATAAAAATGGGAAGGAAAAACCTGTAAAGTTGGCTGAGGCTGCACCTCATGTGAAGTTTGATGACAACATGAAGAATCAGCACATCCTGAGAATCAATAAGCTGGAGAAGGATGACTCAGCAGAATACACATTCAGACTCAAACGACCTAATGGAGGATGGAAAGAGTCTGACTTTTCTGGAGTAACGCTGGTTGTCACAGGTAATTCTGCAGAATAAATACAATGCTGATGGTGCCAGGGTCATTGTAAAGGTTTGTCTTAAAAACAGGAACCACAATGACTTTGCACATGAACAGCTGACTGTTAACGTATTAGGGACTTATTTTCTATGTTTCAGTTACATTCAGACAACTGACATATTAAATCCTGTTTCAGGCCTGACAGTGAGGGTGCATCCTGCAGAGGTGACAGAGGGCCAAAATGTCACTCTGACCTGCATTACCAGCTGTCCTCTGCCTCACAACACAACCTACATCTGGTACTTGAACAGTCGACCTTTGACCGAGCCAAGAAAGCACAACAAGACACTGATACTCTGTTCAGTCAGCAGTCAACATGCAGGAAGCTACTCCTGTGCTGTTGAAGGTGGCATTACATCTGGTGAAAAACCTCTCACTGTCCAAAATGTTAAACAGAAACAAACACTAGCAGCAGCAGCAGCAGGAGTCTATATTGTTCTCCTGGTCATCATATTTCTTATTTTCTTCCTTTGGATTAGGTGAGCAACACTGTGCTGCATTGCACATCAGTTACAATCAACTGCTAATCTGAAATTGCTTGTTCATACATATATATTTATATTTCAATAACCAGAAAGAAGAGGACTTCAGGTCAGTCTCCTGAAACTGAAGCAATGGACAACACAGAGCAGGTAAAGATCAGACTTTTCTTCTTCTTGCACAACATTTAAGTCTTCATCGTAGGATTTAAAACTCTTGACTGCAAAGGATCCAAAAAATCCCACAGACTGTTGACTGGTTGTATTTAGTTTAATAATGTTCAGTGAGTACAGTAAAGTAAGTACAATTAATTTAATTTTTGGCTTCTTCTCAAAGAACAGAAATGTAGAAATTCTGCTGCACTTGAAACCTTCACCCTCTTCTGTCCTGCTTCCCTTCAGATAAACTGATTCTTCAAGTGACACAAAACATCAATTTACTGACACTGTTTGTCTTGTCTCCTCATCAGCTAAATCGTGGTCATGTGTATGAAGACATTTCCACTCAACCAGCAGAGCAGGATGAATTTCACTATAGCAGAGTCCAGTTCTCTAAGACCCAGCCAGAAACTCTTTACTGCACTGTCCAACCGCATCAGCCCGAACAACAGGAGCACGTTGCTTATACTACTGTCAACTTCAGTCCCAACACGACCTCTGAGTGAGCATCTCTTATCATCACAACTGATTCAGGATCTACTTAGTGGCCATACTCATCGTGATCAGTGGTACTATTTTCAACAACCAGACTTTCACAGTTTAAGCCCTCTAGTCTCCACCAATATTTCACTTCACTCCATGTCTCATAGAATTCACCAGAAGGTCTCAGCCTTGCAAGCAAAAGCTAATCAGTTTGAAACATCTATCAGAGAATCAGACAGAGTTTTCCTGAAGACACAGTAATGCCTCACATTAGCTAGCATGGAACAATGCATGTGCCTAAAAGCCATACCATAAATACAAATGTGTGAAATGCTGCCTCAGTGACACTTCAACTCTTTTCTAAAAATGACACGAGACAAATTTAAAGACGTCAAAACACCAAAGACACTAGAAGTCACACATATTTCAATGTGTCAGATTCAAGTAGAAGAGCAGCTAAAGACCTAAAGACCAGTGCAGCACAGTATATAACACATATAACACAGTAAGAAAGTTTTATGAACAAATTCAATGATGTAAAGGTCAAAGGGAACAGATTATGTTCCTACTGGTCCTCTCACTGCTGAATAATTTTTTAAGCAATGTTTATGGCAGACGCTCCTCAAGGGCTGATTGATTAGACTTGATCACACCTGATATACTGTACAAATAACTTGATATTATGTCTTAAATAGATTGAGCCAGGCCACAATGCAGTGCAACAAATGTGGGTGGCTTTGTCATGTAGGCTCATTGAAGCATTTTGTGTGTTTTTTATGATGTACTTCATGTTGTATAACTTTATTTGCAGCTGTAAAAAGCTTTTGTAAAACTAGTTTGCTCTCAGAAACATGTTTTACTCTGCATTACCTAAGTGTATTAAAAGATGGCAGACATAACATTTGTATCTTCATGTTATTTTTCCCCAAACTCTTTCACATCTCTCTGCTCTGACTCTGGCAACTTTGACATCTTTATGATGAAAATATAGAGCAGTTTAACCCTTCTACATGAGCCTGTACATGTTGTGACAACTGAAAACAAGACAATAATACATGGTGAGAAAATTGGTAACACTTTTAAGTTGTGGAAGATTCACTTAATAAATATGATGTCAAACAACTACTGCACTACATAGATTCCTCACTAGAGGCCTTTTTTTAATAAAGAGGAAGGAAGTGACCCTTTGGTGTCAGAGCTGTGTGCACCCTCACATGAACCCACAGGCCCTTCTGTCTCTGTAAGAAGACTGTTGATTTTGATTATTCATTTATATTGTTTAAGTTTTTATGAATGCAGTGGTGGTACTAAAGCCATTACATTATATAACCAACATTCTGATTGGAGGCTGAAGACTTCAACAGCCATGTTTTTGGCAGAAGCTGGATGTGCGTTTATGGCTTTTATCCTGTACATCTCAGGTATGAATTAATGTTTTTATTTCATATATAATGCTGATTAACTGTTGACTGTAAATAAAAATAATGTTTAAAAGTGTGCAGTAGATGTTAATTTGGAGGGAAAATACAGGAAACTGCAGGTTGATTTATAAATAAAAAAAGTTGATTGAATGTTAGCTTGTAATGATTTCCACTTATTCTGCTACAAGCTCTTTAGATGTGCTGCAGTGTATCAGTATGATCCTTTCCAATATCATACCATCATCACTAACCTGTTAGTATAGAGAAGAATAAAGAATAAATTTGTCCAGATGTTTGTTGATGAAAGTTTTTGTTAAAGGGATTGAGGGACGACAAAAAAACATCTGGTTCGTCAGTGGATCTGCCCTGCTCAGCTAAACGTCCCACTTCAAGCATGAAATGGTACACTGGACCTAAATTCATTCCAAAGGAGATCTCACCAGATGAAAATCATGTAACATACAACATGTTGGAAGACAGAAGCTTCACTCTAACAATCAAAGACCTGAAAGAAAGTGATGCAAAGGTTTACTGCTGCAAAGAAACTACTGACACACCAGACAACTGCAAGCAAAGTGAAATTCAGCTCCATGTGGCAGGTACAGTGGTTGTCAATAATAAATTACTCAAAGAATGACAACAGTATGTTAATTCTTATTTTATACATCATCATCTCAGACCTGCAGGTGAAGGTGATTCCCACCACAGAGGGACAGACAGTAACACTGATATGCAACACCAGCTGTCCTCTGACTGAAAACCCTGCAGTCTACATCTGGTACAAGAACAGAGAGTTCCTCTATCAGGACTGGTCTCCCTGGTACCACCAGCTGGTCAGCAGTGAGGAAGTAGTCACATACTCCTGTGCTATCAAAGGCTACGAGCGTCTCAGAGCTCCTGAAGTCTCAGTGGGTGAGTGACAATGATTAGCTTCTTATTATATGGTGAAACTACTGGCTAAATGTGTAAATATGTACTTTCAAGAATCATTTCATTAGTCAAGCACTGGAACCCTGAATTATAAGGACTACAACATGCAATTGCTGATCAACTAAATTCACTAAAAACTGACATTATTCCTTTTTGTCCAGATTCTGTCACATCGACCTGCTTTAGTGTGACCTATGCTAAAGAGGCAATGTGTTCTCATAAACAGTCATCAGTGGATGAGCCATGCTCCATCACATATCCAACAGGTTAAACATCCACAAAACACAAACACACCTCCACACCTCTCATCCATTTCTTTCTGGTTTCATTGTGCTTTGAGTATATATCTAATAATAAATGTTTTAATGTACATGCTTATTTAATGTAATAACTCATAAAAACTGTATTTGTCATCTCCCCACAGAGGTACATATTCAAAGGACTCCTGCAGACAAACGGGGCCATGTCACACTGACCTGTAACACCAGCTGTCCTCTGACTCCCATTATATGGTATAAGAGCAGACGTTTACTTAGACAGTTTGAGAACCATCAGCATGTAGTTCCCACCAGCTCTGTTGAAAGCTTCTCCTGTGCTGTAAAAGGCCTCGAGGATCTGCGCTCTGCTGAAGTCTGTAAGTACAAACCAACTTATGGTTTGTTAGAACTTATGATATAGGATATTTGTGTTAATGGTCTGAGAAATATGATATATATATATATCCTTACAGGATGTGTACAAAAAAACAGAGGCACTTTAGAGTGTAATGCAGATGCTGTGAAGTAGTAATCACAAATGATTACTATGATTTAATCTTTTTAGTCTGCAGCTGTTTGTTGCACTGATTTATGTATCTTGTTAAGTGTCTTTCAGTCTCTGTTATCGCTGGGATCTGCTGCTGACCACTAAACGTTGGTGTTTGTCTAGACATCATGCTTTATGATATGCAATAAAATTACACAGTAACGATGTTCCATTGAGAATTGGAATTGTAAGTAATTGTTTGCTAGATCACAAACACTTTGTTCATTTTGTCAAAGGTTAATGAAATTTAATATTGATCCAATCATGTTGTATCTTTTTTGGCCTAGAGCCATGAATTTAAACAGACTCCTACTAGTAATAGGTTCTAATGAAAAAAGTATTTTTCGACATACAAGTTTGAGACTGGCAGGTCCTGATGTCTATCATTTATGTCTAATACAAAGCTAACATCTTCTGCCACACAGGAATCTTAGATTAAATATTATGTACAATGACTTTCAACATTACTTAAAATGTAACTGGCTCTTGTCTTTCATCAACATTTAAGATGCTAAGGATACAAACTGCAGGACTGTAAATTATGTCAGCAGGACAATCTGCGCTCTGGATGGTTCTTCAGTGAACATTTCAAGTGAATATTCTAATTCTAACTCCTGGCTGCAAAAGTCAAAATCATGGTATAAAGTAAAGAGAAGTGTGGAGGGTGAAGTTGAAAAGCCACTTAAGGCTGTAGGTAGAGTGAAGTATCATGACAACTTGAAGAATCCTCACATCCTGGGAATCAATAACCTGAAGAAGAATGACTCAGCAGAATACAGATTCAAACTGCAGACAGACGATGGATGGAAACCTGGAGTGACTTTGGTTGTCACAGGTAATTCTTTAGATTAAATCTGTCATTTTTGTATTGTGAATTATTGACATCCACACCATGTACTACCAGCAGTTAACACACTGAAAGGTCAATTCATGCTTAATGAATTCTAAATGAGACTAGCTGCAGTCTACTGCTTCTTCTACTGTTTTCCTAAGGTTGGGATAGGTGGCTGGGAACACAAAACATGAGACTTCAACACTAAAGTTTATAGTTCATGCCCAATCTCCTACAAACAGATGATACTGGTTATATACTGGTTATATACACCTTCATGCTGTACAGTTAAGCAGTTAACCTTTCTTTAACCCTTGGTACTACAGTTTTAGTTGCCTACACAGAGAGCCCTGACACACCAAGCCGACAGTTGGTTGTTGATCAATGTTTGTGTATCAGTGAGTTACCCTAGCTTTTGCAGTGTGTCCCACCCTGGTAGCACTCGTCAGCCCTTGTCTGCTTTCTTTGGATGATTCAGCATGTTGAGTCGGCATCAGAGACGGCAGAGTCCATCGGTGAATGATATCACTCTGGCTGGCAGTTCAGCTCAGCACATGCTAAGAGAAACTCAAGCAAGAAAAGCAAACAAATGGCTCAAGAGAGCATGAGATCAAAACAAACATGTCATATTGCATAAGGTTATGTTTATAGCCACTGTGCTTTTTGGCAGAAACGGTTTCTAACTGTTTATACTATTGTTTGCTGGTGCACGGTAAATATCCTTTGTACTTCCAACATTGGGCTGTGTTGTTAATGTGCTAACTGGCTAACTGAGTTCTGAATCCATCCTGTTGATCTCCTGGTCATTGTGATGTGTTCATGTGCAGCTTTTTGGCTTAGACAGAGACAATGAGAGATGATGCAATAGTCAGCCTTTGTTGCCATTAGTTCATTGATGTGTGTTTGGTGTGTCTGGGCCCTCACATAGAGGTGTCAGACCAGAAAACACTTTTCATGAGTCTTTTTGTCTCTGTGGGT
This sequence comes from Epinephelus lanceolatus, assembly GCF_041903045.1. Lineage (NCBI taxonomy): Eukaryota > Metazoa > Chordata > Actinopteri > Perciformes > Serranidae > Epinephelus > Epinephelus lanceolatus. The sequence continues at coordinate 41,653,412 of NC_135736.1, forward strand.
TGTTTTACTGACAAATAACCTATTTTTTTGTTTAGGGAGGAGGACTTGGGAGATTACACATCTGATCTTTATTTACTGACCACTTAAACCATCTTTCAGGTCTGAAAGTAAAGTTTGTGCCTTCTGCTGTGGTGATAGAGGGCCAGAGAGTCACACTGACCTGCAGTACCAGCTGTCCTCTGCCTGACCACACAAACTACGTTTGGTTCTTCAAAAGTCAACATCTGACCCCGACAGAGAACCAAAACAAACACCTGGTTCTAGACCCAGTCAGCAGTCAGCATGCAGGAAACTACTCCTGTGGTATCAAAACTCCTCAAAACACCACCTCTCGTGAAAAAACTCTCGCTGTCCAAAGTAAAAAACCAAACTGGACACCAGCAGCAGCTGCAGGAGTCTGTGCGGCTCTCTTGCTTTTAATACCCCTCTCTGTCTTCTGGTGGATTAGGTGAGCAACACTGTTCTCTGTTTCATAGCAATAATATTCAAATCTTAATATAACATCACTAATTCACTCAAATATTCATTGATTTTATAAAACAGAAAAAACAGGGCTTCCAGTCACTCTCCAAGAACTGAAACATCAGACAACATGGAACAGGTAAAAAACTGATTTATTTCACAATTCTGCTACATCAAAGATCACTGTCTTATATCTTGCTTTTCTTCAAAAGGAATGATCATGTCTTCACAGTCAGGATGGCTCCTTAAACTTCCTCCTCTTATCTTTTTTTCTCTCATTTGAATCATTCCTTTCTGCACCTGGTCCTGTTTCTAACTGTTTTACGCTTTCTCTGACGTTCTCATTTGTTAAATTAACTTTTTTTCTCCCGCCTAAGTGTCACTAAAGCCACATAAATCAGATCAGCCTTTTGTTATTTATTGCATATCAACCAGTTGTGATGTTCATCATTAATAGGACAGAAAATTTTCCAGGATTTGAACTATGTCAAAAACTCCGTATAACCTGCAACTAAGGATTACTTTCTTTGCACTGTTTTATTGAGCCAATAGATCTATACTTCCTCTAACATATCTTATGGGGTAACATGCTCCATACATTTGCAAAATATACCTAAAAAGGCTTTCAAAAACCTTTAACAACTGAGCTCTAGTTTCATTTTATAATGTTCTTATTGGAGAATCAGCCAAACTTCTGCTTGCAATATAATATAAAGTAATTTTATTTGTCTTGCCTCCTCAGCTAAACCCTGGTTCCATGTATGAAAACATCTCAGGTCAATCAAGAGAGCTGGATGACAACCCCTATAGCAGACTCCACTTCTCTAAGGACCACACAGATGCTCTCTACTCCACCATCGAGCCAGTGTCTTCTAACTAAATCAAACTTTGTTGCCATGGTATTTTGCAAGGGACCCTCCCCTGATAGTCGTAGTGACTGTAACCTTCTGTATTTATAATTCATAAGTATCTATTAGGTGCAATTATTCAACTACCCCAATATTCTGTGCAATTATTCAACTGCAATATTTCTCAGTATAGGACTTTATCATGCACGTAACTGTTACTTTTATTCTATTCTTCTTTATTTTATTGATGTATATATTGTAGTTAAATTTCACACTTAGAGCCTCAGCACAGTGACAATATATATTTTATTTTTAATATTTTTAAATCTTAAGTACTAGTGTTAAACATTGTGGCATAATGAACATTCTATTTTTTTTTTTTTATTTTAATGTACATTTTTATTTCCATATTACTGTATTGCTTTATATTTACATACTGCTATTTCATACTCTTATTTTTACTTCTTATAATTCTCTATTCTATATATCAGAGCAACTGTAACAAATCACAATTTCCCCTCAGGGATTAATAAAGTGTTTCTGATTCTGATTCTGGACAACGTCAATATCACAGCATCGACAGGCAAGGGTAAAGCTGAGTGCAAACTGAGTGATCTGCCAGACTTAACACACTTCAAGGCTTCTAACCTCCAGCAGCTTTTCAGTTTACTCCACTGATATGGACCACAAGTTTCCCAAAAGTACTGAGCATCTCAAACAGAAGCATGCCATTAAACTACAGCTCTTTACCACACTTCCTCAAATATGAGGTGCAATGCATTTTGCCTGTGTGGAGGATGCATGTGGACCAGCAGAATGAAGAGCTATAAATAAGCACGCAACACTGTCTGAAAACTCTGAAGAATGTCCCTCAATCACCAATGTCAGTCTAAGTTGTTTTTTTTAATCATTTGTTCTTGAGAAAGATCATTGGAAAAGTCTACGTCAGATTCATTATGTGTTCTTAAACCACACAGTTGTTCACACCAGTGGTCTAATAATAATGAATCACCTTTTATGGTAAACTGAAAGCATGTGTCAGCTGATCCTAATTAGCATAGTTAAATGCCCATAAAATGACATGGGACTGCAGGGCTGTGTGCACACAAAGAAAAGGAAGAAGAAGAACAGTTGAGAGAATTAAGTCAAGAATGCCCAAAAGTCTAAAAAGGCTGGAGCACCAGACTTATGTACATATATATACAGTATACTAGGGATGTAACGATACCAGAAACTCACGATACGATATTATCACGGTAAAGAGTCCACGATACGATATATATCATGATATTTATACAAGGGGAAAAAAAGAGAAAATTTATTGTTAAAAATAGCTATTTTATTCAAAAATAGTGCATGTACACTGTACAGCATGTTATTTTTAACTTGGAAGCGTATCATAAACAAATCAACACACAGTTCAACATGTGCTTTCATTTCCCCCCTATTACTGCTAGGCAGGCAGACATTAAAGTGCCATAACAAAGTCATGTCAATTATATTAACTATAGTGACAGAATATGAAAACGGAAACATTCAGTATTTTTTAACCTACTCTGAACAAAAGTAGTGTAGTACTATTAATAGATAGTCATCTGAATGACATCAAATTATGAGGATAGAGTAGTCTATAATCTATATTCATCAAATAAACAGAATTTAGAACAATCAGACCATGCAACAACAACAAAATTAACAAATTAGAAATAATGTAAACTCAATAACACACAACCCCTCACTCACAGATACACAGAGAGACACAGAGAGAGAGAGACAGAGCAAGAGAGAGAGGTGGGTAGAAATGTGTGTGAAAGAAAACCAAAATAAATAAAGCCCAGCCATTTCCCTGGAAGTCATAGAAAAACTCAAAAACACACATTCACTCAGTTTGTTCACGCCAGGTTGACAATCTTGACATCAAGGAGACCCTAACACTTTCTCAGAACAGGAGATGAGGAGAGGAAAGCTCTGGTCCTGCGCTTTCATGTGATATGCGTGGCATTTCTGTGCGACCCTGCATTCGCGAGTAATCCATCCAAAAGTAATGTGTGTGCAAAGCTGTATGAAAGCTTTGTTATACATAATTTTAGTGTAACTTTATCTTTTTTTTTGCTATGAAAACATTGGACTACCGACAAGTGCTTGGTCTTGTCGGAAAGCCATGATTCCGCTGTTTCACGTGATATGCGTGGCTTCTCGCTATGACACACAGTCGCGGAGAAAATCTGGTCTCACCTGCGAGCGCAGTAGCATGCAAAGTATTATGGGGAATGTAGTCGCACAGTCATATTACCGGCTCTGTAGGAGAACGCAGCTATATAACTACCGTGGCATTCCCACGACGGTATCGAGAATTTATTTTATCATGACACTGCGAAATTCGATATATCGTTACATGCCTACAGTATACACATACAAAATATGCATTAATCAACCACCCGTCCCGCAAACTGTCAACTTTATATTAGCACAGTTGTCAGGACTGCGGACAAAGATGAGCACTCATCAATGCAATGTCTCTGGAAGTTATTAATAAGTTTCTCAGAACGCTGCCTTGTAACTGTGTGTCCCACCCACTGAATCGTCCATGATATCTAGCACGATCAGTCACTAATTATAAGATGGCATGGTTCCCATTAAAATAAGTGATGGGACTTACAGTGTTAGTCTAATGTTATTTTTAAAAGACCATAGCTCTTCTTGAAAAGTAATAATGAAAATAATGATGAAAAAATACTAATTATAAAAATATTATTGTAATTAATATCCTATAATATACAACTGTAGAACTGAAGAACATGCAATCACCAATAATCATTTTTGCACAAACGTGTCAGCACAAATTGTGCGTAAGTGTTGTCTTGATATTTGTAGATTCTGTTTTTACCTAAAAACAAATCCCAAATAAGAAAGCATTGATGAATGTCAGAATCTTTGTGAACACTGCAGGTTTTAGGAAGACATTTCTTCTAAAGAATTGTTGGTGAATGCAGCTCAGTGTTTTGCAAACAGATTCCACTTTTTACACACAAGAAGGCCACAGATCAGGTCCTTTTGACCTTTTAATTGCTGAATTGGACAGTTTGAATGCCCCAGCAGGTGAATTAGTGTCTCAAAAACGTTAACATCTTAGAATTTCACAAGACTGTGTAAATAAATCATGTTGCATTAATCTGTCTTTATTAATCTCTCTGGTTGTAACAGAACACAAGCCAGAATTTAAAAGTGACTGTGGAAACATGCAAACAGTACACACACACACACACACACACACATACACAAGCGGATAGAGCTGTGGTTTTGTTTGTGTGTGTGCGAGTGCATTTTGTGACGATGTGTCCGACTGGTTTGCTACATCTAATTTACAGTACAGATACAGTAACAGCTTGTTAAAGCAGCTCATCAAAGCACTTTGTCAATGTTGTTTTACTTTCTGGATGATTTTCAGCTGTGACTGTAAAAAGAAATTGTTAGACAGATTTTACTGCCAAAAATATATGTTGCTCTGCATGTGAAAAGACCACAGACATTGTGTCTGCAGCTTCCTGTCTGCAGTTTTTTCCCACCAAAAAATAACCACAATCAGCTTAACACTTCTCTGCTCTCACACCAGCAATTTAAACAACATTTTGATTAACATATAATGCAATTTACTAATGACAGATTTTAATGACTGCAATACATAGATTCCTCACTAGAGGGATTTTTTTTTTTTTTAAATTAAGAATAACAATGAGGAAGGAAGTGACTTTTAAGTGTCAGAGCTGCAGTTTGTCTGCCAGCCGTGCTTACACTGATCAACAGTCAATTTCTTTGTATGAAGACTGCCGCTGATTTCAGCCATTTATTCATGTTTTCATAAAGGTAGTAGTTGTAATAAAGCCATTAAATTATATCATCAACATTCTGATTGGAGGCTGAAGACTTCAACAGCCATGTTTTTGGCAGAAGCTGGATGTGTGTTTATGGCTTTTATCCTGTGCGTCTCAGGTATGAATGACTGTTTCTTATTTCTTATACAATGCTGATTAACTGTTGACTGTAAATAATGTTTATCAGGAGTGTACAATCAATGTTAATTTGTAGGGAAAATACAGGAAACTGCAGGTTGATTTATAAATAAAAAAGATGATTGAATGTTAGCTTGTCATGATTTCCACTTACTCTGCTATGAGCTCTTTAGATGTGCTTCAGTGTATCAGTGTGATCCTTTCCAATATCATACCATCATCACTAACCTGTTAGTATAGAGAAGAAAGTTATGAGAGAGAATAAATACTTCCAGATGTTTGCTGATCAAAGTTTTTGTTAAAGGGATTGAGGGACGACAAAAAAACATCTGTGCCTTAAAAGGTTCGTCAGTGGATCTGCCCTGCTCAGCTGAACGTCCCACCTCAAGCATGAAATGGTACACTGTGTACAGGGATAGATCTCAGTTAGTTCCAAAGGAGATCTCACCAGATGAAAATCATGTAACGAACAACATGTTGGAAGAGAGAAACTTCACTCTGACGATCAAAAATCTGACAGAAAGTGATGCAAAGGTTTACTGCTGCAAAGAAACTACTGACACACCAGACAACTGCAAGCAAAGTGAAATTCAGCTCCATGTGGCAGGTACAGTGGTTGTCAATAATAAATTACTCAAAGAATGACAACAGTATATTAATTCTTATTTTATACATCATCATCTCAGACCTGCAGGTGAAGGTGATTCCCACCACAGAGGGACCGACAGTAACACTGATATGCAACACCAGCTGTCCTCTGACTGAAAACCCTGCAGTCTACATCTGGTACAAGAACAGAGAGTTCCTCTATCAGGACTGGTCTCCCTGGTACCACCAGCTGGTCAGCAGTGAGGAAGTAGTCACATATTCTTGTGCTATCAAAGGCTACGAGCATCTCAGAGCTCCTGAAGTCTCAGTGGGTGAGTGACAACGGTTACTTGCTTCTAATGATATGATCAAACTTCTGGCTAAATGTGTAAATATGTATATTCACAAATCATTATTCAAGCACTGGGACATTTAATTATAAGGATTATGAAATGCAGTAATTTATTAACTAACTTTACTGACACCAATTATTTTTGTCCAGATTCTGTCACATCGACCTGCTTTAATGTGACCTATGCTAAAGGGGCAATGTGTTCTCATAAGCAGTCATCAGTGGATGAGCCATGCTCCATCACATATCCAACAGGTTAAACATCCACAAAACACAAACACACCTCTCATCCTTTTGACATAATTGTTCCTATAAGATTTAATTTGCAATAGACAATTCATTTATTTTGATCATATCTTTGCTTTTTTAATATTTTGTTACAAGCACAAAAACCATAGTCTTTCTTTCTGGTTTCATTGTGCTTTGAGTATATATCTAATAATTAATGTTTTAAAGTATATGCTGATATTTACTGATAACTCATAAAAACTGTATTTGTCATCTCCCAACAGAGGTACATATTCAAAAGACTCCTGCAGACAGACAGGACCATGTCACACTGACCTGTAACACCAGCTGTCCCCTGACTCCCATTATATGGTATAAGAGCAGACATTTACTTAGACAGTTTGAGAAACATCAGCATGTAGTTCCCAACAGCTCTGCTGAAAGCTTCTCCTGTGCTGTAAAAGGCCTCGAGGATCTGCGCTCTGCTGAAGTCTGTAAGTACAAACCAACTTATGGGCTGTTAGAACTTATGAAATAGGATATTTGTGTTAATGGTCTGAGAAATATGATGATTTTAATACTGATTCATCCTCACAGGACGTGTACAAAAAAACAGGCACATTAGAGTGTAATGTAGTTGCTGTGAAGTAGTAATCACAAATGATTACTATGATTTAATCTTTTTAGTCTGCAGTTTTTTGTCGCACTGATTTATGTATCTTGTTAAGTGTCTTTCAGTCTGTTATCGCTGGGATCTGCTGCTGACCACTAAACGTTGACATTGGTGTTTGTCTAGACACCATGCTTTATGATATGCAATAATATTACACAGTAACTATGTTCCATTGTGAATAGTAATTGTAAGTAATTGTTTGCTAGATCACAAACACTTTGTTCATTTTGTCAAAGGTTAATGAAATTTAATATAGATCCAATCAGGTTGTATCTTTTTGGCCACAAATTTAAACAGACTCCTACTAGTAATAGGTTCTGATGGAAAAAGTATTTTAGACATACAAGTTTGAGACTGGCAGGTCCTGATGTCTATCATTTATGTCTAATACAAAGCTAACATCTTCTTCCACACAGGAATCTTAGATTAAATATTATGTACAATGACTTTCAACATTACTTAAAATGTAACTGGCTCTTGTCTTTCATCAACATTTAAGGTGCTAAGGATACAAACTGCAGGACTGTAAATTATGTCAGCAGGACAATCTGCGCTCTGGATGGTTCTTCAGTGAACATTTCAAGTGAATATTCTAATTCTAACTCCTGGCTACAAAAGTCAAAATCATGGTATAAAGTAAAGAGAAGTGTGGAGGGTGAAGTTGAAAAGCCACTTAAGGCTGGAGATAGAGTGAAGTATAATGACACCATGAAGAATCGTCACATCCTGGGAATCAGTAACCTGAAGAGGAATGACTCAGCAGAATACAGATTCAAACTGCAGACAGACGATGGATGGAAACCTGGAGTGACTTTGGTTGTCACAGGTAATTCTTTAGATTAAATCTGTCATTTTTGTATTGTGAATTATTGACATCCACACCATGTACTACCAGCAGTTAACACACTGAAAGGTCAATTCATGCTTAATGAATTCTAAATGAGACTAGCTGCAGTCTACTGCTTCTTCTACTGTTTTCCTAAGGTTGGGATAGGTGGCTGGGAACACAAAACATGAGACTTCAACACTAAAGGGCTACAGTAGCTCAGTCCATAGGGACTTGGGTTGGGAACCGGAGGGTCGCCAGTTCAAGTCCCCGTCCGGACCAAAACATGGAGCGTGGACTGGGCACTGCCTATGTGCCCCTGAGCAAGGCATCGAACCCCCCAACCGCTCAGAGAGCCTGTCATGGGCAGCCCTCTCTGACATCTCATGCACTTAGTGCATGTATAGGTCCAGTTAGTGCATGTGTGTGTTCGGACCTGTGTGTAATTGACAACAGAGTAAAAAATTGAATTTACCCTCGGGGATTAATAAAGTATATTAAAAAAAATAAATAAATAAAGTTTACAGTTCATGTCCTGGTTATAAACACCTTCATGCTGTACGGTTAAGCATGACAGTGATCCTTCTTTAACCCTTGGTACTACAGTTTTAGTTGCCTACACAGAGAGCCCTGACATGCCAAGCCGACAGTCAGCCGTTGATCAATGTTTGTGTATCAGTGAGTGTCTGTTACCCTAGTTTTTGCAGTGTGTCCCACACTGGTAGCACTCGTCGGCCCTTGTCTGCTTTCTTTGGCTGATTCAGCATGTTGAGTCGCATCAGAGACGACGGAGTCCATCGATGAATGATATCACTCTGACTGGCAGTTCAGCTCAGCACATGCTAAGAGAAACTCAAGCAAGAAAAGCAAACAAATGGCCAAAATCAAGAGGGCATGAGATCAAAACAATCATGTTTTATTACCTAAGGTTATATTTTTAGTAGTCTCGCTCACCAGACTTTTCTCAAGAAAAGAAAGGTCTGGCTGGGCCGACTCTCACTTTAAGATTGGAGAAAAAAACCCTCCGGCTGCTTGTATTTCTTTCAACCAATCACAATCGTTCTGGGCGGTGCCACAGCAACGGTGCACTTGCAAAAACATTGCCGGGGGGAAACAGGTTTTGGTGTAACACGCCCACAAAAATATCGCCTACAGGATGCGAACCGTGGAAGAAAAATGGCTACATCCCCGCAAGATCAAACACCGCAAAAGTTAGTAAAGGACGTGTTGAAAACAGTTGAAAACTGCTACACAACCGGACGTGGCTGAGAGAGGCTGATCTATGCAGCGAACTTCAGCCCACTCAGACTACATTATTAGTCACTGAGCTTTTTGGCAGAAACAGTTCTTAACTGTTTTGTTTGCTGGCACACAGTAAATATCCTTTGTACTTCCAACATTGGGCTGTGTTGTTAAGTTGCTAACTGGATAACTAATGTTTTGAATCAGTCCTGTTGATCTCCCAGTTTCCCTTTCTGAAGGCGCAACACAGATTACCACCACCTGCTGGTCTGGAGAGTTATTTCCTCTCACGCAGGTGCAGAACATATGTGCTAGTTGGCCATTGGCTGTAGTCTCTGTGGTGTGTTCATGTGCAACTTTTTGGCTGAGACAGAGGCAATGAGAGACGATGCAATAGTCAGCCTTTGTCGCCATTAGTTCACTGATGTGTGTTTGGTGTGTCTGGGCCCTATAGTGCGTAACTTCTACAGGTCAGTAAATGTCTGTTTCACCCAAGCCACTACTAGAGGAGATGACACAATGTTGATTAAGCTGTTCGGCTACTCTAACATCTCGCGGTATTTTTCAATACATATCATTTTTAGTATGTGTGTAGACCGCCGACATTCCCGCGCTGGCGCACAGGAAATGCTTCCTCACAACAAGAAGGGAGGGGGAGGAAGAGCGGAGAGTGTCATAGCAAGAGGTAGAGCGCAGGTAGAAAGAGAAAGTAACAAAGAAGCGGCCGAGACACGGTTCAGAAGTGGATCTTACCACAAAGAAAAAGCCTGGACGTTCCGCTGAAGGTCTATTAGCAAAGAAGGAAAGTGACTGATGGAGAAGGCAAACAAGGATTTGCATTGGCGTCGCTTTTCCTCGGTGGAGAGCGCTGACGGAAGAAATTGGGCTGAGGGCAGACACGGATGTTGTCTTGCTGCTATTGGATAAGTAAGTGACTCGGTTTATAATTATATTATGAGTATTAACGTTATGTGTTGCTGTTACATGTACTGGACCTAGTACTTTATTATTTTCTTGGAAATGGTGCTATGAACGTTATGTAATGTTAGCAGCCTGGTGTTTGCCACGTTGTGTAGCGTTGTGTACACGGTGTGAATCGAGTGTTACTTTGTGTACACGGTGTGTGGCTACTGGTGTTACTCTGTGTACGGTGTGTGGCGAGTGTTACTCTGTGTACAGAGTGTTACTCTGTGTACACAGTGTGAGGCGAGAGTTACTCTGTGTACAGAGTGTTACTCTGTGTACATGAAAGTGCCGGCTTATTTGTTGTAATAATGCTTTATCCGCTGGGAGGCGACAGAAGTTACACACTATAGCTTTAACACAGAGGTGGCAGACCAGAAAACACTTTTCATGAGTCTTTTTGCCTCTGTGGGTTGTTTTACTGACAAACAACTTATTTTTTGTTTAGGGAGGAGGACTTGGGAGATTACACATCTGTTCTTTATTTTCTGACCACTTAAACCATCTTTCAGGTCTGAAAGTAAAGTTTGTGCCTTCTGCAGTGGTGAGAGAGGACCAGAGAGTCACACTGACCTGCAGTACCAGCTGTCCCCTGCCTGACAACACAACCTACGTTTGGTTCCTCAACAGTCGACCTCTGACCCCGACAGAGAACCAAAACAAACACCTGGTTCTAGATCCAGTCAGCAGTCAGCATGCAGGAAACTACTCCTGTGCTGTTAAAACTCCTCAAAACACCACCTCTCATGAAAAAACTCTCACGGTCAAAAGTAAAACGGGAAAACTGACATCAGCAGCAGCTGCAGGAGTCTGTGCTGCTCTCCTGCTTTTAATACCCCTTGCTGTCTTCTTGTGGATTAGGTGAGCGACACTGTCCTATTTCAGAGCAATGACATTCACACACCAACTTGGCTTCACCTATTAATGTTTATTTACTGATTTCATTAACCAGAAGAAGGAGGACTTCTAGTCAGTCTCCCAGAAATGAAACTTCAGACAACTTGGAGCAGGTAAAGAAAAGAATTTGTACACTTCTGCTATATTAGAAAAACATCACCATATCATTTCCTGCTTCTCTTCCATGCTGTGGACTACTTTTTTCTTAACTAAACACTTACTGTGATGACAGAGAAACACAATGTTGCACAAGTTTCATGGGTCCTATATTTTGCAATGTAAATCTTGTTCTACTGTGCTGCAGGAATGAATCCTAAAGCACGGAAAGGGGTTAGCATTTTAGCACCTCCGTTTCCCTTGTCTTGAATTCAGTCTTTTTTTTTAATGGGTTTTTGGTTAGATACCTGAAATAAGGTCTGTGGTTCGAACAAGCTTGAGATGTTTTTACATTTTATTCTGAAGTGCTCATGTGTCTTATAAAGGCAGTAGATAAAAGTTGGCTCAGTGAAAATTCAGAATGCCATCATGCCAAATACAATTTTACAGCCTAGGTGTGGTGGTGACTTTGAAGTTATGCACTGTGGTGTAGTTTGTTTATAGCCTGACCTTCACTTTTTACTTCTAACAACTGCATTTACACTTCAAAATGATCATAAAAGTGGTGTTCATTTCTGGAGATTATTTGCTGAAGAAAAAACATGTAGGCCTTGTTTGCCACCAAGCTTTTTATCTGCAATAACCCAAAATCCAATGAAAAATCCCACTGGTTTTTTGACAGGTGAACCAGGGTGATGTTAACTTCTGGGTCGTCCTTTTAAAAGCCTTTGTAGAATATTACATAATCATGTTGTTCACCACACATAAAAATACTATTTGAGATTGTGATTCTGTAAAAGCTGCCACACAATTAGGTTTTGTCTGCACTATTTTTTTTTGTTGCAATAAATATATTCTTGATTAACTCTTTTAAAGTATCCAAGACCTACTCCAGCCAGCTATTTCAGAAGCTGTAATGCTGTGCTAACCCTACAACTGAGCTCGAGTGGGAATCATTTATACTGCTAATATGATCTCTCTTGTCTCTTTATAAGCTGAACCCTGATCCGCTGTATGGCAACGTCTCAGCTCAAACAACAGAGCAGGATGAACTTCACTACAGCAGCGTCCACTTCTCTCAGAACCACAGAGATCCTCTTTACTCCACAGTCCAGCCACATCCCCCTCACAAAGAAGAGCACGTCCCCTATGCTGTTGTCAACTTCAGACGAAACATGACCCCTGAGTATGCATTTCTTGCTATTACAACTGATTCATGTTCTGCTCTACACTGTAATAATTATGTAGCTTATTACAGATTGGGCTACATGATATCTTTGAACCTACTAGTCCTATTTTAATAAAATATTGTTTACATTTATATTACATTTTTTTACATACATTTCCATCTTGGGATAACGATCCATGGACAAAATTCATGGCTACTTACACCCATTGTCACATCGCTAATCTGACTTGCATGAGACATTTAGGGGTGTAAAAATGGTTTACAGATTTCCCAAGAATATCATTTTAAGTGTTATTGTGTAACTGCCTCAACTGGGAAAATTACTTTTCTTAATTATACATTTAAAATACTTTGCCAAATGTTTAATCCACAGTATGTTAATGCATTCTTTCCTTTACTCTCAGGCATGACGGCCAGGCAGTGGATACCTAGAATTTGTACAACACAACAAACAGAATATAACAACACACTCCCCTCTGTGCAGAACTTGGAAATTATTCTGTTGATCATCTCTGGAATGCGTTTACGTCTGGGGGCCTCGGCTGATGACCTCATCTACACCAGCTTACTGGGAATGAGCAGGCAGACATCCAGCATCTTATGGACACCTCAGAGGCATGCAGAGTGCTGATTGGACTCCAGCTGTGTCTTCTAGGAAGTGAAACCAGGACTTCTTAGTACTCTGATAAACCCATGGTCATGTCTGTTTAACTACAGTCATGACTTGCTGAACAGACTTTCAATGTGTGATACTTTCCAACATACATGGAACCCTTCAACAAAATTAGTATTTCTGTGAAACTTAAGAGAATGTAAATTAATCAAAGTTGCAACAAAAAGCTCTCCTGTACTATATAGATATTATCCAGCACAACACCTGCATAATTCTCGTTCTCGTTCACGGCTGAAACATATTCCTGAGGAGCTTTTTGCCATGTTTAGTCAGTACAGTCCTTTACAGGACAAGCCATTCAAACTTACCAAGCTAACATTAGTTAATGTCTTGAAAATTAGCACTGAATTGAAAACCACTAAAAGTGTTTTGGCAAAGTGACAGCAAAAACTGGCTCTCCAAATTGTTATGTGCTGTTTTATGTGTTTAAGTGTGTCCAACGTCTGTATTTCTTTGCTAGCTAGTTAGATGTAGCATAGCTGCTGACTAAGCTAACTTCGGTTGTGTTGCTAGGCAACCAAAGCAACTTAATGGTTGGTTTGTGAAGACTTGCTAGCAAACACGTATGCTAACGCTAACTATGTCTTTCTATTAAATTAAATTAAAAACCTTACGTTACTGTTTTATGTTAACACGTACAGTCTGTGGATAACAAACTCAAAGTTACAGAAAGCTAACGTTAACTGGTTATGAAATACTCACCCAACAGAAAAAAAAGTTAACTGCCGTTGTTAACTGCTAACCCTGCTAACGTTATCCGCCGAGGATGACGTTTTTCTTTAAACCGACGCGGCCGTTAGCTTCGCCCCGGTTCCCTGTGGGATTTTCCATTGGGTTTTGAATTCAAACAGACGTTTATGAAACTTACACGTCTTGTGTAGCAATATAACATTTTCAAATGAAACCTACTTACATGATTATTAAAGTCTGAATGCATTAGCCAGAAATAAAAGGCTACCGTTAGGCTAAAAACGAACTACACTACGGTCGCGTGATGTAACGTTTCCAAGGCCGTGTTCAACGCAGCTCGGCGTGATGACGTTCTGTAGTCTTATTTAGCCGCTTGTTAGTAACCGCTATTTTTAAGGCACATAGACTTCAAAATTCACAGTGGGGTATTTATTGAGAATAAAACGTGAAAATTCTTAAAGCTTGTGTTATTTGCAGACCTTTTTGAGGCTCATAATCAAGAACCCATTCAAAAAACCCAATGACTTTGAGACAAGGGAACAAAGGGCTCTAAATGCTAACTCATTTCCGGGTGGACGGTCGGACTCTATTAGCATTAGCTAAAAATAAATAAAAATTAGCATTAGCTAGCTAATTAATTAGTCGTCTTGAATCTGGAAATGTTGGTTTATTCTTTTTTCCTTTCGTTTTGATCTTAAGAGGAATAACATAATTTTCGTACCTGTGCTACAACAGTGGCCACTTCTTTTTTTTATTATTATTGGCTAAACTTTAACTTTATTGTCATTACACGGAGTACAGGTACTGAGCAGTTTTTATGCTTTATTTGCTTAATTTTTTCTTAAGTCTAGTGTGTAATATTTAACCATATAAAGCACAGGTTCATTCACATATTTGCCATATAGGTTTGCCTTTTGCAATATTTTAGAAAAATGTTTATCTGACCACAACTGACATGAAAAGCATATTAATTGTTTTATTCTATGTATAACATCTAAAACAAAGTGTTAGCTGTTAGCTACCATGATTCCTTGAGATACAAGTGTGTTTTAAGTTTTGGTAGAGGGTTGAACTTTTTCACAATTGGATAATGGACTGTACTTTTAAATAAAGTTGACTCAGTTGTCTATTGCTTGTTCTCTGGATTGTTTAACTGCCACATTGATTAATTGATAAGTCATCAGACCTAGGTTGAAATGAATGACAAGCCAGATATTCAAAAAAGAGTGAGATTGAAGAAGAAACATGTCACAGACACAATTCAAGTCCGTATTAATATATTTTTATTACCATACGAGTATACACTTCAGTAATTAATCCAAATACAAAAAACAGGAAATTATTTGTAACTTATACTTTATGTTGTGCAAGTAGCTGTGGGTCTTCTGCTTCTTTGTCTTTCAAGTAAGTTAAAAAGTCTAGTCACAAGTCCAGTTGTAACAGTACATGTTAAATATGTGCTCAAGACACATATTTTTCCAGTTGACTGAGAGGTTGACTGAGAGGTTGCACAGTGTGTAAGTAAATTATCAGGGCGTGTGAGGTTAAATATTAAGTTAAAAGTCAGTATAAATAACTTACACAGTAAAGGCATAACATTGAGTTGTGGAGAAAAAAGAGGAATCAGTACAAATGTGGGTCCCAGATACGTAAGGCAGAACTGGTTCATTATTACCATTATCCAAACTGTGCTACAGTATACAGGGTGCCTTTGATCGTATGGCGTCATGGAAATGTCTGTGTGATGAGTGTCTTTTTTTAGCTTCTTGGGTGAGAAAAAGGAAAAAAGAAAAAGAGGAATGAGGAGTGTTCCAGTTTTATAACAGCCAATCACCACTGAATTCAAAATTGCCTTATTGGCTACCCAACAGTCAGCTAAGGGGGGAGGGCGATTGTTAACTCACAGGGTCACAGTTTGTGTGCTTCCTTTAGTTTTATATGTTTAATACTACTTCCTTCATCATTTCCTCTGTATTGTTGTTTGTACAAACATGAAACTTAATGAACCTTGATAGTGAGAAGGTCAGTGATAAGGTCACATAATGCTAGATAACGTGCCTTTCAGTAGGCTATATTAAGTCAGTCGTTTTTATGTGGTTTCATTAGTTTTCATTTGTCTGTCTTGATTCACACATTTGCTACCGCGCACTGACATTTCAGCGGAAATGTGAGAGTCACTGTCGTCTCTGAGAGTTTGAAAGAAAGACACACCAACACAGACGTTCCAGTCCTGAATCCGACAACATGGCTTGCTAATCTTTGTGCCCCATCCAAGCACTCTCGTCTTTGACTCCACTCTCGGGACTCTCCTTTGCTCTCATATTCTCCGTCTCTTCAGCTCTCACAGTCCAATCTTCGCAACCTCTCCTCGTGGTTTTCTTGTGCTTTCATTTGTCCAGTAGCACCTTTGCCAGGGACTGTAGCTTTTCCCTCTTCTCGTACAGATACATCTGCGTTTCCCACAACATGTCCACCAGGACTGCGTCACTCACCTCGTCCAGCATCACTTCCTGAGACAACTGGGGACTCAATCTGCACAAAAGACGATAAACAGTTTCACAGCACTTTAGAGGTAATGAAACAATATTTATTTATTTTGTTTTCAGTAGCATGTGAACAGGTTTGTTAAATGATTTTACTGGACTTGAAATTACTGCTGGGGGTTAAAAACTTGTCTGATGGCGTGTGTTCTCTTCCTGTTGACTCTAAGGCTGTGAAGAAGTGTTGTCATATATCTATATCTACACAAATTACGACAACGAGGATCTGTCTGGTCTGTGCCATCGAACACAGCACACTGCAGCACTTGTCTCATTAAAGATAAAATGACTGCGTAAAACATGGCTCAGGAAGTGTGTCAAGTGTGTGTGATGAATGTGAGAGACAAAGAGAAGTGGGCAAAAGGGGATGGCGTGATAAAGATCAGAAAAATAGATGTGGGCATGTTGCATCAGAATGATGACAGGAAGCAGATGAAACAAGAAATGAGCAGAGCCCTATCGGCTGACCTGTGGTAGATGGTGTCGATCATTTCACACCAGGCTGCGGCTCTGTCTACTGCGCAGCCATCAGAGTCTGTACACTGTCCAGTCAGAGAGAGGGGGAGAATGTTTTACGATTAGAAACAAGAATACACTTTCCTGTGATAACAAACAGATTGAAGCAGGTGCTGTAGATGTACTCACACAGTCCACCAGCATCTTGCCCAGCTCCTTGGCTCCTACGAAGCTCTTGGCCAGCTCCAGAGGGTTGGAGGGTCGGAAAACATCCACAGAGCTCACCACCACCTGAGGAGGTTTACCTGGAGATACACAGGAGCACCAATATAATACAAGTGTTCAAACAGGAAGAGTTTTGTCAGTTTAGTTATTTACAATGTGCTGTGTAACTTTTCCTGTGTTGCCATTCATACTGCTGCCTATCTTTTTTTTAAATGTTCGTTTTCTGTCCACAATTAAAATACAAAAGAAGATGGATCAGTGAGTGCCAGTGTTTTGTTTGTTCGTTTAGTCTTTATCGCAACTGTGCACCCAACATTATCTTGAGATTTTGAGTTGTGCTTACTGTTTCTAAGTAATAGTTACTGCAGCTTTCAATGGAAGTGCACTAATTCATATACATGGGGGGAATTTGGTTGAAAATGTCTAATTAGATTCTTTATTAAAGCAGAAAGCACACGCCACAGGACAGACTCCAAAGTGCTGGAGATTGTGCGGGATCCAGGATGCAAATCACTAGCATATATATTGGGAGTGCCCTGTAATAAGACAATTTGGCTGAGATGCCGCTCCCCACAATAGAAGAATGGACAGATATAGTTAATGAAATATATACATAATGGAGAAAATTACTGCCTGGTCTCCTAACCAACTTAAAAAAGAAGGTCTTAAGTCATGCTGTTTAAACTGCTGTAAGCCCATAATACTTTTTGTATCTGCAAGTATATATATATATATGCTGTATTTTTTTTCCGGGTAATTGGTTGTCTGCTTGCAATTAACCCTTTAAAAAGCATAAAATTCATTATTCACAATGGTCAGACATAATAAAGTGGCGTACCTGTACCAAGAGAGACCACTATACCCAACTTCTTGACTTCGTTTCCATGGCCCTGAGATGGAGGAGGAATAAGAGGGGATAAAAAAGAGGAGACGGATAATTAAATGATCGAATTAAACATAAATGCTTTCATATGCAAAGACCAAGGACAAAGCAAAAACAGCCTACCTCTACTTTTAAAGCTTTATTGTACTGATGGATTTCTGACATGGCGTCTAATGTCGGGTTATTGGCCAGTAGCCCTCCATCCAGAAAGCGGCCCATTGGTCGGAAGTAGGTGGGGGCAGCGCCGCTGGAGCGGGCAGCTCGCCACACAAGTTGTTCTGGTGTAAAGACAAGGATATGAATATTTTAAAAAAGGCATGAAAGAATTAGGCAGGCTTTAAGATACAAATTTACAGAGAAAGATTGTTAACCTCGCAAAACACACATTCATCCGTGTTGAAAAAGGCAAAGACATGTTATTTGCTGCTGTCCTATTACAGTTAAAAAACAACATGTATTTGATATGGAATCACATTCAATGGGAAAAGTTGGACATTTTGGGAAATATGATTATTGGCTTTCTTGCTGAGAGTCAGATAATTAGACTGTTACCACTCTGATGTCTGCATGGTAAGTATGAAGCGACTAGCAGCAGGCTAACGTAGCTTAGCATAATGACACGAAACAGTGAAAAACATGCTGTGTCTGAAAACAACAAAATCCGTCAACCAACACCTTTCAAGCTCACTAATTAACAAAGGGTCCAAGTGCTCATTGAAACATTTGAGTTTTTAAGGTGTTGCCCCAAAACTGTGACAGATAAATTCTTTGTGAACCTGTTCCTTTCACACGCCTGTAGTCTCTCACTCACGCCGACACACACCTTCATCCGTCACCTTCCTACGTTTTCTGGGTGGCTCCTCTGTGTATCCTACTATCAATACATCCTCATCCTCCCATCCTGCAACAACAACATGGCTGGCACTCAAACAACACAGCAGAGGTGGACTTCAGAAACAGGATGACATGCAAGTTCAGAAATAGGTTTTTGCACTCCCCCAGCGCATCACTTTACAGGTTTCATTTCCTGAATGAACTGAGTCTTTCTTTGTCACTTCTTTACTCACCCCAGAATTTATAGCCACCAAGTGCAGGGTTTGCTTACTTTGACACCATTCAGTGGTAGTATCATGCAGTGCACTACTTCTCCAGTACAACACCAGTGAGCACTTGCAAACAAACATAACGGGTTCAAGTTGTTGAGGTACCTTGTGGGGTGGTGAGGGGCTTGAACGTGGCAGTGGTGGCATATGGTGGCTCTCTGTGGACGGAGGGAGGGTCATAGTTCCTGAAGATGTGCAGCTCACCTGGATGTCTGTCTGCTAGAACGCTGGTCACCATCACCCTGTGCAGGAACAAATAAATGAGTGCAAAGAGAAAATAACATGTTTGAGAAAAATACAGGCAGGTGCTGCAGCATTTATGTATTTCACTAAATGTAACAAAAAATAGTTCATTTTCAAACTCTGGTTACTATTTTAAGAAGAAAAGTTTCAGTGGTTTCAGAGCATTGGCACACATTTTTAAGACTTAAGTCATATTTCCCAGAGTATTGAGGCTTGTTGGAGTGCCACAATCCAGCACTCCAGTGTGAAATCAGCTCAACTTATTAACTTGTTCACTTGACAAAGTAATTTTTCTTAAACTGACCAATCACAGCAAAGGAGTAGGATATTTAAAGCTTGTTGATGTCATTTTTACCAACAGCAGACACCCAGGACACACAAATTACCAGAGGAAAGAAATAAATATTATTTTATGGGAACTCATTGGCTGAGTCTTCTGGGAAAATTCTTTGAGTATGCTTTTTAAATTTGCATATTTTTGTGTGGTATCATAGTACTGTCTTACACTATTTAGCTAGCTAACATTAGAGCACTTTAACATTTGCTAGTGAGTATGTCTGTGGAGACATTTTCATTCCTAGTGCTCCTGTGCAAGGCCTCCATGAACAGCGGTGGCCTTTAATGCCAATTTGACATAGTGGACAAACAGTGGAATTATAACTTCCAGGTCCGTCACGTGATGCCATTAGCCCCAAAAAGACTTTCTCCCATAGACTAGCATTATGAAAGAAAGGTAATCAGTAGATAGATTTTTATGAGCATCACAAACTCCGCAAAATGACTAATTTCCCTTTCAGAAATGATCCATTCAGTCCAATAACATAAAAAAGTCTAGAAGAGCCGCAAGATTGAATTTATCCCTGTAGCAAAGGGCTAAAATAAAAGTTAGCTGCTCAGCTGGCAAAAATCACTTGCTCTACGGGCTCAACAATGCAAAAGATCTAGGTAATATACCTGGGAAATAAAACTTTTTTGGTTTCATGTGCCACTGAACAAGGCCACATCTCTTCATCTGTTTCTCTTTATACAGTCATGCTCTGCACACTCTTCTGCCTACAGCCTAGCGGACAGATTCAACCTGAGCAGTTACCTGGGGTATCGGACGTCTGTCATCTTGGTGTTCTCCCCAAACTCTTTCTTCAGGAAGTCCTCCAGTGGTGCTGATTCATAAGGTCGTGACCCCCTGAAAACCTGCTCCTTCATTCTAAAGTACAGGCAGCGCAGGTACTCCATGGATTTACCTAAAAAGAGAAGCAACATGATTATTGTTTTGATGCTATGTTATAAAAAATATACTGTAAGGGAAACAAACACACACACCGTGGATTATAGCGAGGGCCAGGATGCCACCCGTGCTGGTGCCAGCTACCCAGTCAAAGAGCTCTCTGGTGGGCCGACCGGCTTCTCTCTCCAGCGCAATCAACATCTGGATCAACACCAGGCCTTTAATACCTCCACCATCCAGACACAGCAGTCTGTCCATCCTGCAGGGTAGAGGAGAGGATTAAAACATCTTTTTTGTAGTGTTCTGTCT
This sequence comes from Epinephelus lanceolatus, assembly GCF_041903045.1. Taxonomy (NCBI): domain Eukaryota; kingdom Metazoa; phylum Chordata; class Actinopteri; order Perciformes; family Serranidae; genus Epinephelus; species Epinephelus lanceolatus. The sequence goes on from NC_135736.1 coordinate 41,674,133, forward strand.
CCCGACCTGCTATATTCATTAAAAAAATATAAAAAAATATTCATTAATAAAAATACAAACAATGTAAAGTTTCTTACTCACTTCTTTTTCTCCATTCTGGGGCCGTCCACTTCAGATTTGCCTCTGCTCATTGCACTGACGGCAGCCCCCATATACATGATGTCCTCAAACCCTGTCAGCCAATTACAACAGCTATTGATATGGGACCAACACATGGCATCAAGTGTATGCATGAAGGATGGGAAAGAATAGGGGTGACTAGGTTTTCTACAAGCCATGTGGGAGTTTTACAGGGAGTGTCTATGTGTGGTTTCACTGTCCAAAAAGAACCTACACTTTCAATCAATACACTATCAGCATAGGCACTTATAAAGGAGTGAACGGGAGGAAGGCAATGCTGTCTCAGCACATATTCTTTTTAGCAGTGCTGATTCATCAAAAAAACATCACACTTTGCAGCTGAAAATTCACAAAAAACTCAGATCTTGTTCATAAATACAAATTCCCCCTAATCACTTAAATATGATGCATAAAAATCTGTTAATCTGTTAACAATCAGCCTGCACTCTTTGGAATATGAAACAAAGCTAAACCCATCTAGCTGTCCAATCTGTGTAAAGTTTGATAAATGAAAAAATAAAATAAAAAATGCAGAGTTATGAAAAGAGAAACACACTCCCCAATATACTTGATACCTTAATGAATCGAAACAAGACATTTAAATGTAAGTAAGGTTGAAACAGTGAAGGAGGGGCTGAAGGAGGGATGGCGTTGTTACCTATGCCTTTATTGCTTGGAGGCTTGGCGTTGTTGGAGAAGGGGGGAGGACTGCCAGGGGAGGGTGGGAGGCACCGCTGGACCCCTACACTACACAGCATGTCCAGCAGTATCTTTCTATTAGGACCTTTAATGTTAACACAAACACATCCACACACACATGCAAGTCAACATGTTAGACATGCACACACACACACCACAAAAAGCAGTGAGAAAGATGACAGATAAAGACAGAGAGATAGATGGGAGGCAAGCTGTTAGCGATTATCATGCATTTCAAAAATCAGTAAATGACAGCTAACTCCTTTAACCACCATTTCTGCTCCAGAGCAACGAGTGGGTGGCGTCATACACAATCATCTCTACGCTCAATCAACAATAATGCTCATGCGATTATGCTGTTTCTGAACAGAAAGACAAATTCAGGAGTTACAATGTCTAAATCTTTTATATAAATCTAAGTGAAATATCAAAATGTGCATGTGCATGCAACTTTTTACATATGGTGCATTTTACATTATTATTAGTAGAAGTAACATCAGTTATCTCAGACATTGTCTCATGCCAATGTGCACTGAAAGTATGTATCATACTGGTGTGGTTCTTTTAACCACGCTACAGACCAGAGAGGTAATGTGTCAAGGTAGCAACTAGACTGTTTCTGTCAGTCGGCCACAATAAATAAGTCACCAGCAAAACAGAAACACCTTTCTACAATCCAATATGACACAATTAAAAGTAGTAACTTGTCCATTTGTTTTTAATCATTTCCAATCATTTCAAAATTGTGTCAGAGCCAAAGTAAACTGGTAACTTCTGAAATTAAAGGGCAGTACAAATACTGACAAAGGTGAGAGAGCAAAGATTTTTAGCTTTTGTAACTTAAATATTTTCATATGCTACTCACTTGTTGCACTGCCCTCTACTGTTGAGAAGGTGAACATGGTAGCATTGAGTTTGTTTATCTTTTATCTGTTTACTTCCAAGACGTGGATGGTGTTCTACCCATGTCACTTCTAACCAGTCACTACACAATGTATTGAGACGAGACACTAAGGATTATTCAAAGAAAACAAAAATTTTGCAAATCATTCATTACACAGCCATTTCCATGCATTAGCTTTAGTGTCTACAGTGGAACACATGCATTTCAGTGAGGCTACATGTTTTAGAGATATGTAAACTGGCCTGTTAGGTCAAGCATATTAAGTTCCATAAACTCATCACTATTCCTTATTTGCCTCCTGCTTCTCTTCCTTGAATTCATCCTGTGTATACCTTGCTTCCTTACAGTTTAAAGCTCTCTTTTTCATCCCTTTTCTCTGTCTTACCTTTGCTGGTGCGAGCAGCGATGAGTCCAGGTGTCTCTCCCAGGTCGTTGTGGATCTCCACATCAGCCCCGAACACAATGAGAGCTTTGATCAGCTCTATGTGGTCCTTCTAATGAACACAGAGAGAGAGTCATTTAAAATGTGATATATTTTTTTAAACACAATACAATTCTACAGCAAAATGACAAAAAAAGGAAAAATACAACTGTGGATACTCTACAAGATGTTTTTTGATTTTTCATATTACATAAACAGCACAGTTGAAATAATTTTTTTTTCCAGTTGTGAAAAATCTGAGTTGTGTGCCTTTGACTAGCTGAAAACAACAAGAACATTTGCTTCTCACAAAATGTCAGCAGGAACTCATGTCAACTGAGACAGAGAGATAACATGTTGCAGCGTAAGCATGCTGGCCATCACAGAGAGGCAGATCTGTCAAGTTTATTCATACCGTATGTGTGATGCAACCTCATTTCCTAATTGGCCGGAATTTCAAAACTTGTGTAATCTTTTAGTTTTCTCTCTTCTCTGCCTCCTAATGCTATGTTGCAACCACCTGACACATCTCTTCCCTTTTATGAACACTTTCATTATCAGCAAGAGATTACTGTTCTCATGTGGAAAATAGAAACAAGGCAGAAATGTTATCTTGTACACACACCTTCATAGCGAGGTGTAGAGCTGTGTTTCCATCCTGTCCCTTCAGGTTGGCATTCGCTCCGTGGGTGAGCAGCACCATGGCTGCCTCAAAGCGCCCCTTCTTGGTCAGAATATGGAGGGGGCTCTCTCCGGTCTTACTGAGGTAGTTCACTGCACAGCCGTGTTCCAGCAGCAAACGACACATCTGGCGAAGAGAGAGGGAGATTTATCTTAACATCTGCTTGGTATTTCCCCTCAAATGTTACATTCGAATTCTGAATTCTCCGTGACACGTTTCTGATTCCTGATGTGAATGTCTTGGTTCAGTGGCTTTGAGCAAACAATTACAGGCCACTATCACTGGGAGTTGTGTCATACATTTGTGGTGGATTTAAGTTTTGTAACAGTTGCTTGAACTCCAACTGGTTGCTAAAGTTAAAGAGACAGTTCACCCAAAAATCAAAGTGAGGTAGATATCAGCCTTCTCTCCAATATAACAGACCTAGGTGGCACTCGGCTTGTGGTGCTCAAAGAGCCAAAAAAAAATACATTTGAATGAAACTCAACAGCAATGTCTCTTTCCAAAAATCATGACCCAGGTGTAGTTTGGTAGGAAAAAAAGAGCTTTTTGAATGTATTTTTGGCACTTTAAGCACCACAAGCTGAGTGCCATCTAGTTCTATTATATTGGAGAGAAGGCAGACATCTCTTTGACCGATATCTCCGACACTCACTCACAGAAAAACAGTTTAGATCAATAGATTGCAACACAGGTAAGAGGAAAAATATATATTTTATGATTCCAGGTTGAACTGTCCCTTTAACAAAGGTCATAAATCCACATTCATAACATCAAAGCATTATATTTCTCTACATACTACTAATACGCAAAAATGAACAATATTTCAAACAGCTCATTATGGATTTCAGTTCTGATGCATTATTTTTCACCTCAGCAGTTTTGGACCAGTGGAGAGGCGTCCCTCCATACATGGAGTCCTCAGCATGGAGCTGGCCTGGGTCCGCTTTGAGGATCTCCTCCACACAGCTGACGGTCAAACACACAATAAAAAAGGATTATTATATACTGTACTAACTGACATACATCTTTTTATATCTCTTAAATTTTGTACTCTGGAAATTTGAGTAACCCATTCAAAAGGCCCAATTTGTCTCTGCCTTTAGTACAGAGCCTTTTAATTTCTGTCTCCTTACTTTTATGGAAAATCAATTTAACAACCTCAGCAGCTCCCAATCCAGTACAGACAATTCAAATGCTCAGTATTACTTATGAGTTTAGTTAATGTGCTTGAGTAGATACTCATCAGAATTGTTCCTTTATTTACTTTTATGTACTGTCTTATACGTGTAAATAAACTCCTGCAGGTATGCTGCAAAAACAAGCATCTATCTACAGCTGAAGGGCTATTTATGATGAAGGAAGAGCAGCAGAGTAACCAGGCGCAACTATTAAATCTTATGCTCTTTAGTGTCATTCACTGATGAAAATACAGACACCTTCCAGCTCCAGGGAAGCTGGTTTATAACAGTATGTTTGGACACTGCATAACTATCAAGAAACATTAATTTGAACACCTACACGAAGACTTTCATGGTCCGATTACAACTTACAGAAACCAATTCAATATCTACAAGCAACAAAACATGTTGGAAGTCATTATCTTCATCTTAAACCCTCCTCACCCCTTCTCACTGTACTTCATGGCACTGTGAATCGCGTAGCCAGTGCCACCTTTGACATCACACTTGGCCCCACCCTCCAACAGAGCTTTTACGGCATCCACGCGTCCCAGACGGCAGGCCACATGGAGCGGCGTCTCTCCGTTGCTATTCAGCTCGTTCACCCCCGGACACAACCGCGAGCACATGATCTGAATGAGGAAATGATTATGTGATGAAGGGTAGCATGTTGGATGAAGTGGGAGGAGGGAAAATGGTGTTACTTTGCAGTTAAGAAAGCGACATCAGTTGAAAAAGAGAAATTTGATCAGATTGAATGGTAACAGTAACTTCTCTTCTGTCTCACCTGGATTATGGCAGAAGTATCCTGCTTGGCCGCGCAGTGCATGGGCGTCTCCCCATTGCAGTCTTTGATGTCGGTGCGAGCCTGGCTTTCCTCCAACAGCTCCTTCACGCATGCAGAGTCGCCACGCTCACATGCCCGGTGCAGCGGCGTCTGACCTGATGCATTCCGAGCATTGATCTGACTGGAGACAGAAAAATGACCTGGATGATTTCATTTCTGGGTAAAGAGTGGCACGGATTATTGACTTTAATCATTTTATGTCTTTAAGATTCTGATTGCAGCTACACACACAAGGATCACACAGGTCACTAAGGGAAAAACACTCTTGGTTATATGTTTTTTAAACCAGTCACAATCATCTTGGGCAGAGCTAAGCCTAAGTGTTGGGAGGGAACTTGCTTTGGTGGAGAGGCAAGCGTTGGCATAAAAATGGCTAAATCCCTGCTAAAGGGATCGCAACATTAAACTTTAAAATACATTTTAACGTGTAGGTTGCTAGCTTGGAGGTTGTTGTTTCATGCACAGTGTTAAAGCAAAGTCTGGAGATAGTTCTGACTATAGGAGAGTAGTTTCTCATAGCAACAGGGATACTGAAAACAGGAACACAGAGGAAGCGTGTTTCCATCTGAGATAGGTGGCTGATGACAGGCTTTGTACCAACAGTCTACATCCTGTGACTCAGACTATGATTGAAGGGATGGCTTTTAGGCGGCTACTGTTTTCCAATCACATCACTGCTATATGAGAGTGAGCTTGCAGAGACTTTGGAGTTGCTTGCGATACATGGGAAAGCCACTACAGTGAACTCTTAGCCCACTTTATTGACAAAGTGATGTTAACATTGTGTGGCAATGCAGCTCCAGCAGGGACAGATTAGATTTTCTTCTTCCAAGGTCTGACAGTTGGCTGCAAACCAAAAGCTTTTTAATTGTCACTTCAAATGTCCTTTTCATGATGTTGATGGTTCTTATCTGTGTATTGCATCAACATGTACTGAAATGAATGAAAACCAAATGCTGCATGGCAAATGAGTAATGCCAAGTACCACAGGCTCGACTGAATCAGTTGAGGAACTCATTTGTTCCTCAGTCTTTCGATAAATTAAATTAGAGTATGGCTTCTAAGTGGCCTGGATTGAGCACTATATGCATTAGGTAATGAGTGATATGTTGCACTATATCCGCTTTTTGTGATGTCTGTTGTGATTTCTAGCGTTTGTTGCATGATTCTGTTGTCTGGTTAAATGTTGTTTTGTATTTCTGTATTATTTCTAAACAGCTGATGTCCAGGGACGCGAGATAAATTTCAGAAATGTATTCAGACAATAAAGAGAAATCAAATTAAATCAAGTAACCTGTAAAGCGCTGTTGTTCTGATCTACTATTTTTTGCATTGTTTGCATTTAGCTGGGAGTCTTACACTGGCTGCCTCCCAATGAATGCCTCTGTGGAACAGGCTTACACATCATAATCCACTCTTAATTCAACTTTATCCTGAGGCACTTATCTCTGGGTGGACTTCCCTGAGCCACAGACTAGTGCTGAAATTATTACTCAGCTCATCCTTTAGTTGATCACCAGAAAACCTACCAATAACAGTTTTGATAATCACTTAACAATACAACAATTTAAGTGATTTACCAAGCACAAATGCCAAACATCTGCAAGTCGCAGCTTTTCAAATGACAACACTTGATGCCTTCAAAACTGTCTTAAACATTTTTCTCAAGCAGCAACAGCCGGCCAAATCAAAATCAGTGTTTTCCATCTTACCTCTGTACATAGTTATGTTTGAGACACTCTCTCAGGCCTGTTTCCACGGCAATGTGGGCGGAGCTCCAGTCAGGATGGCTGCGGATGCAGTCCACGATTGGCTGGGCGGTCTCAGCCTTCAGAGGAAGTGTCTCATAAAATGGCCGAAGCTTGAGGGCATACTGGGGGAACCAGTTCATGGCGTCCTCCTCTGACGCCACCTGAAACAGCCTGGTTTACAACACAGCGCAGTGATTATTACACAGTCTCATTTCACAAGAACCATGAGGGGAAATCTGAATGAGTGGCCAAAATGTGAGTGTGGTAATAACGGTACAAGTCACAGCTCAGATAAATAATCCTTGAATGTGACATTTCAAATAAGATTGATGATTGTTTATAAAGTAAAGATGCACTCCAGTTTTCTCATTTGTTTACCACTGCTAATTAATTTTGTAACCTTTATGTTCACAATTTGCAGATTATGTGACACTGAGGTGCTTACATGAAAGTTCAAGTTTTAAAAGTAGCTTTGACAATTATATGCAAACCAGCACAACAGTGGTAAATATTCAGTGTAATTTTAGAAGTTCTTAAAAACCCTTTGCTTTTTTGGATGCTATTGCAGGGACCATAATGTTTGCATTCGAGGTAAGGTCTAAATTTAAATCATCCATATTTCCCTGGCAGAGATTAAAAATTGTATTTCTGTTCTGACAAATTGTAAAACCTTCTTATGTTCACTGCTTAACCCAGCTTCTCAGATTGCTTCACTGAGTCATTCAAGATAAAGGGCTTTGGTTTTGTTAAGCTGCATTGTTGGATAATGGTGTATGTCAACAGTGATCCATACTAAATCAATAATGTTATATGTTACAAGTAGTAAACAAATCTGCATTGGGCCATAGAATCACAAACTACCAAAAGCTGCATCTTAAAATGTACGAGTGGTCATTTTAGCTGACGTTGTGGCACATGTAAACCCAGTTCAGTAGTTGCACTTCACTGCAAGTGCCACATATCACACCACACCACTCACCCTGATCAATACTGACCTCAGAGTGACATTAGGCGTCTCAGGGCACATTAGCAGACAGTCCCATGACTGGCATTGAGTGTTTCTGTACAGGATCATGCGTCCTTCCTCTTTCAGAAGGATCTTGCCTCCCCCAGCGTAGTCAGCCAGCGGCACATCCCTGACCCGGTAGGGGTTGGTGAAGAGGGTTGACACAGAGGACACAGTGTCTAAGAGACGGCCAAGGAACTGCATTGTCACCTGAGAACAAAGAACAGAGAGCTTAGGGAGGACTCGGACAATCTATGCTGTAGAATAGACGGAGATGGCAGCACGTGAACGACACGAGGCTGAGTGTCTCTTTGGATTCTGCAAATTTGTTATTTATCTGTTTTTATACCACAGTCTATATTGTATATAAACAGTGGCATCTGTAGTGTATACGCCTATTCATATTGTACCTCCAGCTTTTCTTCTGTGCATATTTACTATCAGCACAACTCTACTTACACTGTCTACACGATTTGTTTATATTCATAGACTCTGCATACTGCTCACACTGTATATATCTAGTGTTTTCACGCCCCTTTCTGTATTTTATCCTGTACATTACTCTTCACTTTATTGCTTCTCTGCACTTCTAGATAGATGCCAAACTGCATTTTGTTGTTTCAGTACCTGTGCAATGACAATAAAGTTGAATGTAATCTAATCTCTATGATCTCTAACTCAAATATGACAGAGGGTTTTGGCTACACATGAAGAAATGTCTGGCTCAGCCCTGCTCTAACACAGCCTGTAGGATTAGTGTCAGCATCAATGAATGATTTATTCTGTCCACAAGACTCGGTGTGACCTCTCAAGAACAGCAACAGGTGTAATACCTCAGATATTACATATTATACTTGAAGTAACGTTAGTCTCAAATTTGTGGTTAGATGAGGAGAGCAACGAACTCACTCTTATTTCCTGTGAGGTATAGCTATTAATACTAACTTGTTAGTTGACGTCTCGGGTTAGCTGTCACCTCTCCACTTCCTATTACACTCTGAGACCATCTAGTGACGATGCAAACTGAGGCTGGTCGTTATTTAAATGAGGAACAAGTGGCTCCATTCATGCTGCTCACGAGTTCCCAGTTAAACAGAATCAATTTGACATGATACCTCAAGCTAAAACAGAGAGGCGGCGGAGACACTCAACGAAACCCCCTTTTGCTCATGTTTTTAATATAAATATCCCAAATATTGTGAGCCTCTACACTACAGTTAGCTTCGTGTTAAATGTAGCTAATCGCATTAACTCGTATACACGGAGCTAGCCGCTGTCAGTCCATTCTTACCTGCTAGCTGTCCTCTGTTATCGGCTGACTTCTGACAACGACATCAACAGCCACGACGCTGCAACCAAACTTGCTAGAAATCATGACTGACGCGAAGTGCTCCAATCAGAGCTCAGGATCTGGTCGTGATGGGTAAAAGGGGAGGGGCATAAGCATTGAAGATGCTGGGGTTGTCTTCACTTTGGAAAGTCCCACAGGGGACTGTTCAGTGACTGTTAACACCAGAGCTGGAAGAAGGTTGATAGCAATATTACAATAGAAAGACTGCAGAGGTATCAGCAAATGTAAAAGTACACATAATGCTGTCGGTGTTTTGGAATTAGGAGTTCTGTAATTACATAACTGGAAAGAATCAGAATAAGGTTCATTGTCAATTGGGTTTTAATTTAGGGACTGTTCGTTAGTTATCAGGGTGGAGGGGGTGGTGCAAAAAAGAGGAGGCATATCAAATATTTTTTGTAAGCACTGGGGAAGGACTTGATTTTGGCTTAGAGGAAGGGCATACAAATTTTAATTGTTGTATTTTGCATTTGTTTTACCAACGATTTTGAAAGATAACATGCTTTGGATGGCATGTTACCTTTAGCCCTTTTTAAATAGGAATTGTGCAAATTTGCAGGAAAGCCCAATCAGTCTTTTTTCAGCATTGGCAGTATAAAAACAAAATCGGGGAGTGCAGCGAAATGCTGCCTACCTACTCTTGTATACAGAATGTGCCTTTTTTGGGGCAGTGGGGGGCGTGAGCAAGTAATGAAATGTTTAGCTCAGCGTGTAGTCTGAGTGGGCAGAAGTTCGCTGCATAGATCAGCCTCTCATTGGGCGGAACGAGCCACCCGCTGAAGTCCCGCCCTACCACCTCCGGTTGTGTAGCAGTTTTCAACCGTTTTCAACACATCCTTTACTAACTTTTGCGGTGTTTGATCTTGTGGGGATGTAGCCATTTTTCTGCCATGGTTCGCGTCCTGTAGGCGATATTTTTGTGGGCGTGTTACACCAAAACCTGTTTCCCCCTGGCAATATTTTTGCAAGCGCACCGTTGCTGTGACACTGCCCAGAACGACTGTGATTGGTTGAAAGAAATACAAGCAGCTGGGGCGTTTTTTTTCTCCAATTTTAAAGTGAGAGTCGGCCCAGCCAGACCTTTCTTTTCTTGAGAAAGGTCTGGTGAGCGAGACTACTCAGCATGTGACGTAAACAGTGACGTGGGAGGGAAGCCGCGCCTAGTCAGTCCTTCTGTGATTCTCTCATAAGTCGGCCCATCCTTCACCGTTCCCGTCATTTGACGGTTAATGGCCTCTTCATTTGCGAGGACAAGGAGGGCGCACAATTCTTTGTCTCCTCAGTTGCTCATCTTTACAGTGTCTGTCAGGTTTGCATTTCCCTCTTGCTACTAGCTGCTAATTCCTGCTATCAGCTGTTTCCTGTTAGTCCACCGCCAGTGGGTCGCACATGCGGTGTCATCAACAGCTCCTTCCGCAAGTCATCAACAGCTCCTCCCACAAGTCATCAACAGCCCCTCCCGTGGCGGAAGGGTGCCTCGTTCTTTTTAAACCAAAAAGGTTCCGTCAATATGCTTACCCCTATGTGGCGGAAAATTGGGCAGCTCGCCAATCCAGCTCTATGTGTCTAAATGCTCACAGCTTGCCGGCAAAACGACCCAACATTCATGGAAAATCTGGCAGTGTAAGAGGGCCTTTTAAGAATTGCCAAAATTACACCATTTATCATAGCCACAAACTGTAAAAAACAGGGCTGTCAAAATAACGCGTTAATTTTTACTTAATTAGTAACAGACAAAAATAACACATTAATAAAATGATGGAGGCAGACGAGATGATGCTGTTTGGCCCCTTGAATGGAACTTTTACATTTAGGAAAACACCCAGATGGAACTGTTGATGGGAGCACCATTCTCTGCAGTTTCTGCAGTAATTAATTTTCATACCATCAAAGTACTTCAAGCCTGAAATATCACCTCAAGAAAAAGCATTTAGCCTCTGATGCTAGTGTTAGCAGCCAGCCTCATCAAGCCACACCTGACCATTGAGACGCAAACTGAGTAGGTCTACCTGTAACCGACTAACTCCCTCATGAAATGGATTGCAATGGACTGCAGACCCGTTTTAGTGGTAGAGGACAGGGGAGACAAATTGTGTCCAAAATCCAGCAGCGTTACTATACAACACATATGACAAAATTCATTGTAATTGACATTATTTAAATACTTTCATAGCAAAAGTTGATGTATGCGATTAATTTAGATTAATTAATCACAGAGCATGTAATTAATTAGAGTTGTTTTTTTTTAATTGCTAAAACAGAAATGATCGCTGTATTTTCACATTCCCGACGGTCCTTGTACACATCATGCCAATGGACACTTCCATCAGAAAAAAATACACAACCAAATGTGTGCTTAAAATAGTGATATTTCATCAAAATCTCTTCATTCTCCTTTAAAATTTGGTCAAAACCAAATTGGTGGTATTTTGTTTTTATTTTACCTCTGATTTTTCAGAAAGATGTGCATTTGCAAGGCATGTTTTCTTTAAAAATCACCAATATTACACCATTTATCATAGCTACAAAAAAGAACAGATAGTATGGGGCACTATGTCATCCCCTCTCTCTCTCTCTTCCTCTATTCATGCTTAAACATTGTCCTGTCAGATAAAGGCAAAAGCCCAAAAGAAAAGTCTTTAAAAAAAAAAAAAAAGGGAATTATCATTGGATTTTTTAAGTTTCCGACAGTCTTTGGACCCATCATATGCAATGGACACTTCCATCAGAAAAAGTACACAACCAAATCTGAGCTTAAAATAGTGATATTTCATCAAAATCATTTTACTCTAACCAGGATGCACGACAAGAGGGGAAAAACCAAGGCTTTTTTTTTTTCAACTTTCAAACATCAGAGGGTACTTTTTGAAATTCTAATAATTAATTTATGGTGAAGGGAGGGTCATGCATTTTCTGCCAGTCACTCATACGCTCAAGGAAAAAATTTTGTAGCTTTGGGGAGGGTCAAAATAAAAGATAAATAAATTAATTTAAAAAAAAGAAAGAAGTCAAACTCCAGCCACCCCACTACACTGATAAGTAAAGAACAGTCCCTTACAAGGAATTTGCCTTGATGTTTGGTGCATGTGTTAAACATATTAAGAGGGAATAAAATATAAGCAAAGTACTACAAAAGACAAGAACATAGAACAAAAAGATTACAATAAAATATGAAGAACTGTTTCAGAATGAGAGAGTTGAACAATTTTGTGCAAGAGGTGCAAACATATTGGTCAGTGGATGTGTATAAGTTTGTAGTGGAGACTACAGGGATAATAGTCCAAGATGTGTGTGAATGTAACAGGCTGTACTTTAATGCTGATGTTGATTGATCAAGGTTGAGTTAATTTTAACTACTCCATAGAGTTTTGGATCATATTTTATAAACTGATAATATGTTTTGTTTGGAAAGTGAGTATTTTAAATAAGTGTAGTGAAGTGAAAAAAAATACCCACAGTGCCTTGCAAAAGTATTCTCCAACCTTTTTTCCCTATTTTGTTGTATTACAACCTGTAAATTAAAATGCATTTTATTGGGACTATTTTGTAGCCTAATAGACTGACTGATAGATCACCAAAATTGGTGAAATGCAATTAAAAAAAGATGTGTTGAAAAATTCTGGAATTAAAAAACTGAAATGTGGTGTGTGCATATATTCACCCCGACACATATGGGAGATTTGAATAAAAAGTTGGTGTTGCTGGCTGCTGCCTACACGTCATGTACGAGATTTTAATTAGAACGTGGTATTGAAGGCTGCAACACGTTGGAAATGTGAATTAAAAATTGTTTTTGCTTGCCGTCAACACATGGCATGCAGGAGATGTGAATTAAAACTTGGTTTTGCTGGATGCTGTGTACACATCATGTAAGAGATTTGAAGTGAAACGCAGTGTTGCTGGCTGCTGTAGCCTATATGGCATGTTGGAGATGTGACTCAAAACTTGGTTTGCTGCCTGCTGTCTACAGATATTTAGATGTGAATTAAAACTTGGCTGCTACACATGTAGGAAAATTGAATTAAAGCTTGTTTGCTGCTGTCTTCACATGTCACTTGTGAGATTTTAATCATCTTATTAGCATTTACAGCAGTATAAACATGTGAACTTTTCCTGTGTTACATAAAGAAGTTGGCATGGCGCCCTCCGTCATCACACACACATGATAAGAGCTGAAAGTAGCGCGCGGGTCTTTGCATCCTCGTGAGTGTCTTCATCGTTGCCAGGACGACCAAAGGGGCTGACCCTGGCCACGTGACAGATACGCTGTCCGCCGCCGCTGCTGCCGCCGCTGCTGCTGTAGTGGTGTGTGTGTTACTGTTTGCATGTGTGTCTGCTGCCTCTCACACAGTGTGGCTGTGGTCGGCCTGAGCAGACAGCAGAGCTTGACGTCTGGAGAGAGCAAAACAGACACAGGTAACGTTAGCTTAGTCCGGGCATGAAAGATGGAGCTGTCGGCGGTGGGAGATCGCGTTTTCGCCGCGGAAGCCATACTGAAACGCCGCGTCCGTAAGGTGAGCTACAGCCGCTGCCGTCCCGCGTGTTTTTCTCTTGATGTTGGCCGCGGTCCGGAACGGCACGACACGGCGCCGCTCCAGTCCATAGACTCGGGGCTATCTTCTTGCGCCTATGCAACGCTATGGAGGCCTTGTGGCTGGCGGATGCCTTTACTTTGCTAACCAGAGCTAGCTAGGAGCTAACTAGCGAGGCTATCAGTCACGGCTCGTATATTCAGGCATTAGCAGGGCAATAAAAACACAAAGAAGGGGCTAGCTGCAGAACAAGGCAGCCCAGCCGATGGGCTGAGGGCTGTGGTAGGAAATGGAGGGGCCCTTTTCTCTGCCAGCTAATGGTAGCTAAAGCTATACGGTCACAGTCTGCATTTTACAGCCTGTGGCAGAGGTACATGTAGCAGCCACATTAAAGGCTGTTGGAGGCTACTGCTTTCTGCTGCCGGTTGTGAAAAACGGTCCCAGAACATTAGTCATCACACTCATCTACTGCTGGTGTTAAAGGAGTCAATCAGCCACAGTTGATGAAGGGCATCCAATAGTTTCTCAGTGTTTTATCAGCCCAGTTTGTCTTGTATACTGGGGAAAAAAGACCCTATAAATCATGTTAGGGTCCATCTAAAGGGGCTGGTAGTCACAGTTAACCAGCAGGCCCACCAGGCCTCCAGTTACTTCTGAAATTCCTGCTGCAACTTCATAGTTGCAGCCTCTCTTGGGAGATGTAAGTAATCAAAGCACTTGACAAAAGTAGGAGCACCATATTTAGGGTGAGGATTAGCTCCTTTACAGATGTATTTCAGTCACTTATCCTTTTTGGAAATGATACAATTTCATATTCCTGCCATTGCATGGTTACTGTAATGTTAAAAAAAGTTAAATGTGTGTGATATAGCTTTGAAAGGCAGGGTGAGTACATATCAAGATGAGAACAGCACAGTGTCCCCAATCACAGGAGAAGAAATCTACAACAAGCACATTTTTCCTTTGAAATATAATCAAGTTCCAATATGTTTGCTGCAAATGCATGGAAAGATTAAAGGGATTTCAGAAAAAAGTCTCTCGCCCCTGTTTTTCTTAACCTACCGTCTGTCCTTTTCCTGCAGGGAAGACTTGAATACCTGGTAAAATGGAAAGGATGGGCAATGAAGTAAGTGCTTCCCTTGACTTTGACTTGAACAGGAATTAACAATCCTCGTTATGTTTAAAGTGAGATGTGTGTCTGTTATACTGTTTTTAATGCCCTCGCATTAAACTGGAAATGTGGATTGAATTAATGTTGGTTAAAAATATTTTGTGGTAAAACAGTTCCCTTTTTTGTGTGTTTTCATTCATGTTGCTCCATCCTTGTTCAGGCACAGCACTTGGGAGCCAGAGGAGAATATCCTGGATGACAGGCTGATACTGGGCTTTGAGCGAAAGTGAGTAAAGCAGTGAATTTGTTGTGTTCATTTCAGTCATTAGTCTCAACATTTCTACATTGTTATGTGCCCTTACTTTATGTTAACTCCCATGTATCTCACTGTTTCTGTCTCACTGTTAGTGCTTGTGCTTGCTTCTTTTACCTCATCTCTGTCTTTGCCTTCCTCTTCCTGATCTTAAAACACCCATCTCAGATGACGTCCTTTATGTCTGCTGCCAGACCACTTGAAAGCCTTGCGCTGCTCACAGAGAGTAGATGTTTACAGTAAACTAAAATGGACACCATAAAACGGACAAACTTAAAAGACACATCAAATGGAAGCTAAAATGGACATGTAAAGACAGAGAATCTTGCTGTGTTCAAACATGGCTTCAAACAGTTCGCTGTGCCTGACTGCTCTACTTTCACACACACACACAGCTTTCATCACCATCTCCTCTTTCCATTTGTTACATTCGCTCTCATTGTGTTGTTCTATTTTTAGCCTGTCTTTACCTGTGTGGTTGTAACTGTCATTTCCTTTCTTTTTTTTTTTTTTTTTAATAGGGAACGGGAAAGGGAAATGCATGGGCCGAAGAAACGGGGACCAAAACCCAAAAACTTTGTCTTGAAGGTACAGTTCCTGACGCTTGTTTCAATGTTTCAGCATGAAGATGGTACTTTATGGATGCTGCAACACATCAGTGATTTAAAAAGTCAGCCATGCACGTGAAAAACAAGCCTTCCAGTAATACACAATGAGCACACCTTTTATAATGGTCTTAAAATTTATAGCAAAAATCCTTTGTTGGTCACTTTCATCAAGATCTTCTAAATAAGTCAATCTGTAAATCTATTGGTAAAGAGTAAGTTTGGTTTTATTCAACCTGGACCCTATTTTCCCATGTTTTTTTTTTATCTATGTGACTAATGGGAACGCCATTTTTTTAAATTGGTACAGTAATGAGTGAGACCTTTGCAGCCAGCTGCAGCAAAACACACTTGAGTGTAACTATTCAGGGCTTTTTTTTTTTTTTTTTTTGCACCGAATCTCCACAAAAAGTGCTTGTTTTTGTCACTGATCAGCTCAGATTCTTATAATAAGTGTCTGACAACATTTTGGAAAGGATCCCCACAGAGATAGACCTTTTGACTTAGAGTAATATCCTTTTGTTCAACCAGAAACAACCCAGACATCACAATTCCTCCATCCACCAGACTTCATTTAAATAAATAGTAATTTTAGTGTGTATAGAGCCAGTATAATTTCACATCTAACTGGGCAAACTAAGCCTTTATTTAAATTACCCAGAGTGTGGGATTGCTAGAACAGTGGAAAAATAAACAAAGACTTGTTTTGTGAGTTTAATTTTATCTCTGTCAACTTTGAATGAAGCATGTTTTACAATAATAAAATTACTGTTTATTTAAATGGAGTCTGGTGGGATTGGCAATGGCGAATTTTATAGGCTTGTTTATAGTTAAATAAAAGGATCTTACTCTCAAACACAAAGGTCTGTCTCTGTAGGGATCTTTCCATAATGTTGTCAGACACTTAAAATACCAATCTGAGCCTGTCTGTGGCAAAAACAAGCACTTGTAGTGGATGTAAATTGACAGTGCAAATGTGCTGTTTCACTGCTGCCACCTGCAGCAGACTCGCTCACTTCTGGACCAGTGTTAAAAATTGTTGTTGCCACTTGTCACTTAGACTCAAAAACATGAGAAAATAGGGTCCAGGCTGATAAAAATTGAACATACCCTTCAAAGTAAGAATAAGGTCAACCCACCTGGCCTTGCTGGGTTGTAGTTTACTTTTATCTTGGTGGTGTATATATGCTGTGCTACTTCCTTTCTCACGCTGCCATTTTCATTATTACAAATCAACTGGCAGCAGGCAGTGCAGTCAGAACGATGTTAAAGTCAAGTGCTTTCTGAAATTTAAATAAAGTTTCACTGTCAACCACAGAGATTGCAATGTTGTACACAAATTGTTCATGTATATCACAAATAGCCAACAATCAGTAGCTGTTAGGCAGAAGTTTATGGTCACATGTTAAGTGCAGTTACTGCTCAGTAGTCCAACCATGCACTGTTTTGGTGATTTGCAGGCAAAAAAAGATATCCACATGTCTAGAAATCTTGGGATTATGCATTTGGAAAGAGAGATTTTTGTTTAGTATTTTAAGTATTTAAAGTTTGTATAGTATTTCAATGACACGACTACACAATAAAATACAGTTATTGGAATGCTTTTGGAACATGTTACCTGGATGTCTAATAGAAACATTTAAACAAATGTAACACCTACACGTCTTTCCACCTGCAAAACACCAAAACCATGCTTTTTAGGCTCATATGGGAGGCAAAGTGAGAGCTGTGCAACCCACATTTTCAAATTGTCCGTACAAATTGTGGTGAAAGAGGCAGGTTCTCTACAAAAATAAACCTCACTCCTCCTTCAATGGTTTCTCCCTCAGGCTCTTGCTCAGAAAGGAGGGCCCAGCAGCCGGGGCTCAAATGCCCGTCAAACTATATCTCGCTCCTCTTCGTCCACTTCCAGACGAGCAACTCCTTCCTCCTCAGCCTCACCTCATTTAGCATCTTCGTCCTCCTCCTCCTCCTCCTCCTCCTCTTCCACTGTGGCACCCACTCCCAAACTCAATTCCCTTGCAGCCACCCACAAGCTGAAGAAAGACATTCACCGTTGCCACCGGATGTCCAGGCGCCCCCTGCCCCGCTCAGACCCCATGGCAGCCTCCTTCTCCAACCCTGGTGGCTTCCCCTCCCGCGTGCACGTCTCCCCCTTCTCTGAGACCGTCCGCATCCTCAACCGTAGAGTCAAACCCCGGGAGGTCAAGAGAGGTCGCATCATCCTCAACTTGAAGGTCATTGACAAGCCAGGTAGGGGTGGCACAGCTGCAGGCAGCCGGAATATCACAACAGGACGCCAAAATATCCCCTCCCGCAATCGCATCATCGGGAAGAAGGGAGAGGCACCCTATAGACCTTTCCAGCCCCCTCTGAAGATGCTCGGTTTCCCGATGTATGGGAAGCCATTTGGGCTGCAGTGTGGAGGCCCTTTGTCCTTTCACTCCCACCCAGGCTCCAGCACAGGGGCCAGGGACACCCACTCTACTTCCTCCCAGTACCAGTCACCTCCTTCTCCGTCTAGCTCCAGCAGCTCTGAAGGAAAATCTAGCACCTCAGCTGCTCAGCCCCAGCCTGCCACAGGAGCCTCACCTTCCAGCGAGGGTCCCAAGTCCAGTAAACCTCACACAGAGACCCAGAAGGGCCAGAGTGCCAAGCTAGCTGCTCCTGCCCCGTCCTCAGATGCAAACTCCACTGCGTCAGCATCACAATTCCTCCCTGCCTCACCATCATCTTCCTTGGAAGACGAGGAGGAGGACAGCACCCTTGATCGTTTGGCGACCCCAGAGGGAGGCAGGAAAAGTCCTCGCCAGTGCAGGGCTAAACGCCAGCCGTCCACGACCCCTGCCTCCGTCACCCCTGGGGACCAGAGCTCTGCCCCTGCCGAACCCCAAAGGGTGCCTGCAGAGGGAGACCCCGACTGGCACCCTGAAATGGCACCGAGCTGTAAGGATGTGGTGGTCACCGACGTCACCACCAACCTCGTCACTGTCACCATAAAAGAGTTCCCCTCTCCTGCCTCCTGCCCTGCCTCACCCTCCGCTAGCCCTGAAAATGCCTCCTCCCCTCCCCCTTGCACCACCATTGACGACCCCTCCCCACCCAAGCCATAGGAGATCAGATGTTATGAAGTCGATTGCCATTGATGATGGAAGAAAATATCATGCCAGTGTTGCCACTTCAGCCAACTCCTACCTTTTTCTTAAAGGTGTGTCCATATTCGTGTAACAATTAATGAAATGCAATGTAACTTAACAACGCCCAGCCATTGAATAGTATGAAAAAGAGCATATTTTTTTTAAGAGAAGTGTATAAATTTGAAAACGGGCAGCTAATACGCCCTGAAATTGCCATATTTTTGTCCACTTGCACAGCACTGACTCTTTTAAGGCAGACTTGGATGGAAATGGTATTTGTTTTCTTTCCTTTGCTTCAGACATGCTCAGATTAGCGTGTTTGATGTAATAACAAATTGTCCAAAAAAAAAGTGAAAACACACAACCATCTGGTGTGTGGGGTGAGCTTTTATCAAGCACACTTATATGAAAGAAACAAATAGTTTTTTGATTCAGGCTCTGCTGTGAAGGCTGTTATTGAAAGCCTTCAGGTGTTATGCCAATTTCCTGCCCCGTATAGTTTCATTGGAAGTCCAGCTTGTTAATGATAAATAAGGTGATGTGTTTTTGCACTTAACACAGTTGGACTCTCATATATTGCATCAATACAGCGAGGTAAATGCAATGCACTTGACTGCATCGAAAAACAACCTATTTTATGTAGTTCATCAATTTTTCAAAGCCTTTTCCTCTTGCTCTCTTGAACGCACATGCATATATACATACAGTATGAGTAAGTATTTATATGCACGCACAACCTTAAAAGCTGCAAAAGAATATACAAAAACAATAGTTTTTAAGTTATTGCTGTCCTTGCCATCTTTCCCTGCTTGCCTTGTTTTCTCACGAACCCACCATCTTCTTTAATTCTGTGACGTCCACCAAGACTCTAAACTGGCCGGCAGTTGGTTGTGAAATTTTCCTCTTTACGCCAGATTTGCGTGATGTAACTTCTAAACTTGTCAAGGTCTAGAAGGTCCATGAGCTGAACACAGTTCAGGCTGAAGCCACCAACCAAATGCAGCTAAAAATAGTAGTTTGTTGAGCCTTTGAGCCACTTGGCAGGTGTTTGAAGTCTGTGGAACATGTATCAAGGTGGTTTGGCTTTTTAACATCAGAAGTGACGGGTAAGCTTGTCTCCTTACCTTCCACTTTGGCAGTTAGAGCAAACAGCTTTACACCCTGTTTTGTTCCTTTTGAATGTTGCTTGTCAGTTTAGCTAACAGTGCTTTATTAGTATGTTCTCAAGTTTCAATAGCAGTGGTTCTTATGTAGCATGTTTCAGTCTCCTCCTGCTACCCATAGGATCAGATAAACTGAACCAGGCCGAGACTGTGTCAGGAATTTGAGGACAAGTGTTCTTTTCCTCCTCCTTCGTCAGCTTATTCAGCAACTCTCCGTCAGGCGTGGTAATGGGTTACTGTGCCAGTTGTTTTAGGTTATACCAAAACATAAACAGACGTGGTTGAGATTTTGGCATCTGTGGAATTAAGAACTTTTGGAGAAATACAAACTTTACACCCTTTAATAGAATCGTTGTCAAACTTCCTTTAAAGGCGTCATTTTCTGAACAATGTGTAATGAAGAATAGTTTCTCTAGTTACAATCAAGTAGTTTTAGAAGCGAAGGTATGCCAGCTTTCGGTATCTCTGCCAGTGTTTTTGTAGCTCAGTTGATGAATCACAGCAGTTAAGCTAGGGTTATGCTTGCCATAGAGTCCCTGGCACAAGGTTTGCACACCAAAAAATTATGTTACCATGACTTTTTCGTCAAGCAGGAAGGCTCCTAAAGTAGTTGTGCTGCTTGGCTGTGCACCTAGTGCCTAGTTTTAGATGGATGCCTTTGAGGGAATCTGAAGACAGACATCTCTACGACTTCATTGAGAGACTGGAGGGACAGTCAAATGGCCTTAAATTCTTGAAAAGAAATAGCCGCCGCACTGGGGAAAGAAGAGGTGTGGAGGAACATGAGAGATCGCTGTAAAAGCAAAAAGAAAAAAGGATGGCGACCTGAGGGGGGAATCAAAGCGGTACAGAAGAATTTTGACTTGAAGGTAAACAACTGCAGTACTTACAGAGTACACATTTGCAATGATTGGTGGTATGTTGATGTTAACTACTGTTGCCAGGCAGCCTACTTTTCTGTGAGGTATTCCGTCAACACTGGTTGGCTTCTTGCTTATCCACAAAATATTTTGCCACCTGGCTTTTCGGAGCATTTTGCAACGTACAACTCATTGAGCATAAACGTCCATGTATGCTTGTACCTTGCTTGCCACCTATGGAGGCTTGTGCCACGGTGTCTCGCTACAGTATTTACAAAGCTTGATGGTTCCACCACAGCTCCTGGTTTGGTCCATAGTGTCGGCCTAACTCTATCCACTGTAAAGAAGTACTCCATCCGTTAACTACATTGCCTCCCGTTTGAAATAGCATGCAGGTTTGCCCTTCGAAGCTCAGCCATCCTGTAGCAATGCCGCTTACAGCAAGAAAACTGTGACCAAGTTCTTGCATTGCAGGTTTGCCACTAGCCAATCACAGCCCACACTGAAACAAAATGTGTTTTCAAAATTCAAGTGGAATACAGTTGCACTTTGCACTGTGTTTCCACCACAAGTGTCTACATGAAGGGTAAGGCAAGGTGCTATGTCCTGATTTAGACCATGATCTTTGGTTATTTCATTACTCGCGGTGACCCAGTGCTCTTGAGGAAGAGAAACCTTGACAAATTAGACCCAAGGATGCATTGATGTGCCAGGCTCAAACATGAAAAACATCCTCTCTTGCCACTGATGTCTCATGTGGTATATCACCTCATGACAAATTCTCTTTCGTCTGGCTGATAATTGCATCAGCTTGGTGCTTCTCCAGCCGTTTTACCAGATTACAGTTGCCTCATTTTTACTGTCAAAAGATGAGCAAGTGTTTTGTTTCCGGCCTTGCAGTTTTTACCTTTTTACATAGGTGACAACCTTTGACGAGGACATTTTCAGACCTGAGAGCAAAGGATGTTGGCACAGTTGTTTTCTACGAACACATCAAGTGTGCTGTCTGTCAGTGGCATTATGTTACTGTCAGAAAGCGTGTCGGGTGGTTAGAAAAGAAGCTTTATATTGGAAGGTGTGATCCATCACCCACATGGTCTTGAACATTCGCTGAGATTGTTCACAGCGGGATGTTTTCAGCTGAATGTCTGAAAGCCATTCAAAGTTTTTGACCTTCAAGTCCACCTGAAGTACTTCAAAAGAAACCCGGCCCTTTATACACAGACTCCAAACCCTTTTCTTTGGTGCTGCCTGCTCTGTCTAGACCTTCCCAGACCTTGGCTCTTACTCTGGTGTACCTGTGTGTTACAGTATTTTAAAAATAAAAGAAAAAAATCTTCCGCATGTGTTGCCTTATAGCTGCTCCGTTCAACCCCAGCTGCACTCCAGGCGACGTTTACCTCGTCTTACTCCGCTCTTACATGCTATAAAAGGAAAAAAAAAAATAGAAAGAAACCGTCTGACTTGCCATGGCTTTGGTGGTAGAGATAAAGTTTTATGATCTCGCAAACAGTAATAACCTTGAAAGGCTTCTGATGTCTAAAACGCAGTGTTCTCCATGTCTTCGTTAACGCAGACGAGGAAGATGTCGCCTCCTCTCCTGTCATGTACTGGATGGTTCTAGTTGTTGTCAATACTGTTTCAATACTCTCATAGGTTACATGTGGAAGGATTTATTCCAAAATGACACATCCATTATATGAAGAAAACAGTAAGCGAGTTACTCTTACGAAGTGGTCTCAAGCTCAAATTCAAATCAAGGTACTTTTTCAAAGGACAGTACTTAACTTAAATCCTTATTTGACAAAGTGAAAAACTATATTTTCCAGAAACAGACGAACTAAAGGATTATTTTCTTCTCCAAATGGATATATCGTGATTTGGAATAGATTTTTTCATCAACTATATCTTTGATATCTTTAAGTGGTGGATAGAAGTGACTCTTGCAGTTGGTAGATGTGTAAGGTATTAGGCTGCTAGGCGATGTTTCCAACAGTTGATAGCAATGTTTTTTTCTTCTTTTTCCTTTCTCATATGGAGTAGCACAACTCAACTTAGTGGCCTATCTTTCAACCAAATAGGGCTCTTGATTTTGTTATTTCACTTTTTTAAGCCTTTTGTTTCCCTTTTTGGAATTGTTTTACATTTATGTGATGTAATTTTAAGTGCTAGAAGTATTTGGCACTGATTGGAAAAAAAGGAAGGATCCTTGTTTAAATGTATGGATAAAGATGCTTAATGAATTGAAAATTGTGCTTTTTAAGCCGTTTTTTTCCCCTTTGTACTGTACTTTAATACTTTTTTTTGAAATATGCATAATTAATGTTAATGTGATGCTGTTTATTTGAATGCCATTTTTTTTTAATAGTCCAGTATGGGTTTGATCGGAAGGCAAACTCCGACTGATTTAAATGTGTCAAGACTGCAGTTTTGTCTGGTATAATGCTAATATGAACTATTTACATTGTATTGATGGTAATGACGAGGAGGTGGAGGATAACGATGACATTGTAATGTATCTGAACTTCTGAAGCATGTTTTGCAAACCCTTATTGTACAGATTATGTATTCAGTGTCCTGTTACCCGTTGTTGCTTTCTGTGTTTCTTGTACAAGGCTTTTAATTAAAAGCTCTTAAAAAAGCAGTTTGCTCTGTTGTACTTTTTCAGCTGCTCACTTATATTTTGGTGTCGCTGTGTAGACTTTAACTTTAGCTTTGAAACTGAACAAATCCATTTAGCAACAAGCAAGATTTGCTTTTGCAAGATTTGTACAAGATAAAATCATTCAGCCTCTGCCTTTCATTCCTCTTTCATTTAGCAACTTCCCACAGACAGAAAACTTTAAAGTTCAGCAGTGCTGCAACAAAAAGAGAATTCCTGGTTTGGTATGTCATCTGTAAACATTGCTTCCATGTCTCCTAATGACCAATAATGGGCAGAAAAGTAAGCTGAATGAATAGAAGAAAGTCAGGGTGAATGTTTGGTTGCTGAGGTGCTTTGCACAGAACACACCATAACCTTTAAATTCTTTCCACCTTGAAGCTGCATTAACAGCTATGATGCCACTGGGGAGCAGAAGAGCAACCTGACTTATATCACCTGATTAACCTTTTACAGCAAATTTGTAAGCAAAAAGTTGCCCGTTGGGGTGCCCAGTAGCTCGCCTGATAGAGCGGGCAACCCTTGTACAAAGGCATTGTCCTTGCTGCGGCGGCTTTGGCCTCAGCTCTGACCTGTGGCCCTTTGCTGCATGTCGTCCCCTCTCTTTTCCCACACTCATCCTGTCCTGTATAATTAACGCAAAAAATACATAAAAATAATCCTAAAAAAAGTCGCCTATCATTGAGAAGAAGCAGCAACATTAGCATTCATCTGGAGTCGTGTTTCAAGCCACCTGGTGAATGTGTCCAATATTCACTCTCCGTTTAGCTCTGCTTTTCTTTTCCAGTAACTCTGGACAAAAATGCACTGATCAACATTAAAAGCACTGGCTGGTGAAGTTAGTAACATCGATCATTTCATTACAATTCAACATCCTGCTGGGAAACCTTGGGTCCTTGAATTCATGAATCATTCAAAGGATCTCAAGTACCTGTGGGAACCTTGTGTTCATTTTTTTGTTTGTCTTTTTGGTCCGCTTTCAACCCTCTCATCAACCTTGTTTCCAACCACAACAGCAACTATTCTCAGTGGGGAAAAAAGAAAAGCTGTGATAAAACAGCATCAAACAGCACACAGGCAAAGTCAGAGATTTCCTGGTGAACATGGTGGAGCATTTAGCAGCTAAAGAGCCTGATGTACACCGACAGGCCAAACCATTAAAAGCACAAACAGGTGGGGTAAATAACATTGATAAGCTCGATACAATGCAATGTTCTGCTGAGAAACCTTTCTGCCACCCAAACACTGTTGCAGACAAAGTCCACCCCCTCATGGCAACATCACTCACACATAAACTGCTCAGGGAAGACCAGAGGAACATGACAAAGAGCTCAAGGTGTAAACCTGGTCTGCATATTCCCCAGATTCCAATTTTATTGAGTGTCTGTGGGACGTGCCGGTACCCACAGGACTCGAAGGATCCGCTGCCAAAGCCCTGGTGCCAGAGACCACAGATGTTCCATGTTGCTCTTGCTCCCACAGATGCTTGATTGGATTGGGATCTGGGGGATTTGGAGGCCAGGTCGACACCTTGAGCCCTTTGCCACATTCCTCGAGCCTCTTCAGAGCAGATTTTGTGGTGTGGCAGAGGGCATTTACCTGCAGGGAGGGGCACTGCCTTCAGGGTCTGCCATTACCATAAGGGGCTGTACTGTCTGTGTACATCGGGCTCTTTAGCTGCTAAATGCTCCACCATGTTCACAAGGAAATCTCTGACTGTCTGTGTGCTGTTTGGTGCTGGTTTATCAGAGCTTTTTTCCCCAGAGAATAGTTGCTGTTGTGGTTGGAAACAAGCTTGATGAGAGGATTGAAAGCGAACCAAAAAGACAAACAAAAAATGAACACAAGGTTCCCACAGGTACTTGAAATCCTTTCAAAGTTCTTTTTTAAAGTTTGGCAGTTTGAGGGAAGAAACTCCTTAAAAGTTTTTGATAATCGACATTAATAGACATGGGGTGTTGAAAGTGCTTGAATAGACATATTTTGTACAAGAGTAGAAATTGAAGTTCTCTTGATAATTTCTGCCATCACTGTAACAGCACAGTTGACAAGTGTTGACACATCCAAGCCTCTCTCTCATTTTAATTGCTGTCTCTGAGTTTCTGTGGAGCTGCTACTTCTCATTAGTGAAATTCTCAGTGTTGTAACAGTAATCGATCTTGATCCGTGTCTCAAACTATGCCGTGTTAGGTCCCACAATGTCAGGGAATTAGGCCTGTAAGGTCCCTGAGAAGTCCTTAAATTTGATGTTGGAGAAAGTCTGGGATCCCTGTTAATGATGAGCTTAAAATACTCCCCTGAATCTGGTCGGAAATTTATACAAAAACACGATCATTATAACAGGTTACACACGTTTAGTTACTCCCTAAATATACCAGGTACATATTAAAAGAGTACATACCCAGCATTTATCAGTTTTAGCAGGAAGTAAAAACTAAAACTTAACGAAAAACTGACTCATTATTGTCCTCACTTCTTATATTGCTTCCTCTGATGGCAATATTGCTGCTGTAGTTCTCTCATGTCCCCACAGGGTAGCACTATTGGGCCACATTGGTGCGCTCATATGATGGCAGCAGAGCAGCATCTGTCTGTTTCCAGAGGGATTGTGAAGCTGGGGTGATGTTAAGGTCATCACGCCTGGGTATTCATCTCCTAGTGTTTTGATGTTATGATGAATACATACATCTGCTTTCTTCTTTTCCACAGCCAGTGTTTTATTTTATTTTTCTTCTGTTCAGACTGTTGAAACGGATGTAAAAAGGAGACTGACACAGAGAGGTGATACATAGGTCCCTTGTTACTTTTCTCTCCTCTCCCTCTATTTCTCTCTCTTGTCTGTTCCCTCCCTGGCAGTATAACACCGGATTTATGAGCCAGATGGAGCTAAAATAGTCACCGTAGTGTGATGCGTTTGGCCCACATCTGTGTGTGTGTGCGTATTAGTGTGTACGTGTGCGCAGCATCAGCCACCTCTGGAGATTAATCCACAATCTAGGCTACTGGTCTCTTCGGGGAAGCCTGACTGGACTGGTGTTTGAGTCTGTGAGCATGGTGGATGTTCAAGCTTCAGTTCAAGACAAACTGTATATTTTCATACACTTTATTTTCATATACTTTTTGCAGCAATGGAATGTAACTAAGTACATTTACTCAAATACTGTGGGCCTATTTAAGTATAATTTTGAGGTGCTTACTTTACTTTATTTCCATTTTATGCCACTTTATACTTCTTCTTAACTACAGATGTTGTGATTGTAACTCCACGACAGTCATTTATTTATAACTTTAGACCTTAGTGACTAATACAAAATATAAATCGGCTAATGAGTGATGATGTACACTGATCAGCCAAAACATTAAAACCACTGGCTGGTGAAGTGAATAACACTGATTGTTTTGTTACAGTGCAATGTTCTTCTAAGGAACCTTGGCTCCTGTCATTCATGCATGTGCCACTTGACATGCTCTAACCACCTAAACGACATTACAGACCAAGTGCACCCTCCTATTGGCAACTGCACTCCCTGATGGAAGTGCGCCCCCTAGGAAGGACAATGCACCATGCCACACCACAAAAAGTGCTCCACAGACGTGACTAAGCTCAAGGCGTCAACCTAGCCTCCAAATTTTCCAGATCCAAATTCGATCGAACATCCATTGGGCATGCTGGTACCTTACTTTGCAACCCACAGGACTAAAAGGATCCTTCGACAATGCCTTGGTGCCAGACAACACAGGACACCCCCAGAGGTCCTGTGTCCATGCCTCGACAGGGCAGATGCCCCACCGCAGATCAGCCTTGGCTCTGGCCTGTTGAGGCCTGGACAAAGGACCTCCGGGGTTCCGGTTTGCCCCACAGATGAATGATCTGAATGATGTGGGGAATTTGAATGCTAGGTCGATGCCTTGAGCTCATTGTCACGTTCTTTGGGCCATTACTGAGCAGTTTTTCTGGTATGGCAAGGTGCACTGCATTGCTGGGGGGCTACTGCCATTGGGGGTACTGTTGCAATCAGTGGGGGTACTTGGTCTATAACAATGTTTAGATGGGTGGAGTGTGTAAAGGCGCATCCACAGAAATGCGAGGACCAAAGGTGTTTAAGATACCCAGCAGTATAAAAAATGTATACAATAAATATTTACTGTAGTGAGACTTTGGATGCAGTACTTTTACTTGTAACAGAGTATTTTTATATTGTGGCATTTCTTCTTTCACTTCACCTAAATAAAATGTCTTGAGTATTTTGCCCACCATTGGCTGTTTCTGAACAGTTCAACTTGAGCACGAAAACCACCGCTTTCTGAAGCTGTTGCAATGCAGAGATGAATTCTGCTTTTGCATTCATATCATAACATTGATAGAATAGTTTGAAATTTTGGAAAATACTGCTTATTTGCTTTCTTGCTGAGAGTTGGAGAGAAGATTGATACCACTCTCAGAGTCAGGAAATCTCCTCTAACTCTTGGCAAGAAAGTGAATAAGTGTCCCTCCTAAAATGTTGAACTATTCTTTCTGCCAGATAAAATGTGAACACTGTGGTCCACAATAAATTAAACCTCATTTCCGAGCTCACCAAGTTACAAGTAGAAAAATGTTTTTGGAGGAAAAATGAACTAGCTAAGTGGGAAGAGGCTTTTTCTCTGCAGTTTTTCAAATATTTCAGCCTTTTCACTCTAAAAACTCATGTAAAGTTTGTTGAGATGTGTCCTACTGAAAAACAAAATTTTGTTTCACAAGGTTAGGTTATGTCAGGAAAAGAACTGAGCTTTCTAAAGCATCAGTCCTTCAAACTCAAAGAGCGACAGCATCCCTATAGACTTGCCTTGAAATGTAGCAATCAAAAGTATGAGAAGTGAATCAGATGAGAGGCAGAGATACTGAATTCTGCTGCATCAGTAGTTCCTCAATAGACTAAAATTCAATGCAGTCACAAGATGCTCTGTGCTTTACATTTACCTTTTAGCCCTGCTGGCGGTCTGGCTCTAAGGATAGCAATGTCAGTCGGGTGGGCCATGACTTTGGTTAAAAACTAAAATATCTGAACTATCAGATGTATTGCTATAAAATCTGGTAGAAACAGGTAGAAGTTCAGTACATTTCTAGCTGTTTATGGCAATGAAAGCTGGTAGTTTTTCATGAGAGTTTGGAATAATTCCAGCCGCAATCGTAGCAACAAAGCAGGTATTTCTTTAACAAAAGTCCAGGTCATTTTAAGCAGGCTTCAGCATATTTCCAGCTGTGCTTGTAGCAACAAAAGTGGGTATTTTTTAACGAGATTTGGGGACATTTCTAGCTGCGTTTGTAGTGACAAAAGCTGGTATTTTTTAACAAAAGTCTGAAACATTTCCAGCCATGTCCGTACTGATAAAAGGGGGGTATTCTTTTATAGATAGTTCAGAACATTTCCAGCTGTCCTTCTAGCGTCAAAAGTGGGTATTTTTTAACAAGACTTGGGGACATTTTCAGCTGTCTTTATAGCGTCAAAAGCAAATAATTTTTAGAAGAGTTTGGGACATTTCCGGCTGTGTTTGCAGCTTCAAAAGTGAGTATTTTTTCAAGGACAGTTCAGTGCATTTCCGGCCGTGTTTGTGCCGACAAAAGTGGATATTTTTCAAAGAAGGTTCAGTACATTTGCAGCCGTGTTTATAGCAAAAAGTGGGTATTTTTTGTAAGAGTTAGAGACATCTCAAACCATGTTTGTACCGTCGAAAGCGAGTATTTTTGAACAAGTGTTTAGGACATTTCCAGCCGGGTTTGTAGCAGCAAAAGCAGGATATTTTTTTCACGAGAGTTTGGGACATCTCCAGCTGCATTTGTAACGACCAAAGTGGCTAATTTTGAAGGACAGTTCAGCACATTTCCAGCTATGTTTGTAGCAACAAAAATAGCTAATTTTAAAAAAAGAATCTGGGACAATTCCAGCTTTGTATGTAGCTTCAAAAGCAAATTTTTTTTGAACAAGAGTTCAGTATGTTTCCTGCCGTGACTGTAGCGACAAAAGTGGGTATATTTTAGGGATAGTTCAGTACATTTCCAGCTGTCCTTCTAGCATCAAAAGTGGGTATTTTTTAACAAGACTTGGGGACATTTTCAGCTGTCTTTATAGCGTCAAAAGCAAATAATTTTTAGAAGAGTTTGGGACATTTCCAGCTGTGTTTGCAGCTTCAAAAGTGAGTATTTTTTCAAGGACAGTTCAGTGCATTTCCAGCCGTGTTTGTGCCGACAAAAGTGGATATTTTTCAAAGAAGGTTCAGTACATTTGCAGCCGTGTTTATAGCAAAAAGTGGGTATTTTTTGTAAGAGTTAGAGACATCTCAAACCATGTTTGTACCGTCAAAAGCGAGTATTTTTGAACAAGTGTTAGGGACATTTCCAGCCGGGTTTGTAGCAGCAAAAGCAGGATATTTTTTTCACGAGAGTTTGGGACATCTCCAGCTGCATTTGTAACGACCAAAGTGGCTAATTTTGAAGGACAGTTCAGCACATTTCCAGCTATGTTTGTAGCAACAAAAATGGCTAATTTTAAAAAAAGAATCTGGGACAATTCCAGCTTTGTATGTAGCTTCAAAAGCAAATTTTTTTTGAACAAGAGTTCAGTATGTTTCCTGCCGTGACTGTAGCGACAAAAGTGGGTATATTTTAGGGATAGTTCAGTACATTTCCAGCTGTCCTTCTAGCATCAAAAGTGGGTATTTTTTAACAAGACTTGGGGACATTTTCAGCTGTCTTTATAGCGTCAAAAGCAAATAATTTTTAGAAGAGTTTGGGACATTTCCAGCTGTGTTTGCAGCTTCAAAAGTGAGTATTTTTTCAAGGACAGTTCAGTGCATTTCCGGCCGTGTTTGTGCCGACAAAAGTGGATATTTTTCAAAGAAGGTTCAGTACATTTGCAGCCATGTTTATAGCAAAAAGTGGGTATTTTTTGTAAGAGTTAGAGACATCTCAAACCATGTTTGTACCGTCAAAAGCGAGTATTTTTGAACAAGTGTTAAGGACATTTCCAGCCGAGTTTGTAGCAGCAAAAGCAGGGTATTTTTTTCACGAGAGTTTGGGACATCTCCAGCTGCATTTGTAACGACCAAAGTGGCTAATTTTGAAGGACAGTTCAGCACATTTCCAGCTATGTTTGTAGCAACAAAAATGGCTAATTTTAAAAAAAGAATCTGGGACATTTCCAGCTTTGTATGTAGCTTCAAAAGCAAATTTTTAGTATATTTCTGTATATTTCCTGCCGTGACTGTAGCGACAAAAGTGGGTATATTTTAGGGATAGTTCAGTACATTTCCAGCTGTCCTTCTAGCATCAAAAGTGGGTATTTTTTAACGAGATTTCAGGACATTTCCAGCAGTGTTTGTAGCAACAAAAGCATTTTTTTTTGTTTGTTTTTTTAAGTATGAGAGTTCAGGACATTTCAAGCCTTGTTTAAAGCAACAAAAGCGGGTATTTTTTAACAAGGAGTATTTCAAGCCAAAACAGGATGTTTTCCTAACCCTGTGCTATTAAATTTACAAATATTACCAATCCATACTTTGCAATGTATGATGCAAACATTTATTTTTGTGATTGGGCTGATCAGAAAGACTCTATGCTCTATTATTATCACTCAAGTTGTTGAAATGCATTTTAGAAAATGTACAAGTCATACAGCTTGATGGAAAGTGTGCTCACCAACAAAGTAAAGTCTGGCATTCATCACAGAAAGAACTCCTGGAATTTTATCCAAGGTGTCTGAGTTTGAAGTTTTCCTTTAATGTTGTGCTCATTAGCAGATTCACCTCCCTGATTGGCAGAAGGCCGATCGTGGGCACGGTGAACCGCCCTACCAAGAGAGGAGAGGATCCATCCTGCGTTGCAATTTGGATTAACATCAAGAGCAAACTTTCTAAAAGTGGTTCATCCACCCTGTGAAGAAAAAGCTTTGGAGTGAGAATGTTTGTTGAGCAAGGCCACAAAGGACTTCAGTGTCAGGGTCATTTCTGTTGGCGTCAGTGGTGAGTTTTAGTTAGCACTGCCTCTTGGGGAAAGCATGTTCTTCCTCCTACTCAGTGAAAATGTGTTTAAGGTCCCAGCTCTTAGTGTTCTTCATTCTTCTTCTTCTTCTGTTACACTACTCTTTTTTTTTCCCTTTCACCGTAAATGTATTTTACCTTTTTTCCTCATAACTTCTGCAGACAGCACCTATTGTATGCCTGACAAGGTTAGACTATATCAGTACACTGCAAGGTGTGCATTGAGCATGTAAGGGTGCATATGTGAGGGTATGTAATGGTACATTTGTAGGGACTTATTAGGCTGTTTTTCCACTAGTTTTCTATCTCTTTATTGTCTCTAAATTTTTGCATTGATGTTTCTGTGATAGAAATAAAATAAGAATAAAAATCATGTCAAACAATTTTAAAAAAGTTACATACAAACATGCCATACACATAGGCTATAAACTGTCCCTTTTCGCTCACCTTCTCTGTTCTTTCTGTGTTTAACACACACACACACACACACACACACACACACACACACACTGCACGCATCGATCCATCACCGCCTTGTTTGTTCACGCTGTTGCTGGAGGTTCACCTCTGCTCTGACTGACGCATGCCCACAGCCTTGCTCCTCCTCTCCCCTCGGTCCCCATGGTAACGCACGGAGGAGAGAGCAGCTTAGCAACACCGAGACGGAGAGGAAGCATCTCTGGTCCAGACAGCGCGGTGCCATCAATATTACACACAGTGGAAAACCAAGGAGGCAAGAAGAAAACAGCAGCAGCGCCCCTGGCAAACATCTCCTCTCCGTAAGTGCCACATTTTGACAGCAAAAACAGCTCTGGCGCTTTAATCTGAGATGTCAGACTGAGTTTAGTTAATCGGCTCAGTAGATCATGATGATGTTCGGGTGATGCAGTGCTCCGACACGGTGCTGTACGGAGTGATGCTGCCTCCGAAGAGAGGATATTTTTCAGTTGTGTGCATGTCAGCCTTTTTTCTCTGAGCCGTAATCTTTTGCATCGATCTCCACAGTAATCATGAAGTTCGTGGTGGTGCTGGTGGGAGCTGGCACCCTGGCCTTCCTCGGCGCGGTCATCTGCATCATAGCCAGTGTTTATCCCCGGAAACGCGCCGCGCCTCTCAGCGACAACGGCACCCTGGCGTCGGAGAATCTGCTGGAGCCCCTGGAGCCCGGGTCGGTGGCACACGCCGGACCGCTGGGCGCTCTGCACGGCGCCGAGTCCTACGATGGGGAGAACGGGCTGGGCGGCATCGGCCTGGAGGTCCCCACTCTGAACGAGCTCAACCTCGGGGAGGAAACCGCCGGTGGGTCCGCTAAACAGTTCAGCTTCAGCCGGTTGATCTGCACACCTGTACCGGTCGGGGAATGCAAAACGAAAGACCTGAGGCAGCGGCGGGGGGAGCAGCAGCAGCAGCAGCAGCAGCAGCAACAGCAGGCGGACGACCCGCTGTACGGAGCCGGGGATGAAGACTGGACTTATCTCCGGACCACCGCGGAGGAGCTCCGTCAGATGGTCCTGCAGCAGAACGACCAGATCCTCATGGACCAGAGGACCATCCGGGAGCTCACAGGGAAGCTGAGCGAGTGTGAGAGCGGCCTGGAGGATGAGAGGAACGTCCCAGAGCGGAGCATCGGGGTCTGGAGCGGCAACCGCCGCATCATGGCCGGGGACGATGTGAGCTCCTCCGCCGCGGCGCAGCTGCAGACGGCGCGGGCTGTGGAGGAGCTGGCCAGGGCCATCATGGACCTGAAGGACCGCATTGAGAAACTCGAGGTAAGTGGAGAGATTGTAAACACAGGGTGGAAAAACTTTGGCAAAAACCTGTTGTTCTCGCTGTTTACCCTCCTGTTTGAGTTTTGCTGGACAGCAGGAGATTTGGGCTGGGATCAAAATCATGAATGAGCCAAGTGAGTCAGTGTTGTCCAGAGACCAAATTAGGCCTGTTTATGGTCCATTAAACAGCCGGTTGTCCTAATGTCAGGTCGATATCCACTGTGAAGTACACTTTAAGACCTCCTAGGTGAAAGTGGATAAATAATCCTTTCATAATTTCTTATTTTAAAATGTAAAGATTCAGATTACAAGTGGTGCCACAGCCCATGGCCATATGCAGAAGTAATGAGATGCTTTAAAGGCCTGTGCAGTTGATTTATGTTCATCATCCTTGGTGCCCTGATCTCTCTCTAACGCCCTCCCTCCCCTTCTTCATCCTCCTCTCCCTCTTTTATCTTCACCTCACATTTCCACTGACAAGCAACTCGTGACAGGCGTTCCTCATGTCTTGCGCAAACTCCCCACGGACCCAAGGGAAATCTTTCCACCTGCTGGCCCTCACACCCCTCTGCTACTACCCCTCCCACTCCTCCCCATTGTGTCAGCCGCCTCTACCCTCTACCTCCGCATCCGACAGCAGGATAGAGACATAAATAAAAGATGAAGCTGGCTGGACAGGAAAGAGGGTGGTGGTGGTGGTGGTGGGGGTGTTGGTGGTGGAGGGGAGTCAGGTTCTCAGCTTGTGTGTGTGTGCTGAGATTGAGACATTATAACCACGCACACACGCACACACACGCACTGCTGCATCACAGCCAGCCCTCTCCAAGCACAGTCAGTTACAAGCTTGTCTCCGTCAGTGTGAATTTATATCCTGGATGTCCAGGTCCAGCCCTGCCTCAGCAACTCTCTTGATATTATATATCACCCTTGCAGCCGCCTCACTAATAGCTGCATCTCTCCCTTTACTGCTGCTTCACCCAACACCATCTTTTTTCAACTTCTGCTATGAATACTAATACTGCTATTCCTGGGCAGCTATAATCATCAATACAACACCTCCCAATGTGTTGCTGCGATGTCATTTTACTCCCCTTCCTGCAGTTTCATTTCAGTTTAAAACCACTATGACTAACAGGAATAGTAAAATGCTTCTATTTATGCTCCTGCAAAGACAGTAATGGGCTCATCTTACCGCCTTTATGTTCGATTTCTAGGGTGCGAGCAGCCAGGAACGAAGATCCACTCAATTCACATATAAGTAGAATGAGCACTGACATTTTTCCCTTTATTTAATTAACATATATACTCCATTTAAAGACCACTTTAATGTTCTGCCTTCAGCATACAGTACTTTAAATAGTTATATTGACCCCCACTCTGCCCATAAACAGTCAATTGGGACAGTTACAATCTTTCAAACAGATAGTCTACCTATGATCAATATAATCATTGGACATCGAGTCAACGCACATTTAGAAACGCAGAGCTCAAAATGTCCACGTGTTTAAATAGACTGTTGCTCTTTATCTAATCCTGCAGGGAGGCATCTCCACACTTTTTTTTCCAATTGTAGTTCCCAAGATACTAATACATAAGAGGCTCCAGGGATACAACATAAATGAGTACACAAAGCGATCAGGAAATCTAAATAATAAAAATACATATTAGAAGTAATAAAAGGGAAATAAATACTGTACATTGATCCAGGGAAAACGCTTGGACACGCTTGGTTCTGGCTAGGAAAAGATCAATTTCGGCTTAAAATACCTGGTTTTGAAGCATCATCCCAGCTGGAAAAGCGTTTTGTGCCACTATCCTGGCAAAAATCGCAGTAATGTCTCCGTCAAAACAAATACTTTTAATGGATCTACATCCGCTGGAAACACAGTGACGGGTCACTGAAGAACACCTTTGCTGAGCGCCTAAAAAGTTGCTGGAAACACAGATTTGACCCGCTGAAAAACAACCACTTTTGTTGTTAGTTGGTCTTGAACAGTGCAGCTCAGTAGGCACCATCACCTTCACCTCCTGATGACAAAGTCAGCTCATATACTACGTCATTTTAGAAACCTTGATTGAAACATATGAAACGTACAAATATAATGTGTTCGTGGTTTGCAGAAGCATGCAACGCCAACATTTTCTTCCTGCAACTGCTAAAAGATAGCTGTTGCTTCAAGCTAACGTTAGCATGCTAACAGGATTTAAAAGGTCTAATCTTTATCATGTTCACCATGTTAGTTTAGCGTGCTAATTTGGAAATTAACAGCTAACAAAATGTACTGCTAAGGTTGGTGATTATGCCACAAGTTTTGCAACTTTGTGGTCATAAATCGGATTATTGGACATATTTATTTTTGACCTGTTGATGGCGCTAGATGTAAAATCAGGGAACACCAAAATTGTTACAGTTCATCATAAGGGTGATATGAATATGTGAATGAAATTTCATGGCAATTCATCCAACTGTTGTTGAGATATTTTAGAGGAAAAAGCCTAGGGATTAGTCATTTGGATTTATCCTCTGGGGATCATGAATGTCTTTAATTTCACAGCAATCCATCCAACTGTTGAGATATTTTACTCTGGGCCAAAGTGAGCCGACCAGCCGACAGCCACATGAACATAAGAGCCATAAAAACTGAAAAACTACTGTTATATATGCCAACAAAAACCCTTCTATGAATACTTTGCCTACATATACTCCTAACAGCACCCTGGCCCTGGCTGATTCCATTACAGATCTCTTATGAACAGACGAGTTGTTTTCTTCTCTCCACAGGATTTCTTTTATGATCACTCTGTGAGCTTTAAATCGTCTCAAACACCTACTATAATTCTTTTCTCTCTGCCTCTCTTGCAGGCGGAGATAGGCCCCGCTGCCTTGAACCTCACCGACACATCCGTGGGTACCAGTGGCAGCAGCAGTAACAGTGGCAGTGCCAGCAGCCCGGCTGGTAACACCGGCAAAGCTCCTGCCCCGCCCACCGGTAGTGCCTCCTCCCCACCTGCAGCGGCTCCTCCAGGGGGTCGCCGTCCTGCCTCCCCCGCTTCCCCTGCCCCCAAATCCCCAACCAAGGGCTCCCCCGGTCGTGGAAAGGGCACCTGGAGGGTGGAGGACCTGGAGGGGGAGCTGGAGCGAAAGATCAAGCTGTTGGAGAAGGAGCGTCAGGCCATGAGGAAGGAGACGCAGGGCCAACATGAGAAGATCAACCAAGGCATCGACAATGCCAACCACCGCGTCACTGAGCTGGAACACAGTGAGTCTGCGGGAGGAGGAGGAGGAGGAGAGTAATGCACGGGGCGGTGGGTGAATAGATGACGGATGTATGGGTGAAGTGATGCACACAGGGAGGCTAACAACCGCCAGCTGACGTACATGAGAGCGTGGCAAGTGGAGGCTAAAATTAAACTTTAATGAACACTGTGGGTGAAGTGGGTCATCACAGCAGTGGAGAATAAGCTGTAGATTTAAATAAGATGATTAATGAACGCTGAAGGTTGGGAAATGTCAAATAGAGCTCGGAGCTGAAATTACAAATACAGCAAATGAAAAAGAAATGAGCTTAAACGCTGCTCTTACTTATAACCTCTAAATTTTCATTATCGCAGGCATTTATATTTCAATCCTTATTTCATGGTTGGCAGTTATTGAGTTTGGAAAAGTGTCACGCAGGCTTTGGGGAGTTTTATCTGCTGTATCTGGTGAAATTTCCTCCGCCGTGAACAATCCTGGTAACCGGAAGCTTAGTTTTTCTTTGGTGGTTATAAGCGACTGTGAAAAGGAGACAGAGATGTCTGATAGCAGGAGAAGTGAAAGTCTGGAGGAGAGATTGAGAGTTCATGAGGTGCAAAGAGGAAGGTTAAAAAGGAAAGAAAAAGCACTTCTCTATTCTCTTTTTAGATCTGTCATTCTCCCAGACTCTCCGACAGTCTCTACATCTTCTTTGCCTCAAGAGCTGCAGTGTGGCCTCGAGTGTTACAGAGGCTGATCATTAACTGTGGCGCTGGAGCTCTTGTAAGGCACCGTGCGTGTGTGTGTGTGTGTGTGCGCAAACTGAGAGAGGAGCAATACCAGTGTCTTTGTATAAATTGGCCATTAAAGCATTGTCCCTCCCAGACTTTCTGTCTTTGTCAGCCATATCTGACTGTTTCTCTTAATCGCCTTCATCTGTGTCTCCACAGCGCTGACGGAGCCGTCGTTCCCCGATGGCTTTGTCCTCTCCTTCCCCATGAGAACCAACTACATGTACGGCCTGGTGAGAAAAGAGATAACAGAGATGTACGCTTTCACTGCTTGCGTGTGGCTGAAGGCCAAAGAAGGAGGCATCGGGACCCCCTTCTCTTACTCTGTCCCGGGGCAGCCCAATGAGCTGGTGCTGCTACAGGGAGTCCACAACCCTGTGGAGCTGCTCATCAATGATAAGGTACATGGGTGTTTTTTTTTCTTTGCATAACTTCTAATAACTGTGGGTTCCTCAAGTGATTAAAATATAAACTCGGTGTGCTTGTCAGAAGTTCATCAAGATCATATATTAAGTGTGTAAATGAATGGCTTCTCCTGGTGAAAAGAATGAATATTTTGTACCCTGTAGTTTCCGTATAATCACTCAAGCGGAATAGCCTGCCAAGGAAATCATTACCAGCTCATTATGCTGCTCCACAGAGCAGCGCAAGCAACTTGGTGGTTCGTTGTAATTCATTGATTAAAATGAGCAATGAAAACACGTTCGCTCTTGTGACAGACCAACTTTTTCATACCCCCTTACATGAGCAGCGAAGAGAACAAACATTACAATTGAAGGTGTCACAGCATCCAATTATTGTTTGATCCAATATGATGTGGAGCTTATATTAGCTTTGGTTCTCTGGATGCACAGTAGCCTAAGGTGTGCACGTGAGTGTCTATCCTTCTCTAAGCATTACCACCCATTTAATGAGCCTTGGGTAAGAAACATTTATTCCCGTTGCTACTGTACAGAAAAGGCAGAACTAAAACAGACGGTGCCCCTGAACAACACATTAAAATTTAAAAGCCACAAAACCAAAGAAGCAAAAGAACATTAACATTCCACAGTAAATAAATACAAATAAATATCACTTTGAATCAAATCTTTTTCTTCCAAAATAAAAACTTTAATTAAATGGCGCTGAGTGCATGAGAAGCCCATGTTTATTTTTTCACATTTTTAGTGCTGACAGCAAATGGCACCGAAGAAAAGAGACGGCACAGAGGCAAGCCTTCTGCCCGTGTTTTATATAGTGCATTAATGCTTACCTTTTATAGCGCTTACACTTATAGCTCCCATGGCAAAGAGGAGTGGGGGAACTGCTGGAAGGAAGGCTGGGACCGTCCCCTGGGTGCCGTTTCACAGACATAAACCACCAATGTATCGACATTCTACCCTGATTACTGCCCGCACTTGTCCAGTATCCAATCAGAATGTGAGCTTGATGTGTCGCTCACTTGAAATCACTGTGTTTTTGT
This sequence comes from Epinephelus lanceolatus, assembly GCF_041903045.1. Classification (NCBI taxonomy): domain Eukaryota; kingdom Metazoa; phylum Chordata; class Actinopteri; order Perciformes; family Serranidae; genus Epinephelus; species Epinephelus lanceolatus. Next base: position 41,712,748 of record NC_135736.1, read on the forward strand.
AAAGAAAGGTATAACCGCCTTATTCTCTGACCTGTAGGTGGCGCAGCTGCCCCTGTCCCTACCACAAGACGAGTGGCAGCACATCTGTGTCAGCTGGACCCTGAGGGACGGGGTGTGGAAGGCCTACCAGGGGGGGAAGATGAAGGGGAGGGGAGAGGGACTGGCTGCCTGGCATCCCATCAAACCAGGAGGGGTCCTCATACTGGGACAGGAGCAGGTGAATTATACAATATTTCCACCAAGTATGTACGCCCAAAAATGCTCTATAACGATAGACAACAAATTACATGCTACGCCAATGGTAGGAAATGATATAAAGCTAAAGGAGGATTTAAACTTGTGTGGCAGACCCTATGCCATTGTGAGCATTTTTACTTGTGTGGTGGTGTGTCTGTGTCACTCTGCAGTTACACCTCCAAAACACTAGTTGGCAGCAGAGGATTCTGTGAAATGCTTTAAAGTTTAGTTGATTCAAAACACACATTAAACACACATTAAACATGGCTTAATAGAGACAGTTTCGAACACAAGTACACAAATCAACTTCACTATAACTCGCAGCATTCCCAGACAAAGCACTTGTCTTTATCTGGACACATTTTCCCCACAAATACAACATGCTAACGTTATTAGCACAAGCCTATGGCATTTTACATTGTGCAAATTAGCCTAGTGGCTAGCAGGTTTCTATATTAAGCCAGGGACAACAGCAACATTTAACAAAGGTAACGTTACAAAATTCGGCTCCATTACAACTCACAAGGTTCACCGACAAAACAACTGTCTTATACTAAACACGTTTTCCAAACAAATATAACATGCTAACGTTATTAGCACAAGCCAATGGCATTTTACGTTGTATGAATTAGCCTAGCGACGAGCAGAGATTTCCTTTGCTCATATGAAGCCAGGATAAATCACACACAAGATTTAAAATGCTATTTTTTGGAGGCTTTATTGTCTTCACAATTTATTGTTACTTAGCCTATCTGTGAAATTAAAGTATATAAAAGCTTTGTTTCCACTGCAGGAAATGGTTTCAGCTAACAAAAATAGACAGGAGGTCTGCATCGCCACAACATGTAGTTACATTTCTGGGGAGATGCACGTCAGGCTACGGCGTAGGTAAGGTGTCGATCTTCAATCTACTATGTGGGTGCGGCCGTATCTACCCCGCATCCCCTCACCATGTTTTGAAGTGTGAACATCGAGCGGATAAATGAAAGCAGATTCAAAACAATACAACAATAGATACAGTACAAATTTAATCTTTGCTTCTTATTTTGCAGCTCATTTTTAACTGATATATCACTCATAATGTTCTCTTTTCCCTCTCCAAAAACAAATAACAATAACAGTATTCGTTATTAAGCAAAGTAACACACGTTTTGTTTCAGTTTTAACTTTTACTTGATGGTTTTACGTATACATTTATTTCAATTTTTTTTTATCTGTTTGAAAGCAACGTTGGCAGCACTGCAGTGAAGCCGGACTGTGGTTTCAGCTCCGACAGAGAGAAGAGGTTCTGTGTTGCCAGGTCTCACAAGAGTGTGATGCCCAGTCGGAGAACAAATTTAATTTTCTCCTGATTCATTTGTCTGAAAAATGTAGTTTTAGTGTCAGAGTGTTGTGGCTGATGAAAAACGAGTCCAATATTTACTTGGGCGACTATGGGGCGAAAGTATCCATCATTTCTGTGCTAACGTTCACTTCTCCCGTTGGAATTAATAGACTTAGGATTGCCATTTGTCTCCTGACGGGGTGGGGCAGTGGTAAAACCCACAAGACACAGATACAGGAAATTCTCGTCTCGTTTATAAACTTGTCTGGCATGCCTCTGTGGTGTATTACGTTAGGTGTCACGAACACGCAGTGTTATGGTGGTCACTTCCTTTATATATCAGATATTCATCCATCGAGTCTTTCTTTCAGACTCGATGGACTTTTTCAATTGACGATGTTTGAGTGCTGCTTGGATGGAGATGGACCATAATTTTTGGCAGCACGTCACGATCCAGAAAAGGGGTAAAAATTAACTTGTCTACCCAGGTGTTGTATTTCCATCACTGCTGATAAGAGTCGATTGGAGCTGGAGCCGTTCAATACCCAAGACTCCGTGGAGTCATTTGCATTTTGTTCATGAGGATTATATCCTTTCTCATTTCAGACAAAAGCCAGATGTTAGTGGGTGTTAGTGTCCAATGGGAGAGGGGCTTTATAGAGATAAATGGATGGATGATGGATGGTTGAACAAACAGCTTGATAGACAGACAGCTGGTCGGATGGATGGATGCATGGTCTGACAGATAAATGGATGGATGTAGGGATGACAGACCGATAGATGCATGAATGAATGGACTGATGGATGATACATGGATAAAAAGATGGCAAGATCTATTTTAAGGGACCACCATTAGATTTTCACACATGAACAGACCGAATGGTGTTTATCCTCACACTGGGCTGCCTCTCTTTCATTAGCGAGACGCCCACATTACATAACCATTATGAAATCTGACATTATCCCTCCTCCCTGGTGTCAAAAGAACAGCCCAGAGCTCATTCTGCAGCCTGTCATCCTCACATAAAGGATAAAAAGCAGAGAGCAGAGAGCTGGGAGTTGCAAGATGCTGCAGTGATGCAACAACTTGATGTAATGGATTTTTTTTTTTCGAGATCAAGAGCGAGTACTTTATTAATCTCATTTGAAGATGAATGATGAATTGCAGTTGTGTGGATGTGTCGAGCAGATTTGATGAGGAAAATCCCAGGACATCCCTCTCTCAAGGGGGCTCTGAAGGGGAATAAACATTTTTTAATCTTATCAAGAGGGGAATTGTCAAATCACAATATTTTGTGCGCATGGATGAAGCTTTAGCTGCCATTTTCTTTCTTATTTAACCAAGAAAAATGTTGAAAATAGTTACTGTTCGTCAATTACCTGAGGAGGGTTATAGCATTTTAGGATAACATATTGAATTCAATATACTATCTGGATTAATCTGGTAAAGTATAGTACTATAAAATATTTATATATTTATATTTATATATTTAATATCAAAGTGTAAAATCTATAATAACTCACAAGATGTACTGATCTCTGGTTATTTAAAATGTTTGCCAAACTCATGGAGGGAAACCTAAAAACCTGACATTTTGTCAAGATGCCCTTGTTTTCACCACATTTGTTGTGGGAAGTATATAAAAGAGTTCTTGAGTATTTAAGAAAAAATCGTGCAGTTGGAAGCTTCATATTACAATTGATTTTGTCTCAGATCTGTTGGTGCACAAATACATATAACACTCATAAATACAGCACACTGTGGGCCACATATATTCCCTTATATACTTTTTTTTTGTTGCAATACTTTTTGTCGAGAGACCCTTGTTTTCACTAGATTTGTTGTGGAGTATTTCAGATTTGATAATGTCCACCTTCACCCTTTTGGGGGTCAGGACCTACAGCCCGAGAATTCAATTCAATCCCTGCTGAAAAAGGGACTACAAAGCCCCTTATTGACCGCAGGAGTTCTCCCCAGGGACTAGGAACCTTTTGAGGAACTCAATGCATTTCGACTGCAGGGACCAGGGTCAAATGTGCATTCATGTGCTCCTCAAATGGTCCCATTTCCCGTGTAGGGAAGTCATTCTTCCAACTTTGGTGTGTTCATTAGCTTTACGTAATAAGGTCGTATTTTATTGCTTAGACCATTTAATCAACAGGTCGATAACAGTTGGAAGCTTTATATTACAATTGATTTTGTCCCAGTTTTGTTGGAACACGAGTACATCCCCTGAAGCTACTAAAATATTTCTTTATCTAACTAATGCTAATTAATAACTTTACTATCTAATCTAGGTCACTCTCTGTGGATAAAAGTTACAACATAATATATTGCAAATTACGTGTGAGCAAAAATTAACATGCAGCATGTGAATTGATATAAAGCTTATTACCATCAACGTTCCTGTAAATACGACATCAACTTTCTTTATATTGGTGTTCCAACTTGAAGGGGCAATCATGTGAATTTTCCCAGTTGTGAACTCACCTCTCTGATTATTCTGACACCAAACTATCCAATCATATAGTTTGGAGCTTCTGTTTTAAGAGCTCCGTTCTTTTAATCCATATTCTGCTCAAAAACCTTGACCAGGAGGCGATGGTCTCTGAGTCTGCAGAGAGTCTTAAGTTCCAGGGGACATTATTTTACCCCCCTAGAAAGTCTCTGTTTGTGGGGTTGTACTTTCTGAAAGTACAGGAACTTTCAGGTTTGGGTTAGTAGGGATGATTGGTCAAACACACAACACTGCCTCAACTCGTGCACGGTGTCCTTCATAAAACAAGGAAATAGTTTAGTATCAATTCAGGACCAGTTTAGAAAGAGAAGAGAACATATTTCTTTGTCTGATAACATTACAAGTAAAGTTAGGCTTTGCATTTGCCTTCTTGAATCATTTTGAAAATGACAGAGTGAAAAAGAGATAGTGTCAGTGAGGTGACAGCACAGCACGGGCGGGCTGAGACAGCACTGCAAATGTTATTTTATGATTGTTTCACAGCAATTACATTCAAAAGCACAAATGAATTAACATCAAACGCTCAACAGAGGATTTACTGTGGAGACAGACACTCTCAGTTTGTTTTCCTCTGCTTCATTTCATTCATTACATCCAACCTGCAGCGATACTATGCAGCAGTAAATGTTGTCACAGTGAGACAAAACCTAAGGTGTATTTCTTTTCAGTTTGTTTTTTTAGATGAAACAGGCAGACAGACTGAGTGGCAAGCTGCAGAGTGTGTTCACCCCTGCGAGCACCAGCAGCTCTCGGCCTGTCAAATTGCTTTTTCATACGTTAGCAGACTAATTTGCTTTGGCGGAATTTATACTTCTGCATTGAATTGACGCCGTACCTACAATGTGGGCTCTGTGTTGACGTAGAGCCTGCGCCAAAACCTACGCCGTGGCCTGCCGTGCACCTCCCCAGAAGTGTAACTACACATTGCAGTGACACAGACCTCCTGTTTATATTTGTAAGCTGAAACCATTTCCCTCAGTGGAAATGAAGTTTTTATTTACTTGTATTTCACAGATAAGAAACAATAAATTGTGTAAAAAGCCTTCACAAAATAGCATTTTAAGTCTTAAGGTATTTACAGTTTGGGATTTATCCTGGCTTCATATGAACACAGGAAATCCCCGCTCGTCGCTAGGCTAATTTACACAATGTAAAATGCCATAGGCTTGTGTTAATAACGTTAGCATGTTGTATTTGTTTGGAAAACATGTTTAGTATAAGACAGTTGTTTTGTCAGTGAACCTTGTGAGTTGTAATGGAGCCAAATTTTGTAATGTTACCTTTGTTAAATGTTGCTGTTGTCCCTGGCTTCATATGAGAAGAGGAAAAGTTGGCTAGCCGTTAGGCTAATTTATAGCTACAGTGTAAAATGCCATAGGCTTGTGCTAATGACATCAGCATGTTGTAATTGTGGGGAAAATGTGTCCAGATAAAGACAAGTGTTTGTCTGTGAATGCTGCGAGTTATAGTGAAGCCAAATTGTGTACTTGTGTTTGTAATTGTCTCTATTAAGCCATGTTTAATGTGTGTTTGGGGTGTGTTTTGAATCAACTAAACTTTAAAGCATTTCACAAAAACCCTGCCAACTAGTGTTTTGGAGGTGTAACTGCAGAGTGACACAGACACACCACCGCACAAGTATAAATGTTCACAATGGCATAGGCGTCATGTGTAGGCTACGGCGTAGGGTCTGCCGCACAAGTATAAATCCCGCTTTAGTCTTCACAAGTCCTTCCCCAGTGGAAATGCAGAAAACAATAGACTGAGGGAACCTTTGTTTGTACATAATCCCAGCAAAGTTTGGTCTCCTGGCTATTCATGCTGGCATTCTGACATTTAACCCTTTGTTTTCTTCCAACTCTTCTACCCAAGGATACACTGGGCGGGCATTTTGATGCCTCCCAGGCCCTGGTCGGGGAGCTTTCCCAGTTCAACCTGTGGGATCGGGTGTTGAAGCCAGCAGAGGTCGCCGCCGTGGCCGAGTGCAGCTCCTCAGCGCTGGGCAACATCGCCCCCTGGACCGACCACGACGTAGATGTGTACGGTGGAGCCACCAAGGAGTCTTTGGACCCGTGCCACGCTGCCCAGAGAACCAACCCGTCCAGCCCCAAACAGTGAGGGGTGACTGGGAGAGGTCAGCCAAAGGTGGCTGTGGTGTTTGATAGGTCAGTTTAGGAGACGATGATGTATATCAATGTATCACATCGGGATTTACAGTATATTTGACGGGGATGGGAGGCTTACTGGTGGACTGAAATGTGCCATGGAGGGATTAAGCTGTTAAGACCGGTGTATCTGTTTTGTTTTTAGTGTTGGTGTCCACGCTCATGTGTTTACTTCTGCAGTGAGATACAGTGAGTTTAGTCACAGAATCACCTTAGTGAAGGCTTCATAGGTGGGTCAACTTCTGGCATGAACAGGACTCTGATGGAAGTATTCCATAATAGATTGATTTTTGGCGAAATGTGCCACCCTCTCTTTTGTGCCAGTTAACCGTGTGTGGTTATTCAGGCAGAGGGCTTGAAAATAGTTATGGAATGAACCTTTACTGATGCCATATCTAAGGGTTTCTTAATTTTACAATGCAGTGACACAAAGTTCTCGTCTTGTGTCCAGTTGGTTGTGTTTAATGCTCAAACTGAATTCTGAGATGCTATCATATTGATTTAAACACTCAATGGGAAACAAAATGAGTTTTGTTGATTTTTAACTGTATATGATCCTGTTGAGTAACGTCTGTGTACTGTTAAGTTTTCTACATTGCATACCATGATCTGGTAAAACAGTGGTCTTATAAATGTATATTGTGTAATGTATCTCTGCTAATGTTGCTCTGTGCCAGTCTGCTCCTCTCCTGCTGTAGCCTCTCACACACCTCACAGCCCTGCAAAGTTAAGTTGCAGCATTTTTGTTTGCAGCTCAGACAAAGCAGCGCTCTCGATCGACCCCTGAAAGAAACACTTGATGTCTATCCAAGCACCAATCAGACACTGAAATTGTGACGAACCTGAGCGGGTTTGGTAAAACTGTGTTGTATTCCTGAATGTAAAACAGGTGGAATGTCAGTGTATTTGCATGAGTGAAGTCACATTTCCTCTCACTAAAGAAACAAACTCAAAAAGTGTAAATTACAGTGTTGGTGTCCTCACGCTGCCCCACACTCTGAAACACACAGATGTCTTTTTGGTAAATCAGATCCTCACAGAATACCTGACAGTGACGGAGGTGTATGAATTAGATTATTCCTATGTTGGCCATTTTGCATTCAACATCTGACTTGGAGGATCAGAACAAAAAAATAGGTACTTTCACTTACTTTGCAAACGATCGAAAAAACAAACAAGAAAATATGAGCAAATTTTAGGATGCATTTATTTGTTTTCAAGCCTGATGCATTTTTTTCTGTCGTGACAGTCCATGTTATGATCATTTATGTGGCCAAAACTACCACTTTTGACTGAAAATTTCTTTTACTACAAAATATTACATTTACCAAGCCCCCAGGGACAGGGACTTGAAACCTATTACACATAGTGGCCAAACATGGAATTACAACTTCCACGCCCATCACATGATGCCATTGGGTGCAAAAGGCTTTTTCCCCACAATCTAATACTGCTGAATCCAGTTCCATGTAGGGCTGCACCCAACTAACTATTTTCCTGGTCAACCAATAGTCATCATTTAGGGTCATTAGTCGACTAGTCGTCCGCATCTTTACGATATTGATTTAAATATTAAATGATATATTCTGGTGGTTTGAGTTGAAGGTGTGAGAAAGAATAGTATCAGTAACATTGTTAACACTGTGCTACATTACAGAGAAATACAAAACCGTACTAATGAACCTTCATTAATATAGGCCTATATTTTATCTCCAAGTGCACGTCACACACTGAGCGAGCCGCCTGTTAATGACGCTGTGGGCTAATGGACATGTAGCTACTTCCATGTTTCAGATGATACGTCATGTTTGTAGTCGACCAATGAAGATGAGTTTACATATCACCTTGGGTTTGTCCTTCACCTTCTCAAAATGATCCCACACTTTGGAAGATAGATTACTTGTCAAAAGAAGTGTAATTCTGCACTCTAAATGAAAGTAGAGTTTGTTATCTACTGGGAAAAATGGTGCAGCAAAGTTGTTTAATGTTGGACCTTCAACACTGTAAATTGTATTTTATAGAAACTGAAGTAACTTCCATATGATTGGGACCCAACAGCTGGATTAAGATGCAAATGCTATATTTATCCTGAGAAAAAACATGATGTATGATGTTTACCTTCCTCATTAGAGCACCTCGAAGTAGCCACGATTTCAGTCTGAGGAACACCAGGTTGTCCAAGTCAATAATCTGCTTGACTTTTAGCCACAATCCAGTATTACTATAAATTAGTTTGCTACTGTGTAGAGGGCAAAATATATTACTTTAGACTGTGATGTTATGTCCTCCAGTATCTGGGATCAGTTTAGTTTTCAGTTGGGAGACTGTGAGATAATTATTTTTCTCATAATTTGCATCTTTTTACATAAACAAGACAATTTGGATTTGCTTACTGTCTTGTTTTGAGCTCAGTGCAAATTCAAAGTGGACATCATAGGAATAATATTTAGAGAAGATGGACACTGTCAGGGGTGAGGGTTTGATTCCCACTTTGGCCAACCACACTGAACACGTATCCAGTCAACACTGTGCAGTAAAGTGAACTGTAGTTCAAATACAATTTCACTTATTACCTCAAGACATCGGCCCCACATGTGATTTTTCACCCAGTTGTAAAGTGCCTGCCTGGGCTCTCATGCCCGAAATAATAGTGAAATGTTTTTTATGTTTTCTTCTTCTTCTTCGTCGTCTCTTTTTTCTCCTTCTCTCTGTCTCTTTTTCTCTGTCTCTCTCTCTCTCTGTTGCTCTTGGTTGTTGAAGGCTGTGACAGTGTTGCGCTTGTCCTTATTTGCATCTTCATGGATCTTCTATGATATTGTGAAATAGATGGATTAAAAAAAATAAATAAATAATATGGTTATGACAACATTCCTGGACTCGTAGCTCCAAAAAAGATGTCAGAGAAGTGTGTTCCGTGTGTGTGTGTTCCGTGTGTGTGTGTGTGTGTGTGTGTGTTATTGTGACAGATCTCTTTACACTTGTCAGATCATCTGGATTACACCTCAACTAATCATCTGCAGGTACACTGTAAACCTGTTAATGAGATTATGCTGCATACCTGTGTGTGTGTTGTAGACAGATTAGATTAGCTGCATCTTTTTTGTCAGATGAATTTGGCTTTGATCCATGTGTGTGTGTGTGTGTGTGTGTGTGTGTTAACATGCAGATGGAGAAGCCAGTATTCAGCAGGGACCCCACAGAAAAGTCTGATCTTTGATGTAGACATAATAGATTACTCACAATTTTAAAGAAGACTGTGGTGATTCGTGACTGCCGAGCTGCCCACGCACACGTTTCTTGGCGTTCGGCTCGGCTGAACTGTGATCTGATGTGTAACCTCCCACTGCTAAAATTTCATAATGTTATTTGTCTGACTTGTGCTTGATTTCCTGTCTTCTTTTTGGGGCACACAATCTTTGTTTTTATGACCAAAGAAATATGATTAAAGTTCTAGTATTTTTTTTTTCTGTCACTGCAGCTACTCATAAAAATCACAGCACCATTACTGTTGCTGATGAACAACACTAAATCCAGTGCTGTTGGAGTAACTCGATTACTACACTTAAATCTTAAAGTTCCAATTTGATTTCTACACTCATTACTTAATTTAAGATTTTTAAAAAGCATTTTAAATCTCCTTATCATCTTTGTTTCATTTGCTTCACTAATGGTCGAAAACAGATCTTTGTCATTGTGGGACGATGTTCCCATCTGCTCTGTGTGGGCATGTTTTCAGATCAGGATCTTTAATACATTGCTTGTGCAGTATAAAGTCATTGAAGTGACTCTGACCTTGAGATGACTTACATTTTAAAGGACATTCAAAAGCCGGCTTTTCAGTGTTAAGTTACCGTCTCCTCCGCTGCATCAACGACTTATTTACCTACATCAAAAAAAAGCTCGGGCCTTCACTTACTCACACCTACTCACCATCTCTCCCTTGTGTATGCCATCTTCAAGTAAACAGTTTAACCATTGAATTCAGGATCATGCAACATTTTGGTATGGCTTAACTTGAGTAATAAAGTTATTAAAGGCCCTGAAAACCCATTTTCTCAGTCATTATTATTGATGGGGTCTGACATGAACTCTCTGCTAATGTTAGAGCAGTTTCAGTTATTTTGAATGACAGATTTCTGTATTTCTTGCAGGTTTGAAGTGGGCGTGCTGTGTTGGAAATCCGCAATGCATAGAGTTAAGCATCATTTGAATCACAATCAGTTTGTGGGTTGTTTGGTTTCTGCCAGTCAAATCTGATCAAACTGCACCCCCACTGTCCTGATGGAGCTGTTTAGCTCAATGTGTGAATGCAAAAAAACAACAACCTCTTAATACACAAAACACTTACCTAGATTTTTTATTTAAATCGACTGTTTTAATTGATTTTTTGCTGTTTGTCAAATTTTAATTCTTACATTGCTATCAGCTTCAGGTGTAATTTGTGTTTAGTGCTTATTGTAAGTGTTAGCATGCTGATGTGCTTAACTAAGATGGCGTACATTGTAAACATTATACCTACTCAGCATCACCATGTTAGAACTGTCATTGTCAGCATGTTTGAATGCTAATGTTAGCATCTAGCTGAAAGCACTGCTGTGCCTCAGTACAGCCAAGGCTGCAGACTTGTGGGCTGCATTCAGACTGCAAGCAAATCAGATTTGTTTCTCTTGCTTCTCAAATCAGATCTTAAAGACACACCATCAGCACTGTTATTTGGAGGTAATCAAATTGGATCTGTCTGTCCAGACATCAACCTATCTGCATGTTTTGCTGCGGTGACAATGAAGGCTTCAGTTAATACGTAACCATGCTGGTTACATGCCTTTCCAATGCAGAAGCACGAAAAGCAAAGTCCTTGTCTCCTTACGCTTTGCATGTACAGAGGCCTCCCTCCAAAGTAGCCTACCAGCTGACATTTGTTTCAGCATGCTGTCCTCCATAGCGCTCTGCTAGTAGCAGCATGGATTCTACTCTGTCACTCTGGATTGGACGTCATTGTGTGTCGTGTTTAGAGTGACGCTAAAGACACTTTGAAACCCGGTTTGAGCAGCCAGATCATCTAGACTGAGACACATAGAGGGGGGATTTAGTAGCATCAAGCGGTGAGGATTGCAGATTGCAACTAGCTGAAACTTCTCCTGGTTAGAATTCCTTCAATGTTCATTGTTCAAGACGTTTTTACCGGTAGCCAAATTATCTGCAGAGGTCTCTTCCTCTCAAAAACAAACAAATCTGGTGATTAAAACACAGAATGAAGCAGTTTCTCCAGAGCTGTTTGGCATGTCAAAGATGGGCTGCTATCCTAGCACCTGCTAATAAATATCCAATGATCTTATTTCAAACAACCCCCCAAATGAGGTTTGGATCTGATTTGCAAAAATTGCATTTCATGTGGTTTTTCAACCTTAGCCAAGTGAGCACCAGATAAGGTTCCCATTTTGGACCCATCACAGTTGCTGCCCAGGTAGCCCTAGCATAACCAATGTGGAGCCCACTTGGGTAGACCTACCTATGTGCCCACTTGGGTATACCTACCTATGTGGGCAGTTGGCATGGGGTCAATATGGAGCCCATGGACAATCCCATAGAGGGCCCATTTTTCAGCCCATTTTGTACCCACATGGGCCCCACATACGAATGTTGGCTGGGTGGAGGGTACGTAGAGCGCCATATGTTAATATGTATGGCCACTGACCAAGCGTTGAGAACATGTTAGGGTTATTTTGCTGTCCAAACTTTCTGAAATCAATCTGCATAACAGATTTGGTCTGGCTGTGTCAAGCCTTGGTGTTGTTCATCAGTGATACAGCTCCCGAGGATTTAGAGAACATTTACAACCCAAATGTGTGTGTGTATGTGTGTGTGTAGTGCAGCAGCAACTCATTTCAAACAGTCATTTATGGCTAACAAGAATAAATAAATTGGGATGCAGCAAATTTGGCGAATGCATAAAAAATGCCTTTGAGATGATAAATGCACCCTGCACGGTTTTGGCTGCCTGTAGCCGTTCATCAATTACAATATCAATCAATGTACCAGTGGGTGAATGAGCTGGTGAGTCAGTCAGGGAGTCAACAACCACTCAGTCAATTAGATAATCAGACAGTCGGTGAGTCATCGTTGCAGTCAGTGAATATATTTATTTCGCTGTTATGATTCTCTCTGCTGAACTCTGTCACAGCTTGTTAACGGAGTCACATGGGGTCTTCCTCCCCCTCCCCAACAATCTGCTTCCTCCGCTGCTGAATTATAGATACACCTTAATTACCTCTCTTGGAGGCAGGCAGATATTATGGAAATCCTGATATGACCCACCGCCACACTTTCTGTCACACACACACAGAGACACAAATACACCAACTCAAATATTAATTTTCACAGCAAATCTTCATCCCTTTCATAATCTTTCTCAACTTTTTCTCATCCCCTGCCGCACAGACGCTCTCAGCGGGTGTCAGTCTTCCTCGTGACTACAGAAACACATTACAAATGTTTTTTTATTCCCTTTGCAACGCGTCGCTTCAATGCTGCAACCTCTCCAGTCGAGCAGTTCTTACACATCCTCCATATCTACATTCTGTGATTTCACTGCTGATCAGTCCTTCACCTCCAACTGATTCTTTCCCAAAGCCTTTTGTCCATCTCCTTCACCAATATGCAGCAGCATTTTCTGTTTTTTTGTTCAGGGCTCCTATTTACCACGAAATGTTTACAGAATATTCTCCCCTCATGATGAATACTTTCCTCAAGGTCTTTATACCATCACCTCCTCCTCCTCCTCCTCCTCCTCCTCTCTTTCATCCACCTCACATCACCAGTTGGCATCTTTTCACTGCACCTTCTGTCAAAAACACCTCTATCTCCTTCCCTCCATCCTTCTGCTTTGTTTTGACATCCTTATTTCAGCTCATACCTTCCTGCCCTCTGGCACTTTTCTTTGTGAGTCTCACCTGGGTATTTAATGCTTCCTCTCTCTCACTCTCAGAGTATTTTAAGATGTTTCCCTCTTGATATGAGAGCGAAATCCACATGTGCAAGTTGTTAGAATCACTGTCATTTCTCTTGTTTTAATTGGTAAAAAAGCATATACTTAAAGGCTGAGTGTGTAGGATTTAGGGGGATATATTGGCAGAAATGGAATATAATATAACTATGTTCTCTTCAGTGGAAAATCACCTGAAAATAGGAAAGGTTTTTTTTTTTTTTTCTTTACCTTAAAATGAGTTGTTTATATCTACTTGGGGAGCGCTACCCCTTCACAATGAGCGGTAATGGAAAAACACTTTTTTTTTTTTTAACGTGAAACTGCTTTATGTGGTGTTTGTACTGGTTTAAATCACCAGGTTTGTTTGTTTTAGAAGGAAAGAGACCTCTTAGGATAACTTGGCTCTCGGAGTAGAAGAAAGGTGAGCACACATGATCAGGCACTGGGCGAGAGGCCTGTCTGCAACATGCTAAACAGTGTTGAAGAAACACTGATTTGTAATGTTTAACTGTTTTATTCAGTATTTCTACCAGTCTCAATCACTTGGTCTGTTTGTTTTAGAGAGGCAGAGACCTCTGCAGATAATCTGGCTCTCAGTAAAAACCTTCTGAGCCATGAAACCTGAAGAAATTCCAACATATCCTTCTACAATGGTTTGTATGATATCCTACAAATTTGTGCCCCATTGACGACCCTATGTCCTTAAACATAAAGTTACGTATTTAACGGTAAGTTATGGAGGTTGGGTTTACGCAAGTAAAGTTATTGTGGTTAGGGTTAAGAAAAGAAACATGGTGATGATGTACCTCAAAATGACTCAAGGCTCACACAGTTCGGAACAGTGGTCTCCTGGGGAAAGTCCTGTGTTTTGTGACCCATCCAACACGCCAACCTGCCTCCTTAAGGCCCGAACATACTCGGGCAGAACGTACGCGGAGCGGACTCTGTGGAGGTCCGCGTGGACCAAAAGCAGACGTCCGCAAGCCCTGTGCGCGCAAAGCTCAGATTTTACGACCGCGCGGACTCCACTCTGCGCACCAGTGACTGCTCGGCATGTATTTTTCACATCGACGCGCAAGAATTGTGGGTAATGTAGTGTGTTCCACGGACATTTTTACAGTAAACTACAACGCGGAAGTGCGCTCGACTATGGAAGCCTGAATGACTGCGGACATTCCTCGCAGAGTCCGCTCTGCTTATAGTACGCCCGAGTATGTTCGGGCCTTTACGGGGACTGCTCAGGACCGCTTCCTTTTTTACTCCCATTAATGCATTAGCCACATGATATCAGCCTTCCAGTTATTGTGGTTAGGTTTAGGAAAAGAAACATGGTGATGATGTGCCTCAAAATGACTCAAGGCTCACACAGTTCGGAACACTGGTCTCCTGGGGAAAGTCCTGTGTTTTGTGACCCATCCAACACACCAATCTGCCTCCTTACGGGGACTGCTCAGGACCGCTTCCTTTTTTATTCCCATTAATGCATAGCCACATGATATCAGCCTTCCAAAATGCGTCGATTATGAACGAACCTGCAGATAATCTGGCTCTCAGTAAAAACCTTCTGAGCATTGAACACTGAAGGAATTCCAACAACATATACTTCTACAATGGTTTGTATGATATCCTACAAATTTGTGCCCCATTGACGACCCTATGTCCTTAAACATAACGTTACGTATTTAACGGTAAGTTATGGAGGTTGGGTTTACGCAAGTAAAGTTATTGTGGTTAGGTTTAGGAAAAGAAACATGGTGATGACGTGCCTCAAAATGACTTAAAGTTCACACAATTCGGAACACTGGTCTCCTGGGGAAAGTCCTGTGTTTTGTGACCCATCCAACACCCCAACCTGCCTTCTTACGGGCACTGCCTGGGACCGCTACCATCTTTACTCCCATCAGTGCATTAGCCACACAATGGCAGTCTTCCAAAATGCGTGGGTTATGAATGAATCTGCAGAAAATTCCACTCCTGGTAAAAACCTTGTGAGCAATGAACACTAAAAGAACTCCAACAATGTGTCCTCATACAACAGTTCATATGATTTCCTACAAATTAGGACCCCATGGATGATGTCATGTCCTTCATGTAAAGCTATGCAATTAATGGTAAGTTATGAAGGTTGGGTTTAGGCAAGTAAAGGTACTGTGGTTATGTTTAGGAAAAGAAACATGGTGACAACGTACCTCAAAGTTCACACAATTCCGAAACGCTGGTCTCCTGGTGAAAGTCCTGTATTTTGTGACCCATTCAACACCCCAACCTGCCTCCTTACGGGCACTGCCTGGGACCGCTTCAGCTTCCTTCTTTACTCCAATACTGCATTTGTCACATGATCACAGCTTTCCAAAATAAGTGCATTATGCATGAATTACTGGCTCATCATTATGTGGGCTACGTACCGATTTTGGTGCATTATTTTTCATAGGAAAATGTATGATCAGTGCATGAGAACAGCCTGATTCTAACCAGGAGACGACTCAGCTGGTTGCAATCTGCCATCCTCACTACGAGATGCCACTATGAATCTTACACACTGGACCATTAAGGCATAAACCCAATAACTGCAACATCTTCGGTTCAACTGATCAAAAATGTTTTTAAAAGAATACAAAGAATATACTAGACAAGGAAAAGACAAGGACATCTCAGTAGTACTAGGGGTTAAATCATAACAGCTACTTGGCTCCCATTTCAACAGAGGTCATTAATAATAACAGATAAGAGCCATTCTTAAAAAGAAAACAACAGCTGGTAGATCTATATCTATCTATATCTATATCTTTATGTATACCATTAAAAAATGAAATAACAAAAAGATTCCCTTGGTTGCATAAAGAGGACAGAAGAGAGAAAGACTGTCATCTGGTAGTTGTTTGTCTGCCTTTCCAAGGACTGATAATCCACTGTAATCCAGTGGAGAGCCATTCTTTCAGAAACCAAATGAATCCTGACGCTCATGGTGACATTTCAAACTGGGTTATTCCAGCAGGCTTGTGAGGCAAAATGCACAACTCAGGTTAACAGACACAACTCTCACACAGAGAATCCATTTCAAGGCTTTGTGGATTATTATGCGGGTGTGTGTGTGTGTGTGTGTGCGTGTGTGTGTGTGTGTGTAGAGCAGGCTGACTATTCTGGGTCAAAACTCTCCACCTGGGGATTCCACCCAGATGTTTCCAGCTGAATGTGGGTCAGATGCAGTAAGATGGCTGATTACAAAGGATAGAAAAAAGGTTTTACTCACACACAGCTTGATGGACGGTGGTGTAATTTTAGAACACACAGACAAACGTTGGTGGAAAGAAACTGAGTACATTTACTCAAGTACTGTATAGATACAATTAGGACATATTTTCACTTCACTTGACTTCATTTTCGTCCTACTTTTTACTTCTATCCACTACAATTCTGAGACAAACATTTGAGACAAATATTGGCACTTCTTCAGAATCAGAATCAGCTTCTTGTCTACTCATACAAGATAAGAGATAAGATAAAGCTGTATTTATCCTGAGGGAAATTGCTCTGCTGCAGTTGCAGTAAAAAGTGGGATGAGTGCAAATATAAAAAGTGCAGATTTAACCTGCCAGCAATAACTTTAACGTTAAAAATAAAAGTGCAAATCCAAAATATATGCAATTTATACATTGCCAAAATCAGGTTAATGAGTAATTTTACTCCGGTTTTAAATGTTCAGTGTATCAGATTAGGCGGATATATTAGCAGAATGTGAAATAATATAATAAGTATGTTTTCTTTTGTGTATAATCACCTGAAAATAAGAATTGCCTTGTTTTTGTTACCTTAGAATGAGCCGTTCGCATTTACATAGGGAGCGGGTACTTGTCGATGGAGATTGCCATGTTGCACCACCATGTTTCTACAGTAACCCAGAATAGACAAACCAAAAGCTGACTCTAGATAGGGTCATTTACATTTTGACATTTGCACATCAGCCACTGTGGAAGCCCCTTCGCAGTGAGCAGTGTCGGAAAAACACTGATTTATTAAAATGTTTTTTCTGTGTTTTTGCTGGTTTAAATCAACGGGTCTGGATTTTTTTTGAGAGGAAGAGACCTCTGTGGATAATTCGGCTCCAGGTCAAAACCGTCTGAGCATCTGGATTTTAAGTTATCAGAGAAAATGGTGAGCATTCATTAGCAGGTGTTAGGATAGCAACCCATCTTTGACATGCCAAACAGCATTGGAGAAACTGCTTTATTTGTTGTTTGGATCACAAGGTTTGTTTGCTTTGGACGGGATGAGACCTCAGCAGATAATTTGGCTCCCGGTAAAAACTTCTTAAACAATAAACACTGAAGGAATTCTAACCAGGAGAAGTTTTAGCTGGCTCGATCTGCAATTCTCACCGCTTGATGCCACCAAATCCTCCTAAATCTTACACACTGGACCTTTAAGTTGCTCTTGATGCATTTGCACACAGTTTAAGAACAGTTTCCATGAAAGATAGAAATAGACATCCAGCTAAAAGCAAGGGCAACAATCCTGACATATAACTATCTATTATTTACATTATAACAAGCATGACGATTTTGTAAATACATACAAGTCAAACTCTTGATGTAAACTGTTAACAGTAGAGTTAAAAGAGCGCTGCAATGAGCAGTTAATGTTGTAACCAGTCGTTGCAACCACGGTCTGCAAAGGACCATCTCTGAACGAACTACACATTGAAGCTTGAAGCAGATGGGCTACAGCAGCAGAAGACCACACCAGGTGCCACCCCTGTCAGCTAACAACAGGAAACTGAGGCTACAATTCACACAGCCTTGTATCAACGATTCAGGCTGGTGGTGGTGACATGGTGTGGGGGATACTTTCTTGGCACACTTTTGACCCCTTAGGACCAATTGATCATGGTTTAAACACCACAGCCTACCTGAGTATTGTTGCTGACCATGTCCATCCCTTTATGACCACAGTGTACTGTGATGGAAAATTCTGGTATTTGGTATTGCTATGATGTATGATGTGTGTTGCTCATTTAACCCTACTGTGACAGCAGTGAGAGACACCAAGGTTACGAGCCAGGGAAGCTCAGACAACAAGTGTCCTTGTTAGTCTCAAGAAATGTTGTGTCTTAGGAATGTCAAGGCGCCACATATTTTGACTGTTGATGTGCATGTGTTATGGGAACTATAAAAATAGCAGGGCTAGAGGACTTGCTAGGCACTCACTCACTGACTGACTGTTCATACGGTTGTATGTGTGAGCGACTCCATTCATGAATTCTTATTAAAACTCAAGAAAGTCAGCCGACGTGTGAAGACTTTTTCTTTAAACTGTTCATTAAATAGTTGTTTTGCCACCACTGTACCCATCTTCTGATGGCTACTTCCAGCAGGATAACTCACCATGTCACAAAGCTCACATCATCTCAAACTGGTTTCTTGAACATGACAATGAGTTCACTGTACTCCAATGGCCTCCACAGTCACCAGATCTCAATCCCAATAGAGCATCTTGGAACGGGAGATTCACATCATGGATGTACAGTAAAGCTGACAAATCTGCAGCAACTGTGTGATGCTATCATGGCAATATGGACCAGAATCTCTGAGGGATGTTTCCAGCACCTTGTTGAATCTGTGCCACCAAGAATTAAGGCAGCTCTGAAAGCAAAAGGGGTCCAACCCAGTACTAGCAGGGTGTACCTTAAAAAGTGACTGGTGAGTGTATGTATACATGTCTATATAAAGTGTATAGAGCATGTCTAGATTTATATTTCTGACAGTAATGGAGATATGAAGCCTACATGTAGCTAATTTAAAATGTGAAGGTACAAAAACTGCACAGACTAAAGATTTTATACACAAATAATTATAAAATCTGCTGCATTATTGTAGATTAGAATTATATTAGAAGCAGTTAAAACCAGCTTCACCTTGATCAACAGCAATATATACATAATATAACAATACAATAATGATATGATCTAATGATATAATAATATGATAAAAGTAAGAGTACTTTTGTTGTTACTAATGAATTAATGATAGATAGATAGATAGATAGATAGATAGATAGATATGGGGCAGCCTTCAGCTACTGTGTTGACTCTCAGTTGATTGACAGACTCTGGGCCAATAGCAATGAAGCTTGGCTGTAGTAGGCGGGGCTTCCCCTACACGGACATCCGTTGTTTAAAATGTCTCCTTAACAACCGAACTGGGAGTCAAACAGCAGAAGTTTTCTGTGGAGAAACGCCTCGTAAGTAACTCAAACCTAGTTATTCATTCACCTTTATGTCGCTCTGTATTTAGTCACTGTCGACAACACACTGTAACTCGTAATATTCCGACGGGGGATTTAAATTTTCCGGGGTAGAAAACATCAGCCGGTAGCATCAGCTGTTTGCTATCAAACGAGCTAAGCTAATTAGCTAGCTAGTAAAAACTGTTACGCTCGTTACGGTTACTAAGTTGAGCAACCCGGGTCCCGTTTTACAAACAAACCATTATCTGTTGATACCAACTAACGGACAAACCGTCTATCTTGGTGTAAACTATGATGACATACTTGTTGTAGCTAGCTAGCAGTGGCTAAGTGGTTTTAGCAAGTTCACCTCGTCCCCAGCTGGGTCATGTTACAGAGTGTTCTCAGCTACAGCTCTGTAATACTGGACTGTCGGAGTTTATGCTTTTCTGTCACCCCTTCTAACTGGCAGGCTTGTTGTTTTAACATGTACATAATGTCCTTTATGCAGGAGTCGGAATGGCTGGGACTGGCGAGGGGAAGAAAGAGGAGGCCGACTACAAGAGACTGCACAGCTTCCCTCTCATCAGGGTAAGAAAGAAGCAGCACAGTGCCTCTGGGTACAAGACAAGAATATCCTAAATGCTGCTGAGGGTGACCCATGCTGCAGTGACAACATCAAAATGTGATTTTGATGTTGACTGTTGCATTTGCACATGAACTTCTATGTGTTTGGGCAAGTGTCACTGTCTGTGTCACTTTTACGTAACTGTTGGGCTGTTTGGAGATGTAAGAAAACTTCACAGTGACACATACTGCTACATTGTGTGTCGACTTAGTCACAGAAACACATACAAGTTCATGTGCAAATGCAATAGTGACTAATCTGTAGTTTAAATTCATGAGATTGATCATAGTTAAAGCTATGGGTTAGATCACAGACAGACACACAAGTGATTCTTTGAATGTATCCTCACGTATTAAGATTTAAGATCCATAGAAGCTTATTTTATTTTACCGTTGACTTCTCCCTCTCCTGTAAACAAACAACAAAAGGACACATACTGTATGCTGATTCAGAAGACTGACCCAGTGTGGTATTTTAAAGTGTACATATTATGCAGACAACAGATGACACACAACATAAAAATCTCTGGCTTAAATAGATCCAACATTAGGTATTATGTACTTGAACATCAGCAAAACCAAGCAGAAGTGTGTGACTGTAAGCACCTTTGCTACTCTTTCCACTATTGTGTCTGCTGCACATTTGGTTAGTCACATCATGCTTTGGATGACAGCGTAGGTCTTTAAACCATGCTGATAATCACATACCATTTTTTTACACTTTGTCATGAGGGTTGCGTTATGCTCAAACAAAACTTGCTCGTTCGGAGTGTTGCCGGAGTGAAAAGGTGCTTGTCTTAAAGAGGGAAGGAGATGTGAAACAATTTAAATATGGTGATGACGGCGTGCGGTTTAGACTGCCGTCTTTGGAAAGCATTTAGTGTTGCAATCACCCCTTGACGTGAAAAGTGATTTAAATCGTTTGGCGAAGAATGAAAACGGTCAGGCTAATTGTTGCTTTCAGAAGGTACAGAAATTGTGATGTTGGAAAGCTGTCAGGGGCAGGTGGTTACTGAGGCTACAGCATTTGACCATCCTACAAGCAGTTCTGTAGAGGCATACCGGCAGCTTAACAGTCAAGATGAAAGACCCATCTTAATGGTGACACACACCTACGCTGTCATGACAAGCATTGTCACATGGTGACTCACGCCAACTGGTCAAGACACGCCACTGTCCTGTTTCACAGCATCAACATGCATCAGAAAGGCAGCAGTTAATCACCTTTGCCTCCTGAAGGAGAACATTAAGCCACTGTTTGACACGTACGTGATATGAGACTTAAAGTCAGGCCCTAGTCTGTATGGTGCATTGCATGCTGCAGTTATCAAGTGACGCAACGCAGCTTATGTTTGTTACACTTCACACTTGTGATTGCAGCATACAGAAAACTTTTTTGCCTTTATACTGTTCTTTTAGACAAAGAAATATCTTAAGTCAGAATGTTTGATACTTGTTTGTCTGTAGATCACTCACATATTGTATGTCAGAGAACAGACAGATTCAGACGGGAAAGTGCAGACACTTAACAGCTGTTTTTTTCTGTAGCATACAGATATGCCAGAGGAAATGAGGGTTGAGACAATGGAGCTTTGTGTTACAGCCTGCGAAAAGTTTGCCACCAACAATGAGGTAAGTGTATATTGTCAGGAATGAATACTTACCATGCTGTTTCTATAGCTAATAGCTTCTGTGAGGTAATTTAATCACATACTTGACTTAATGGATGTATTGTATCTGTATTTATTGTGGAACAGGACAGGCAGGCGGGACATATAATTCCATGGCCTTGATTAGCGCCATATAATGTTGGGAGGAATTTGATTTGATGTGGAAAAGTGGCCGTGTTATATCAGACATAGAAAGACCCAGCTTGCCTGGTTAAATAAAGGTTAAATATAAAAATATAAAAAAAATATAAAAATGTACCCCGACTGGATAGCAGTATCCCTCTGGGAGAGAGATGGAGCCCATCCTATACTCCGTGTAGTAGCTGAAGCAGTCCACTTTAAAATGCCTTGGGCATAATCTGGAGTTTCACAGTTAGCACTTTCCTCAAAGTGAATTAATTCAAGCCAGAGGGTCATTAACCATAATATTTTGGGGAAACTGAACAGGGTTTGTGGTGGCGAACAGCTGAAGACATGCTGTTGCTACCGAGCTGACTCATAACTAATCTTTGCTCTATGTGGTGAAAAGTTGCAGATTGATTGATGAGCGGGATGTCATGATATCACTGGTTGAAGCTTTTTGATTTAAGGATGTGAAGAAATGTATTCTCTTGGTATATATTGTTGAATATGTGTAAAATATGACAGAGGGCGTGATCTAAAAGGGTTAGAGAGGCTTTTTCCATTTCATCTCGACTTCAATGTCACACAGTACAGTACAGTACACACAGCGAGCGGCAGCAG
Source organism: Epinephelus lanceolatus (assembly GCF_041903045.1). NCBI lineage: Eukaryota > Metazoa > Chordata > Actinopteri > Perciformes > Serranidae > Epinephelus > Epinephelus lanceolatus. The sequence continues at coordinate 41,735,241 of NC_135736.1, forward strand.
TGACCCACTGTCCGACACCGGCAGACAGTGAGGATGGAGACAGGGCTTGGCGGGGGTTTGGGCTACCTGTCACAGCAAGAGAACGCGACGTCTGCAGCCATTTTGACATGACCAGCAGACTTCACTACAAGCTGATTGCTGTAGAAACAAGTGACATGCTTTATGTTCTAAAACCAGCTGCCAGCAATTTGACCAGCTGAGTTGCAGGTGACACAATCAGCCAGCTTGAGTCGAGCTCAGACTGGCCAGTTCACTCACTGCAACTTGTCTCAGCAATGGTTTCGTCTTGTCGCAAATCTTTGGTCTGACCTGGGCTTGAGAGTATAAGATGTAATTCCCCGTATTAAGTTTATATTCTTCATTGATTTATATTAATTTTTTGATCTTTTGTTTCTTGCTCTGTTTTCCAGAGCGCAGCGAAGATGATCAAAGAGTCCATGGACAAGAAATTCGGCAGCTCGTGGCACGTGGTGATCGGTGAGGGCTTTGGCTTTGAGGTCACGCACGAAGTAAAGAACCTGCTCTACATGTTCTTTGGAGGGAGTCTGGCCGTGTGCGTGTGGAAGTGTTCGTAGCACCTCCTCACCGTCCCTCCTCCCCCTCTGACATGGTCACTGGGCTGGGACTGAACACCAGCTACCAGCCAGACGCTGGTTACATTTGTGTTGCGGCAGGTCAGTTTGTCCACACTACCAGCCACTGTGGCAGATAATAAACCATCATTTGGAGATCTCGTCCACTTTCGAAATGTAGTTGGCAGGGAAAACAGTTGAAAGGGAATCTTGAGTGCGGCAGTCACTTTGGCTGAAAGGCGTAAAAATAGCTTTCTGCCTTGTCTGTCACTTTTCATTTTCTTTTTTTTTTCCAACCCTCCATCCTTCTCTGAAGCTGTATCCATGGTTCTGAACATTTGTGAGCGTGCACGTGCTAGTAAGTTCAACTTTTACAAACTACAGCCAGCCAGGGTCTCCAAAGTCCTTTATCCTCATTCCTCTTCAGGGAGCGCGTGTGTGCGTGAGTGAGTTTATATGTTTGTGTGTGCGGGACACACACATCGTTTTTTGATATAGCATTTCATTGTCACCTTCCTCAGCAGTTTCTACAACAGACAAACTGTCCACACCATCTTTAACTTTCTCTATCTCTTCCTCTCCAACCGCACTAGTCTTTCAATAAAATTTGTAATATTTTTTATGTGTATATATTTTGATGCGACTTGAAGAACTTCTTTTTAAAGACCAGTGTCATCTTCTTACAACTGAAGGCTCTGAATCTCCCGAGCCGAGCAACACTAAACCTGATCCACCTTTTCTCCCTGTAAAGGCGTTTGTAATAATCCCTGATGATATCACTCAGCTGGGTGATATTAGAAATGTGATTGTTTTCATGTTGATGCCAGTTTTAATGATCCAAGGCAATGGACCATTTTGTGTGAATTGACCTGATTGTACAATAAACTCTGAAATGTGGTGAAATAGGAACTTAAACTGTCGCCTTTTGTTTCTCACAACATTCACCAGTGGTTGAAGAGTGACAGACATTCATTTTAGGTTAAATGTATCATAAACAAATTAATTTTTTATGATCACGGCAGGAAAAATAAAGCTGCAGAGGCAAGAGAGAGCAACTCAGAATGGGTAGGAAGGGTACAATTATTCAGTCATACAGACAATAGTGACTGCACCAGCAATGCTCAGAGTCAAACAACACATTTCTCTCACACATCAGTAGATTGCAGTGTTAGAAAAGAGAAAAGTTATGTGCTTCACACAGAGGAATAAGATGCCAGCAGCTGCTTTTGAATGAGACGTAAACAGAGGAGGAGACTAACAAAGATGCCTCCAAAAAGTATCTGACAAGGGTTTATTTTCATAAGGAAAAAGATAAATGATGGCGTGTCAGGGACCTGTCAGACTGCATTAGGCAGGTTTTCCCCGAGACACTGGAGAGAGTTGTGCTGAGAAGATGTCGCCTCACAATTTAAATGCTATTTTCCTCTAAAGCAAATTGACACATTTTGGGGGGAAAGTTTCTCAAACTCCTAGTTTTGCTTTCTGTCTTTGTAGAGTTCTTCATTGAAACCAACAAGCACAATTACGCTCAGCTAGTTTCTGCTTGGTGGTTTCAGTGAGACGTGCTCCAGTTCTCGCAGTACATCTTAAATGCATCAACACAGCAGTGAAAAAATAGTCTTGGCACACCCTTCTGCAGGGCTGCGTGGGAGAAGACATGGTAAGCAAAATATCAAAATAACCTCTGGCACATTAAACATTTCTGAGGCAATTCATGATGTGTAAAATCAGCAAATTAAAGATTAGATCACAGAGAGATGGAGAAATAATGAGAGGTAATATATACTAAGTAAGTGACTCATCAGTTTGGTGCCAAAGGAGTTGAAGGACCATTTGCACCCACGTACAATTACAATTAGTCAACGACGTGAGACTCACAGATGGATTTAAACAAAATATGAGCCTGTGAAATCGCCTTTATTCCTTTTTGAGTCGTTAAACTTAATACCCAGCTATTAGATAACAAAAGGACAAGTCTGTGATTATCACTTAACTATTTGCAGCATTTATAGGCTACATATAAAAATGTGTAAACTCATTGGACACCGCTTGACTCACAGGATGAAGACTGTGACTATAAAACTGCTATTCTCACCCTTGCTTCTGTTGTCTGTGTGTTACCGTTTCCAAACCCCTTTGCTACAGGAAACAACGACAACCTCTGAGCTAACAACTTGCACGCTGACAAAGATTTGGATCATGAAATAAGGCATGCCTGATGTGTGGTGTCGGTGAACTGTTGTAAAGATCTACAACGAATAAAACGACTTATGAACACCTCAGGAAAGCCCACACTCCGTCTCACAGGACTCTAATGCCTGCTGCTGATCCGTTTCGTGACATGGCCAGTCGGGAGTTCATTTGCCACATCTTTAAACTCTAGCAGCAGCATGTGCCAGTGACATTGACCTCACCAATGTACCGACCGGCTCCACTTCACACAAGCTTCTGTGATATTATAATAGTACTTCAGTCAGGAGAGACTCTTTCTGAGAGAAAAGAATATTATTTACATGTGCACATAAGTATGATATTTCAGGAAGGTGGTAAAGGTGTAGTAGATTGGGTAACCCCCATATGGAGTCAAGACGCTGGTGGTGGTGATGAGATGAAGAGGGAGCTGAGGATCTGGATGTGAAGAGGAGTGGGCTGTGATGAGCTCATTCTGGGCTCTGGATAAGGTGAATGGGATGGAGGAGAAATCTGCCAAAAATGACAGCTGACAGGAGCAGAGAGGAGAACAGATTAAAAGTTTGGCAGCAGCAACATGAATGGCTGAAGAAGATTGTTGCAAAGTTGGATTGGCTAACCAGGAGCAGGAACATCCATTGGTGGGAGTGGGATAGAGAGAGGGCTGTAAATGGATATAGCATAAATAAAGTCTTCCTGATTGAACCTACATGGAGCTTCATTCTGCAAGAGTCACATACAGCCAGAAAATCATCTGGGACTTTAATGGGTCCAGACCATCCAGTGAGTTCGTCTAGAGATAACGTCAAGTCATGCTTCACCTCTAGGGCACCAATTATCAAATTACGTTTGTCTTTTTTAATTACAGAAAGCTGAATCGCACAGTGACCGTTTAGCCATCTGTCATGTGTCATCTGCCATCTGCCATCTCCTGTAAGTTCCCCAGCAGTCCATTCAGTCTTAAATCAAAAACTCAGGCAGTGTCCTTCTCCTTGGTCTGAGCTGCAGTCATCAGAGGGCCGGCATACTACTGCATGCAAAAGGGAGAGATGTAATCAGAACAAACCAGCAGCAGCTGTGTCAATCAACTCACCTGGTGCTAGTCTCATAAATCAGGACTAAAATAAACACAGTCATGACATTCAATAGCTATAAAGTCATGTAACACTGTCGTTAAGCCTCATAGACTAACTGTTGAGTCAAAACTGCTGATATGTAGCAAATCAAGAGAAAATGACGGTTTTAAAGCACATGCAGCAGGCACGGCGCCAGAATTTTTTCTCTCCCGGGGCTAAGGGGGAGCCTGACCGATACGTGGGGGTGCTAAGAAAATAATTGATTTTCATGACTTCAGTTACTTTATAAGGAGGTTCTTGTTTTTTCAGTAAAAGCAGCTATGATACACAGCACAAGCATGTTCGATATAAAAGTGGTTTTAACTGAATTTGGCCAAAGAATGTCAAACAAAATAGTTAAGCCTAATACAAGTGACCACAAGGCAATGGCAAAAATGTTTCACGTGCAAAGGTGACAGATTCAGCACCGGACAGCGCGAGTATAAACATAGGACTCCCCCCGCCCCTCCCCTCCTTCCCCTCTCTCTCTCACACACACACACACACACACACACACAAGTTATGGTACACCAATCAGTGGGGTACAGGCGCAGCACAAACATGCAAGCGAGGATTGCATTGGAACAGAATGGCTACTTGTGAACTTTTTAATGTTTTTTAACTTAAAAATATATATTATAAAATATAATGCTTGAGGGGCTTAACTGGGGCTACACAGATTTTTGACGGGGCTATAGCACCCCCTAGCCCCGGTGTAGCGCTGTCCCTGACGTGCAGAGATGGTATATTAAGAGCTTATTCTTAATAGAATAGTTCACAGCTCAGTTCTTAATATTGGCACTGCAGATTTGAGAAAAAAAGATGTGGCACCTGCAGATAAATATCTATTATGTGATGTAATGAAGTCTCCCTGTTGCACCAGTGCAGAGGACATTTCGACCTGACAGTGGAGGGAGGGAGGCCGCTATTGTTGACAAAAGCTGAATCTCGCAACTTTCACCTCAGTATTTGTGTACCCAAACCCCATGACCCTAAATCCGGTCACACTGCACCCTGGCTTCACAGATTCGGTGACTCATGTCAACCCGCTCTCTCACCAGTTCTTCTCTTTTCACACTCTTGTTGCCAGCACTTTTAGTTTGCCACCAAACTTTCTGTGCAGAAATAGTCAGTGACATGATCTTTGCTTGTTCGTCAGATGAAGGTTAAGCCCCACATTAAGATATCCACATTAAAAAAAGGTATTTTATATGAATATATTCTGTCTATTAGTTATACTGTATCTGTGAATCTGACTGGTGCCTGTGGATGTTTGAAACATAACGAGCAGCATCTCCCTCTGTTGAGTTTTTTGGTCTGAGTCCCGAAACGACTTGAAATGAGTTTAGCAAGTCTCAAAGCTTTAACAGTAGATCATAATCCTCTAGTTAATGAGGGGACAGTTCACCACAAATCAAATATAGATATCTGTTCCTCTTACCTGTAGTGTTATTTATCAGTCTAGATTGTTTTGGTGTGAGTTGTCAAGTGTTGGAGATATCGGTCATAGAGTATCTGCCTTCTCTCCAGTACAATGGAACTAGATGTCACTCAGCTTGTGGTGCTCAAAGTGCCAAAAATACATTTGAAAAACTCAACAGTCTCCATCCAGAAATCATGATCTGTTTACTCAAGAAAATCCACAGAACTTGTCGTGAGCATGTTGTAGGTAGCTAGCACCCCTGAGCTAGCTTAGTGACTGTTTGTTATTTATGAGGTTGAGGGGATGGTACAAAAAAGGGGAGGCATGTCAAATATTTTTTAAGCACCGAGGAGGGACTTATGTTTTTTATTTCAGCTAAGGAGAGTGGCATACAAATTTAAATGGTTGTATTTTTTCATTTTACAGAAGATTTTTTGCCATGTTATCTTTAAAAATCCCCCAATCAAAGGCTTCTGCCTTTTTGGGTTTTAAGCAGAAGGTGTCACAAAAGTTAGTGAAAGTTACCACAGGGATAAGTGGCTTATGGCGGCCAAGCGTTCATCGCGATGTCACTTTTTGATCCTTCGTTGTCGTTGATCAATCATTGTGGAGCAGAATTCACCAAGCACTGGATTGTTCACCCACTAACAGGGAACATGTGCAGGGTTTAGACCGTCTTGAGACAAGTTAGCCTCACCTTGGATACATCATGTGCGACAAACGCTTCTGTCAGAAGACAAAACAAAAGAATACAGATATTTAATCAAAATCACAGATGTTTACATCTCATTGGCTAAAAATAAACTGTTTGCATGAACTAACCAACATGCATGAAAAACCAAATAACTAATTTGTGGTGGAGGGAGAGTCATTTGTCTCAGGGAGGCTCAAGGAAAAATGGCTTCGGTGATGGTAAAAACAAACAAACAAACCAAAAAAAAAAAGTCACAACCAAGCCACCCCCCTCCTTTGATAAGTAAAGAACAGTCCCTAATGTTACAGCTCGGCCAAAAAGGACGCCATTAACACTGTTAGCACTGTTAGCATTAGCACTGTCAAAGCACGAGCTTGTGCAGTGATATTGTAGGCAGGTGTAGTTCTTTAAAATGAAAATAGTTCCTACATGAAACTGCTCACAACAAGGAGTAACCAGGTCATGATTTCTGGAAAGAGACATTGCAGTTGAGTTTTTTTTTTTGCCGCTACGAGCACCACAAGCCGAGTGCCATCTAGTTCCATTATATTGGAGAGAAGGTAGACATCTCCACGGCCGATATCTCCAACACTCGGCAAGTCACACCGAAACAATCTAGACTGATCAATTGCACTACAGGTAAGAGGAGGAATATGTATTTTAGAATTTGGAGTGAACTGTCCCTTTAAGGTCCTCGATGTAGCCACGTCATCAGAAACTCTCCCCTCTGCTGAGGCCCAAGGATCAGAGCTGTTCATCACTTGTTCTTTTCTGTTCTGATAAGTTGCTCATCAGAAGAGTTTATCTTTTTAGTATCTTTATTTCAGTGCATCCTGTTTTAGTGTGTCTCTGTCTGAAAAACAACTCAAAGAATTTACCAGAGCAGCAACTCAATGATTTGTCACCACAAGTTATTATTCTTTATCTGACTGTCTTTGAAAGTTAGAGAAAGCTTTTCCAGCTTTGCAATGTCATGAGTAAACAGCTAAAATGGCATGGCCTTTAAACACAATGTCTTCAACACTGACGAATGCGATTTCCGTCCTTGTGATGCTGCCAGAGTCCTCAGCAGATGTTCTGGCAAGGAAGTCCCTGTCAACAACACAAATCCATTCATGCCATTTTTGATATTGTGAAACAGTCAAGGTTTTAGAGCAACAGGCGTTTCTCTATCTATGAACATCTATGATCAAAATGGATTTGACAGGACTACATCTGGATTTGTGCCAGTATAATATGCTGATAACTTTCGCCCGGATTCACCTGGTTGGCTTATTTTATGTGGAGGAGCCTGCACATTCTGCAATTATTCTAACAACCCTCAGATTAATCCGATGGGTCTTGTGTCAGTAAACATGGCTCCACCCTGCGATGCATCTCATTCATTATTCACACCAGACGCTCTTTATATATCTCCTCCCTCTCCCTGTGTCTCCTCCACGTTGTTAAATATTCATACAAAGAGCCACAGAGTCACACTAAAGGCTCCGCTAGCTTGCTCTGTCTCAACACTGAATTTCTCTCCCCAGGGCACAAAAGAAGGCTCATTATCCAAGCAAGAGGCTTGCTGGAACTTTTATTGAAGTTGGGGACACAGTACCACAAGAGGAAGATTTTAAATGTCACGCTTGCGTCTCCTTATTCACACATGGGCGAGCTGCTACTGTTTTCTCCCGCTGGTGTTAAGAGGTTATTGCCGTGGTGTTGCATCTACTCAGAGATTATGTATGAATCAAACACAGGGCGCATTTTTACTGGATATTCTGTTAAGCAATGCTGCATTTGCTCCTTTGTCAACTTGTAAACTAGACAGTGACAGGAACAAACACTGTACTTGTTAGCAAGCTTTAAACACAACGTTGAAGTAGTATTATTTCATAAGTGCTTGGGGAGGATGTGTCAGCAAACAGCTGCTGTCATACCCAGCAGACTCGGGTCAACATTAACATTAATTTGGGGTAATGTTCCTGTCTGATCAACTCAACTACCTTGTTCTTCAGCTGCTAAATGTTCTACCATGTCCACCAGCTTGTCGCTACCTTTGTCTGTCTGCCGGTGGGTGCTGAGCTGGTAGCATACAGCCAATCATAAGAGATTTTTTGCTGCCTGCTGCAGCTTGAAATAGAGTTAATAAGATCGGAGAGAGTGAGCCAATGCACAGGGTTCCTATGTTCACGGAAAATCTGGAAAACTGATGGAATTTCACAATCTAATATTCTAAGCTCCCGCTCTGGGATCCCTTCTGTGCGAAGTTTGCATGTACTCCCTGCATCAGCATTCTCTGGCTTCCTCAGTCCAAAGACATGCAGTTTAGGTTGGTGACTGGTGACTCTAAATTGCTCATAGGTGTGAATGTGAGCAGAATGGTTGTCTGACTCTATGTGTCAGCCCTGTGATAGCCTCGCCACCTGTCCAGGGTGTTCCCTGCCTCTCAGGAAAGCCGCTCAGCCTTGCTTCCGATTTTTTCCAGTGGCCACTCGCAGTATTACAGTAAAAAACCCCTTGCAGGCCAGAAAAGCAATTCTCTGTAGGCCACCACTGTAAAAAAGAACATGTCTGTAAAACTGCTGAACCGCAAACAAGGTCAATTATGACTCTTTCTGTTATGACTTTTTGGTCCATGGAGGGTTTTTTTTGCCTTTAATGACAACACAGACTGTAGCTTGAAAGGGGGAGAGATGGGTAACGACATGCAGCAAAGGGCCACGAGCTAGAGGCGAGCCATGACCGTGGCAAGGACACTGCCTTTATACATGGGTGCCTGCTCTACCCACTGAGCTACTGGGCGCCCTGAGGGTTTTATTATTTCCTCAAGCCGAGAAAAGCCATTTAAAACAGTGTGACATCATCACAATGTAAAGTCTGTCAGCCAAGTGGTAACACAGTGCTATTTCTCCTGATGGACCCATCAGGAGAAATAGCACTGTGCATGTTCAGCCACATACTGTGGAAGCAAACCAGGAAGCTGTAAACTTTCTTTGGAGTATTTGCCAGGTGAGCAACTACATTGGACTGAATTAGCACCATCTTGATGTCCAGTATCTACAGTAGGTTTGACTCTAACTTCTTAAAGTTAAACGTAGGGAAGACTAAGGAGTTAGTGATTGATTTTAGAAAGAAAAGAGAGGAGGTCCTTCCAGTGACAATTAATGGTCAGGAGATCGAAATTGTCAGGTCTTATAAGTACCTTGGTATCCATTTGGACAGTAAACTCAACTGGAAAGACAACACTGTCCTAATGTCCTAATCAAGAAAGCTCAGTCTAGACTTTTCTTTTTGCGAAAACTTAGATCCTTTGACCTCAGCACAAAACTCTTAAATGTCTTTTATCACGGTATCTTGGCTACTGTTCTCTTTTATACTGTACTTTGCTGGGGGGCCAGCATATCTCTGGATGACAAAAATAGGATCAACAAGTTGGTCAAGAGAGCTGGCTCAGTTATCGGTCTTACCCCAGACTCACTCAAGGTCACTGTGGAGAAGAGAATGAGGTCAAAAGTCAAAATGGTTCTGCTCTTTAAAGGCCACCCACTCCACAGTGGTGCTCGGTGCTCAACTGAGCGACTGAGAAGGTCTTTTGTTCCTGCAGCAGTCAGATATTTTAATGAACACTGTTAACTGTCCCGCTGCGGGTTTTTATGTATTCATTTGTTTATTTATGTATCATCATGCTATTATGTTATTGATTATGTCTTGATTGGCCTTCATCATGTCTCAGTGGCTCTTAATCACGCTTTGATGGTCTCCTGTATCATCTGTTGTGTGTCATGTTTGTGCTGTTTGTTGGCTGTATGGTTCGACCTGGTGGCAAACCAGTTTCCCTTTTGGGATTAATAAAGCTTTCTAATCTAATCTATAAATCTATGGTTCCATCTCCTTCCATGTGTGCCAGCCAGCTGGAATTATGTTTCAACAGACTTTGAACCTGATAGGTTTGAATAAGAGAAAAATATTATTGTGACAGAGTGACGTAACGTGTCGTATCATGAATCTCTATGTTCACTTACTTATGACCTGGAGAAAACCCACACTGACTGAGGAGAACATGCAGCTGAGGGGCTCCCCCACCCTGGGCTCAGATCAGGAACCCTCTTGCTGCGAGGCGACAATGCTAACCACTGCAGCACCGTGCCACCCTTTTCATGGTCATTTGATCTAATGTCCAAATGAAATTATTGTTTACTGCAGCTTTAAGTTCTTCTTTTCTTCTTATTCTAAAACCCAAAGTTGCTGCAGCTGGTAGGGATTTAGCTCCCACTGAGAAAGCAGAAGTCATGTCCTCTGTTGTTATTTTTTTGTGAAGTTTTGGACCCGAAGTGAAGTTTACATTTTATAGTTCAAAGTTGGTTTAGAGTTAGTACGCACAATAAAGTTCCAAGAGCAGAACCCATATTTTTTAGACCCAGTGCCATTAAAATAGACTTTTTTTCAGGACCCCACAAAAAACTCCATTGCATAACAAATAATTAAATAATTTAACAATACTCCTCAATGAAATTTAATCACTGGCAGAGAGGAGAAAGCTCTCAGAATACTGCCTTTTTACCTTCATGTAGGGAAACTCTGGGACACACAACTGTTTTTAGATGAACAGAAATATAAAAAATATAACAGTGGAAGCAAGCTGCCGGGACTGCAACAGTGTGTTACAGCCACAGGAAATAGAAAAGTAGACTTTTATTAATGTGAAAATACCTTTTATTAGCACATTAGCTGTAGATGTTGAAGTTCAAAGATAGTTTTGTGCCGTCACACTGTGTCCTCATTCCAAGCATCTCTGTGTTGGAAAAGCTCAGTGCTGTATCTTAGCAACCTCTGTACCACCTGCAATGATGGGTGGAAGGTTGGAGCCTCCCTATGTGTGCGCGCGTGTGTGTGTGTGATTGAGAAAGACATAGAAGGCATAGACGGATCTGTTGGGGGTTGAAAATGCAGTGACTGACAACTCACACAATTCAGTAGTTGGTACTGAAAAAAGAGACTTCGCGATAGAGAGAAAATGTTTTTTTTAAGAGTTTAGAGATTGAAATTTCACAGATTTCAACAGTCACTCAAAGATGCAGAGGAGGAGTGGAGCGAGGAGGCAGCAGTTAGAGACGGAGAGCGACAGAGGACGGCAAAAGAGAGTGGGGATAAATTTTTCATCTGAACATCGCTCGTGGGCTTTTTTTTATTGAGAAATGAGAAACAATCCAATATTAATATGAGTGTGCTTGTGTGTCCTTTTGCAAGCGTGTGCACAAGGCAGCTCCCGCTTTGACCATCAGTGGCTGTGTGTTTCATTAGCTCACATCCAGACGGAGATAAAAGGGGGTCCTAAGTTTTGGGGAAATGGAGGAGGGTGGTGAAATGATGCGAGAGTAAAGAGGCAGAGGGGGATGAAAGATGAATGGTGTGAAGATAAAGCTTGAAACAGCTTGTTTATAATAAATCAGTGAGGGATAGAGACAGAGAGTGTGCATAGGCAAAGAGAGAGATACTTAGCAAGAAAGAGACAAAAGGCCCAGAGGGCTGGTAGGTGAGCTGAAGTAAGAAAAACAAATCAAAACATTGGAGGGAAAGATGTGAAGATGACAGTTGTGGTGCTGTTTGCAACCTATCTTCTGATTGATTTCTCTCGTCACATCGCCGAAGGCTGAAGATATCCTTGAGAACTTTTTGCTTCACCCATAAAATTTGTCAACTAAAGTGAGAAAGTAAAAAAAAGCCTCTTTTTGAAAAATGACTCAGAGGGGCCGCAAAATATGTACACTTTAATTCTAAATTGTGCTGACAACCTTGAAAACCATAAAATATAAAAGACCTCCACGAGCCACGATGCTGAGCAAGGATGCAACAACAATTAAATAAGCACGAGGGCCAACGAGTTCAAGCACACACTAATTTCAATTTAAAGTCACAGCTCCTCGATCAGCATAATGCAAATGCAGCAAAATGACTTACAGTGACAAAGCTCTCTGCACCAAGAAAAGCTCCGGGTGGACTTTTTGTTTCCTTCATTTAAGGCATCCTTGGATTTTGTGAGAGGCACTTCAAATTGGAGTTACCATCACTTTTATAATTTTAACTACAGATTCCTTGTTCGTCATCAATGGTGGCTGTGGCCCTGAGGGCAAACAGACAAAGGCAACAGATTGAAGCAAAACCATGAATCTGGATGATTCCATTCAGGGCACAAGGGGTTACTGAGTGGTTTGATGAATGTGAAAATAACGTGAATCATACAATAAGACCTCCAAACAAAATACACATCCTCAAGATCAGGGTTTTTCAGGCCAAGGACCCATTAGCTCAAAGAGAGACAGAGTAGGAGCTCCTGACTACATATATTGTATGAAATTGAATTGCATTTGAGATAATTCTGATTATTTTTATGTCTTTTATTTTTTTTTCTTGTCTGTAGCTGCTTAAGTCAGCAGCATGGCGAGGGGCATTAGCTTCACTCTGTGCTCTTTCACTGGTGGTTTCTTAGGTGGACGATGTGTCAAAATGTCTTGCTCGAAAAGACAAAGACAAGAATGTTTGTACACTTGGAATATTAATACAACTAATTGGGCAATGTATTTTAATAGTACAAAAATGTTAGCTAACTAGTTCAACCTAAGTTAAAGACAGATGCTATACAAAAGTTTTGTGAGTTAACCTACAATTAATGTTGTGTGTGTGTTTTAAGAATAGACAAATTTATCTTTGCCTATAATATGTTGGATAAAGTGTTGGGCAGTGGCGGCACTACAAGTAACGACTTTACAAACTTAAAGGGGCAAAAAGTGAAATCGTTTCACCGCTAGGTTTGCTGTTGTGCACTGCCTGTAGACCAAAACAAAGTGTGTCATGAGCCACTCCTTCCTCTACCTCTGCTCTCCACACCCACCCCCCCACTCGCCTTGTCTGAACTTAGTTTAGCAGTTAGCGATGTCTTTCACTCACTCTCAGTCTCTGCTGTGTTTAGCTATTCCCCTGCCTACTTCAATGATGATGGTACCTGTAATAAATGTAACATATTTGCTGAAATGGAGGCGAGGCTCAGTGACTAGAAGAGCTGGTAGAAGCGCTCCATAGCTGTTAAGTTACTCCAGTAGCCTGTGGCAGCCGACTCGGCTAGAGCCATCGCCGGATCCCGGCTTGTGCTAATACCAGGAGCTAATGCTAACGTTCCGACTCTTCTCCGTTAGAGCAACGTTTTAGCCTGGCAGGCAGCCTGCGAGTCCGGGCTACATTTTACAATGCTAATTGCAAATGTTAGCTGGGCTGCCGGGCTACTCACCTAACACAACCATAACGCCTGACCCATTGCTGGGACCAAGCTGCTAATAACTCAAGCTCCGGACATTAACCCATGCTACGATTGTAACATTAAATTTAATTGAATCGACATAGCGACATGTGCCTAACGTTACTGTAACACTAATTAAAACAGACATTTGACTTTATGTTGTTACTGAACTGTTACCTGTCCAGGAGAAGAAGAGCTAGCTCCCAGTCAAATTTTAGCCTGTTTAGCTCTTGCAGTGCTCTCCACCTTGGAAATGCAAGGCCAATGTTAATCCAGGTTCTGTCCCTTTCTTTATCCGACAACTTCTTCGCCAGCGACCGTTGTTTCTTTAGAGGTAATGTCGGATCCTGGTCGTCTTCAGGTGAACGTTTCGTTCCGCTCTCCACTGTTTCGCTTCAAAAATACGCGCTGCCATTGCTCACTAGCTGTGGCCTTTTATAGGGAGGGAGGGCCAAGGGCTCCGAGAGGAGGGAGGAGGCGGCGATTCACAGGAACGTACAGTACAGGCCAAAAGTTTGGACACACCTTCTCATTCAATGCGTTTTCTTTATTTTCATGACTATTTACATTGTAGATTCTCACTGAAGGCATCAAAACTATGAATGAACACATGTGGAGTTATGTACTTAACAAAAAAAGGTGAAATAACTGAAAACATATTTTATATTCTAGTTTCTTCAAAATAGCCACCCTTTGCTCTGATTACTGCTTTGCACACTCTTGGCATTCTCTCCATGAGCTTCAAGAGGTAGTCACCTGAAATGGTTTCCACTTCACAGGTGTGCCTTATCAGGGTTAATTAGTGGAATTTCTTGCTTTATCAATGGGGTTGGGACCATCAGTTGTGTTGTGCAGAAGTCAGGTTAATACACAGCCGACAGCCCTATTGGACAACTGTTAAAATTCATATTATGGCAAGAACCAATCAGCTAACTAAAGAAAAACGAGTGGCCATCATTACTTTAAGAAATGAAGGTCAGTCAGTCCGGAAAATTGCAAAAACTTTAAATGTGTCCCCAAGTGGAGTCGCAAAAACCATCAAGCGCTACAACAAAACTGGCACACATGAGGACCGACCCAGGAAAGGAAGACCAAGAGTCACCTCTGCTTCTGAGGATAAGTTCATCCGAGTCACCAGCCTCAGAAATGGCAAGTTAACAGCAGCTCAGATCAGAGACCAGATGAATGCCACACAGAGTTCTAGCAGCAGACCCATCTTTAGAACAACTGTTAAGAGGAGACTGCGCGAATCAGGCCTTCATGGTCAAATAGCTGCTAGGAAACCACTGCTAAGGAGAGACAACAAGCAGAAGAGATTTGTTTGGGCCAAGAAACACAAGGAATGGACATTAGACCAGTGGAAATCTGTGCTTTGGTCTGATGAGTCCAAATTTGAGATCTTTGGTTCCAACCGCCGTGTCTTTGTGAGACGCAGAAAAGGTGAACGGATGGATTCCACATGCCTGGTTCCCACTGTGAAGCATGGAGGAGGAGGTGTGATGGTGTGGGGGTGTTTTGCTGGTGACACTGTTGGGGATTTATTCAAAATTGAAGGCACACTGAACCAGCATGGCTACCACAGCATCCTGCAGCGACATGCCATCCCATCCGGTTTGCGTTTAGTTGGACGATCATTTATTTTTCAACAGGACAATGACCCCAAACACACCTCCAGGCTGTGTAAGGGCTATTTGACCAAGAAGGAGAGTGATGGAGTGCTGCGGCAGATGACCTGGCCTCCACAGTCACCGGACCTGAACCCAATCGAGATGGTTTGGGGTGAGCTGGACCGCAGAGTGAAGGCAAAGGGGCCAACACGTGCTAAACACCTCTGGGAACTCCTTCAAGACTGTTGGAAAACCATTTCAGGTGACTACCTCTTGAAGCTCATCGAGAGAATGCCAAGAGTGTGCAAAGCAGTAATCAGAGCAAAGGGTGGCTATTTTGAAGAAACTAAAATATAAAACATGTTTTCAGTTATTTCACCTTTTTTTGTTAAGTACATAACTCCACATGTGTTCATTCATAGTTTTGATGCCTTCAGTGAGAATCTACAATGTAAATAGTCATGAAAATAAAGAAAACGCATTGAATGAGAAGGTGTGTCCAAACTTTTGGCCTGTACTGTACATGAACGCGCAGCTGGACCGGCTTGTAAACAAGGGGCTGGAGATCAACACAGAGATAGGGTGTGTTACGTCATGCTATACTCCAGATGAAATTACACCTCTAGTACTTCACGTAGCAATTTTTTAATTCCTTCAATCTAGAAATGATGAATTTCCACTTATTGCCCCTTTAAGTAGGCCTACATTTCTAGTATCGTCAAAAAGATCCAAAATTAGAAACACTTATATCCATTGATGAATTTAAGGGCATCATAAAGAATGTGGTGACAGAGACGTGCTTGTTTTTCTTGAGAGGCCACTATGTCTGAATAGTTGTTGTTTTATTGTGGATTGTATTGCATGTTGTATTTGTTTTGATTGGCTGCTACCTCGGTCTCTCTTGTAAAACTCTTCCTGGTTAAATAAAGACTAAATAAAAAATAAATGGTTTTAATGTCACTACTTTCTGAGTCAAATAGCTTTTCAGTAATGAAGCTGATTGATTTTGTAGTGCGGTAGCATCCACAAAATTTTCAAGCTATGTTTCCCAGGAAAGGCTCTGAATTACAGCAGTTTTTTCGGTGGAGGTCTGGACAAATGTAAGGATAATCAAACTGAGGATGAGTATTGTGACTGACGCCAGCACCACAAGTTTATGCTCATGTGCTTGTGTCCACTTCCTGTTTTATTTTGAAATGTGTTCTCATTGGGTTTATTGAGTTTCCCCACCTTTGTTAATTACCTCATGTGTTTCACCTGTGTCTTGTTCCACTCACCTGTGTGTCGTTAGTAATCAAATCTTGTGTATTTAAAGCCCAGTGTTTTCCTCATTTAATTGCCAGATTGTCACTGTTGCCTGAGTGTGTTCATGCTCTCCAGCCTTTATCTCGTGTTTGGCTCCTTGGTTTTTGCCTCTGCTTGGATTTATGGACTTTGCTTTTTGTGTGGTCTCCCTGAACGGACTTTTCTGCCTCCGCTGACTGCTTTCATGTGTTTGAACTCTGACCTCCTAAATAAAGATCTGGATTTTAAAAAATGTTCTTGGTGTTTTGTGTTTTCCTCTGCAACTGAGTTCCAGTTTTGTACTAGATCATTACACAGCCTAAAATGTACTTTGTGTTATAGTGTGGATTAGCAGCTGTTAGCATGCTAACACTGCGTGTTAACTTAAGATAAGATGAGCTATCGGAACAGGAGTGCAGTCTTGCTGAGCCACTGGCATTGCTGTTTGTCTTGTTTATTTCATATGCACTTTCATATCTCACTTTGAATTCGTAGAAATCTGGCGCTTGGTCAGTGACTTCTGGCGTCAGACACTGACAAAAAAAGCTGTCCTTTCACGTTGGCATAATATGCAGCTGGTCACTGTTATTGTTTAATGGCGCCTGGTGGCGACAGGGGAAACACGGGAGGATAACACGAAAGTTAAGGCTGCGAAACTCCGACTAGGGCGGGCGGGAGGAGTGGTGGATGGGTCTGACAAACTTTCACCCAAGAGGTTGGTGTTTGCTCCCCATAAGATAGCAAAGCCAAACCCCGTTTTTTATTTCCTAAACCCAGCTAGGTGCGTGTGTTGGCTAAACATAACCATGCACATTTGTAGTTAAAGGACAAAAACATCAGTTGTGGTGTTGTACCAACGTAGAGTGTTTATTTTGAAAGAGACAGTATAATATATTTCCTGTGAAAACAGAAGTGTATTTTCAAAGAACACAATGCATGCAACAGACAGAACTTGACACAGTCTCCTAGAACGTCAACAACCGATGCACCCAGGGTACCTTGCATGTTGCATCTCAACGTGGAAATGACCAAACTTCGATATGTGACGAGGTCGGAGTGAGAATGTGTTTTCATATGTCACCAATCTATAGATCACAAAGCATGTCTACAGTGCAGTTATTAATCCCTCTCCCTAGACACGCCCCTTAAAAACATTCATCTAAAACCAACGACGAACTTTCATCTTCTCATTGACTGACATCCTTTCAGATGTGTCCTAGTCTTTGAATTTAAATCCTCTGAATCCAGAGAGACAACAGAGTCCGCTTACATCTGTGTGTGCTCTTTAGTCAAAGAACGTTGTAGACTGATACTCACTCATTAAGAGGAACTCATCCTTATAGATGATAAACACATTACACACACAAACATAATAATCTTCCTTCTGTCTCCAGCAGCTTTCACTGCCACTGTGGTTTTCATAATGTTCAATTCCTTTGCTTCATTTGCATGTTGCTCATATTGTAATCTGAAACATCCATGTTTAATGAGTGCTGATGAATAATACATGAATATGACCACCTGCCTGAATACAGGGAAAAAAACCCTGCACTAAATCTGTTCAATGCCCTCTATTAAACTGACAGATAGTCATTTTGAGGTGGGAGATCCTTTTTATGTACAGTCGATATACATCATAGAGATAGTCATGTGGGTATGACACATGCATTTTGATTAAACTCTCTCAGATCTTTCACGTGGATCGCTCTGCATGAACGCACTCATATACAACATGTAGATACATGCACACACACCGACTTTAAAGAGCCATACTTCACAGAAACAGTGTATCCTGCGGGACACTCCATGAGGTCTGAGGTGCTTGAATCAAAGTCAAACACACACACACACACACACACACAGAATATGAAACATCTGTCTCGCCCACTGCCTGGTTATGAAGTCTTACGCTGACGAATCCTCTGACAGACTGCAGATAATTTACTATTTATGTTCACGCAGTATATTTACACACACATTTTCCAATAACTACTGACTAATGCTGCCTCTCTATTTTCCTTTTTTTTCCCCTCGCAGTGCGATGTTAGATCTGCAGGAAACACTGTTTCAAAGCCAAAAATGTGGGAGAGATTTATCTGACCAAACCAAAACTTTGAATCATCCTGTCTGAGGGAATTCAGTCTGCTTCTAGACTTCTGAGTTGCTGCCCACATATCCTATTTTTCTCAGTGATTCAAATAGTGCAATTAATAATAGAGTGGGGCATGATGCTTTTTGCATGCCAATCCAAAAGTTAACATCGCCCTGGTTCCCTCAATAAAAAAGCTAATGAGATTTATCCATTGGATTTTGGATAATTGCAGAAAATAAGCTCTGAAGCAAATAAAAGTTTATGTTACTCACACATTTTGCTCAGCAAGATAATCTCCACAAATGAACTTTTATGATTTTTGATCGCCAGAAGTAAGAAGCTAACGTTAGGCTATAAATGAACTGTATTATAGTTGCATGACTTTAACATCGCCACCACATGTAAATCCATGTTAGGTGTGATGACGTTCCGCAGTCTCATTTGGCCACTTGTAGCGTTTTTGAGACACGTTAAAGCTTCAAAATTTATGAGTGGGTTGTTAGAACAACAAGTAAAAATCTCTTAAGCTTGTGTTAACTACAGACTTACAGTATTTCAGGCATCTAATCAAAAGCCCATTCAAAAAACCCACTGACTTTGAGATGAGGGAACCGGGAGAGCTAAAATGCTAACTAAAACCCCGTTTCCATCAAGCAGTCCAGTCCAGTACAGTTCAGTTCAGTTAGGTACACTTTTCTGTTTCCACTGTGAAAAGTTGTGGATCGTACCAATAGAACTTTTCTGCACCATCCCCATTTTTGGTCCCCCCTCTTTTGGGGTACCTAGCACACAGATCTGGTACTAAAAGGGGGAGCTGTGAACACTGCAGTCTGATTGGTCAGTAGAGGATGGCCACTCTGCTCAGGGCTGAGTTGTGGCTGGTTTTGAGGCTCATGTAACCACTGTTCATACTGTGGAGAGTTTATTAGTAAACTGTAACTATAAAATGAAAGGATGTTTTGCTGCCTCTGCCTCTTGCAGCAGCTGGAGACGGAGAAAATAACTTAATTCACTGGGCAGGCAACTTTTAAGGTGGAACATTAACTTGTTATGTTACTCAGTGTGTGAGCTGATAACGTGAATCCATCAGCACACCTTAAATTTCACTGTGACAACACTGACCACTACTTACGTTTTTATGTGACATACACTTTTAGTAATGAGTGGGTCTTCAAGCATTTAAACATATTAATTTTTCTTGGACAGCATATATTGAAATCCATACTGTTGTGGAGCGTCACTCCTGTGGGCCTGCAAAAAATGCAAAGGACTAAATGCACAAACTTGCTATTTTTAAATATCCCATGAGAGAGACTCACTGCAGCCTGTTTTATTTTGTTCAGAAAATGTCGCCATGCAGCCTCGTTCTGTGGAGGATAAACAAGTTGCAGACTTCTATTTATGTCACTGGTAAAGAGAAATACAGTGAGTGCTGGACGGAGCAGTGAGTGATAACTGTTTGCAGTGGAAATGCTTAATGGACCTAGGGTCTAGGCTCCATGTCTGAAGGCTCACTTTTGTTTCCAAAGGTACCATACCGAAAGTGTTTGGTGGAAATGGGGCTTAATTTCTATGTTGTTGGAGGTAGTGTTTTTTTAAACTGATGTTGTACAGTATACAAGCTGCAGATTGATGCCAATAAAAATCAGAGATTACTCATGGACTTCCGTGGTAAGTTTTTGACAGATGTTAAAAGAGCAGTGTTTAGGATTCAGATGCATCTAGCAGTGAGGACTGCAGATTGCAACCAGCTGAACTTCTCCCAAGTGTGAACTCTCGAACTCTTCAGTGTTCAATGGTCAGGAGGTTTTACTGGGAGCCGAATTATCCGCAGAGATCTCCTCCTCTCCAAACTCAACAGATCAGGGGTCTCATTTATAAAACAGTGCGTAGGATCCGTACTAAAAATGTACATACCAACAAAAGCCAAAAATGGTGTGTGCCAAAAAAACACTCAACAGTTTCTACAATCAGGCTTCCACCTCACCATCTGCGTCGCCCATGTCATGTTTCCAAAATGTTCATAAGCATGGGTCAAAGTTTCTCCCATCAAGTCTGTTTTTTCTTTTATAGATCACAACTTTTGCGTGGGAAGTGGCATACGCCTCTTTTGGGCCTCGTTTTGTGCATATGCAGTGTTTATAAATTAGATTTAAGCCGGTAAAAGCACTGAATAAAACAGATTTGTGTAAAAAACATCAGTGCTTTTCCAACGCTTCTTTTCGCGGAGGGGCTGCAAAATGCGGTGACTGATGCGAATATGATAATGGCCCCATCTAGAGCCAGTGTTTGGTTTGTCCATCCTGGGCTACTGCAGAAACATAGCGATGCAATATGGCGATCTCTGTAGATGAGGAACTGCTCCCTATGTAGATATAAACAGCTCAATCCAGGGGAACAAAAACACTACCATTCATATTTTAAAGAAAACATACTTTTTTTGAATTGTTTTTTAATCTCTTTTATGATAATCAGTCTATTAGTTTTATATTATTTATAGATTCCTTTATTCCACTGAACTCATTGGCATAGTTTTTATTTCTGTTTTTTATTTTATTACTCATTTATTTATGTGTCTACATGTTACTGTATGTTATGTTATACCATGTGTGCAAGGAAAATTGCCCTGGTGGGATTAATAAAGTTGTCTGATACTGAATCTAAACGTTATTATAATATATTCCATTTCTGCAAATATATCCGCCCTAAATCCTACACAATGAACCTTTAAAGGCGCCGTATGTAAGAATGTGGCCAAAACGGTTACTGCACTCAAATTCAAAATACTGCCGCAAGTTGTGTCCGCCCCCTGTTTGAGCAAGTCCGGCTTCTCTGCTGCTAACGCTGCTGCCAGGATAGAGCAGCAGAGGACACTGCTAATGCTGCTTGCCGTGCTGCTAACGTTTGTTTTTCAAAAAAATCACTCGGGTCGATGACCCACCTGCACATGGGCTACAATGTATGATCGAAAATGAATAACAGTTGAAAGTATTCGAAATGTCCATCCCCGTTTAGCTATGATGCTAGTTAAGCAACTTTGGCTAAAGCTTACCTGTCGAGGAGAAGAGTAGCCACTTCGACATCCGATTTCAGATTCTTCTCCGCTTTCAACTCCACTGTTCAAAAGCATCTCCTATATAGATCCTCGCTTTGCCTCGAGTTTTGTCTTGGCGTTTTTGGGAATCATAATGAGGGCGTTTGGGTTTAGTCACACTGTCAGCCATTGTAGCTCAGTCATAACTACTGGCAACCCGGATGCTGAAACTCTACTGACTGTGTGACTGGTAGATGGCGACAGGCCAAAACACAAATTCATAACATGAACATGATTTGCGGACCGTAATTTTTTTTTAAAAAATTGCAAATATTCTGGCTGGTTATTGTTGTCGGTGAGATCAGTATGTTATATTAACATTATTCCTTAGTCTCTGTGACATATTAGGAGGATTTTATGACTATTTGCTTTAGATTTCTTACATATAGCTCCTTTAACAGTGTGAGTTAGTGCGTGAGTAAGAATATGTCTCCATCTCTACATTGTTGTCAGACGTGCAACAGAAATTTAAGGTTTCAGCTCAAAGCAGGAGTACAAAAGGGATTTCCTGCTCATTGAAGCAGATTCAGATCTTAATTCAGAGATTGTTAAATGCTCTTTTATATTGTAACCGATGCTCCACATCAAAGACACATCATTTCACAGCATTTCAAATGTCAGACCATCAATGCAGAGTACAGATCTTGCTGCAATGTTCAAGTTTGTCAATGTGTGTGTACTGAAGTCCTGACTGGATGTGTTAATGCAGTCTACGCAGTCAGATTGCCATTCCAATACCGACTGATTAGCATCAAAGTCTTATGAGTGCTCTTAACATCTCCCATAGACGCTGCACAAAACATTAACATCAAGATCTTCACATCTGTCTATATGTGTTATATTAATGCACCTTTTTT
Organism: Epinephelus lanceolatus; assembly: GCF_041903045.1. Classification (NCBI taxonomy): domain Eukaryota; kingdom Metazoa; phylum Chordata; class Actinopteri; order Perciformes; family Serranidae; genus Epinephelus; species Epinephelus lanceolatus. Next base: position 41,757,445 of record NC_135736.1, read on the forward strand.
TGAACTATCATCTCTGTTCATTGCATATTCTTTTTATTCTTTGAACCTTTGCACATTCCTGCCCAGTTCTTTCATTTTAAACACTTATATTGGACATATTTTAAATACTATTTTTTGATATTCTACTCTAATGTTAGCTATTTTCTATTTTTGTCACCCATGCACCAAAAGACTAAAGGAAATTCCTTTATGTGAAAACCTATTTCTATTTTAAATCAAACTGTCTTTTGAAGTGACTTTCAAGGGAATCAGGAGAATAGGGTTAAATTTTTAGATCATCAGACACACTGTGCAAATTAAAAAGTAGGATTTTGAAAGGTCTAATGCGCTGACAGAAGGACACACAAGACAAATAAACCAGCAGAAAAGGACTTTAAAGATCAAGTGTGTAAAATGTAGAGGAATTTAGTGGCATTTAGCAGTGAGGATTGCAGACTTGCAACCAGCTGAAACTTCTTCCAGTTAGAATTCCTTCAGTGTTCATTCCTCAGGAGGTTTTTACCTGTGGAGGTCTCTTTCTCTCAAAAACAAATGGACCAAGTGATTAAAACCGGTTAAAAACCCTGATTAAAGCTGTTTCATGTTACAAATCAGTGTATCTCACGCTGTTCAGCACACCGAGGATGGCCTGCTTGCCCAGCACCTGCTAATGTGTGCTTATCTGTTTTCTCTGATAACTTAGTGTGTGCTTATGTGACGAGAAAATGTGAATGGCCCTATCTAGAGCCAGTGTTTGGTTTGCCCATCCTGAGCATAGTGGTGCAGCATGGCAATCTCCATAAATGAAGACCTGCTCCTTATGTAGAAATAAAGGCTTATTCTAAAGTAAGGAAAATGCAATGATTCTTATTTTGAGGTGATTATACACTAAAGAAAATATACTTGCCACTATATCCCCCTACAGTAAATCCTACACACATGACCTTTAAAAGAGAGAGTAAACACATTGATCTGTGTCTAGATCACTTTAACCTGGCACCCCTCCCAACCTGAGGCTGGTAGCAGAAATGGAGAAAAGTACAAACAACTGTGTAAAGGCTGACTGGATACTGAATAGAGTACCATCTCATTCCACTGGGAAATAACAACAGCAGCAGGGTGTCAGAAAGCATTGCAGAAGGAAGGAAGCTTTGGTAAGTTGCCTTTTGTTTCTCTCAACATGTAAGAGGATTTGTGCAGTGACTTCAGTTAGGTCATGTGAGAATGGGAGCAGGTAGGAGTAGACTAGCATTCAGTTTTTTTGATTGCAAAAAAACTTGATTGTAACTTTGATTGTAAAAAGCTACTTTATTGCCTTTGTCAATGGCATGTTCTGCTATGGCTTGCTTGATGCTGTGTCTTTAATTTATTTTTAGCGCTCTACATCATATGGCTTTTCTCATGTTCCCCCAACATGTTTTTCAAGATCTTTCACACGACATTTTCTTTCTCTCTTCTTCCATTCATGTGTTCAACTCTCCTGACCCTCCTCTCAGGAGGAATGATGTGGCGTATGCGCTGTCGCTCCAGGACAATCTGTCTGTCCTTGGCCTTCATCACCATTTTCCTCCACCTCCTCCTGGCATTTGTCTCTCTTCCCATCTACCACCAGCCCTGTGACCCCCCACTGCTACCCAGGACACACATCCTGAGAGACCTGGCACACACTGACTACACCTCCATGGGGATTCGTCATCCAGCTGAGCCCCTGACAGATACCAGACAAATAGATTATTCCGATAAAGGTGCCAGTAAGGATGCCAAAGGTCATGTGCAAACACTTTCTGACGTGGGCCTATCAGTGACGGAACGAACATACACTTCAATGGACACGCCAGTCAATGTGGGTCGCTACGGCATCAATCAAGCTGAACCTGTGGAGTCTGGGCTATCAAAACTGGAGTTGCTGTTTGACCATCCCCTTTACAATATGCCCAGCCCTCCTATCCCTGAGGGTGACTGGCTGTTGAAAGTGAAACCACAGATCAAGGCTAGTGAGAAGAGCTCCCAGATGTGGTCAGTTACTCTCCTTACTACCTCCCCATAACCACTTCCCTTAACGAAACATACTTGTTGTATTTGCTTTATTTTACTTCTTTCAGCATCTTTCAGCCGATTAAATACAACCTTATCTCTGAACACTGTATAGACAGCTTTGTGTTATGATGCAACCCAATCACAAGAATAAATGCTGGCATTGTACGTGTCTGCAAACCACAGGTACATTACATTTGGAAGTCATTATGTGTGTTTATGTTTCAATCAGTAAAATCAGCGACAGGATGTTTGGTGGTTAGAAAGCCACCGGGTCGCTACAACACAACCAGTTTTGTTGTTTGTTGGTCTTAAACAGTGTTCTGCAGCTTGGCAAGCGTCTCCCCTAGATACCATGCCATCCACCATGCCCTCCACTTCCTGATTACAAAGTCAGCTCATATGCTACGCCACTTTAGAAACGCTGATATGATACGTATGAAATGTACAAATTTAGCATATTCATGGTTTGCAGAATAGGACAGTGCCATTTTCTTCTGATGACCAGGCTGGGTAATTCCTGGTATTATTACACTTGGCTTCTTTGCATATCCCTATGGAATGCAAATACATCATCAGTGCATGGAAGATTTTCAGCAGATGGGTCAACTGCAGGGAATAGACATGATCTCCTGTTGTCAGGGCTGGTTCATACTTGTCATAATGCTGCTGCCGCTATAGGTTTCTGTGGTGTCTCTGCAGGAATGTACAGATCTCCTGTATGTTGTCCGTAAATGTTATGTCCTCAAAAGTCTCAACACAATTAGACCATTCGGCCACACAGCCTTTGTAGACACAAAGTGGCCTCCTTGGTATTTTTTGTGGCATCTTTCAGGTGGCTTTCCCCTTCTTAGCAAGTGCCATGGTCTCTACAGCCATCCACTGTTTCTAGTATAGCAGCAACTAACAGTTGCTTCCATTATCAATTTATTCTTTAATTAATTGATTATTGTTTCATCTGTAAAATGTCAGAAAATAGTGAGAAGTTATCACAATGCCTTATTTATTATTATGTGGCGACAGTGGAAGTCAGCTGACATAATGTTAGTATAAAGAGAGAGGAAGTCCACAGGACTTTCACACAGGAGAATGGGGTTTGTGTCCTGTGTAAAACCAAAAGGCTTGTGTATACATTCAGCAGGCTATATCTTCAGTAGCTAGCTAGCTAACCCTACACTTTACAGGGTTTGATTTTGGTTTTGGAATGGGGAAGAATTACACGACATGACTCCATTCTCGGAACCCATCAGCTGTATTCAGCGTCTGACTTCCGGCAGATGGCGATACAGCCTCTGGGGGCAAACCGGTTTGATTTGGGCGGAGGAGGCGAACTTCCGTTTCCGACTTCTGTTTATATTTAAGTAAATATGCTGAACCATTGCGATGGATTCAGAGTTTGCAGTGACGCCAATTATGTTCCGCCTCGTTAGTTCACCGCACGGACCGTTTAATCTGGCAACAACTGCAGTCGGCTCAAATGTGATTGGTCAAAATCACGCAGACTACAAACAGCCTACAACCGGAAACCAGGGCTCTTCCGCTCTTCTTCCGGAGGCAGGATCTCCTGGGTTTGCCTACAGACTCTACATTCACTGAATGTAGAGTCTGTATATAGAGACTACTAGCTAGCTAACCCTACACATTTCAGGGTTTGATTTTGGTTTTGGAATGGGGAAGAATTACACGGCGTGCCCCAGGCACAACATTTAGCTCCAAATCCAAAAAACCAGCCTGAAAATGAAAGAAATCCGAACGATTGCATTAGCACAGCTGCGCTGTTGTCGGACCCTGGTCTGAGCCAGCCCGATGCTACGTTATGATTGGCCAGTCTGCGTCTGGGCATGGGACTTAGCGATCAAAATTGTTGCTGATTATTTTTTGTTTATCAATGAATATATTAATTGACAACGTTTCTGTTTTTTATGTAACTGTCTTAGTAATGCTGCTGGACAAATCATCAGTTATTTGTCTAGCAAAACCATTTAAGTTTCTGTCTCTGAGACGATAACATCAAGCTAACACAACCTCCTTTGTCTCTTTTCCCTCCTCAACCTCCCGCCCCATCATTCTCTACTTCTTCCTTCTTTTACAGGGTGAGTGCTAGCCAGGAAGGTTACGAGGATACTCAGTGGAACAGCAACAGTACCAGCCACCCTCCTTGGCTGCGCTTCCACCTGGGCATCTCCCGCTGGCAGCTGTATCCCCATCGTGACCCCAACATGGAGCAGCTGACCCAGCAGCTCGCCACGCACCCCATCGTCAGCGCAGGTGTGACACAGAACTTCAGAGCTGTGTTTTCAGCTGCGTGATATATGTCTGTGCATTGTTTCCTTTTTGAATTTGTTCAACAGTTTTACTCCGCCACAGTATGTTCAGTAGACTGCACAGAGCCTGAAACCAAGAACACACTAATCTTGAACGATAGAGGAGGTGTAAGACATGCAAAGGCGAGATGTTTTTCAAGTAGAGGACAGGAGGATCCGAGGCAGTTCTCTCAAACTTAATTAACCTCTTGAATAGATAAGTGAATGAAAGGACTTCTGTAGGACTGCAGCAGCACAAGAACAACGTGGTCTCTTAAAAAGCAATAGATCTATCATCATTACCTCAGCTAATTTTACCTCCTCGTCCAAGCCTGTCATGGTAAAGGTGGGTGCATGAGCTTCAGGGTGGGAGAGTGAAGATGAAGGGGAGGGTTGTTGTGATTGTGTGACAGCTGAGGTTTAGGGTTGGACTTTCAAATGTAGATCCACTTTGAAGTCCCCTGAAATGAAAGCTACAGTGAAGCTTTGAAGGGCCTTGGAGGCTCAGCAGACGATGGATTGGGAATATATGAGCCACTGGCCATATAGCAAACATTTCGGTGTCAATCAATCATGCATGTTTCTCCACTCTAACTTTTTCACTTTGAGTTTGGTGCCTTTCAGTGCGTTTCTGTATGTGGTCTGGTTTAGTTAAACTTGTGAGGACTGACCTCTGGCAGTCTGCTGTTGTTGTGAGGACATTTTGGTTTGGTAGGACACTCTGCCTGGCCTTCAAAGTGAAAAGTGATATTTCAAGGTTTAATGGTTAGAAATTGGGTTTGGGTTAGAAAATCTGACTTCTCCTGATGAAACTATGTAACTTTATTCTGGAAAAAAAACAGCTTCTGTGGCCTCAAATGAAAATTACTGGATTAAAATTAAAGGGGCAGTTCATTCCAAAAAACGAAAATACATATTTTTCCTGTTGCCTGTAGTGCTGTTTATCAATCTTGCTTGTTTTGATGTGAGTTGCCGAGTGTTGGAGATATCAGCCACAGAGATGTCTACCCTTTCTAGAATATAATGAGGCTAGATAGCACTTGGCTTGTGGTGCTCAATGCACCAAAAAATAAAATAAAATAAAATAAAATAAAGTTAAGTTAAGTTAAATTAAATTAAGTTAGGTTAAGTTAAGTTAAGTTTAGTAAAATAAAGTAAAGTAAAGTAAATTAATTGAAAAAAAGAAAAAAATTGAAAAAAATATAAAATTAAAAAAAAAGATTTTTCTTGCAAGCTAATTTTACAGGTCAGCCAAGAAAACACTATTAATGTTTGCATCTTGTGCTGAACCACAATAACTGCGACTGGCCGACTCATGTCGACTTGAAAAGACAGCTTTTTTATTTGTGGGTGTCTGGCACCAGAAGTCACTGACCAGGCGCTGTTTTTTGACGACTTTGGGGTGAGACTAGGTTGAAAAGGCAGACATCTCTACGGCCAATGTCCACACTTGCCAACTCGCACAAAATAATGTAGATTGATAAACACTACAGGAAAAGATTTTTTGGTGAACTGTCCCTTTAATGTTAAAAGACCACCACAAGCAGATAATAGTAATAAAGATAGAGAACTGACTGAGTGATTTCAGTCTAACAGCAATGTCCATCTTTTCAAAAGAAATAATTTTGGTATTATTTGTAGGGGAGGGGGAATGTGTTATTTAGTCATAGAGACATAGCCTTGCTTCAACAAGCAGCAGTAGCATAAATACCTGAAGGGCTTTTCGTTACCTTATTTGGGATGTGGCATGTGGTTGAATCTTCACTCAACCTTGACAAACGATAAATAATTTATAAGCATAAGGTCTTGTATTTTGTCAGTGTAAATAATTTCAAGATTCCAATTATACATACAAAACAGTGGAATTAATAAGTTCCAGTAGTTTCTTTTACTACACATGTGGCAGTGTCAGTTTGGTTCAGCATCACTCATATTAATTCTAACTATTTGACAGTGAACCCCAGAGTAACCTTTCAGAAAGTTTAGGATAGTGACCGTGTGCACAAAAAAGTTCTGCTTGTTAAGAGATTGTGGCTTTATCCAACTAACTTATTCACTCCTGGGATATAAAGATAAAGACAGAAGACCAGAATAGAAAAAACACTTAAAAAAAAAGATGTATATTGAATGTATGTGTTAAAAATATATATAAATGAATCAGACATTTAGAAACATTAAAGATAAATCAGTCTGACTCACTGTATCTAATGCTTCTGATAATATATTGTATCACATTATATAGTCAAGGCTGGGTGGCATTCATGAGAATGAATGCAAGTTATAAATTATCCCACTTAAAAGCCATGTGTGTCTATGTGTGTCAGAGAGATGACACGGCGCTGTGTGTGTCCACAAACTGTTTGAACCATGTTATATCATGGCGATGACGCACGTATTTTCTGTTACATTTTGTGTGTCTTATGTGTGTGTGTGTTTGTGCCTCCATTAATGGACAATGTGTTCTGTCACAGCATGGCGTGTGTTGTATGTGTGTGTGTGTGTGTTCGCTGTGTGCTTTGTTGCTATGGAAACCTTCTCTGTGCTGTTTTTCAGTGCAGAAGTCTGGGGGGACGCAACTGAAGCTGGTGATGTCATTTCCTAACTATGGACAAGCCATGTTTAAACCCATGAAGTGAGTCGCAGGTGGCAAATCCAACACATTGTGCATGTTACAGAGAATGTATGAAGTCCAAGAAGGATTACATCCTTTACAACCTTCAGTTGTCTTGAAATGGATCAAATACATCTGGTAAAAATGGTACATTGTATGGCTAACAGAAACTTCTACAGCTTGTATGTGCTCGTTCAAGCAAGCGAGCAAACAAAAGAAGCTTTAAAGGGATAGTTTGGATTTTCTTTGAAGTGGGACTATATCCAAAGTCATTGTTTTCGAAGAAGATATACTTTATTAATCCATAAGGGGAAATTCAACTGCCTGTCCACGGGCCCGTGGGAATTCAGTGCCTTTCTCAAGGGCACCACCACAGTGCCCAGGAGGCGAACCGACACCTCTCCAGCTACTAGTCCACTTTCCATATTTGGTGTGGATGGGTATTTGAGCTGCCGACCCTCTGGTTCCCAACTCAAGTCCCTATGGACTGAGCTACTGCTGCCCAACTATAGATGTTAGTTGGCAGGGTCCCAGTTTGGAGAAGCAGGCAGGAGTACTACCACTGGAGCTAAGCAATACATTGCTGTGGATGGGGGTTAGAAGCAAAACATATTTGAACCACTGATAAGCAGGCCAGCCGTTCCAGTCAGAAAGTGCTATGTACATATGATAAAACTGGAACTAAACTACAGTTTTCTTGAGATTTTAAAGATTGTGAGTTCTTGTGTTTCTCCGAGCTATTCAAAGAAAGTAATGAAAACAGCTGTGGCTAGTTACACTGAGTATGGATATCAGCATTCTGCTAGATTGAGACAACTCATGTCTCTCAAAAGGACTGTGTAAAACCATTGCCGAATAAGCGAGAGAGATACTTTCTAAAGAGCACTGCTGTACTGAACCACCAAGTAAAATTACATCAAAGACGTACAAATAAATGAAACGACTTACCAAACAACTGGTAAAGTTTGAAGCACTGGCAACTTCTGATGAGAAAGATGCTGAGGTTGTGTTGTAACCAAGCCCCACTCATATCGGCAGCCTTCTGGGTCCACAGGCACACGTTCATAGTAGGGCTGCCCCCAACTAAGAATTTTTCTAGCCAACCAATAGTGGTCATTTAGAGTCATTGGTCGACTAGCATGTTTACGATTTTAATGTAATTATTAAATCATATATTTTTGTGCGGGGCAACACAATGGTTTGAGTTGAAGGTGTGAGAAAGAATAGTATCAGTAACATTGTTAACACTGTGCTACATTACAGAGAAATATAAAACCGTACTAATGAACCTTCATTAATATAGGCCTATATTTTATCTCCAAGTGCACGTCACACACTGAGCGAGCCGCCTGTTACTGACGCTGTGGGCTAATGGGCATGTAGCTACTTCCATGTTTCAGATGATACGTCATGTTTGTAGTCGACCAATGAAGATGAGTTTACATATCACCTTGGGTTTGTCCTTCACCTTCTCAAAATGATCCCACACTTTGGATTTCCTGCCCGACTTGTTATTAACTAGCCTGTGGAATAACCGCAGGTACCAGCCCTGGAAATTAACCTGACTCCTGTCTGACTGCTGAGCGTGGACACTTCCTGTGTCTGTCCTTTCAAATAACATTCCCACATAGTCTAGTCATATAGGTTTTGATTTAATTTGACAAGGTGCAGCTCCTAATAGAGTTTCAGCGACCAATGAAATCTTGCTGACTAATGACCTTTATGGTTGGCTAACGTTTGGTCGGCTATTAAGGTGCAGCCCTACACAGTTAGCTTGAACTCTTTCTGGGCCTCTAGTGTCCACATCTGTTTACCTTCTTTCTTCATCCCATGTAAAAGTTCTTCTTCTCTATAGTCTGGTTCACAAAGGTTTCCTTTTGTCTCCACAGTGACGAGCATTTTGTCATTGCTGTCATAATGACTATTTTTGTTATTTCCCCGTATCTGTTGTCTCCTCCATAAACCACCAAAAGTCTGACCCAAACAGCTGCATGGCACAGTTGTGCTTATGCGTATGGAAGTTGTAAGGCTGAGAAAATGTAGTGCAAAGGATAGGGCTGTAATGGCAAGGTAAAGCGGTGAAAATATTCTAAATGTAGCGTCCGCTTATATTGAATTTTACAGGTAGGCCTTTTATTAAGTGGCTAAAATATGATTAGCTGCTACCCCCCATCCACAGCAGTGTATTTCTGAGCTTATGTGATGGTACTCCTATCTGCTTGACCGCCATCTACTGTATGTAATACACTGACTATATGTAAGTACCTCATATGGCCCCACATCGAAAAAATCCGAACTATCCATTTAATTAATGTCAATATGTAGTTAATGAATATATCATGTACTGCTGTTTGACTTTGCCTCTCCCTGGCAGGCAGGAGAGAGATGAAGAAACCAATTACAACCTGTATTACTTCTCAGACTTTGAGAGACACAATGCAGAAATCGCTGCTTTTCACCTGGACAGGTACCACATCTGTTTCCCCCTCCCAACTTTGCACAATGAGTGAAATAGTGGATAAAATGGCCACATAATTAACATGTTATAAAACAAAGAGTTGTATTTTCTCCTCTTCTCTTCTCCCTCTCTGGTTTTCTCTTTCTGCCTGTCTCTCTGTCCGCCCCACTTGTTTTTGTCCTCATCTCACATTCTCCTCCACTCTCCCTGCAGGATTTTGGGTTACAGGCGAGTGCCACCAGTGGTTGGGAGGCTGGTTGATGTTGTCAAGGAGATCAAAGATGTCACTACCGACCGCAAGCTGGCCCGAACCTTTTTTACGTCCCCTGGTACAGCTCACACAATCCTCCATTATTCATTTACACTGTTTAAAATGCCCTTGTATGTCAACTGATTATGATTCTCTTTGAATGTTTTTCCTTTCTTCTAATTCTCTCTGGTCACAACCACCCACAACCTCTTTTATCCCAATTTTTCCTTTGTCATGTTATCGCTTCTCCTCTCCTCTCTCTGTGCACCTCTGGCTCCCCCTAGTGGGTAATCTGTGTTTCTACGGCCAGTGCAGCTACTACTGTTCAACAGAGCACGCTGTGTGTGGCCGCCCCAGAGACCTGGAGGCCTCCCTGGCTGTCATGCTGCCAGATCTCTCCCTGGCTGTCCGCAGGAGCTGGAGATCCCCCTGGAGACGCTCTTACAGCCGCAGCAAGCTGGCAAAGTTAGTGGGTGTAGGGTCTTGAGTCACAGAGAAGTGAGTGTGCTGGATGATACAAGGTGATTCAACATATCTCCTCAGTGTGCCCCCAAAACATGAAGCCCTTCTGTGAGGCTCCTAATTCTTATGATCAACCAAATTTTGATTAATTTTCTAATTGCGTCATCATTTTTTAAATTAAGGCTACATTTGTATACCATTTAAATTTTACTGATTAATCATCATTAATTAAAGGAACAGTATGTAAGATTTAGGGAGATGTAGTGGCGTCTGGTGGTGAGGATTGCAGATTTCATCCAGCTGAAACTTCTCCCGGTTAGAATTCCCTTCAATGTTTGTTATTCAGCAGGTTGTTACCGGGAGCCAAATTATCCAGAGGTCTGTACCTCTGCCAGACAAACAAATCAGGTGATTTAAACCAGTAAAAACACTGAATAAAGCAGTTTCAAATGCGATACTGCTTGTCCCAGAGGGGCTTCTAAATACAGTGTTTGACACAAAAACGTGAATTGCCCTATATAGAGCCAGTGTTTAGTTTGTCCGTTCTGGGATACTGTAGAAACATGGTGGTGCAACCTGGTGAACTCTATAGATGTGGACCCACTTCCTGTGTATATATAAACAGTTCAGTCCGAGGTAATGGAAACACAATAATTTGTAATTCCAGGTTATTATATACTATATAGTATATACATAGACTTTAAAACCAATGACCTGACTTTAGACTTGAAAATACTTGACACCTTCCCTCAAGCCCTGAGATTAAAAAATATGCGACTGAAAAAGTGTGCCATGACTAAATTCTTTTCTCTTCATTTCCTGAATCCACTATGGTTAATACTATTCCCAGCAAGTTGACACCCAATTCCCAAGATTTCTATTGTTTGAACCAATTTGACAGCATCCAATCAAGTTGCAGGAAAGCTATGAAGAGCTAACGTTATGTTACTAAGTGCCAGTTGGAAAAAAAAAGATACAAAGATAAGTCATTGCAATATGCAAAATGTGTGGGTCAAAAAATTACAGACAGGGATGCAACAATTTATAACAGTTTAAACACACAAGTTCAAACTTTTATAAGCACTCATGATTGTTTTAAATTTAATAAATGTTAAAAAGGCATTACGTTTGGTTTGAGACTTGTGATTTGCAAAACAGTGACTTGGTCTCACCTCTAGCATTTATACTGCATGTGTGAGTCAGATTTTGCAGGAAAAAAAATATTGCTGGATTACTTCATGACAAAATACAAGAGTAGGACTGATTTGTGCTCAGCATTAACAAAACTTGAGCTCCATAGAATGAGTGAAAGATTTCTGTCCACTGTTTTCAACAGAATTAAACAGAAAACACTTATGTTTTACGCAATAAAGCAATGGGAATACAAGGAGTTTCAAGTTAATTTGGAAAGAAATCAGCATTAACAGAGGATGCCAGGCGTATTAAGCACAGGTGCCATTGCTTAAGCTAATGATGCCAATGATGTGTGTCCGTTTCAGGTGGGAGACGGAGCCAGACTACTGTTCAACTGTGACAAAGACTGCGCCGTACAATAAAGGCACAAGACTTGTGGACTTCATAGACATGGCCATTCTGGACTTCTTGATGAGTAGGTGTATATGGTATTTTAAGAGATCAGCATGAAAATTTAAACTATAAACAGGTCATGGAAGAGTTAAAGGGGTTGTTGTTGGTCAGCTGGATGCACAGCAGAGAAGTCTGGCACAGGTTTGGCTTCTTGGTAATAGATTGATCACAGCAGATACTTTTAAAATGTCATAGTAGGAAATCAATCAGAGTAGGGGCTGTTTGGTACTGAGGTGCAAAAAGGGACGTGTTTAGCTTAAGAGAGGGGTATACAACTTTAAATGGTTGCAGTTTTGTATTTATTTTAGTGCAGATTTAAAAAAAAAAACATACTGAGCATTTCATTCTTTAAAAATCGCCCAAGTTAAACCATTTATCATCAGCAGAACCTGTAAAAACAGAAGCTATTGCTGGATTTTCAAATTCCATCCTTGGGCACATCATGTGTGACAAATATGTCTGTCAGAAAAAACAACATAACCAACTCTGAGCTTAAAATTGTAGCATTTCATCAAAATCACTTAAATCACTTGCCAAATATAAACCATTTGCACCAACTAGCCATCGTGCACGACAAGAGTGGAAAAACTGAGGCTGTTTTCAGCTGCAGAATTTTGTCTTCAGCTTTTAACTTTTAAACACCAATAGGTATGCTTTAAAAATATAATCACTAATTTATGGTGGAGGAAGGGTCATGCATTTTCTGCCAGTCACTCAGGGAGGCTCAGAGAAAAAGTATTTGTAGTGTCAGGGAGGGTCATAATAACAATAATAATATTAATAATAATACAAAGTCACATCGCAGCCACCCCCGTGCTCTGAAAAATAAAGTAGTAGCATTAGGACAAATTTTGTTTGAGTTTTCAACTAACATGAAAAACCATACAATTCACATTGAACATAAAAGGTACTGGAATGATTTGCTGTGATTTCTTGTTATCTCTCTCTGTATTCTTGACGAGCTACACTGGATTAAAAAAAGATCTAGGATTAAACTGTCTATGAACAGGTTAAAGCTGTTTAAACACATTTGACCTTCACCGGCTCCAACAGCCCAACTGAAGTTACTGTGCGTTACCGTGGCAACGAGCCGTCGCCGTGGTTGCGCAGACAACTTCCTCACAGCCAGGTAAGAAAGTAACACAACTTTGTTTGGTCCTCATGTTGTTAGCTAGTAAATAAGTTGTTTTAAAGTACTTAATTAACTTTAGAAACGCCATGTTCTGCTTTCTTATTCCCTTGGCACCTGAACTTCAGCTCTGTTAAGAGCAGGTAACGTTATTGAACTACGGCAAGTGTAAATCAACATATTTGGTTTACTGTAACTTTACTAGTGACGTAGTTAACTTTAGCTGTTATAACAAGGTTAGCATAACTAGCTAACGATAACTAGCAAACACTGCTTAGCTCGTAGACTTTGTGCTGTAATTTAATAGTGGATAACGTGAACCCATTAAAGTTGTTTCAGTAATTTTTAAAAGCACGTGAAGGATATTGTACTAAGGTTCTTCAGTCGAAATAATTAGTAATTGTTGATAAATGTAAGCTAACGTCTACATGCGCTTGTGTGTGCTATCATCAAGATTTTACCTGCAGGTTGTATTTCTTGGTGAATTTCAGTCTCAGTTTTGTCAAATTTTAATCAGCCCTAGGGGAAAAGTATGTAAATAAGACAGTTACACAGTGTTGGGAAGGTTACTTTTGAAATGTAATAGGTTGCAAACTAGTTACCCTGTTAAAAATGAAATAAGTAATGTTACTATTTTAATTACTCCATCAGAATAATTTTACTCATCAAATGTGATAACTTTTTAATAACTTTTCAAAATATGTTTCAAACTGGGCATTAAAGCTGAATAATGTCCAGAAAATAAGGCAAAAAGATGCAAAGCAACTCTACACTTTTTACCTAAAAGAATATATTCATTGTAACCTCTTTGTGATCAGCAACATTTTAATTAGCATCTGTAATTTAATCACCTTTTTCTCAATAACTGTATCTGATTACAATTACAGTTATTTTTCACATGTGACTTGTTACATCTAACTAGAAACTCCCCAACACTGGTTATGCACCAAGATTGTAAACTTTTTTAGGACTCCTGGTCAGATATAGGCTATAGCATAGCCGAGGGATTATATATTGCGTATCTAGACCTAGATCTAGATCTTGTTTCTAGTCTGTGGCGATTTATCCTGATTAATCCCAAAGCTTCACACAAAGTTATATAGTCGCAGGATAATAATATATATTGCTTATAGACAGCAAATAATTGGAAAGGATATGCTAATTTCATGTACGTTTTTAGCTCTAAGTAAGGATCTTTTTTCTAGTATTATTTCTGATTAATCCCAGAGTTTTACACAAAGGTATAGATGGTATTTTTTTCAGGATGTGTTGTCAGATACGTGAGGGATGATAATATATGTTGCTTATCTAGACAACAAATAATTAGAAAAAGTCTTCATTTCCATAACATTTTTTTCAGTAGAGTTTTTTTTATGCCATTAGACTGATAAATCTGTGTTTAGTAAATGATATTACATATAATAGAGACTATGCTTATTTCATGTACGTTTTTGTAGTATGTGGCTTGTTAACATTGCAGGACAGGTATAGAATAAGTATTCAAGTGATTCATGCTCCAAGTTTATGTTTATTTTTTTATTTATTTTTTTTTTTACAGAAACTCCAGAGTAAAGTCTTAACAGACACTGGCAAGACAAACTTTGTGGTACCTTAACCTGCTGATGGTATTTAAAGAGAGGTCAGCAGCATGTTTGCTGCAGCAGCAAAATCCCACGACGGAGCTTCTCCGACCTGTGGTAAAGACAATGCTAGGCTTGGATCCAAGGTTAAGAAAAAGGCCAGCTCTCCTGAAGTGACTTTACCACCTCTGTGCCCAGGGCCACCTTCCTTCTCAGCAGCCATTGTGGGCAGGGCTCTGTTCAGTCGTACCCCAACCCTCAAACAAGTCTCCTCTGACAGACCTTTATCAGTGGTAGAACTCCCTCATCTTATAGCCCAAGTGGGATCTGGGAGAGCCATAGATGACACAAAATGGACAGAAGGACCTCGATTAATGGCCTCAGCATTAGGGACTGAAATCCCCTTCAGAACTGCTGATGAGTTGACAGCACAGAGGTACATGGGATAATAAGAGATTTGATTTTGATTTTAATACACCCATTTGTTCTGATGCAATTTTAAAAGTTGTGGGTATGAGCTCATTGCTCATTTAGCTTACATGAGATGCTAATTTATGAGATACAATACTATTATCACACTACTTCACACTAGGAAACATTATGATGAAATATGTAATGTTGATCATAGAATGCGATAGGATTGGTAGGCCTTTGGTATTCTGAAACACACCGCTAGAAATAGATATTTTCGAGACACAGTTTTATCCCAGTGTGTTTTTTGGAAATCTGTTACACTGTGAGAATAAGAGCTATCAGATTTAGCTGTAAAAATTCACTCCCCAAACTTGTCTGATAAATGCTTTGTTGTTTACACTCAGTTTTTATTGTTTCAGTCTCACAGAGAAAGATGAATCAATAAAAGTCACAACATGTAAGAATAAAAAGATAATGACTGTGAAAAATGGGAACACAGCCAAACCAAATAAAGTTCCTCTCACTGGCACAAAGGTAGTTGATATCTTTGCCAAGAAAAGAGACCTGGGAGGACTGGAGCTTTATTACCTGAAAGAAGTGGATGGGGACTTTTACAGGTACACTGTAATCAGGTTATCTACCCACCTTTAATTTCACACTCCCATAGATGTTATCATGTAGTATTTTAATTCTGCTGGGATGCACACAATTAATCACTGAATACACAGTGATATTCCCTCTTTGTTTTTAGACCCTATGACCTGCAAGTGGTCCATCCCAGTGACGCTGGTTCTGAGCACTACATCTTCACCCCTAATACTGTGCTACATGTGACAGAGCGGGGTTCTGGTGGACTTGTCAGTCTGGGAGAGTGGTACAGGGAGTTTATGTTGTGGAATTCTTTGCAGGAAATCCCATATTTCAGGGAGTTTAGGCTGCGGAAAGCTTTCACCTGGTAAGTACATAAAAAGCAGGACTTTCTGTCTCTTTTTTGTTTTATCTTAACGCTTTGTCTTGTTTTTTTGTTTGTTCCAGGTGGCATAGAAATGTGCGCAAGATCTTTTTCCAGCGCAGGTGCGAGAATCTGCAGGATATTCTGGTTATAGCTGTGCCTCAGTTCAGAAATGCTCTTTATCTGCTCACCAGGTGAATCCCATTGACCTTCTGGATGTGACCTTTAACTTTAAAAAGTTATAGATGGTAAGATTTATCATTAGTTGCTCATATTGCGTGGTAATGATACTGTATCTTTTTACAGAATTATTGAAGAGCTGAAAAGGACTCACTGGCTGCCCCAGGAAGTGTCTAAAACCTTCACGTTGCTGGAATTCAAGAATGCACTGATAACCATGAATAAAGAGTGTCTGCAGATATTGGAGAAGTTATCACAGTGTCGTGCTGGCATCCTAAACGTGGTAACACAATTTTCTGAAGTAAAACAAAACAATACAAAACTCAAATGTGTTAAGGTGTGAAGAATAGCTTTAATGATGGAGCAAACATTACAGACAGTTTCATCTGAGAAAGAAGTTTGCCCATTTCCAAAATCTGGGCAGTTTTCTAGGAAGCACTTTTTTTTTTTTTTTACAAAATGCATCTTTAAAATGTTATCACTTACATTTTTTATTGCAGTGATGTTTTTTTTTAATCCCCCAGGTAAAAGAGGACAGTTACAAGGCACACAACGAGCTTCAGCTGCACATGGAATACGCAAAAAAGCCAAATAAACGCTATGAACCCATTCACCTCCATCTGGCTCACCAGCAGGAGCTCAAGAGAGAGTTGGCTCGGTCTGAAAGCATCTTGCAGAAATTGGGCAACTTTGCTGATCTCGTCAATCAAATGACTGTGCAGAGTCTCGTCACGATCACCCGACAAGATGTTGTTTATTTCCTCAACAATGTTTTGAGGGTAATGAGAGCATTCTTCATCACTCTATTTATGTAGCAGTGTCTAACTACAAGGACACAAGCCTTACTGCTACTGAAAAAATGTTAATTAAAAACATAATAGCCTTGTCATTTTTGCTTTGAATAAACAACATTTTCAGATAGAGCACTTTTGCAACCTGCTCTGGAGCTTTAACCAGGAGAGATTTAGATACACATTTTTTATTACTATGAAATAATGTAGGAAGCATCAGATAAAAAAAGAGAATGAATTGGATTAAAATGTAATTAAATTAATGCTGTTGATGTATTTTTGTTTGTCAGAGGAAGAAGTCTCAGCAGCGCTCTCTCTTCCACACTGAGCTGTGTTTCAGTGCCAGTAGTCAGCTGAGTGTGGACCCGCCAATACATCTGTTCCAAGAAACAGTGAGTGAAGCACTTCTGACTGTTGGCAACTCCATAATCCAGGTAATTACAAATTTCCACAGTTAAAAACAAAGCTACACCTACATTATATTATATTGTTCAGTTGTTACTGGGTGTTACTGGAAATGTGCCTCATATTTGTGACAATTGGTAATGGAGAAAAGAAATTACAACGTAATATTTCACTTTTATAGTTCATAATCTGAGGCACCACATAAACAGAAAAGTGTTTGCACCAGTGGAATGACTCAGTTACCAAAACACATTAAAAAAAATGACAGTATGAATATCTCCAAAGGGTTTATTTGCACAGATGTACGGCCTTGGATGTACTTATTACAAATAACATTAAATTTGCTCTACAGCAATGACATAATCATTTTTAGAGAGTTATATACAACAGTTATGTAGCATTAATACTTCCATTATATTTAATGTTTTATGTTTATTGTATCTGTTTATTCAAGCAGTGTTTTTGTAATTTTGAACAGCATTTCGATCATTAATTTATCACCAGCCTTTTAACACCTTTCTTCTCTGGTAGATGTGTGACACTTGTGGATTCTTCCTGGAGATAAGTGACAGTGTCTTAACCTCGGATTTAACATCTGACTTCAGTTGTATTGAACATCTGACTGTTACAGGTACGGATCTTTGTGTTGAGGTTGTTGCTGGTCTTCAAATTTCACTCTTCTGATTTCAGTTGATTGTGTTAACCTGCAGCATTCATATAAAAATTTGACTGAAGCTGGCACAGAGTTGTCATTCCTGTTGCTGTATGAAACGGTTCCAAAATCAGATTAACTATGGTATATTATTTGTCATTTGACAGACATAATTCATTGAGTATCCATTGTTTTAATTCTCAGGGGACAATAAGAACAACGATGGAATGACTGGTCGCAGAAAGTTATGCTGCGATCGACTGCTCAGAGACCTGTCAGCTCGATGGCTGGCGCTGTCTCAACAGACCACGCTAATGGTGCAAGGCGACAGGGTGCATGGCTGCTACTATCCCCTCCCCAAGGGACAGCTAGAGTGGCACATCAGCATCAATGACATTGCAAAACAAGTTGAGAAAGAGCACGCCGAGATCATGAAGGCAAGACTGTCATTTTCAAATCAATTACTAGCAAGTGTTAAAGCATAATAATAACAGTCGTGTCGAAGAATTTACAAACCTGCTCACACCTTTTAGTAATTCTTCCTGTTCTCTGGACAGAAAGCCGCACTAGAAATCCAGCAGCTGTGCGAGAGCTACTCATGGTTGGTGGACATCCATTTGTTCGTTAGCCAATGGAGTCAAGCCTCTTTGGAATCCATGAAGGATCAGCCTGCTGTACAGTATGAGGAGTACATAAAGAAGGTGCGTGACTGGATGGAGAGAATCTACACAGTTCCCTCATCAGTCTCCACCTCAAACCAGCTGTTTATCATTGAGTGCACTCGCATGAAGGAACATCTAGGTATGTCTTTTTTAATACTGGAGTACAGATTCCTCTACAAGAACTTTTCAAATCAGCATTGCCCCAAAAGTAAACTGTATGGCCAGTTGATGGGTTGAGAAATTGCTTTCTCTCTCTTTCTTCTTCATGGTGAATGCCCTGAAAGCTCTAATATTTTTTTTGCCTTTGTTTTTCAAGGACAACAGCTAAGGGTCATTGAGGAGGGAGTGCTACAGCACCTTGCTGAGCAGATAAAGCTACACACAGAAAGCCTCATATCAGACCTGGAGAGTGCTTCTGCTGACCTCAAGGCAGAACCAGGAGACTTACATGACCTCTCACAATACGCTCTTACGGTAAAGAAGCTCTCTAAACTTTACATACTTGCATGAAAAATAAAAAAGTAAAAGCAGAAAATGGGATGTAAAGGGAAATACATAACCAGGTTTGCAGAAGAGATTAAAATAACCCAAAGGGTATGAAGACAACACTCTAGTTTTCCTAGTTTTACCTTTACAAAGTTGGTAGATGGAAGATTCAGATCCTGTGAGACTCCTCTTTTGGTCACACATTCACTTTAATTTAATTATTCATCCCAAGGGCTCTGTCTTGTCAGTGTTCTGAATTTAGATTCCATTATCCAAGAATGATCAGGTGATGCATAGTGCATTAAGGTCGTCAGTGATGTTATTTGAAGGAACACCGGTGCATCCTTTTATAACTGGCAGGAGTAAGTAGTCCAGTGAACTTTTGTAATGATGACTTATTTAACACTCTCAAAAAGCAGTTTCAAGTCAGAGTGAGACGTTGTGTGATGTAGATTGTATTTTAGCTAACCATAACCCTCACCTTTGGACATTAGACTTCAAATACTTTTCAACATGTCAACTTTCAACTAATATTTAATGCTCTGTAACATAATAAGATTTTAGCCATCTGATATCACATATTTTGATGATTTCGGAACCCAAAAGCAACATATCACTATTGTTTGACAAACACCTTGTTTTTGCAAAAGAAAAGAAAGAAAAGGTAAATTTTTTTATATAGCACATTTCTGCAACAAGGCAATTCAAAGTGCTTTACGTAAAGCATCAAAAGCATCAAGACTAAGTGCAAAAGAAATACACCATGGCGCCAGTAAAGAGCTGGAGACTAAGACAGATATAAAATAGAAGAATAAAAGTTACAGTGATGTCTTTCACTTTATATTATTTAAGAATTTTCATCTTAAAATTCAAATTTAAAACAGCAGTCTGCAGATTTGAAGTTACATGGTTTCTGATCTTACCTGTGGACCAGGAGACACATTTTACATCACTGATGTAACACTGTATGTTAGCCATGATAAACATATAAAACTGATAATAATGCTAAATGTGTCTTTTCATTTCAGAAAAGGGAGTCTGTGAAAATGTTGGCTGACATGAAGAAACGTGTGGAGTACATTCACTCCCTCCAGGACACTATTAGCATGAACTATAGGATGATGACCGAACAGGAGGTGACTTTGAAAGAAAAGGTGTGCAGGCAAAAAAAAGAAATGATCGCATTAATAATCATATAATAGTTGTACAACTTAGTTTCATGCATCATTACGAAACACTGTAGGGTAATTGCTTTTGTTTTCTATATTCAGATGCTGGCCACCTGGGATGGCTTTATTGCCCACTTAAATCAAGCAGATAGCATTGTGTGCCAACGTCTTCCTTCAGTTGCTAATGCATTGGACACCATGTTCTCATTTCTGGCCTGTGACCTTCAAAACATGGTCTCTGAAGCTACATCGGGAGCCTTCCTTGACCCAACCCAGAATGCAAAAGAGATGGTCCCCAAACTGACCCACATGTATGTGCATGTGCAGAATCTCAGCTCAAAGATGGAGCAGCTCAGCAGAAACAGTCAAAACCTGCAAGGTGAGATGGTATAAATTATGGATATAAATTGTTTCCAGACTGGAAAACATTATTTTTTGAACTCGTGCTTTGACCACTGGTAGATTAAATATGCATGTTTAACAAGAAAAAAAAAAAACTTGGTGGTTTTGCTCTAAACATGGTAAAAATGTTATCATGTTATGTATTTACAAAATCCTAATCTAATCAGACTGTTATGTTCTATTGCCTCCCATTAGAACATCCAATGGATTTGACCGTTTTGACAACACATGTTCAGATGATTAAAGCCCGTAAAGAGCTGTGGGAGCTGATTGCTGTGTACACAGCATGGATGGAGGAATGGAAACAGCTGCTTTTCACTGAGGTAACATGTCAGTGTTCCTCTTTGTACTTACTGACAAGATGGTTAAACATGTTTGGCAAGGAGATCATTATTTGAATGCATTCATTGTGATTTGTTTAAAATATACAACTCAAATTAGCTTTCTCTGTCTGTCTTTAAAGGTTCTGCGTGTAAGATTTAGGGGGATATATTGGCAGAAATTAAAAATAATAAATGTTTCCTTTAGTGGATTGTCATCAAAAAAAGAAGAATTGTTGTGTTTTCATTGCCTTAGAATGAGCTGTCTATATCTACATAGGGAGTGGATCCTCATCCACGTAGTCTGCCATGTTGCACTGCCATGTTTCTACAGCTGCTCAGAATGGACAAACCTAAAATAGGCTCTAGATAGGGCTAGTTACGTTTGTGTGTCAGCCACAGTAGTTAGCAGCTCCTCTGCAATGAGCAGAGTCAGATTTTTCTATGTTAAACTGCTTTATTAGTTGTTTTTGCCAGTATCAAGCACCAGGTCTGTTTGTTTTGGGAAGGAAGAGACCTCTGCAGATAATCTGGCTCCTCGTAAAAATCCCCTAAACATCCAGATCTTAAGTTATCTGACAAAAAAGGTGAGCACATATTAGCAGGTGCTGAGCTAGCGGCCTGTCTTTGACATGCCAAACAGCTTTGGAGAAACACTGATGTGTAACATAAAACTGCTTTATTGAGTGTTTTTACTGGTTTCATCACTGTGTTCATTTGTTTTGGAGAGGAAGAGACCTCTGCAGATAATTAAGCTCCCACTAAAAACCTCCTGATCAACGAACAGTAAAGGAAGTTTAAGCTAGTTGCAATTTGCAGTCCTCACTGCTAGATGCCACTAAATCCCCCCTAATCCCCCTAAATTTTACACACTGCTCCTTTAATTTATTTTGAGAACAAGTATTCTAATGTTAAAAATTGGAGTAATGGTAAGCAAAGCCTATCTCACAATATAACATCACAGTATTTTGTGTGTTGAGTGTTGTGTGAATTAAAACATTTCAGTATTCCTCTGAAATATGTTTCTGTCAGGTTGTGGTGTCACAAGCTCAGGGGAAAATTGCCACGTGGACAGAGCAAGCGCTTTCTCTAACAAGTATCATACCAACCCATGATGCAGTGCTGCAGGAGACTTTAGGAACCCTGGAAAGCTTAAGCCATCAGCTGTCAGTCATGGCCAAGCTGCAGAGCCCCACACTCAAACATAGACATCGGAAAGCTATTTTTGAAGGTCAGACACTTAACTCATTTTGTAATACATGCATGCATGCAACCACAGCATATCTAAACTGATCAAAATAAATTTCCTCTGGCAGGAATGGGCCTAGTGTATGTCCCAGAGAGGGAGGTGACTATTGCTGAACTGACATCTCAACAACTTAAAGTTGATGAGAAACTACTTACCAAGGTGACAACACCAACAAACAATTAAATGCCATTAACACATTTCTTGATTAATTTTTCTAATGGGACATTTTTGTCCTGTCAGATATGCAGAGATGCACAAGCAGAGTGCCACATGGAGCAAACCCTCCAAAAGCTTCAACAGGGATGGAAAACCAGACTCTTCCAGCTGGACAAATTCACTCTGCCTGTTTGGCAGCATCCTGAGTCACAACATGGATTAATAGAGACAGAAGAGCCCACAGAGAGCACTGTTTCAAATCTCCAAGCTGCCAGTCAACACTCCTGTAATGATGCAAGATTCATCATTGGTGAGACTGAATACCAAACTAGCAAATTAGTAATGCAGATGTAGTCAGTGTAATGAGTTACTGCTTTGGCTCTGTTGCAAGAGAAAGTGTGTAAAAATATTCACTGAACAAACTGCTGGGATGTTCCATGTGTTTGTTCACTCAGGTCTGGAAATGCACTTTGCTGAGATAGAGAATGATTTGATGGCTCTGTCCATCATGTTGGAGTCTCCACACAGTGTTGAGTGCCGGGTGCAGATGGAGGATTGGGTGCAATCACTACAAGATCTTGGTAAGGTGGATATTAGGGCTGGGCGATTAATCTGGTTTTATGTTCAGTTACGATTTTGGCTTCTCTCGATTTTCAAAACAAATTAATTGAGATAAAATGAATTTGTGCTGCATGATGAGCCTTCCCACGTTGCTCCCATTTTGTTTTAATTTTGTAAATCAAGCACACCCCTTCCCAGCACATGTGCTCGGCCCTTCCCCCCCAAACAGTGTTGCCAACTTGTCGACTTTCTTGCTAGACTTAATAACTTTTTTAGTGACTTTATTTCTCAAAAGCAATTTAGCGATTTCACCCCATTAGGGTAAAGGCAAGAAATGTAATAAGATATACTATATTGTTTTTAATTTCCATGCATGCTGTGCAGAATAAGCACAGTCTACGGCTCCTCTGCTGAGTCTCTTCCCCTCACTTCATTTGTGCAGCAACACTGCGCAGGCACCAGCTGGGTCTGAGGCAGGCATAGGGTGAGTGGCAGGGAGTGTCCTTCGTGACTGAGCCTTCATTTAGAATTTTGTGTTCTCGATCTTATGCTACCAGTTTGGACAGGCACACAAGAGAACTGGCACAGTTAAGTCGTTTCCCAAAGTCACAATAACACAAACTTAACAACCCGATCGAGGGGCAGCAGAAGACCAGCTACTCATTGTGTTGTGTGAGGTAAAGATTACTTTTTCTGCCAGTGGAGTGTAACGGTGACAGTTTCCCATTGTAGACGGCTGTCTGACAGCAAAGTAAAGTGGTGAAAATATGCTAAATACAGCATATATTTAAAGTGGTGTTGATTTTTTTAGGTGGTCCTATTTTTATGTGACTAAAATACTGCTAATTTTGCTGCTCTTTTCCACAGTCACCAGACTCCCTTCAATATAAATCAGAATAATCATGATTATTATTTTTGCCATAATTGAGCAGCCCTAGTGGATATTGGGAAAAATTAAAAGTTTTGAAAATTTGCCACAAGGTGCAAAAACCATATAAACATTGTTTGTCTTTTGCTTTTTATATTAACAGGGAAGCTGCTCTCTTTATTTGAAAGATATCAGCAAGCATGGGCCTTCTTGACCAGGATGTTCCATGAAACATCCTTTAGTGTTCAGAGGAAGGACCTGGTATGTACCTTTACCTGTGTCATTACAAACCAACACATGTCATTTTATTCCTCTGTAAAACTGATACATTTTCCACCATTTGCTTTAAGTTCACATGTTTTTTTGTTTTTTTTTCATAGTTGGAGCGATTCCAACCAGTTGATGAGACATTTAAGGAAGTTATGCACTCTATATCAAGTGACCTTCACGTGTTGAGCTTGGTTTATTCTAAAAAGACAAATGACAGATTCCATGGTAAAAGCCTTTGCCAGATCCTCATCGATGGTCTGTCTACAATGGAGGCCATTTCCAACCAGATGGTGGATCTCCTGGAGACCCTCTGTGAACAGTTTCCAAGACTTTGGTTCTTGAGTGAAAGGGAAGTGATACAACTACTCTCCTTTCATCCAACGCCTTTCATTCTGCAACCCTTTGTACGCAAATGCTTTAAAGGGATACGCTGGCTCGAAGTGGATTGTGAAAAACCATCTCAAAGCCACAGACGGACAAAGGTGCTGGGGTTTTTTGGCAGCCTCCAGGAGCACATTACCTTTCCATCTCCTTTGGAACCAAATCTGGATGCCTTGGTTTGGCTTCGTGTCTTTGAGAAACAATTAAAGTTGACCATGGTAAAGCTACTGAAACAATGTGCTATTGTGCGAAACCAGCTTGAACCATCCAGTCAAGATTTGGCCTGTGGTAAGCAAGTTGGAGACCCCCTGTTCCACATTGCTGGAAGGAAAAAAATTGTAGTACCCTTACTGGATTTGCTCTCCGAATATCCTCTCCAGTGTCTGCTGGTCGTTGAGGAGGCAGTTTGGTGCAGGGCTGTTCTACAAGCTTTCCAAAAATCGAGCCCAGTGACGTTGAGCAACATAAAAGCATACCACTCTGCAAAACTGAAAAGCCTTGGCAGCTCCATAAGAGATGGAGTCACAGGGGCCAAATGTGAATCTTTGGTTTCTAAATACATGATGATGTATCTACGTGCTTTGGTGCTTCTCACAATGAAGCATATACAGCAGCTGTCTCGACTCATGGAGGTACAGTGTGTGCTGGAATCATCTTTTGAGTGGCTCAGTGTGATGAAGTATCACATTAACTCAGAAGATCAGAGTCTGAAAGGCAATGATGACCCAGCATGTTATGTGGCTATTTTGGGCCATCGACTCAAATATAATCATGAGTATATTGGTCCAGAAGATTGGGTGATGGTTCATACTCCATCCACAGATCGGGCGATACTGGGAGTCCTCCTTGCTCTGACAAGCTACAGATGTGGGTTTGTGAGTGGACCTTGCATGTCTGGAAAGAATACAACCGTGGCCCAGTTAGGAAAAGCTCTGGGGCGACAGATTGTCACAATGCAGTGTTGTCCAAGCATGAGACCTGGTGTTGTTCAGCGGTTGCTGTGGGGTGCTCTACAGACTGGAGCATGGCTTCTGCTGGACTCTGTAGACTTACTAACACAAGGGGTCTTGTCATTACTGGGGCAACATCTCGGAGACATCTATCAATCCTTCTCAGAGTTAACAGGAAGTAAGAATCAAAGATGGAATGAGGAGCCAAAAGGCAGAACTGCAGATGAGGTCACAGACTGCAAAAACATTGTTGATTCAAAATGCCACCTGGTACTTGCAGGGAAAAGCATTGCTGCCAGCCTAAACTATGGATGTGTTCTTATCTCATTGAAGGGATATACATCTGAGATTCCAGAGAGTCTGCGATGGGCAATCAGACCTATTGCATTAACCCATCCAGATTACGGGATCATTGCTGAAGTAATGCTGACGTCCATTGGTTTCTCAGAGGCCACTTCTTTAAGTCGACGTCTAGTGTGCCTCATCAGCCTGGCTAAGGATTCCCTCTGTCTGCCCGATTTTATCACTGATGACCAGAGCTGCTATCTTGTTGTCTTGCAAAAGATCATTTTCACCTCTGAAATACACCTACAACAAAGTGTAAGGCAACGAGAAATTTCAGATGAAGCTAAAGGAGTGGCTGTAGAACAAACTGAGCGTGCAACTGCACAAAATGTGACTGCCGGAGTTGTTGGAAAGGATATAAAAGAAACTGAAAAACCATCTCGGTTGTGCAGTTCTCATTTGTCAATTATACGGGGAATAATGGAGGAGGCAGCCATAGTCAAAGCTGTTTTTTCTGTCTTCTTACCTGTTCTTTATGAGCACAAGAAAGCCTCACAGTTCTACATCATTTTCAAGGACACATTCCCTATTGCATGTCAGTTTCCTCTTTTCCAGCAGTACATTGAGGAAGATGAAAAGATTCCACTTAAAGAAGCAGTTACAGAAGCATTACAAAGAAAACTGTTTCACCCTGACACAGAAATAATTAGCAGTGCTCTTACACTCTACCAGACCATGACATTTTCTCAGGCAGTTATCCTTATAGGCCCTTCAGGTAGTGGAAAGACGACCAGTTACTGTGCTCTAGCTGGGGCACTAAATCATCTGGCTGCCAAGGCAGATGTGTTTGAAAATGGAAATATGATTGAGGGAGATACCCCACAGGCAGAGCCACAGATGTCTGCTTCAATCTGGAACCCTGTTGACACTGTGGTCTTATTTCCTAATGCCATGTCTCATGAAGAGGTATTTGGCTGCTTCTGTGAAAAGAGAGGATGGCAGGACGGAGCTGTTGCAAAGGTGCTGAGAGATTCACAGCGACATGAACCAACATGTTCCTCAGTCTGCATCAATAAAAAGAAAAGTGATCAGATACAAACATGGCTGGTAATGGATGGGAATCCTGTTGAGCATCCCTGCTGGTTAGATTACTTAACCACACTATGCATTCCTAAGGACCCCTTTCTGTGCCTGCCATCAGGTGAAACACTGCTATCCCAGTCGCACGTTAAGCTGCTCATGGAGATCACTGACCTACGTGATGCAAGTCCGTCTGCAGTGACCCGTTGCAGCCTTGTTTATTTCACAGGTATTGATGTGTGGAAGGCTGTGTGGAAGAGTGAAATGGATGCTCTATCTTCTGAGCACAAACTGAATGAAGTAACCTTGAAAATGTGGAATCGACTGGCTGCAGATCTTTTCTCCAGCACTCTTAGTCTTCTCAGGCAACAGGCTTTAACCTCTGCAATCCATAATGATGGCGAATCATTTAAAAACCATGTGAATGGAGTGCAAGAAATCATGTCCTTTGTTCGGATCCTACGCGCCCTACTGCAGTATTTTGAAAAGGATGTGAAAGAAGCTGAGGCAATACCACAAACAGACAAAAAAGGTATAACCATTGCTCATTAACATGTAACCTCGAAATCATACAGACTAGTTAAGGTATTGACTTTTTTAATACTGCATCACTTATTCTCCCACCAGATATACCTCTACACAGAACTGGAACAGCAGGCACAGATCCCCACATGAAACAAGATCTGCTCGCCAGGAACCTTTTTCTGGTGGCTTATATTTGGGGATTTGGTGGATATCTTCATCCTCGGTAAGAGAATCTTTTGGACGTGTTTTGTAGTGTCAATTATTTATGCAAGTAATTTAATATGTATATTATTTCTATACGCATATTTAATCACTTTTTTCTTAAAAACTAAATATTTGTCACAGATTTTCTTTGTATACTTCTTGTTTATATTTCAGCCACTGGCCACAGTTCGACTTACTAGCCCGTCAAGTGCTGTTTAATTGTCGGTACAAAATTGTGGTTCCTGATGAGGAGAGTGTGTTTGAACACTTTTTTAACATCGACAGCAAAATATGCCCCAGGAGCACACTGCTGACAAATTCTATCACCTCCCAGGTTTGTCCTAAACATTCTCCGTAGTATAGTGAACGTACATGAATGTAATGTTCCATGCATTTAAACATTTTATCCAACAAGTTTCTTAAATCTCTTTATACAGTATGTGAAATATACCCATCTCCTGAACATCATGTTGGAGGCAAACCAGCCAGTGTTGCTTGCAGGAGAGCCGGGTTCTGGGAAAACCACTCTGTGCAAATCTTTGCTGAGTTTTGACAAACCACATATTAGCCTTCCTGGCAGTCCACTCCTCAGCTCCAGGGACCTGCGCTCTATACTGAATAGCATTAGCTGCCAGAAGATCTGTAAAGATACTTTGAATTCCATGACTAAACAGCCTGGATTGCTTCTTTTTGTGGATGATCTGCACGAGGCCTCTTGTGGTGAGTAAGAAAATTTACCTGAGGAGAACTAATATAGTTTAATTTGAATGTGATGTTGCACTGTGAGAAGCTTTCTAAGGTTAATGTTTCTATCCGTTCTGTTGATAGATGTCTCTGGGAAGATGTCAGCGGCTTTAGAAACACTACGACAGAGTATTTCGAAGGGAGAAATTCTAACATTTGATGCCTATCACTTAAAGTCATTGAGTGCTGGAACCATGAGATACATGGCTACCTGTTGTGTCTTTGGAATGGGCAGTCACCACAGTAATGTGATATCCTCCAGGCTCTCACGCCTGTTCACTATCTTTGTGCTCCCCAGCCTATCTATGGAGGTTATATTGTCAATCCATTCTCCTCGGCTGAAAATCTGGCTCAAAGAAATGCCACTGAAGCAGAGTGGTGAAGACATGGCATGTTGTATCATCACTGCAACTAAAGATCTGTATCATGCAGTATGTGAGCAATTCCAGCCTACTGCACAGAGGCCCCATTTCATGTTTTCCCATCATGACCTTCAGAAGGTGTTTAGAGGGATGTGTCTGTGCCAACCTAACATCCCAACCACAGGGACAATGCAGAAAAATGAGCATTCACTACCAGGCTTTCCTCCACTCCTGCCAGGGCCTGCATTAATTCTTAACATAGCACATCTCTGGATGCATGAGTGCATGCGTACTTTCCGTGACAGGTTATGCTCAGAGGATGAAAGCAAAACTCTTGTGTCACTCATAGCCAAGACAGCAACAACCCACTATGGAATTAGACTGATTGATGAAACTCAGCCTGTCTGTTCAGATGATCCACCCACTGTCACAAGCCTTCCTAGTCACACACTACCCATGGACCCTGCAGGCACTTGTAAGCCTGTAGGTCAGAGTTTAGAGACAGTAAATCTTCCTGAAGAGCCAACACCAGCTGGCCAGTCAGACCTGAGGAAATACCATATGTTGACTGAACCTTCCCTTCTGTCTGAAAACATTTGCTCAGAAGAGGCAAGCCTAAAACCTCAGCCTCTGCAACCCATGATTCTTCAGCATATGGAAGACATAATGGCTCAGCTTGTATATGGCCCTGAGTTCCCTGAGGCCTCAGCAAATCAGCAACACAATGTGAAATGTAGCTCTTCTTATCAGCACAGAGACCTTGACGTACTACTGCAGGAGCTGTGTGCATGCATCGACAGAAAAGACAAACGAGAAAAGGCTGGTAATGACTACAGCATTACTACCAAATACATAGTACACAGACAGAGGGTGAGGCAGCTGTTACATATCCTCAGGGCTCTTCTCATACCTGGAGGCCACGGAGTGCTGATTGGCTCAGACAAAGGCACAGGCCGTAAAACCACTGTGCGATTAGCTGCCTATGTAACAGGCTGCCATTTGATTGAGGTGCACCCTGGTAATGAGAATATATTGCATGAAATCCTAAAAGACGCTGGGAATCAGACCAGAGTGGATGGAGTTAATGTTATCATACTGGTCCATGAGGAAATAAGCCAGACTGTGAGAGAAGAAATGTTGGTGGCAATGGCTCACAGAACCTACCCAGGGCTCTACACAGATGAGGAGCTGAGAAACCTTGTTTCCAGAGTGACTGATATGAAAAACTCAAGACAATACCTCATGGACAGTTGGACGTTTGAGAAGTAAGAGGAAAATATCCAATTAATCTAATAGTGCTCATGCTAGTTAGCTACATTGTTTAGATCTAACTTAGTTCTGTGTTGAAATAAGTATTTGTAATGCTAATGTTCTTGTGATGTTGGCATTTATCACTACATTAATTTATATTGTGGTAGTAGTGACAATGATGGTAATGTAAGATCATTTACAGGAGTGGGCTAATAGATAAATCCACTACTTACAGTAAGATTTTGAAAATGAAAATATGAGCACATTGTAATTGTAAGCCATATTTGTTCTGATTCTTTTCACAAAGGTTCTTGAGCCAAATCCACAGAAATGTGCATGTGTTCCTGTTGCTTCCCTTCGCCATGTCAGACAGCAGTGAGACACCTGCCAACACTGGGACCCACAG
Organism: Epinephelus lanceolatus; assembly: GCF_041903045.1. Lineage (NCBI taxonomy): Eukaryota > Metazoa > Chordata > Actinopteri > Perciformes > Serranidae > Epinephelus > Epinephelus lanceolatus. Next base: position 41,787,563 of record NC_135736.1, read on the forward strand.
ATGGAATGTAAATAAGTATTTTCTTTGAAATACTGCACCTGTCATTGAACCTCTATACCTGTATCCAATAACAAAACAGAGATCAGTCCAGGCACAAACATTTAAACTTGTCCCTTTACGTTTGATACTCTTGATTAGGGTGCAGCACACTTTGTGCCCCAACTGTCACATTACAGTCGAGTCACTGTGGTCCACATTCTAAATGTATCCCGTATCATTGAGTATACACATGAGATTTTTCTGTGTGGCTGATTCATTGGCAGCGATAAGATGTATTACAAACCTATTTTATCGGCTAAACCTGCCTCCAATGGTTGCCGCTGCCTGTGCAGTCTCCATCAGTCACATGGAGGTCAAGGTGATGTCACTGTGTACCTGAGAATCTCAAGTCGACATTGAGGAAAATGAATAGCTCAAAAAATAAAAATCACTCCCACCAAGACATTTTACGGTTAGTGTGATCTTCAGTTCCAGTTTATTTATTTTTGTAGACATTTATCACTTTGACTTAGAGGTTCAGTACAACAGTTAAATAGTTTCTAATAAAGTCAAAAATTGTCAAATTTAGTGCAGGGATTATATCAGCCAATTAATCAACTATCGGCCTTTTCCTGTTCCAAAATATTGTTATTAAATTGGCCTTTCAAAATCCATTATTGGTTAACCCCTAGAATACACAGTCTTCAATTGAATGCGGACCATGTGGACTCTACTTTGTTGTTATTTTTGGGATGGAAAGGGCTCTTTAAACTGATTAAAATATTATTAGAAATTCCACATACATAATGACACAACCTTTAAACAGCAGACCTAAATAAGTTACTTGTTATCCTTTGTGATTAAGGCACAGCTGACCAAGGCCCTGAGCTTCAGTTGCTGTGTGGAAGTATACCAGCCCTGGTCCAAGCAGTCTTTAATTGAGGCTGCTGCTCAGTGCCTGAAAACTGGTCCCCACAAATGTGAGTGACTCCACCAAAGTTAGTCTTTACTCGCTTTATTTTTCCACTTTTTAGTTTTTCCAGGCTGTACTACGACATATCACTTTTAGTTTTCTTTTTCTTTTTACTTAGTGGAGACAGAAGGCTCAGAGGCCAGCCTGACAGTGGCTATGGCAGGAATGCACCAATCTGCATGCCAGTATGCTTCAGTCCTCCTGAGAGATCAGCCTTTCAACCCTCAGACTTATTTGGAGTTCATTGCTAATTATGGTTACCTATGCAACCATCTGCACATGCAACAGCAGAGCCAAGCCAACAGGTAGTTGTTCTTTTTTACTCTTTTTCTCTCTGTGTCTCCAGTATTTCATTTGCTGTTGTGCATACCAAAACATTTATGATAATACTACCTTGAGCTAGTTTTATTTGATAATGTCACCCTATACTGTACCTGACAAAGCTTCAACAAAACTCCAACATGGTAACCTTCACAGAGGCAGTTCTTGTTGCAGAGCTGTTGAATTGAATTGCAGTACAGGTCTAAATGAAATTTTCTTGACACAATATTATGTGTTTTTCAACAAAAAATACACATACTGGTCTGCAATAACGATTGTATTTTTCCAGACTCGCCACTGTTCTGTCTCATTTGGATGCTCTGAACAACACAGCTGTGCAGTACAAACAGCACTTAATAAGTCTGCAGGAGAAGGTTGCTGAGACACAGCAGGTAATGTAGAGCAATTCAGCATATGCAATTCAAGTGGGATCAATATTCTATGTAAGGCTGTAGCATTATTGACTGCCACATTTTCTATACCACAAGAGATTTTTTTTGTACCACAGTCAAAAATGATTTAAACAACCTTGTAAGCAATATATTCAGTGCACTCCAGCGTCCCATGGAGGCTGAAGTAAATAAAGTGAACCAGGGAATATTGTTTATTAAATTCAAACTGAGAAACTCTGAACAGTTTTGCATCTAATATTAAAGGAGATATAATGTAAAAGTAACCCCACATACCCCTATTTCTCCATCCTTTAGCTTGAGAAAGAACTTCTCAAAGCTTTAGATTATCAGAGGAGGATGATCACAGAAGCCCAGGAGAGATGTGTTGAAGCAGAGAACAAGCTGCATCATCTGGAAGAGCAAATTAGTCACGCTCAGGAGCAGGTGAACAGATTTCATGTTTTATTAATATCAGCATCCAAAACGTATGAATTATTTAATATATACTTAGAAGAAGCCCAAAATATTTGTGAACAGATCACATCCTAAAGGTCATCTAATTTGCTTTTTCATCATACCATCTCAGATTGTTGGGAGTTGAAATTCTGTAGAAGTGTCACAAGAAATGAACTGAACGTTTTAAATTGTTTTGTTTTTTTTGTCCTAGATGAGACATGTGTTCCTGTCAGGCCTCAAGATTATTAACTGTCTGAATCCATCTGACCTGGAGGAGGTACGCCACTACAGAGACCCACCTGATGGAGTGGTGAAAATCATGGACGCCATTTGTTTGCTCTTTAATCGTCCACCAGGATGGGAGAGCGCTAAACAGCTTCTTGGACAATCCAACTTCTTCCAGGTGTGTGGAAAAAACATTTATATTGGAAAATACCTTTCTTTAATAATAGAATTACTACAGTGGTGTCATGAATAAGTTAAGAATGGTCTCATTGCTCTGCATACAGTGGCATAAGAGACTACTTTGTTGCTAATATGCTGATTCTCTTGTAGGAGTTGGAATTTTTTGACCGCTACAATCTGACAAATGAACAGCTGCAGCAGCTTGGCCAAATAGTTCACAGTCCCCAGTTTGTACCAGAGTCTGTGCAAGAGGTGAGCAAAGCCTGTGAGTCCCTGTGTCGATGGGTTCAGGCTATGTATGAGTGCTGCTGTATGCAACACCAAGTGTTGATCAAGCAGCAATTGGAAATGCTGGCCAAAGAGGCACGAGGTCAACTGCACCTGGCCAAGCAGCACAAGGAGGACGCGTACCATCGTCAAGAGAATGTCAGGCTTCAGCTGCAGTTGGTACAAAAAGAACTGGAGGAGGAACTGCTGGAGCTGCACAAAGCTGAGATCTCAGAAAGAAAAGCTTCTATAGCTGTAGGGCAGCTGGAGATACATGTCAAAGACTGGAGGGCAGCCGCTCAGGTAACACAGAATTTGCAAATACACTCTACATGTCTCTTAAACATGCCATTTCATTTCATACTTTGGTATTATTTTTTAACATCACTTTGATTTCAAATTATGATTTTTCTCTCTTTTCCCCTCAGGAGGCAGAGTTGAATAAACAAACCTTACCAGGAGACGCCCTTATCCTTGCTGCAATCATCTCTTATTTAGGCCCCTTTGGACCTGATATACGCACAGAACTGCTGAGCAAGTGGATGGAGCTTTGTCAGACAGGAAGCATCAACATAAACCCCAAGGACCCCAGAGCTTCCCTGTTTACTCACCCTGACACTGCACCTTCTTACCCCCTTCTCGGTTTTCCCATCCCTGTGTCTGAGAGGCTGCAGCTGCCTCTGGGCTGTGCATTAGGTATGCACCAGGACGCTCCA